>NW_026988425.1:80395000-81083500 GCF_030222135.1 Aotus nancymaae | reverse complement strand
AGGTCAGGGGTTCGAGACAAGCCTGACCAACATGGTGAAACCCTGTCTCTACTAAAAATAAAAAAATTAGCCAGGCGTAGTGGTGCATGCCTGTTGTCGCAGCTACTCAGGAGGCTGAGGCAGGAGAATCCTATGAACCTGGGAGGCGGAGGTTGCAGTGAGCCGAGATCGCACCACCGCACTCCAACCTGGGCAACAGAACTAGACTGCATCTCAAAGAAAAAAAAAAAAGCAAAAAACTTGAAGTATATTTTATTTTTATTACAGGTGTAAATATGTAATTAAATGTTATACTACTTTTAGCAAAGTTCTAATAAGCAGAAAACATATCTCAAGAAGACGTAGGTTGAAAATTCAATGTTCAAGAAAATTCTTTTATTATGTATTTTATAAAAACTATCAGCATCATAAATTAGTATTATTACCATTAAAATTTATTTAGATTATTTAAGATAAAATATGTATTTTTATCACCAACTTCTGAGATGTTCACAACAGAGGACTCATATGCACTATTGTTTCCTACTTCAGATAAGCTTATCACACAGGAAGGGAACTGCGATGCGTAAGATTCAGGTATATGAATGGAAAAGATCATGACAAACAGTAAAATTGTGATCTTCCTCAAAGCTTCTACTGCTGTTGTACTCTCAGATTTAGTGATATGTCGGTACTGAAATGCCTACAAGAAATAAGTTTCACATAATGAAAGTTTGTCTTACTAAATGGCCCCTAAATAGGTCATAATTTCTTGCTTACAGTTGTTTCTACGTCATATTTCAATACAGGAAATGAACAGTGACTATAAAGGAAGAGTTTTTTCCATAATGTGGATCCATTTAAAAACTTTTCCTTCCTGAATTGTTTCTGGGGTCTTTTGACAATTTGAAGCAGCTGTTGACAACAGCAATTATAGGCACCATTGACACAGGAGGATCTGACAGTTGCCGTGCAGTGTTCTTTATCTGTAATGTTCATTCTAGCTTAAACTTTTGCATGCAGTTCAGATTAATTAACTTCACAGAATTAAAACAGGTTCACTGATCATTGACTTTTCTTCTTTTTTCTTGTTCTTTTTTTTTTTTTTTTTTTTTTGAGACAGAGTTTTGTTCTTGTTGCCCAGGCTGGAGTGTAATGGCGTAATCTCGGTTCACTGCAACCTCCACCTCCCTGGTTCAAGCGATTCTCCTGCCTCAGCCTCCCGAGTAGCTAGCATTAGAGGCATGCACCACCATGCCCAGCTAATTTTGTATTTTTAGTAGAGACAGGGTTTCTCCATGTTGGTCAAGCTGGTGTCGAACTCCCAACCTCAGGTGATCCGCCGCCTCAGCCTCCCAAAGTGCTAGGATTACAGGTGTGAGCCACTGTGTCCGGCCATTGACGTTTTTTAGTATCCCATGTATTATAAAGTATTAGAAAGTTGCTTACGATCAGTGGGTCATTTTAAATGCACAAGATGAATTATTTTCATACACAGAGCTCTTAAGAGTCATTTGATTAGAAGGGCATAGAAATTTATTAGGTAAGGCTTGTTCAATAAATTGCAGAGTACTGCATTTCTCACCAATTTCTCTATAAATTGAACCTTTAGCAGTACCCGTTTCCAATTCATTGTCATGTTAATATATAGTCAGAGTACCTAATTATGTTTACATTACCAAGACATAGACCAAGTGGAAAATTAGAGATACCGTATTTCTAGTTATAAGTTGTAAGTATATACTTGCAGGTATACTCTAACACTATTTAAAATCTTAACCATGGGGAAAAGAGTTGTTTTTGAAATTACTCTAAATAGAAGTGCATTAAGAAATATAATTTGAATTAGAGAAAAAGTTAGATTTACTTAGTATTTTTTGGTGTACTATATTAAAACTACAAATAGCGATGTATTTTCCCAGTTTTCAAAGGATGATAACAAAAAGCCAAGCAAAAACAAAACAAAACAGCCTTCTCTAATCTAATGAGAAACAAACTTGGAGGTGTATTTTTAGATAAAACTCTGATTGTTGAATGTACTTGAATTTGATATGTGTATGTCATTGTCAACTGATTTAGGATTTTGACATATAAAATTTAAAGACAATATGATAAAAATATTTCCTTAGAACTTTTCAAAACTTGGAATCTGGAGTCAGCCTCCCTTATCTTAAAACCCAGTTTTGCTGCTTACTTGCGGTCTAAAGTTGGACAAGTTGTGCATTTTTTCAATGCCTCAATTTCCCCAACAGAAATATAAGATGAAGTATAATCATGAGACTATGAATTTACCTGAGATTAAGGTCCGATTGAAATAATAGAAATCCCCAGGTATGTTAATACCTGGCTAGGATGATTTAAAATTGTTTCACAGAAACAATCAAACACAAATTAAGACTTTGTTGCCAATTTTCACATTTATTTCTTCAGATTTTTTTCTTCTATGTTTCCAATTTGAAATAGAATCTGTTAACATGATAATTTTCTGGATTAGAGTAAGTCATAGATATTTGTTTCAATAGATCATAGATAACAAAATCTTTAATTAAAAATAGAAGAAACGTATATATTACCTAGTTAATACCTCTCGCTTTGTTGTGGAGAAATTGAGCCTTAGAAAAATAAGAATAAGGTGTGAAACTTGAGACTGGGTGCGGTGGCTCACACCTGTAATCTCATCACTTTAGGAGGCCAAGGTGAGAGCATCTCCTGAGGTCAGGAGTTTGAGACCAGCCTGGCCAAAATGGCGAAACTCCCTCTCTACTAAAAATACAAAAATTAGCCCGGCATGGTGGCTGGTGCCTGTAATCCCATCTACCCAGGAGGCTGAGGCAGGGAGAATCACTTGAACCGAGGAGGCAGAGGTTGCAGTGAGCCAAGACCACACCATTGCACTCCAGCCTGGGCAACAGAGCAAGACTCTGTCTCAAAAAAAAAAAAAAGAAAAATACTTGAATTTCAAACATATGAAAAATGAAGTTTAAATGTAATTGTGTATCATAAATTGTCTGCCTAGTAATTGGTCTGTCTCATTTTTGCAATGTCTCAATAGAATTTTAGAGATAGATTTTTTTTTTAGCTTAACTCCAACAATTTGTTGGTTCATCTTTGAGGGCTTTTTTTTGTAACCAGATTTAAATAATACACAAACAATATTACACACACAAAAACTAGAGAGTTTTTTGTTTGTTTGTTTGTTTGTTTTTGAGAAGGAGTCTTGCTCTGTAGCCCAGGCTGGAGTGCAGAGGCAGGATCTCGGCTCACTGCATCCTCCACCTCCTGGGTCCCTGTTCAAGCAATTCTTTTACCTCAGCCTCCCAAGTAGCTGGAATTACAGGCATGAGCCGCTGTGTCCGGCTAATTTTTGCATTTTTTAGCAGAGACAGGATTTCACCATGTTGAACAGTCTGGTCTTGAACTCCTGACCTTGTGATCCGCCCGCCTCGGCCTCCCAAACTGCTGGGATTGCAGGCATGAGCCACCACGCCCGATCACTAGGGAGATTTTTATAAAGTCCTTCATCTCTCCCAAAAACTGAAATAGGAAAAATGTTAGGGTTGACAAGATATCACCTCCTATATATCAGGATCTTCCAAAATAACTCAGTCTTTTGTAGCTCCCAATCAGTAGCCACTGATGATCTCTGTCCAATCATACCCTTCTCCTTCTAAAGCAGGACTGAAGGAGGGGCAGTATGTTTCCTGGGCAGATGGTTGTGGTCAGCATTAGCACGAGCCCTCTCCAGTCCAGACATTTCACTGTTTCAGAATAGAACCCATGCTTAATTTCAAGGATTCTGGAAAAGAAAATGTTGCTTTTCTTAAAAAATCGTTGAGCTCTTAACCTAGACCATCATCTTTTTAAAGAAGGTTATTATTTAGATTCTTTTTAGTACATGAAAAATTTACCTAGGACGTTGACTTACTGGCAGCCATCTAGCAACACAGCTACACTTAGGAGGCGTTTTCTCCTTTATCTCACTTTTTTCCTCCTGCAAATTTTTTCAACATATTTAATGAAAATTAAAATTATGACAATGAAATTATCACAGTATTTCTCATTTCTTTATTTTTATTTATTTTTTTTTTTTGAGACGGAGTTTCACTCTTGTTACCCAGGCTGGAGTGCAATGGTGCGATCTCAGCTCACTGCAACCTCTGCCTCCTGGGTTCAGGCAATTCTCCTGCCTCAGCCTCCTGAGTAGCTGGGATTACAGGCACGCGCCACCATGCCCAGCTAATTTTTTGTATTTTTAGTAGAGACGGGGTTTCACCATGTTGACCAGGATGGTCTCTATCTCTTGACCTCGTGATCCACCCACCTCGGCCTCTCAAAGTGCTGGGATTACAGGCGTGAGCCACCACGCCCGGCTTCTCATTTCTTTATTCACTGTAATTTCGTGACTGATGTTAGGTGAATGCATTCTTAGGAAATATTTTTTTCATTGTGTAGTTTCTCTTTTTTATTTCTATATGGTTGATGTCTGTATTTGTATTCTTGTTTCTAATCTGCTATCTTTTATTATGTGTTAGAGAGTCATTGATTACTCCCTTTTATCCTGATATAATAGAAATATCTAAATATTACAGTCACCAATTACCCAGATACGTAACATCAGAAAACATGAAAATGAGTTAGCTTTCTTATTTTACTAGATTTTTTTTTCTTTCAGTCAAGCTAGGAAAATATTATTAATTAATGAATTTAGTTTTTCATCAAACCTGGTGATTGGCCAGTTTCTCAATATTTTAGGGCACAAACACAGGTAGGAATGAAAGATCTGAAAAACTCAACAACAGAAAAGATGAATTTTAAAACAGCAGATTTCAAAGAACTTGTAAATGTTACAAGATATTCTTAGAAAATATAGTATGTAGGCTAGAGGATTGCACAAATGGTCAAAGAACACTTCATCTGAAATCACAAGACTTAAAAAGGAGTATCTAGTTGACAAAAGAAAGATCTGTCTGAGGAATGGAAATTTAAATGTATTGTGAGAATAAGAGAAGTTAAAATAGTATAGAAATAAAAGTTTTAAGAAATAGTGAGGACTTAAAATTGGATATGGCGGGCCGGGCGCGGTGGCTCAAGCCTGTAATCCCAGCACTTTGGGAGGCCGAGGCGGGTGGATCACGAGGTCAAGAGATCGAGACCATCCTGGTCAACATGGTGAAACCCCGTCTCTACTAATACAAAAAATTAATTAGCTGGGCACGGTGGCGCGTGCCTGTAATCCCAGCTACTCAGGAGGCTGAGGCAGGAGAATTGCCTGAACCCAGGAGGCGGAGATTGCGGTGAGCCGAGATCGCGCCATTGCGCTCCAGCCTGGGTATCAAGAGCGAAACTCCGTCTCAAAAAAAAAAAAAAAAAAAAAAAAAAAAAAAAAAAAAAAAAAAAAAAAATTGGATATGGCGAATCAAAATTAAAAGATGATCTTTATGAATTTATTTAGTTTAACCAAAAACAACAACAAAGGATAAAATACAATGCCCATTTTTAATGTGCTTCAGGAGTGTGTAAGTTCCACCAGGCATGAATTTTTGTCTGTTTTATTCCCTGATATATCACCTATAATAGTGCCTGGAACGTAGTAGTTACTCAGGAAAAAATTGTTGAGTGAAAGAATAAATGAAATGCTTCTTTGCTTTATTTTTCACTTTTTTTAAGCAGTGAAATGAACTCATGCTTTTAGCCACATACATGAAATGTAATACGAGTATGTATGACTTACGGAATCCAGTGATACTAAGAAACAAAACAAATGTCATGGAACTTCTCCTGGAAAGGTTTGACTAAAGTCTGAGATTGATTTTTTAATTTTTTTTATTTTGTATTTTTGAGAGAAGGTTTTACTCCGTCACCCAGGCTGGGGTGCAGTGGTGCAATCACATCTCACTGCAGCCTCAAACTCCTGGGCTCAAATGATCCTCTGGCCTCAGCTTCCTGAGTAGCTGGTACTCCAGGCACGCACCACCACATCCACTTAATTTTAAAATTTTTTTGTAGAGGCAGGGTCTCACCATGTTGCCCAGGCTGGTCTTGAACCGGATTCAAATGATCCACCTGCCTCAGCCTCCCAAAGTGTGGGGAGTGCAGGTGTGAGCCACAGCGCCAGGCCCTAAGATCATTTCAATGGCAGAAATTATTTTAACATAATGGCATTACGGGACCACAGGCTGCTAGTCTTAAGAATTTTTGAGTAAAGAGTAGGAGTTAACTATTACACTGATAACATTTCTTAAATGAAGGATGATGCTGGGAACCACAGTTGGTAATTCTCTTATTTGCAGACTTAAAAACGCACAAGGAAATATCGTCATGAAATCCATGTGTTATTTATCTTTAAAAGTTCAGGGTGTGAGTATTAAGCAACATAGCATCATATAAGAACTGGTCCTGTGAGAAAATTTTCATCTTTGTTAATAAAGTGTGAAGGAAAAAGGAAAGGTATAATTTCAACTTTCTAAGGCTTTTGATTTTCTTTATATGACATCCTCATCCATAAATTGGGAAAATATCATCTAAACCACACACAGATTTTAATGGTAGCTAAAGGAATAGTGAATTAAATAATTTAGTCATTACATTTTAAATGCTAACAAATCCTGTATAAAGAGTGTTTGAGGTCTGGCCCTTGAAAGATAGGAACTCAGCATAACCTTGGTAAACTAGAGAAGTGGTCAGAAATCTTGAAGCCAAGGAAAAAAAAAATAAACTCTCCAAATACAAAATGTGGAAGAGTTGGCTAGAAATAAATCTGGCAAGGGAAATATTACAAAATTGAAATAAGTGAAAAGGTAAACATTTACTTTAAAATTCATGCAGTGTGTGGATAAATAAAAATATTTATTTGATGAAAATATATAACAAAAGCATTTTTCAAGGACTGTGTATGTTTTTGAACTCCAGAAATCTAGGCAAATATGATTTGAAATATTGAGCTGCAAAGATGGGGAAAAACTAAAAACCAGTGTAAGGAAAGATTAAAAGGATAGACATAAAGCAATACACATCTTGAAGCGTATGACATGATGGACGTGATCACCAAATGTTGTTCTCTGTAAAAAGGACAGAACAAGAGGAGTGGACAGAAAGCATTCTGTGAAGGATTAGCTATAAGTAAGAATTTCCTGAGAGTGAAAGTTGTGAAACATCAAAATAGGATACTGAGGAAGGTTATGTTGCTTCTTTTCCGGAAGGCCTTAAAAATAGGAGAGGTGGAATCTTTGTGAAATAATTTGGGTACGGTATTATCTGAAGGAGGGAAAACTGGTATGACCTTGCATAACTCTTGCCAATATTTATATCTGGCATTTCTACCGTTACCTTTGATTAATGGAAACAATATGTATTTCTAACCAAAAGTAAAGATTTTTTTTCTCTTTTCTGACATGGCAAAATTTATCATTCTCATAAAGATCCATTTTAAGGCAGTTGAATTTTTCAAGTCCATTGTAGAATTCTCCATAGTAAATTTAGGAAAACACCAAATATTCATATAACTAATTTTTTCAAAGGGATTTGGTAGAGGTTTTGCTATATCTATTGTTTTTCTATTTCATGACATACAAAAGACAGACACTTTTATATAATTTTGAAATTTAGAATCCTCAGGCTTGTGACCAAATAATAATTTGGCATGTGAACTAGTTACTTTATGGAAATGTCCACTTTTCTAGCATCTAAGAGTAATATGCACACACCTTTTTCATAACACTTATTACTGGACACACAAACAGGCATGAGGGACACTGGTATAAAAATTCTCCTAGAGGTGTCTTCACTTTGAAAGGCAATATTTGCCAACAGATTCTTTCTTACTGAATTACAAATCTCAGAGATTTCCTGTTTACCAGAAGTCCTCTTGGAGAGCATGGGATATAGAGGCAGCCATTTTGAGCTTTCACTTTGCATCTTCAACTGCCTAGCATCTTAAATTAAACTCAGTCTTACATAGGTAGGTAGGCAGGTAGGTAGGCACGTGGGTGGGTGGGCGGATGGATGGATGGATGGACAGATAGAATGTGGCATTGTTGCCTATGGAGTTCTTCAACGATTCTGACCCATTATTCTCATCAACTAGTACAATAACATATATAATTATATAAATGAATATAGATGTACTATGTATGTACATACATAGGTACATGGTGTTCTGCCTATGAAAATAGAAAAAAGTCTGACAAATGCTGAATATATACATTTACTTCCTCATTCTGTAGGCTCTGATAGAGCAAGGCTACACAAAACACTGAAAAAATTGTGATGTAAATGTCTATAATGCACCAAAGCCTGTAGTATTTTTCCAACACTTATAAATATATTGCCCATTATGGCAACTGTTTTCATACAATTAGTATATTTTATTAGGTGTGTCTCTTATAAAGTTGATAGCCATAAATTGCTTCTAAAATAATGTACCTATAGAGCTTGAAATGCACAATTCAACTAAGAGCTCTCAAACACAAAAAATTCTGAAGAAGTAGGTAACTGTATAAAATTTTGAAGTGGAAACTTCCTTGTAAATAGAAGAATTTGTAGTAGACCATAATTTGAGGAGATAAGGAGAAGAAAGAGAAAGAGCATAAGGAGAAGGAAGAACAGGAGTGGCAAGGGGAGGAGGGTAAGGATAACGGCCAGGGTCATACCAGAGTTGGTGTGATGTGGTTTAGAAACCTACTCAGGGTACTCTGAAGGAAAGCAAAATGACTGCTTCAAGCCTTGGGGATGAGATATCTGTGTAATTCTCATCTGTAATTCTCAGACGAGAATTCTGTGTAATTTTTAACTTCATCATAAATGAAATGAACTCTCCTGACCCATTATCAGAAAGACAACTGTTTTGAGTTGTTTTTTTTTCAGGAATTGTGAAGAATATATACTGATTATATATACAGTATATATTTACCTGGTTTTCTTTCTGAACAATCACATTTGTTTGTAGAAAGTAGAGAAAACTAAACAAGTAAACAAAAAACAGCTCCTGATGATCATCCAGTAAATTATAATATTAAAGACAAATATCTAACTTCCATTCTATTCCCCTGCTGGCACAGGGAAATAAACTCATTTTTGCCGTCAAGAATAAGAGAATGTTAGATAAGCTGAAGAACACTGATTTTAAAAATAATTTGTAGATTTCACCAAATCCTGAATATCACATTTTCTACATACAATTTTAAGTTTTAAGTACTCCCTTGAGTATTTCTTAGCAGCAGAGAGAAGTAGCAGAGTATGTGATTCGAGTACTGAATGTGAGACTGGATTGATATGGATTCAGATTATAGCTCTAACATTGGCTGTGTGACCTTGGGCAAGTTACTTAACCTCTCTGTTCTCTAGCCTTCTTTTGTGTAAAATGGAAATTGTAATAGTTCCTTCCTCATAGGCTGTCTTGAGGATTAGAGTTAATATATGTAAAGCTTTTAATACCTTAGTATTTTCCTAGCTATTATGTATGTATTAAACTTCTAAATATGCTTAGTGGTCCAAAGTGCATAATGTAACCTTGGTCTTAATTGTTTATATTGCTTGAGGCTGAGGCGAACACATCTTTCAATATTTAAAATGTGGAAAAAACAATTATATTTATCCAGACAATAATATCTTTGTAAACTTATTGTTCTAGGATGATACCCTTGTGAGAATTATTCCAACCTTCGTTTTTTTGTTTTGTTTTGTTTTTCTCCTTTATTGAATGCATACCATTTAGGAACTTGACAAGGGTCTTAGCAATTGGACCAGCTCCCTTCTTATGTCTGAGGAAAATGAGACTTAAAGGAGTTGACTGGGCCAAAGATACTCAGCTATTGAACCCAACTGAGAGTCTGACTCAAAATGGAGCTTTCCTTTCGCTTTGCCGTATTGCTTTGTGCTTAGCATTTTGGGCTTTGGAAACAAATTTCACTCTTTAATGACAAAATAATTTATTAATACTTTGATTTCAAGTGAACAGCAGTTTTCTGCTCCTGATCTTGTGTTTGCACTTTTTTGGTAAAACTTAAAAAAAAAAAATTCCATTGTTTTATCCTGTCTTCAGCAATATATTATATTTTCCTTGTGCCAAGCACTGAGCCAAGTATTGTTCTGAGGTACTTCAGCACTGCAGTGTATTCAGTGTTCAGAGGGAAGAAGCTTGTTATTCTCTTTAAGCTAGCATTTCCAAAGAATATCTGAAATATGTTGGGAAATACTCCAGATTCTGGCATTCAGCATGTAGAAGAATATGAAAAGTCCTATAGCAAATAAATCAATCTTCCAAATGTATTTGATTTCCTGACTTTTTTTTTTTTTTTTTTTTTTTTTTTTTTTTTTTTGAGGAGCAGCTTGTTAAAATCCTTAGGAACCAGTAATCTCTGGAATCCACTTTGAGGAATGCTAATTTAGGCACTTTGGGATCTCTAAGGAAAGGAAGGTCGTGAGCTTGCCTCCACCCAAGAATGCCTTCCTTTAGAGTCTAGGTTTGAGAGAATCGGGCTAAAACAGGATCCATTTCAGTAGCTTCTGATCTATAGTGCCTGGTCTTTTTTATAGGGGAAGTACTGTAATACTTTCCATTTAGTGTTATCTGCCGAGGATGACTTGGGCTATCCTTGAAAACAGCCTGGGACAGAATGTGTAGACATGCTGAGATAAGGAGACTCCTGCTAGGCCTTCGGCCTAGAAACCGTCTCAGCTCACTCTGGCCTCGGGCAGCATCCCTCTGCAGCATGCCTGTCCTTGCCCTGCCTGGATTGCATGGAGGAAACATTTTGCTTGTCTGAGAACACCTCTATTCCTAGCTCTTTGACAGTTTCATTTTCCATATCCCCTCAGTTCCAAACATGTGGAAAAAGAGATAAAGAAAGGTGATGAAATGAAAAAATGGAGTGGGGAATGCTGCAAGTGGAGAGGAGAAACTCATATTTCCATGCCTGGTTTGTATGCAGTCATGACTGGGTTTTGGATGGTGAAGCAAATGTACCCCAGAGGTCATCTTACTAGATAGACAGGGAGGGAGGTGAGAATGCAATGTGAAATATTGGTTAACACTGAGAAGAAAATCGAATGCATTTTTTGTTATAATAACTATTCCATGATACATTTAGAAAAGAAAAATATATATGGTTTTGATTTTTTTTTAATTTCCAAATTTATGTTTGTTTTATAGGGTATTTGATTGCTTGTAAATCAAAGTCGATTTAAGTGTTCATTTAGGCTTCATAGTAAATTATATAACTTACCCTATTTTAAAACTGATAAATTATGTTCACCAAACAAGAAATTACAAAAAAATGGTTTGGAATAAAGAATCAAATTTATTTACAACTTCCTCCAAAAAAATGGCAAAGTAGGGAGAACTGAAAATATCATAAGAAATTTTAAACTCTCTCCTTAAAATACTATTGCTTGTCCTTAGACATTTCTATTTCACAACCTTTAAAATTAAAGTGGGAACCTTTTGTCCTATTTATTAGAATTTATAATCCTTAAATTTATTTTTTTTTAAAGATGGAGTTTCGCTCTTTTTGCCCAGGCTGGAATGCAATGGCGTGACCTCAGCTCATTGCAACCTCTGCCTCCTGGGTTAAAGCAATTCTCCTGCCTCAGCCTCCCCAGCAGCTGGGATTACAGGCACCCACCACCACACCTGGCTAACTTTTTGTATTTTTAGTAGAGATGGGGGTTTCACCATGTTGGCTAGGCTGGTCTGGGTCTCCCAAAGTGCTGGGATTACAGGCATGAACCACCGTGCCAAGCCTGTATTTTTTCTTCTTAAAAACTCTTTGATTTAAAGTACCAGATAATTCAATTTCTTCATTCCAAGTTGGAAATTAATCTCTTTGGCTTGAGGCTGCATAGCTTACTCTATAGGTGGGGATGTCCAAAGATATGTGAATATTTCCAATAACATGAGATGCTGGGATTTTCAAATATTGCTGACATCTTAATCAAAGCTCTACTGATTACTTGGGAGTTGGGTCCTTTGAGAGGGGAAATAAATTAACCTACCCATTGACAAGTTACATTGGTACAGTTTTAAGATTGTTTATTTCTCAAATTTTAAAAAGTGTTATTCTTATATAATTCTATATTTTACACTTGCAGACATTTTGCATTGTATTTATCAGATTCTTCGTGGTGTTATCCATAGTTAGCATTGTAAAATGAAAAGAGCTCTTTCAACTAGGGGCCATCGCCATCATGAAAAACCCACATTTCATGTTATCAATTGAGTCCAAAGATGTGCTTTTGGACTCCATTGATATCAATTTAGAAATATTTTGCATTATGCTATATTCCCTAGGGCTTCAAAGAATTTATATATTTTATAAAATTATATAATATCAAAGTGAAAGAAATAAGTTTACACAATGAATATGAAATTGAGTTGTATCCATCTGAATATTTACAATTGAGTATGGTTTTATCTTTTTATTTTTTATACTTTTTGAGACCGAGTCTCGTTCTGTTGTTCAGGCTGGAGTGCAGTGGTGTGATCTCAGCTCACTGCAACCTCCACCTCCCAGGTTCAAGTGATTCTCCTGCCCTAACCTCCTGAGCAGCTGGGACTACAAGCGCCCACCACCACACCCGGCTAACTTTTGTATTTTTAGTAGAGATGGGGTTTCACCGTATTGGCCAGGCTCGTCTCAAACTCCTGACTTTGTGATCTGCCCACCTCAGCCTCCCAAAGTGCTGGGATTACAGGCATGAGCCACTGCGCCTGGCCGTTTTTGTCTTTTATTTGAGCCTCACAACCTCATAATAGAATGTATATGTTGTTACTATTCCCATTCTATAAAGAGACGGGGGTTTAGAAAACTGTGACTTGGCCAGGCATATACCACTAGAATCAGGCACAGTGACTGAGCATTCACCCTCCAAATAATGCCTGACTCCATCATGAATTAGGGCTTTCCTCAAATGTCATCTCCTCAAATAACCCTTCCCTATAAACCATCCCAATAGATACCCACCTCTGCCCTTCTTCACTTCATCACCTCTTTGTCCATTCTACTGGGTTATTTCTCTATGGCACTTCTGTATCTAAAATCATCATATTGCTGCACTTGTGTGTCGCCCTTTTCCCCCTTAGAATGTAAGCTTCATGAAGACCGGGACTTTCTGTTTTGTTTTCAGTGATGTCCCTGGCACGTGGCATCATGCTTGACAACTTCACATCTCTGTGACTAATGACTGATTTTTGTCATTGATACCTGTGATATTAAGCATCATGATTTTGGCTCATGGTATAGCCCGTTACAGTGATTTAGCCAGGGTTTCATTCCCATGTAGTCCAACCTAAATTCTACAATCAGAATACACCAAATATGTCACATGTAATTGGTCTGCTCCAAAGCCGTGGCAGGTAGCATGGACTACATCCTGTTAGAGGATCAGAACTCCATGTGTGTGCCTTCATCTCATTTCTGACAATTAGCTGTTACCCTTCCTGCCCACCACCCCGAGAGAAGTTCTGAAGTATTTGAATAGTGTGTTACACAACCCCAGCATGTTTTACAGTGAGCAGGACAGTCATGGAGAGGCCTCTTGTTCTGGAGTTTTGCACAGATAAAGGGAGGATATAGTTTTGAGAGGAATGCTATAACTACAAAGTGCATCCTGAAGGCCATTTAGCTCACAATGAAGGTCTGTGTTTTAAAATAGCACTGTAACAAAGTAACTACAGAGTTTTGGCAAGGGCTTCAACTATTTATAGAACTAAGTAAGGCATAGTAAATAGTGCCACAGTACCCGGTTCCCTCTTGCCATAACCCCAAACTTATAAGAAGCACTATAATTATATTTTTCTACTTAAAAAAAAAATCATAGTAGCCATTATCAGTTTAACCATACGGAAGCTCAGGCTGAGATTTCTTTTTTAAATGCATAGTTTTGATTTTCAGCAGCTGCACTGGGTCTTTAATCATATATTATCTTTATGAAGCCTTTTTCTAACATATGTTAATTGGCTGTTTTCTGTGACAAATTATGAGCTCTTACTTTGATGAGGTTCAATTGCAATCATGTTGGAGTCGAGTACGTAGAGTTTCCACCCCTGCTGGCTCCTCAAACCACTACAAACATCCGCACGTCACTACAGTGCTGAGTAATGGCAGGATTTGGGCTGGCTGATTTCTCTACAGATTTTTTTTTTTTCCACAGGATATTTTCAGCTCTTTGTACTAAATCTGTTGCAGGGTTTGCCCTTTTTAGCAGAAGCATGCTCTAAAATTAACATCAAATCTTATTGGAGATTATTATAATACATGAGAAATATTTCACAATTGAACATCCAGCGTCTGTTTTGCTTTACTAAAATTTTAGTACATTTATTACACATTTTTAAAAGTCAGTCAGTTGTAAGGCTGGTAAGTATTTTCTAGATCATCAACATTTTGTAACAAATATTTTGATTTTTCCTCTTTTGAGGGGAATACAGTTATTAAGTGAATGGATGATCAGGTATATATTTAGTTATAAAGAAAATGCACAGAATGTTTTTTCTAGGTGTTTCCAAATATATCACTATGTTAAAAATTCCATTGTATTTTCTTTTTTCTTTGCGGTTACATGTGTTGGTCGAGTAATAAAAACAATTACATGTCCTATCAAGGCTAATGTCCTATAAGATGCACAGCATGCATTCCAATTCTCGATTCTAACATCAGTTTTTAATGTATGATTAGGATGAACAGATATGTTCTAATCCATCTGCTATGAGAACTGTGACAGATAGCTTGCATCAAATACCAACAGATGATCAGTGATAGCCATAATTAAAATAGATATAAAAATGCAGTGTATTTGTTTACATTCACAAGAAAGTAGTCAGGGTAATTGAGTAAAGCCTTCAGAACCTGTGTCAGACACCAGTCAAAGTGGGATTAATTTAACTGTTTCTGCTTTGACATCTAAAGTAAAGGATTCTAGGTAAACTGCCGCAGTTCTTCAAAATCTGAATCTATGGGTCAAATTTTCATATAGGTATTAGACTTTAGAATAAGAAGAGCCAGATGTGAATAGGAGCTACTCCTCCTCATGAGGCTGTTTTTAATCAGTCATTTCCCTGGAGTAGCACACAATCAATGAGCTCTAAATCCTGAGGCTACCTGCGCTTGTAGGAAGGCCTGGGAACATCATTACAGAACTTACAATTGAGCACATGTGAAAAAATTAGAGCAGAAATTAAGGGTAAGAAAGGTTAACTTCAGAAGTCTTACTTTGGTACTGCTCTTTTAGAGGGAGGTAAAGAGATAATTTCAAATGTTTTAAAAAAAGGGAATAGTAAGCCCAACTTCTAAATATTAAAAGATCATTATAAACAGGCCAAATGAAAAGTTATTATTGATTTAGGTTAGCCAGAACTGTTTAAACACATGTATTATTTTGAGAATGTACATGTGGGTCAACTTCAGGATGAGTAAATAAATGTGAAGATTCTTTTTCACTAGTCCCTCTGCAGCTATAGAGAATGGCTTCAGAAGTCCTGTGTGATACTTCCGTGTGACTGCAAAGTCAATTGATGCACTGTGTCTTGAGCTAATGTACATAAGGAAATTTAGTTCCACTTGATAAGACACATGCTTAACTGGGTTTAAGAAAATAAACCAAGGTAAAGAACAATGTGTAAATGAAACAGAGAACTTGGCACTTGACTGTATGGAAGCCCATGAGCCATGTGGCTTAATTGGGGCCAGTTGGGATCATTTAATGATTGCTGTCAGAAGATCAGATTTAATTCTCCTTATAAGAAGACCACAGTGGGATAGAGTTAAACAAATTGTCATCAGAGGTTTCAGATGAACAAAGCCTTAATTAGGTTGATTAGGATGCTGTAAAAGAGATGAAATAGAAAAATTGATGAATCACTGAGTTCCATGTTGAGCCACATATAATAGCAATATCATATGTACTTTGAGAGATACTATTATGGCATTTTGAACATCACATATTTTAGCATTTAAGGTTTCTATGTAAACTTCCTAAATGTGTAAAGTTTAGAGATAAAAATAAATGACATTCCATTTAAATAACAGACGATATAGCTAGCATTTTCTCTTTAACGTACAACAGAAACATTGGCAGGGGGACAATGGTATTTCTTCCCATTTCAAGGTCATCTTTAAATGTTAAATAAATTGGAAAATAAATAATGAAAAAAGAAAATTATCTTCAAGGACATAATTTTCAATCATTTAACATAATATCTGAATGCAGAGTAAAATAAAGCTTTTACTGAAAGCGTCCTTTTAGGCATTCACACCACGATCTTAATAATATTGTGATTATTTACTGGTGATAATACTCAAGACAACTCAGGTGTCTTAAAATGTACACTTGCCATTTTATTTACACATTTTGAAAGACTAAAGTGTGTTTCTCCATGTGCTGTGCACACATGCACATACACACACAAATGTATCAGTAAGACTGAAAAATGTGTTCAACACATATAGGCATATGAGAAAAATATTTTTAGAGCATTTCCATTTTAATTATGAAACATAATATATTAAAGGTGAAGAATATAATGAATAGGATCATGGGATGCCCGGGAATTCAGATGTTTTTCTCATAATGAGATGAAAATGTATAATAGCAACATCTTCCACTTCTAGCCTAGCTTGCTTTGCAGACTTTTTTGTTTCACTGATGTTGATGTTGTATAGTGCTTAACTTGCTTTGTTCAGTAACAACAACAAAAATCCAGCTGCATGTGCTTACTGAGAGGTTATAACTGGGGAACAGAACACAATCTGTGATGCTAAATAGTAGCTCTTGCTTTGTGGTAAGACAGTACAGGCTTTACCTTTGTGGCGAGCCCTGCCACGTCTCTAAGAGGCCTTTGAAATAAAACATGGTGGCTGCACTGTTGTGAAAAATTAGAAAAACAGAGACGTGATAGAATCCTGAATTAATTACCTAATATGATGTGGAAAGACTAAAAGCTGTGGTAGGGTTGGATAGCACAAGGTTCTTCACATATTTAGACCATTTGGAGTTTATTTTGGCATGGGAATAGAGAATGCAGTTTTAGCTGCAGTGTGAAAAGTGTCCAAGACAAAATATACCATGGAGAACTATGACAGGGAAACTGTGCTTCCCTCATATTTATTAAATTGTTTATAATGCAATACAATTGTATAAAGGCATGTGTCTCCTAAATTCTGGAACTGTGTAAATAAATTGATTTATGTCAGGGATAATGGCAGGTTAGGCCCACTTATTAAATTAATTGCAGGGGTTTTGAAACCGAGTTCCTTTTTAGCCTTATTATATTTCTGACATACATTTCATCTCTTTTTGTCCTTGGGGAAAGATATTAAAGTAGGACTAGAAGCATTAATGTAGAGTTTTCAGCAGCGGTGGTCATTGGGAAAATTGATGTATTTCCCTAGTTATTTCCACTTTTGCCGCCTGAAGCTCTTCCGCAGCTGATACGTAAGAGAAACTTCTTAATTTTTTTAACACTGTAAATTTATTCTTCATTTGGTGATTATTGTTACAGGATAAATGAGGCATTATCTGTTAGAAGTTGCTAATTATTAGCTTTGGAAAGTGAGATCTTCATGGTAAGTGTAGGGATTACACTATTCACTTGATAGCCTTACTAAATGATAGAACTTTCACTTTATGCCTTAAAATGGAAGCAAGCGTACAAGCAGTAGGCCATGTTCCCAGTGTTACTATGTACCCAGCATTCATATATAGTACCACATCTCATGATCATAACCATCCTACAAATGAAATTTTTTTTTCTCAGTTATGGGTGGGGCAAGGAAACAACAGTTCTGAGGGGTTAAGTAATCAGTCTGGAGTCACACAGCATCCAAGGACCAAGCTAGAATTCCAACCCTGATCTTTCTGACCCCAAAATCCATTCAACTTCCAGTTTTCAGTATAAATTATCCTAATTCCACATAGGAGATGCTATATAGATGTGATGATATATTAAGTGAGGTTATCAATCTGCTTCTATATAAGCAAAAATGGTAAAATATTTTTGGTAGTGGTCATGAAAAATAGAAGCTGAAGAAAATATATCAATTGAGAGGTACAAATCTTAATTCAGTCAATCAACTAATAGTTATTAGCTCTTTCTATGTGTTTGACACTAGGGTATATACAGGGGATAAAAAGTGAAACAAGCAGATAAAACAGATGTTGAGGAAGACGAGCAAACATACAGTTTCAACTGTGTCAAGTGCTACAAAGGAGAAGGACTTAGTGCTTAGACCTTATGAGAGGGAAATTCGATGTGATCAGGAGGGCATGGAGTACTTCCTGAGGAGGTG
This sequence comes from Aotus nancymaae, assembly GCF_030222135.1. Lineage (NCBI taxonomy): Eukaryota > Metazoa > Chordata > Mammalia > Primates > Aotidae > Aotus > Aotus nancymaae. The sequence goes on along the minus strand of NW_026988425.1, from coordinate 81,065,240 downwards.
AAACTGAAGCTGAGACAGAATGGAGGAGAAGTTAAGGAGGCACAAAAGGAAAGGAGGAACATTCTAGGCAGAAAGAATTGCATAGTACACAAAGGCCCCGTGGCAGGAAGGAGCATGGCAGGTGTGAGGAACTGGAAAAGATGGTCAACATTATTTATTATCTGTATATGTGGTACTATGTTACTGAGACTTGAAGATGATTTGAAATTCATCATATTGGATGAATTGGAATAAATTGGAAATAATTGGGACAAATTGGAAAAAATTGGAAAAATAAACTAGCATATGGCATGATGGTATTTACCTAGTGGAAAATAATGGCTGTTCTTTTATTACCCTTAGAAGAATGAGTCTTGGCTGTGTGATTTGGAAATGAACTCACATTGCACTCATAGCTAGGGTAATGGTACATTTATAAAACACATGGAAAGCTTAGAGAGAAATGGAGCAACTTTAAGACAAAGGAAATATTCCTCAACTCAGAAGACAACACACAGTCAAACATCAATAGGAATAATAATTTGGTTATGCCTTTTGAAGTTTAGAATAGCTCTTAATGGAAGAAAAGTAAAAGTTCTGCCTGTTCATTTTAACCAAAATATAATTGCATGCTTCATCCGTTTTTCAAACAAATCATAAAGTAGAAAGCTAAATGTATATAGATGCAACATATTGAGCAAAGTTTTCCACTTAAAAAGATAATGAATCATTTAATTACTTGATTTAGTAATACCAGCCTTGCAGCAACTGGGCTTATGATCATTTTATGATCATTTTTGCCCCTTATGACGTAATCATCTTGTATTTATTTAACAGTATTATTTAGTGTGGTGTGATAGAGTGTGCTCAGTTTTCAGCTTCGAGTTTTTACAGAACGTTATTTGAGGATGCTAGTGTTAGTGAAAATGTTAAATCAATGAAAAAGATATTTTTAATACAAATAAAAGAAAACCAGAATTTTTTCTTTGAAAACTGACATCACATATTTCAATGTTTTATCATTGTTCATAGCCTGTTTTTATTTAAGTGACTGCATTGTACTTATTGTAGCAAAATACACGCTTTGCAAAGATAAGTTTAGCAGAAGAGAATTAATTTCTTCCCACATCTTTTAATGTGGCATGGCAGTCTCACTCTAAGATCAAAACACATAACTGAAGGTTATGTTTAACTTCTAAATCAAAGTGTTGTGGGAAGATGATTGAAATCTGATGATGACTCAGATCCACTTGATATGTGGTTTTCTTCCTACAGAAACCTTATGTAGAATGCCATTTCCATGTTAGAAAGAACTTAATAGTGAGGAGATTAAATAGTTTCACTATAGATGCAAAGTTTGTGTTATTTACTTTGGTTCCTAGTTTGAATTTTTTTTAGAGAACCCAAGAGCCTCAATAACCATAAGAATCTTTTCCCCCTCAGTATATTTTTTTTTCTTTAATGTGAGAGCAAACAAATGATTAACATATTACCGACATGCATTGATTTTTTTTTTTCCTGCTGGTTTATATGGGTCTTTTTTATTCTTTTTTTCTTTTTTACCAAAAGTTTTAATTTATCTATTTTGAGTCTTCGCTTGCATAGAATTTTTCATTTGCTTCAAAGGGTAAATTCCAATTATATGGCTGCATTAACTGTGTACGATTATTTTTGCAAGGCCTGGTAAACAATAATTGAGATTTATCTGTCTGCTACTTCAGTGAAGTAAATTTATGTTTGTTTTCTTATTTTCATTTCTTAAAGCAATCATAATAAAACACTAACCTAGAGCTGACATGGATTTTTCTCAGGTGTTTTAAAGATGGAAATTTAAAATCACGCCCCAGCTCTGAATTGTCCCTTATTGTCCCTTATCTGAACCTCTCCAAGGCCTCTGTGTGTGGGTTGTGCAGCACAGCACACTCGGACGGTTCTGCTCAGAGAAGGAAGTGGAGAGTTTTGGTTCCCATTTTACACTTCTGGAACAGTTTAGGGAAGGAAGCACCTTTACACCTTTTATTGTTCGTGGTTGCTGACATCATATCCTTCCCTGACCAGTCTGTGTGCGTGTTTCCTGCCATTCTGTCAAAATTCTTCTGTGCTACTGGGAGAGATTTGTAGGAGGGAGGGAGGGAGGAAGAGGGCAAGAAAGAGTGAGGGAGGGAGGAAGGGAAGGCAGGGGGAGGTGTGTGTCACTCAAGGGAACTTGTTTGTAAATGAGATAGCCCAGTGGGAGAATGATCTTTAGCATCTGTCCAAAAGAAATTCTTCTCGACTTGGGTCTCAAACCACTTTGCCTTCATCTGCCTGCTTATGCCAAACTCAAAATGAACAGAAGCCTGCCATAATGAAGTTCCCCTTTTTAGTAAGCAGCTTCATTTTAGTTTTCTTTTATCTGGGTTGGCATTTTTTTTTAGAGAAGAAATGCAGAATACTGTAACCCTACAGAGTATAACTATAGTAGAACATTTATTCTTCTTTTTTTTAAAAAAATTACTGATTATTTATATGTAGCTCTGTCATTTTCCAAGAATGCTTCTTTCATGTGGGAAAAAGTAGCGGCAAGGCTGTTGGAATTATTTTAAGCTTATGGTTGATTGTGCATAATGAAAGTTCTCAGCATAACTTGAAATTTTACTACATGTAGGTTAGCTGTTGCGTTCCTTTTCATATATACACAAAACAGTTTTACAGATTACTAAAGTTAAATAATCTCTTTCTTCGCCTGTCTAGGCCTTCTACAAATTAATACTTGAAACCGACCTTATAGTTTTTGCATAAAAGTTAGGTTAGAGAAAATGTTACGCTAAGAAAACAATGCGTGAGCTAATTGTTGACCTTCCTAATTCTTTAAATTTTTATTGACAGCCTTGAAATGTGGTGACCCATAATAAAATATTCTAAACCACGTTTCATGAGAGACTTTACTTCATGACCAGTTACTTAGTGTCATCATTACCACATATTACTCTGCATGTGTACTTCATACCAACTTTTGCATTTTAGAAATATTCAGAAGGCAATACCTCAAGAAGTATTTATTTATACAGAAAACAAAAGTTCAGTTCTACTGAAATTTAAACTTGCTTCTCTCTGCATTGTTTTGCGTATTTCAAAAAAGAAAATAAATTCAATGGCATTTTTATCAACGACTTATATAGATAGAGATACACATTCTCTTTTGCAAATTTTTTTCCCATCATGTTTTAAAAAATTTGTTTAAAGTCCTTGCTCTGCTCTTTTTAAAAATTGTCTCATTCAAAGTTGTGAAATATGGGGTGGTATTATGGAGGAACTCTTCTAAGTTTGGTTAGTCAGGAACTCTGTCTTTCTGAGACTTTTCTCCAAGGATGCTTCGCTGCTTGTTTGGTTATTTGTATTTTGAAATCAGTATCTGTAGATGTTCTTGTCTCTCCTGCCTTATCACCACACTCTAATCTGTTCACCCTGACCTTCCACCTTGAAGTGAATAAGCGCTTAGGCAGGCATAGTCCAGTAAGCCGATAGTGCCACGGGCTTCAGCTAGATGAAAGGAAAGGAAATTGTCCTATATGCATTTGCTGTGCATTCATGGGTTGGCTTTCTGTGATAGAGAAAGCTTGTTTGTATCTCTGGGGTCTTACACATGCATGGGAAATATCATTTTAACATGCTGCTTGCTTCTAAGGTAAGACCATAGGAAACACAGGAAAGTTGCCCCATTGAGTGACATTTAAGACTTTTTCTAAAAATAGGTGGACAGTGTCTAGCAATATCAAATATATGATGCAATTATGTTTTGTGGGTTTTTCATATTTTAATTGTGATTTCAATATGCCTTAACTATTTTTTATGTATATTTGTCAAATGTGTGTTGTTTCTATAACTCTTTAAAATTTCAAACCACCTCCAACATTTAAAATTACAGCTGGAGCAATAGTTTTTGGTGAGCACTGTGTGGTCATAATGTTATTCAATGTACATATTCTGAGAGGCAGAACTGAACTGCAGTTTAGTAGAGAGGCGTGGGGCAAAAGAGAATGGATGGTCTTAGTATTTAAGCAGCACTTAATCCACCAGAACTGATTATGTCATAATAGCTTCTGCAATTAAGTAATCACCAAAAACTTATAACAAAATTACCCGAGGTGATAAAGAATTTAGAAATTAAATTAAAGAAACCAAAAGACAGCTGATGGTCAGACCAAATATGTAACAGCCTTCCTGTTCTAAGAACTTTGAATTGGAGCCAAATAATCTATTAAATAGCCAGGACATTGGCTTAGCATTACATAATACATGCGGGAATTTATCAGGTCCGTTGTCAGACACCAGCTAAAATAAACAGGGAAATTCTGAGCAGTGTGTAAAGTCATTGCATTCATTGACCTAAAACGAAATAGAATAATTGGAGCTGTTGCTTGCAAGTGAAGAAACCATTGTGGAATGCTTTCTTGTTAACTTTCACGTTTCAGAGCAATTCATTTGCATTATGTTCAAACATTTTCAGAGGTAATTTAAAACAAAATGAAGTATATGCTTTTAATATTCTGGGTTTCTTGGGCTTATCTCATATTATTGATGATCATTTCTCTAATTTTAATTCATGACCCAGAGATCTCCAGTATGTAATATGAAGCTTCTTCAGTTTTGTATCTTACTCCAGGAAGACATCTGATAAGTCTGTTTCTAGATATTTAAATTTAGAGGACTGATGTCTTGTTATAAAAATATGGTTATAAATGGAAGAATCATCTTAATTTTGCATCTTTTCTTTTCTATCAGTGCTTATCTTTTTTGATTCTTGTTATCTAAGATATAGTTTAGGGGCTTTCAAAAAGAAAAGACCTCACTGCTGATAGGTGCTTGTAATGTAAGATTAAATATTCCATATTATTTTTACAGTGTTCTCAAAGCAGTAATTTTTTAAAAGTAAGATTAAAGGATTTAGATTTAAATTAGTTGACATTTACATATATCAAATAGCACTTTCATAATCGTCCATCCTATTTGCATAACGAGGGACGTTATCACCTCTGCTGTCAAAACAGGAGATTGTTTTCCCTTCAGAAATGAATTAGCTGCCCTACTTAGCATACACAGGTACATAAAGGTTCATTAACTCTCTGATTTAGGTAATTTTTCATAACAGAAGGGTGAAACTGACACCTAATTTCATTAAAAAGATTAGGAAACGTTCTACAAAAAAATACATTTCAAGTGTTAGTCTTTAAAAAAGCATAGTTTGCATCACTTAAATGACTTGTTAAATTACTTATGAGATTATTTTAATTGTTAAAAAATAAACCATTCCTACTTGATATGCTCCTGTCTTTGATATACCATGTACTTTTAACAAATAGTTATTTTTATTCATTTTATTGCTTTAGCTGCATATAGTTTACTTCCTTGATAAAATTAGAATATGTTATTTCTTATGAAACTGACTTGCTGTTAGAGTGGTATTTAATTTTTCTTTTTTGTTCAGCAGGAACGAATGCAGGAATTTGGGAACTGAGCTGTGCAAGTGCTGAAGAAGGAGATTTGTTTGGAGGAAACAGGAAAGAGAAAGAAAAGGAAGGAAAAAATACATAATTTCAGGAACGAGAGAGAGAAGAAAAACGGGGACTATGGGGAGAAAAAAGATTCAGATTACGAGGATTATGGATGAACGTAACAGACAGGTGAGTGGAGTAAACTTTTTGGTATCATTATTTATTAATTATATTATCTCTACGTATGTTAAGGATACTGAAAATATTTTGAATCTGTAAGCATCTATAAAGAGAAGTTTGGCTTAATTAAATGTGGCCAGTTAAAGTACTGAGAGTCTCTTATGTATAAAGGAGAAAAAAATCATTTTATCTGTCAGAAATACAGTTTACACATTTGCAATTATTCACTTTTCACTTCAATATGAATTTTAAATGGGAACTGTACTTGTGTGACATGAAAAGCTTGATAATTAATCAATTAATCAGCATAACATTGCTACATTGCACGCATCATCAAACAAATATATTCTTATATTCATGGGAACTAGACCTTTTGTGGTCATTCATTTAAAGATTTATAATATATAGGGTAAATATCCTCTATAAAAATGGCTCTCCTTTTATTCATAGTAAGTGAGATTTTGAAATACATCCAAAACATTTTAACATTGTGCTGACAACAACAAAGAAAACACCCACACAGGGTATTAATAACTTAAAACATATAGGCAAGAACTATCAGTTAATTTATATCATTTTAAATCTCAATTTGATAAACATAGAGGCAGATGGTGATATAATTTTTTTCTGGAATGCCAATGATAATGTCTGTGTGATACAATTAATCTGTTGTGAAGACTTTACACATTCAGATGCTCAATTCAGCATTAAAGACTTGTGTATCATGAATGCCTGCAATTTGACTCTATTTTTCTTCACACTTGGAGAGAGTGGGTTTAGTTAGGCTATGTAAGGACAGCTGGGTAGTTTGTCTAACGTTAAATATCAAATAATGGTCCTGGGAGAAATTACAGTACTGCTGGGTCCCACCCATCTCATATGGATCATGGAAGCTGCAGAGAAGTTGTTTTTGGACTGTGGAAGAGAAGAGTGTTTTGCTTATTGCCCAGTTACACTGAAGAAGGCTACATAACACCCTTGGGGACGGCCACCAGACGATAATTTCCCCACAAATATACACACTTATGTCCTCTGTTGTCCCTTTTGGTCTTCTTGGACATATAAATGGGACTAAAACTGATTGATTCATTTTTTTAAACATAATGTTGTTTCATGTGTAAATTATAATGAATAGAAATTATTATTTATACCATCAAAGTCAGTATGCCATTAAAAAGTAGAGAAACTTTCAGGTTTTCAAGTTTATACTTCTCTAAATTATTATCTATTTTAAGGTACACACGACGAACTATTTTTGGCTGCATGTTGAACTAAAGGGTGAATAATGCTAAGATTTATGGTGGATTCCTTTAGTGTTTTCATGCACCTTGTTTCTTGCTGTGGACCAAGCCCAAAAGCGATAGTTGTATCAATAGAAAACCACTAATTTTTAATTGGCCTATAGCCTGAAACTGAAATTAAGACGGAAATACTGAACATCATGTAACACTGGTTGGACCTTGTTAATTGGACCAGAACCTATTTTGAGTAGAGTCAAAAACATATGAATTAGCATTTACACTTTATTACCAATACCAGATAATTTTTAGGTTTATGAGATTCATTGTATCTTCTTTTGCTTGCAAAGTTAGAAGAAAATTTTTGCAGGTTGAATTCATAAGCTTTTATTATGCTTTATAAAGAAAAACAAAACACAAGGATACAAGATTTTTTAAATTTCTATTTTTAATTATTATGGGTACATACTAATTGTATATAATACGGGACACGCGATGTTTTGATACAGGTAAACAATGTGAAATGATCAAAATCAGGGTAATTGAGGTATACCTACCTCAAGCATTTATCATTTCTTTGTATTGGGAACATTCCAATTCTACTCTTTTAATTATTTTTAAATATATGATAAATTCTTGTTAACTGTAGTCACCCTATGTGCTACCAAATACTAGATCTTATTCATTTTTATCTATTTTTGTACTCATTAAGCATTCCCACTTTATCCCCTCCTCTCTCCATGCCAAGCTACCCTTTTCAGCCTATAGTAACCATCAGTCTACTCTCTATCTCTGAGTTCAATTAAAAAAAAAATGTTTAGCTCCCACACATGAGTGAGAACATGCAAAATGTGTCCTTCTGTGCTTGGCTTATTTAATGTAACATAATGTACTCCAGTTAGTTTCACCCATGTTGTAGCCAATGACAGGATTTCTAGGGATACAAGAATTTTAAAGCTGGAAGTGGTGGTTCATGCCTGTAATCCCAATGCTTTGGGAGGCGGATCACTTGAGCCCAGGAGTTCAAGACCAGCCTGGGCAACATAGGGGGATGTGGTCTCTTATTAAAAAAAAAAATGTTAAAAAAATTAATTAAGTGTGGTGGTGGCACACACCTGTGTTCCCAACTACTTGGGGATCACTGAAACCCGAAATGTGAAACTGAAGTGAGCCATGATCATGTCACTGCAGTCCAACCTGGGCAATAGAGTGAGACCCTGTCTCAAAAAATAACAACAAAGGAAAAAACAACAACAAAAAGAATTTTAACATCATACTTTTGAGCTAATAATTGAACATCTTTTCTTTGTTTAAATGTAGTTGCAGCTACAATTGCTGTTACTCTCATTCATGTTAGAAGTCATAATAACTTTAGAAGAAGAAAAATTATTTAAATTCAGCTTAGTTTGACTTATCATTTTTTTGAATTCTGAAGATAGATTTCTTGATTTTATTCTTTAGTATTTAGGATATTCTTTTCTCCAGTCGTTAGATACAGTAGGCCTGCAAGTTCAATACTTTTAAACAGAATTAGTAAAACTGAAATCTGCCATGTTTGAATATATATTTCAGGGATTATTTTAGATGACTATTAATAATTTTAAACATCTTACATATAAATGCTTGTCTTGTGCACCTCTCACCTACTATGAGAGAGGTTGTAAGAGTCATTTGGGAAAGAGCCTAAAATATTTAGGTCACTTCTGATAAACAAAACCAGCAAATGTGAAATAGCATACCATACTGTGTAGAGGCACCTCCAACCTGGGCTTTCTTTCAACTACATATTCACATGTTCCAAAGAAAAATGTTAGCTGTTGTGCCCTCTTTGAAGCTGCCCCACCGTAGACTGTCTAGTAGAACCTCACACAATGGCTCACTGTCATCTTTTCTTAAAAGTTGTCCAGAACTGCTCTGCTGTTGCAATTGTTTATTTGGCTATACACAGAACAAGGTATGTTTTTGCCAGAAAAAGAAATACTGACTTCAGGTGTGAAATGAAATATTACAGCACTGATGTGATAAGTTGTATATCATTAAGAAATAAAACTGTTGTGAACAGAATGCTGTTTAAATTGAATTTTACCTTTACTTTAGCTGTCTTTCATGATGGAAGTAGGGAACAGCTAAAATTCAGAAATTTCAATACATAAAATAGTTTAGGTGAGAATAAAAATTGACAGCCTTTTTTATTCAAAATTTTTTTTGACATTTGCAAGCTTACAAAAACTTCTTTCTTAGTTTCATGCTTAAATAACATGGATTTCTTAAGCAAGTATGTAAAAATAACATTATGAATTGTTAATTTATCTTACAGAAATTTTCAGACAACTTAATAAAAGTAGTTACCAATTATATGCCAAGAACTACATAGATATATATAATTCCAATTAATTTTTATTAATAAGTCCCATTTTATGGTTAAATAATTCATTTATTTGTGAAATCAACAAATATTACTAGACTGCGGTGTACTTAACACTAAGTATGCAGTGGTGAACAAGAATCTCATCTCTGCTTTGCTGCGGCGGGGGGAGGGGGGTGTCAGCAAACTTTTCTGTAAAGGACCGCAGAGCAAATATTTTTAGCCTTGTGAGCCATACAGTTTCTGTCTCAATCACTCAGCTCTGCCCTAGGAGTCTGAAAGCCATATGCAATATGTAAATGAACCTGTGTGGCTGTGCTCCAATAAAGCTTTACTGGCAAAAACAGGGCATTTGGATTTCGCTTGCAGGCTACAGTTTATGGACCCCTGATCGAATGAAACAGACATGAAATATGAAAATATATAACAAACACTTCACTTGCATGGGCTATGAAAGAATAATAGTAGGTACTTTATTTACATCAAGGTTGGAGAAAGGCCTGAGAAAGTGCTGAAAGATGTGCTAAAAGATGATTCAGAATTAGGCAGGTGACAGCATTCCCAGAAGCATTATTTGCAAAACTCCTTAAGAGAGGAAAGAGCTTGACTGAGGAGCTGAAGGAAGTTCCCGTGGGACTTGAGCCTGGTGTATAACTGTAGAGAAATGAGAGAAAAGATTGGATGCTAGACAGGACCCAGATCATGCAGAGTTTTGAAGGTCCTGTTAAGTTCTAAATAACTGGCTCAAGATCGTACGGTTAAAACTGGGAAGTGACCAAGATCTGAGCCCAAATCTCTCATATTCAACACAAAACAAATCATATCATGCTCTTTAAAATTATGTCTTGATGCATCTAGTGTAATATAATAGCTAAGAGCTTAGTTTTATGTCATTGCTTTTCCCAATTACATTATGCTACATCCAGTATAATCAAATGGCTAAGAGGCACAGTTTTTAGAGACACACAAACTTAGTTCTGGTCCCAGTTCTGCCACTTACTAGATGTTTAACCCTCTAGCAAGTTACTTAGCCCCTCTGAGCTTCAACAGTTCCCTCATCAGTAGAGTGAGGATTACAAAAAATTAGTACCTTCCTCATTAGGTCATTGAGATAACTGAATTAAGCAATAAATGTAAAGCACCCACCACATAATGAGTGCTCAATAAATTTACCTATTTATTTATTTATTATTATTATTTATTTATTATTAGCTAATAAATAACCATTAGCTATTATAGTTAATGTGATTTCTATCAAAACGTGCTGTGCAGCATAATAGGGAATGCTACATAAACCTTCATTTCATGAGGGTTTTACCTAAAAAGGATATTGAGGACATAGAGAAAAGTGGAACAGGTAGAGCAGGAGCACAAAGGAGGCTTCAGAAGCTAACAGGTGGCTAGAGAATGATATCAGAGCAGGAGTGGGCTGATTCAGAGAGGATAGTTTGTGTACAGGAAGGAAAGATCACACAGGACATTTGCAGAGAAGGATTTATGACAAGGATGGGGAGAAGTTGTTTCCTAAATGTTACACTTGCGGGACCTATTTTCAAATACATGTTACTGACCAAATTATTTTTAACTACTTTTCACCATTTTTATCACTACCAGCTTCCAGCTTATGCTAACACTACAGTTTCAGTCGGCATTTTTTCTTTTTACACTTGAAATAGCTCCATCAGTTAGGCAATCATAATCTTACCCTCTTTCACATGGTACCAATTTTTAATCATGCTCCTGAAACAGTTTTTTTTTAATTTGACACTTTTAATGTATTTTACAATAGCATATATATGCAAAGGTTTAAAAAATTCAACAACAAACTGGTTCTTATGCACAGATGGTTTTGGGGTTTTTTTTTTTGTTTCATTTCTTTCTTTGAATTTTTTTAAATTAACAAATAATTGTACATTTTCATAGAGTGCACAGTGATGTTTTAATACATATAATGTATAGTGATCAAATCAGGGTAGTTAGCATATCCATCATCTCAAACGTTTATCATTTCTTTGTGTTGAAAACATCCAATAACCTCCTTCTAGCTATTCCAAACTGTAAGATATATTAACTACGGTCCCCCTTTGGTGACATAGAACACTCGAATGTATTCCTCTTATCTAGCTGTAATTTTGTATCCTTTAACAGTTTTTAAGTGAGTCTTGTCCTTATATGACTCTTTTTACAAATAATATATTTAGAAATCTGTTATATCTGTTATATTAGGAAGAAAGATATATAAAAATTAAGCACGCTTAGCCTAAACCTATTTACTTATATGTTTGTATTTGAAAATTTCAGCTTTCCTACTTTTAAAGGATAGGAGAGGTAAACCCAAATTTATCTGTGCAACTTGTCATAAAAAGGTATTTAAATATTTGTCAAATAACACAGGGCTTAAAATAGTAAGTTAAGGGAGAAATATATTTAAATGCCTTAAGTTTTCTTTTCTTTCATCAGATCTGGCACACTAATAGTTTTTGCCAGCAAACAAAACTTCATGTAATTATCAGTGCAATAACTGGAGCACAAATGAAAGACAATTAGCAACATTCTCCTGTTAATAGAACAGGAGAATCCCCTTATGACTAAAAGAATTCGGAGTTCATAGCTGTTACATTTTCTAACTTTCCCTCTTCTCATGTCCCTATCTCAGTCTCTTTATATGAATTATAAATTACATAAAATGAACTAGGAAAAATAGCAGGAAAAGATGTGTTCAGTGTAGATGCAGTTTCTGACAGTTTCCACATACTGACGTGTTTTTAAACTAAATCTGGTCTGTTGGACACTAAACTGAAAAATAAAAAGAGACATATAGATCCCCTCAAGTGACTCTTGAAAAAAAAAAAAATGTTATTCCTTACTCATTCCTAGTTTTCACCAAGTTCCAGTTCTAAATTTGGGAGTTAATCTTATAACCTAATAGAAAATTTGTTGAAAGAGAGATACATTCACTCTTTAAATATGAGTAACTGGATAATTGAGAAATACAAATTAATTGCTTCAAAAAATAATTTTTCAGTGAGTTCCAAACCGTAAGTTGGAGAACAGAGGAAAGATACAGTCATCACTGTTGAATGCACTTTTTTTTTTTGCCACCTCCACAAACAGATTTTCCAGACTTGCTAGTTTTTGTTTTGTTACTATAGAAGAATTGTACTAGTTAATCAATAAGTATCTGGAATCTCTTTCAGATCTAGTGAATAAAAAGCTCAATCAGTGAAAAATTAGTGATTTTCCTGTTTTTAATTCCAAAATAAGCCTGCAAATATCTCATAATAGTGATGATATTGATGATTGTTTTCTCTTAGTTTCATTTCTTCACAGCTGCCTGCCTCCCCAACACTTGTATTAAAAATTATACTAAATTTATTTCATATAAGTAAAATTAGGTTGTATCATAGTACTATTTTAGGACATCGTACCCATCAGAATTGAATTACAGGGTATATTGCTGCATATTGGGGATGCCTTCTTAAAAGCTCCTTATGCATATAAGTTAAATCATTCTTTTATTAATCTTAAAATTACCAAGGGAAAAGTTTTTATTCAAAGATTTGGAATTGCTGGTGATTGAAGAGGTTGAAAAAGAAAACCAGAAGGGAAAATGACCTAAATAGTACTTCTCAGAGTTTCCAAAAAAAAAAAAAAAAAAAAGCAGTAGGCAGCATGCTCAGATGTATGTTTAACAGCTGTGACCTCAGGCCATTCATTTCCATTTTATCCCTTAGTAATTTGAAAATAATTCACAGATAGTCTCCCCTCCCTGTAGTGGGATCACAGCAATAGTGTGCCACACATTTACTATTTATGCCATTTGGTGTGTGATATTTTATATTTATGTCAGCTAGGTCTACTCCTTTACTGCCTGAAAGATAATGCTCCCACTGCCGTCAAAGTCATTCATTCACTTTCCTTTGGTAGGAAATCTGAGAGAGGTCAAAATTTTTATAAGGAAAAGAATAATTGTCTCTTCTAGAATTCTGTCACTCTTCTTTGAACTTGAGGGCCTCAAGGGTTTTTATTGTTTCCAGTTCTAATTTGTGTGTCTCGTATAATTTCTACTTAAAACTGTTATTTTAAAAAAAATCTAATGCTTTTATTTATTGTAGTTGATTTTGTGTAGAAACTTGACACTGAATGGCCCCTTTCACCTCTGTGAATGCATGCACACACCACTCTGTCTGCTACAAGTCACCTTTAGCTTTGCAAATGCAACAAACTGTGTGACACTGTATTACTGAGAAACCAACACTAAAAATATTAACATTATAAATAGACTACATAAACCAAGAAGTTTCTTCCAAACTGTAGATTAAAAGACATGATGCTAATTGTTTCAAAAGCCATGTCCTCTGCAGTCTGAACTTCTTTAACATTTTAGTTCAAAATGAAACTCCTTCAAAAATTATTACGTTAAAAGTATTTTCACAGTTTACATCCCAATGTATTCTTGTTGAAGGCAGTTTGGAAACTTATTCTTTCTGAGAATAATGACTTTGGCAAAAATTAAAAAATAAATAAATAAATGACATCATTAAGGAAATAAATTAAAATTTCATAATATGTAATACGTATTTGTGTTTCCTTTGAAATCTGTTGGACCATTAATAAGAATTAGAAAACCAGTCTAAATGTTTGGAAATTTGACTTTTAATTTTAAATTGGAACAGTTTAGCTGAAGAAATCACTAACATTTAAATAACATTTCAACAAATGTAACTGTTTGGAAACTGTAACGGAGACAGCCTTCTGTCTTGCAAGGATTGATTTGGAAGGCCCTGGGGGAGAAAATATTGGAGTTAGGAGGTAAAACCTAAGCTATTGTGGAAAGGAAGAAGTTACACTCTTCCTGTTATGACAGGAAAATGTAGACAAATGTGCTTCCTGAGCATTTGCTCAGCAGGGAATGAAGTATCCTTTGACCTTTCCCTTAGGTACATTTGGCTTTGTTGAACTAGTAAACATGTTTATGCCCTCAAAATATTAATCTGGTTTATTTAATTCTTCTCAGATTCAAATTATATCTCTTATGTAGATGAGATACAGAGAAACAGAAGTATTTATTTTATGACTGCATATACAGATTGGATTTAGAATGTAAATCAGCCCTTCAACGAACCAGGCAGACCTGAGCAGCACATATAAAAGATGTGAAGCACGCTGTGTTCGTCTTCTCTTTTCAAAAGGCAAAACATTCCTAGGCTTTAAAATGGGCCACAGTAAAATCTCATAAATCTTGATCAAGTTAATAATTTTCAGTCATCCTTTTTCCTTTTCCTCATGTAGACAAATGTATCAGAATTCAACCATCACAAATTTTAAAACTCAAACTCTTGTGAGTTTGTTAATAAATACTCATTTCATTAATGTGCATTCAGTTACTTAATTTTGATCTAATTGTGATTTATTATTTTTCCTCCAAATACTGTGCAATGCATAAGATTTAGAGTTTTATTTTGGGATTTGGGATGTTGATTTAGGGTGAGGGGTTGATAGAGTTCTAAATTCCACACTCCAAGCCCCTTATTTTAATTCTTTTACCGTGTTCAGAATTTTAGAAACTATTGCTTGACAATCCTTTGGAAATACTACTATATTTCAGCAAAAGGAGGCTCAATTTGCTTGAGGCTAATGAGGACAATAGTCCCCTTTGCAGCAGAACACACTGCTGTCTCATCCTCGCAAGTTATGCTGGAGGGTTACAAGCACGTGGTAGCAGTCTGCTTAAAAGAGTCCCTCGCCACTCTTTAAAGAGCCTTTCATTTACTATGGCAGGCCCCGTCATTGTATAAAGGAGCGCTTGTCTAGAACACAAGTCTGCAGTGGCACTGCTTCCTCCCACCGAGAGTAATCATCAGTCCTAAAGCTTGCAAGCCTTTCTAATGACAGACTGAATTAAACAAAATAAAACTGAAGAGGAATACTTTAGAACAGTTGTGCCATTACTTACTGTCAGGAACAAGGGAGGTGGAAAAAGAGCATTTAGGAGGGCATTTCCCTTTTTTCCAATTAAAGATTGTCGTTGCAGACTCTTGACTCCAGCCCTAACCCTTTAAACACATAGGAAGACCTGTGGCTCCTGGATTACAGAGTGTATTGTATCTGTGAACTGTCCATCTGTCACTCATTAGTCATTCTGTTTCCTCATCTGGGAGGAAACTGAGAGATTATCTAGGTGGGGGGATGAGGAGGAGGAGCTGACCTGAAATATTTTCATAGAATGAGGGTTATATTTGTCATGACTCTATTTGGAGGGAAAAAAATGATAAAACCTCAAACCTTTGAAAATAGAATTAGCTGGGTATACGAGTCCCAAACACATCCTAAAACAAATAAACTACTATTTGTGAGTTAAAGAATGGCAAAAATAAAAAATAAAACATTAGCCATTCATTGAGCACCCTAAGATTCTTTTAAGATTAGGTTAAAAATATTCTGATTGGTGGAAAGAAGTACTTGGACCCATACATTAGATGTTTGTTGTTTCCCTTAGTATGCATCTGAAGTCAGTTGGAGTTGGGCCTCAATTATTATTATACATGTGGGTAGCTGCTGTTTCTAAAGGTCCTTTTCTTTCAGAACTCTTTTCTATAAGGTGAAAGAACTACTGCAGTTAATATGGCAGGAAAGTTCTTCTGAGGTGACTTTATGAATGGGGCCGGGCCTGGGAGGGTAAGGGAGGGGGCAGGCATGTAGAGTAGAGAAAGATTATGAAATGCCCTTTCCATTGCACAGTAGTCAAACTAATTTCACTCCCCTGTAGGAAATGATACAGGACTCCTTCTCTGTTTTTAGAACTTGTTATTTACATTGCCTGTGTAAATCAGAGGCCCACCTTTTTTATTCTGGCTGTAAGCAGACCTGTATTTACTACCAACCAAAATTCTTCCTATTTTGTGAAATTAAAATAAACATCCATAAATATAGAACTAGTTTGTGCTCACTAGTTCACGCATGCGGTTCTCAGCGGCTGTAGTGGGAATAGCTGGAGCGTCTGAGGGCAGAGTTGGCTGCAGAGTCTATACAAAAGTAGCTTTGATTTACTGTCAGAACCTAGAAACCAACTTGCTCTCAATTTAGTGTTCTTAGTATTATTTTTTGACTTTAACCTAGAAAGCTGTCCTTACGTTAATTAATTAATATCTTATGCATTAATGTGCTTGCACTCATCAGAATCTCTGATGATTCTTAATGTAACATTACAAATGACAGTGCCTGCACACTGCTCAATAAACAGTTGACTGTGTCTATACTGAGCTGAACTTCAGCTCCTAAAATCCGTAGTTATCTAAAAGAGGGAAGGAACACTTCAGACTAACAGAAAGGAAGATGGTTCTTTTTCTAGTCCATCCAGGAACAAGTTTAGGGACCTTGGATAAGGCCATTCTTGTCTTTGTTTACAGTATTCATCTGAAAAATTGGGATGATAAGCTGTGCTAAAGAATATGTTCAAAGAGATCCTGTTGAATGTAGGGAGATAATTTATTATAAAATCTTTGAACTTCTTAGAAAAAAATCATCAAATAAGCAACACTCTTATCTAAAAAATAATATTAGAAATATGATATGCTTCACTTGCACCAACAAACCCACGCACAAAATGTGACCCAGTCCCGTTTTTCTCCTGCTCAATTTTACCAAATGTAAGTTTTTACTATAAGTTAAAATGACAAAAAAAGTAAAACAAGTATGTGAAATTTCCCTCTTTCAGCGACAAACTTCTTGTTAACATAGTCTGAGCATCCATAGAAATTTATTTTCAGCTATTCATTTTGGATTACAAAAAACACCATAATTCCTCTGTCCATAGATCTATTCATTGTATCAATATAGATTTATTTAGCCAAGTATTATTATTGGATGTCAGGTTACAAGAATGAATAGAAGATGGCCCAGGTACTCAAGAAAAGCTAGGACATAGCTGAGAGAGACACTCTAATCTAGACCTAAGTAAGTAATGGTAACACAAGTTGACAGGTCCTAGGAGACTAGCATTTTACAGTATATAACAAGGAGCAACTAAGCCTGATGCATCAGAGAAGATACTACTTGCCTTGTAAAGTGTTTCACAGCCAACAAGTTATTTACACGTGTATTATCTCCCTTACTTGTCCTCTCATAAAACTCTATTTGATGCCTATTATTACCTCCCTTTTCCAAGTGAGGAAACTGGGGTTCCGGTAAGTTAAGCGATTTACCCAAGGACACACAGCTCGTAAAAGGCAGAGCCAGGACCTGATTTTCAATTCTTAACACTTTTCTTTCTACATTACACTGCCCAGTTATGATGCATATATCCTGCTTCTTTAAAATTTCTTTAATATGAATTTTCTATGTTATCAATCTGGATAATTATTTTTCTGTGCATTTTCAATACATCATTTAATGTGGTCTCCTCAAATTCTTTACAGTCTCTGTGTCTCTTCTAGCTACAAAAGGCTATTTTATTTCTTGAAATGTGGAAATTAGAGGCAATAATGATAATGTATTGGTGGGATTGAGTAATTAAAACATAGGCCATTCTGTAGGGTGCATGCTTGTTGAACTGTATTACTATTCACTCTTAACTCAAAGCTCTGTGATACCTAAGCATAGATTAAAAACATCTAAAAATTGGCCGGGCGCGGTGGGTCACGCCTGTAATCTCAGCACTTTGGGAGGCCGAGGTGGATGGATCACGAGGTCAAAAGATCGAGACCATCCTGGTCAACATGGTGAAACCCCGTCTCTACTAAAAATACAGAAAATTAGCTGGGCATGTAATCCCAGCTACTCAGGAGGCTGAGGCAGGAGAATTGCCTGAACCCAGGAGGCGGAGGTTTCGGTGAGCCGAGATTGCGCCATTGCACTCCAGCCTGGGTAACAAGAGCGAAACTCCGTCTCAAAAAAAAAAAAAAAAAAAAGAACATCTAAAAATTAGAATAAATATTTTAAAGGTCTCTAGTCCAACTTCCTGCTTAATTCAGGAACCCCTTCTAGACCCTCCTTGATATACAGCTCTAGGTGAATATATTCAGAAATGAGCTGCTTCCTGCTTGGTGAGACTAGGTCCTCTCTTAGGCAGTTCTCATCACTAGATTTTCCCTTGTTTTGAACCTCTTAATGATTTTCAACAATGCTTTCTAATTTTGCTCTACAGAACAAAACACAATAACTCATGTGCCTCTTCACATAGGCATAATGCTTCAGACCTTAGAAAATGTTTAGCATTTCACATTTAATTCTATTTTTTTCTGAGTTATACATTCCAGATTCTCTCAATGGTTGCTCATGCAAAATTGTTCTCCAACCCTACATCATCAGTCTGTTTACCATCCTATAGGTGTTCTAATTTTGTCAGTGCCTTCTAAGATGTAACTCTCAGAACGGAATACACTACCAAAGATGGTTCTGACAAACAGTAAGATCACTAGGATAAGTAATTACCACTACAAAATACTATAACTTCAGATCCTTTCCCAAAATTCCATAATTTTCTCCAACCTGAGCTTTTGTCATTGTTTTTTAAAAATACGAATGTGGACTTTCAAATTACCTCCGTTTGATTCACCTTGATTGTAACCCAGCTTTCTGAAGGCTGTAGAAGGAGTTATAGATATAGATGCTATCACCTATTGAGTTTGCTCAAGCACCCAGATTTATGTTGCATGCAGATCTAATAAGCCTGCCTTCCTGCATCCCCTTCTGAACTAGTGTTGCCTGGGATGGGAAAAGTACTGAACTCCATGGCACTTTACTAGAGACCTTCCATTAAACTTAACATTGGTCAGTTAAGTCAGTCTAATTAATTATAATTCATCAGCCATATTTAAAACAGCAAAATTACTACCACCCAGTCTCAAATTGTGCATGAGGATTTCATGACTTTTCCAAATGCTTATTCTTTGAAAATCGGAACTCATCAGAAAGTGCAGTACATTTTTGCTGAACAAACTCAGTCATCCTGAACCCATGGATCCTCCCCATTCTCTCTGTATCCTGTGATTGTAAAATTCAATTTTTATCTTCAGACTTTTTCATCTTGCATGAGTCATCCAGGCTAGGGATAAAAAAGAAAAAACTTTTCTCTGAACTTTTTGAAGTATATCTTTCTTGAAGTCTACAGCATATTTACATCTATATATTTCTCTCCAGACCTCATTTACTTTCTTTATTATAAATTCCAAGATGGTATAATTACTTTATCTTAAGATTTATGTAACTAATAAGGTAAACTTTGTAGTAAAATAAGGTGTATGTGTCCAAAATCTCTTATTTTTGAGAGATTAAATTATTTAAAAGGCAAGTAAAAAAGTATCTACTCTAACATAAAATTACACTGAAACATTTAGACTTCAAAACGGAGTATTTCCATTCCACATTCCACTCATTCAGCAAAGGTTCATTGAATGGCCCCTGGTCAGAGTCTATGAGAGGCTTGAGGGAGGATTTTGGGGAATTCAAATCAGGCAGAAGGGAAAACTCATCTGAACCAACTTTGTAATACTAGATGAGTAAGTCTGATAATAAAGATTTGTAAAAAGTGCTGGAGGACTACAATGAGAAAGAAATGAGTTTTATCTGAATGTGACAAGGAAAGCCTCAAAGACAGTTGTTGGCATTTAAACTAAGCCTTGCAGCATGATGGGAGCATGCCAGTGGTGATGTGGAAAGGGAGAGATGGGAGTAATACCACAATCAGCTTTCACCAGGTACAAGATTAGAAACAACCAGCAAGGTAGATTTCAATTGATACTCATCTTGACTGAATTTACATCTACTATTATTTTTCTAGCTCAGTCGAGAGAAAAAGTTGGTCTGAAAACAGAAACTGAATTCACCCAACTCTAAATAAAAATACGAATTCAGATTATTAGACATGACTGAAAATAAACTCTGTTGGCCAAGTCATGCATTTTGTTCCAAATAAAGAACATTCCTTTTAAGCGTTATGGAATTAAATTACTTTTTTCTGCAGCCACAAGGAAGTGATATGAACAGGGGAGATATTATTTTATGTAATGGAAGCCACAGTACCTAGCACAAATGTCTGACGTAGAGAATGTTCAATGAATATTGCTTAGCATAATGTTTGATATGCAGAGAGTGCTCCGTTCTAATTTCTGTTTTTCTTCATACCTAATAGGTTCTAGAGCCATTATCAACATAAGATATATGACATCTTATGCTAGGATTTAAAACTCAGGGCCACTATAAAACTTAACATATCATCATCACATTTGGGGCTATTTAAGGATTCAAAAAGATAAAGAAAAACATAAAATAAAAAACTTACAGAGTAGTTCTTCTTTCTATGGTATATCACATATTAAGCCTGTTTAATTTAATAACATGTTGACTGATGTAAACACTGGAAAAGAACGACTCTTTGCCTAACTACTGTAATAGCCTCTTTCTGCCTCACCTAAGGTTCCGAACATGCTATTTAAAAGGAAATATGGACTTGTCCCCATTACAAACTATTATCAAGTTAAGAAAAATGTAATCATCACAATGCATTATTTAAGTATAAAAGCTCAGAATTGAAATCTTTGTCATTGAGTGGCATATTTTAAATGAAGAGTAATATCCCAGATCTCTTCAGAAAGCCTAATGCTTAAAAATAATTTTATCTAACTATGAACAATGAGAAAAAGCATTATAAAATACATTTTGAGTACGCTATGAAGAATATGAACACAATGCAGAATTAAATTTAGAGCAATTAAGAGTAGATTTTGAAGATATTTTCTTGCATGCTTTAATACAGTCATCATTTCAGTTTGCAGTTTTAAATTGCAGAAGAAACTATCTTCACTGACTTCTTTGACGGGTATTATTAAATAAGTATGCATTATCTAGCAGTCTATTTGGTTACACAAAAATTGAGGAATACTAAAAGTAAACACAAATAGTGGCTTTAATGATATATCTGTACTGAAAAACGTACTTAGATTGTGAGGGTTGTAACCTGCAAAATTCTGAGGTCTGAGTACAACAGAAACCGTACTGTGTTGAGACACTCCACATACAGTTTGTGGTCATGAAGTCTGATTAAAAGTGGTTTTAGATATATGAAGGTAGTCTGGATTAGTGCCTTCTGTATTGAATGTGTTCTGTAGCCTATTTTACTAAATAAAATGCCAGTATGCAGGTGTAGTTTCATATCAAAATTGCATCTAAAAGACATTTAGTACAGCTCTACGTAATTAATGATTATGTTTCTTTATTCATTCCAAAAAGATAGTTTTCAGCCCATCCTTAATATCAATTATGACTCATCTGAATAAAACAGAATAAAAATTTCTAAAGTAATATGATAATCAGACATGAAAATAAAACACTAGCTATATTTTATCATAAGTACTTTAGAAAGATAATCAATAAAGATGAAATAGAAGGTAAGACACTGACAATTACAACAAAGAAGCTTTATCCAAGTTGAAATGTTAATAACATAACTGCATGAATATTGACTAGTTGATATGGGCTAGTAAATACCTTATTTTCCAAAGGATGATCACTTCAGCTTTATCTTTTGATAGCTCAGCTTTATCTTTCTATCAATCATAATAACATCCTCAGCCATAATTGGTAGACTCTTCAAATCACCAAGACAAGCATATTTTGCTAGTTCTTTTTCTGTTAACTAAGAAAGTTGTGGGAAGTAGTATTTATTGAGTACCTACTCTAAGCATTATACTCGATACGATACATACATTATTGGATACAATCTCACCACAGCCCTAAGACTACGTATAAATCTCTGTTTTACAGATGTGAAAAATCAAACTCAAAGAACTTTATTAAGTGAGGCCAGGCAGGGTGGCTCATGCCTGTAATTCTTAGCACTTTGAAAGGCTTAAAGTGGGAGGATTGCTTGAGCTCAGAAGTTTGAGACCAGCCTGGGCAGCATAGGGAAACCTGATTTCTACTAAAAATGTTTTAAAAACATAAAGATAAAGCCAGACATGTTGGTACATGCCTGTAGTTCCAGCTACTCAGGAGGCTGAGGCAGGAGGATCATTTGAGCCTGGGAAGTGGATGCTGCATTAAGCTATAGTAGTACGACTACACTCCAGCCTGGGTGACGGGGAGACTTTGTCTCAAAAAAAAAAGAAGAAGAAATTAAGTGAATTTTGCAAGACTGGCAAATTCAGCATTCAGATTTAGGGTTCTTTGAATACAAACCCTGTGTTCTTTGCTTTCTACCATGCTACCTTCAATGCCAATGTGATAAAATAATATAATTATTACTAAGTAAAGAATAGACGTGTTGTTACAAAGTTTTGTGTATGAGTTGTTACAGAATTTTCATGGGAAAATTTACCACCTATATAACATACATCAACTTGCATGTTTCTAAAGACTTTATAGTAGTTTCCTCCATCAGGTTTTTATACCACAGAGTTTTACCATATGCCACACATCTCTACTGGTCTAGGCACTGGAGATACAGTAGTGAGCAAAATAAAGACGGCATATGCCCCTGTGGGACATGCCCTGTAGTGGAAGAGAGGTTAAACAGATCTCACAGGAAAATATACACATTTTTGTATATTTTTTATTTGGTATATTTTGAATATTTTTGTGTTTATTTTGCATGTTTTAAAATATAAAATGTGGTTAATAACATTTAGGAAAAATAAAAGGCAATAAGTAAAACAATAATTAACAAAATGTGGAGGAATGAGGAGACTGGGAGGTCAGGCTTTCTGTCTGCTAGCCCACAGTCTCTGCCAACATAAATCTATTTACGTGTGGGGGAGGATGGGGAGTGGGAGAAGGCAGGAGGGCGTTCTCTCTGAGGTTTCCAGTTTGGATAACTGAGTTTACAGTGAGATAGGGATTCCGAAAGGGGCAACAGATTCTAGACTGGAGATAATGAGGTTGAGCTCTGGAGGGGTGGAGATTCCAGGATGTTTAGACAGGTGTGTAACTAGAGGACATACACTGGGTGTCTGGAGACAAAGAGAAATCTGAAGGGTAGGAATATGCAATTAGGAATTACACGAAAATCTGGGGTAGATAAAATGAGCTGGCCTCTACAAGGTGGGTTGGATTTGAAGGTAAGAAAAAAGTTTAAATGGTTCCTTCTGAAAACAATAGCTTAATTAAGTAAATTAGCTTTTCCCAGAATATGTGCCTCAAAAATCTAGTTCTGAAGAGTGATAGGAAATATTCCTCAAAATAAAAAAAACATGCAAAGAAAATAAACGATCTGTCAGCAATAGGTTTCAAAAGCAGGTTGAACAAAGTTTAAAAGGTTTATAGCCTTTAATATACCAATGTCCCTCATTTTCCAAACCTATTGGGCCATTGAACTTTTCTCTTAAGGAGTATTTTATAGGATCAGTACTCTACAGAATACCTGCTGGGGAACACTGGACCATATAAAGGTTTATAATTAAGAATGTTCATGCCATCCTCGTCAACATGGTGAAACCCCGTCTCTACTAAAAATACAAAAAATTAGCTGGGCATGGTGGTGCGTGCCTGTAATCCCAGCTACTCAGGAGGCTGAGGCAAGAGAATTGCCTGAACCCAGGAGGTGGAAGTTGCGGTGAGCGGAGATCGCGCCATTGCACTCCAGCCTGGATAACAAGAGCAAAACTCCGTCTCAAAAAAAAAAAAAAAAAGAATGTTCATGCCTTTTCAGTAGCCAGACCGGAGCGACAAGCTGTAGTTCAATTAAAAGAGGGTTGAAATTGGGAAGAGTGAAATATATTTTTTGCATTTGGTAGGATTGGCAGGTAGGAAGTTTTCAAAGCTAGGGAGAGGGAGCCGTTGTAGACAGCTCATCAGGAGAAAGACAGCAGGAAGAGTGAGGCTTTGCAGTTTGAGATGAATTGAGGAAGGAATGATTCCAGGCAGGGAGATCATCTAGGACAGGAAGCTGCTAGGCTGTCTAAAATTGAAGTGATAAGGACATGAGAGATAGAGTCGCCTGGGAAATAAGTGTGAACCTAAGAAATATTTTGAAGAAAGAAATTATGGATCTTGGTGATGTATTAGATCAAAAGAAAAAAAAAGGTGGCGTTGACAATACAGTTTCTGGCCTGAGAGAAGAAAGATATGCAGAAAAATGAAACCAAAACCCTAAGAGTATTATGGCTAAGGAGTTCTCAATGCCTTGTTGGATTTCTAAGGTGTTGAACAATGAGAACACATGGACACAGGGAGGGGAGCATCACACACTGAGGTCTGTGGTGGGGAACAAGGGGAGGGACAGAGAGGGGTGGGGAGTTGGGGAGGGATAACTTGGGGAGAAATGCCAGATATAGGTGATGGGGAGTAAGGCAGCAAACCACATTGCCATGTGTGTACCTATGCAATAATCTTGCATGTTCTTCACATGCACCCCAAAACCTAAAACGCAATTATATAGATATATATTTAAAAAAGAAAAAAGAATACAACATTGTCTGAGAGCATTGTCATATCCCTTCAAGTGTTTTCAATTAAATGACATGAGACTAAACAATTTTAAGACTTTTTTGAACACAGATCTAAAATGCTAAGTTCATAATGTCATATCCATTCTTCAAATTGTCAAAAACAAGCTCCAAACTAATTAGTAATTGTGGAAGATGTTAACCATGCTGAAATTAATTTTTTAAAAAAATCTTAACTTGCTCAAAGAAACATGACCAGTTCCCTGGTCACCTTCATTAAAATTCCCTTCATTAAATCTTGCATTTACAGTTTTACATTCAGCAACAAGCTAGAAATCACACATTTTCAAATGATAAGCAGAACTTAATTTTAGATTTATTTGTTTTCTTTCTAAATGTATTAGTGCCTAAGGGCTCTGACAACTACACACCATTGTTTTGTGAAGGAAGAGAAAAAACCACACATGCATGAATACTTTTTTAAAAATCTCGGCTGCTTTCTGTTTTCCAGGTGACATTTACAAAGAGGAAATTTGGGTTGATGAAGAAGGCTTACGAGCTGAGCGTGCTGTGTGACTGTGAGATTGCGCTGATCATCTTCAACAGCACCAACAAGCTGTTCCAGTATGCCAGCACCGATATGGACAAAGTGCTTCTCAAGTACACGGAGTACAATGAGCCGCATGAGAGCCGGACAAACTCAGACATCGTGGAGGTGAGAGAGCATGCGTGGTGAGCCCCAGGCCTCCACAAGCCGCGGGGTATTTAGACCTCCCCCTGCCACACACATGTTCATAGTTCCACAGATAGACCCAGGATTATTATCTGTCTCAACTCTTACTCCACTTTTTCCCTTCCCCTCAAAAGTTAGAGTGATACCATGATAGAGACCACGTGGGATCTGGTCCTTGCCAGAAATTGAGTACCAGTGTCAAACGATTTGGCCCATCTTTTGCAAGTGATCATTGTCCACAGCTTCATATCAAGACACCATGGTTGGAAACTCTGGTCAGGGAATAGCTCATCGTCATTTTAGAGATTTCTTATCATTTCTTTCAGGTATATAATAGTTTACAGGCATCTTCAAAAAAAAAAAGTATTAAAAAATGAACTCACCCCAACCATACACTTTCAGTTTTTCCATTTATGTCTCTTCTTTCTAATTCATTACTCTGAATGCTTTCTTGCTAGAAGAGTAAAGGCAATATTCTCCTAGACATGTTTTTTCCTAAAAATTATATCATTTTATATATCAAGGAAAATTTAATTTACACAGAATCAGAAATCAGATGAAAATGAATTTCTAAATGTTAGCTCAGTGTTTAGTCAATGTCATATTTAAAATTGTTTTATTGTGCCAAAAATAAATTAGCATGATGTTGAAAGTCAAAAATGTTTTGGATGTGTTAGCATAAGTAACATACCATACAGTTTTAGCTCAAACTTTTTAAACGTTTTCAGCATCTATCCTTTTAAATACTTTTAGTACCCTTCATGAGCAATGATTAAGACTACGAAACCAAGAAAAAAAGAGGTGTAATAAGAATGGTTCCCATCTGCCTGTTTTCTTCATCTATTTGTCTACTCTGGCTTCCCTACATTGTGCCTGCTTTCTCAGAATGAAAAGAAAATAAGTGTTTCAAAAGTATGTATTCAAGAGTCCATTTGCCAGAGTACACGTCATTCATGCCATTCCTTAGACCGGTTCCATATTGTGAGAAAATGTAGTGCTAATCCTGATCAAATTAATATGCCTCCCACATCCATCTCCCTTTTACCTGTTACAATTGTCTAAGACTAATTCTCATTTTTTTTTTGTTTTTATTTGAAAGTTTTTGAGAAGTATTGAGCTGATTATTTTATTTTATTTTTGCCTAACAAGGCCAAGGAAATAATTTCAGAGAAACAAAAGTGAATGATAAATAGACCTAGTGTGATATGTGGTTAAAATACTATGTATCATTTTAGTTTTTCATTGATAATTTGAATTGTGTGCTTGCTTTGATCTTGAAATTTAAGGTCACTGATACAATTTACCTATGCATTTCAGATAGGTTTTTTAATTCACATATACATATAAATGTGAAAGTACAAAAATATGAAGGCAAACAGAACTAGTTAATTGTCGGATCTCATTGGTGCTTTTGTGTGTGTGTGTGTGTGTGTGTGTGTGCACGCGTGCAGTAATACATCTATAAAATAAATTCAAAAAACAAAACAACTCAAAACTCCATCTCATTACAAAAATCATTATAACAAAGTCAGGGTAACAAGAATTTGAGTTGCAATTTATCATTAGATTAGAGCTGTTCTAGTCCTTAACGTCATGTGAAATGCAGTAGAACCATAATGAGTCAATTGAAAATATGTTGACTTCTAAAATTTGCTTTCTTAAAGGAATTTAAAACCTAGAAAATTCATCTTCTGGGGCTTTTCTTAGGGATATACTATATGACTTGAAGGCAACTTAAAACTTCATATGTTGGCTGGGTGTGGTGGCTCATGCCTATCTATAATGCCAACAGTTTGGGAGGCCTCGGTAGGTGGATTGCCTGAGCTCAGGAATTTGAGACCAGCCTGCGTAACATGGCAAAACTCTGTCTCTGCAAAAAATACAAAAATTAGCCAGGCGTGGTGGCGTGCACGTGTGGTCCCAGCTACTTGGGGAACTGAGGCGGGAAGATGGCTTGAGCCTAGGAAGTCAAGGCTGCAGTGAGCCTTGATTTTGCCTCTGCACTCCAGTCTGAGTGACAGAGCGAGACCCTGTCTTTTTAATAACAACAACAAAAAGAAAACCCACTTCATATATTGTATGAAAACTTTATTTTTTTTGACAGGTTAGATATTTGAAAGTCAGACTTCTTTAAAAGCCGCAAAAAGAGCCCTGGGTTAAGACTCATTGGTTTTCTTTTGAATCCTTGTCTTGCACTTTTGTGCTGTGTGGTGAGTTGAGTACCTCTCTGGGCTGAAGTTTTCTCAGCTCAAAAATGAAGGCATTGAATTTCATAGTGCTTTGCAAGATTATAATTTTTTAAAAACTAGTACTTGTAAAACAAGAATAAAGCACCGGCTCCGTTTTCTTAACGTCAATAGTTAAATCTCTGAATCTCTCCAAAAGAAACTTCAAGGCTCCTGGGCCAAATCTAGAGACTCAATGGCTCAATTATTTGGATGAACATAACTTGGAAGTCTAACACATTGTGGGTCCATCCTGTTCAACTCCCTGAATCACACATTCTTCACATATTTGACTTTTCCACATTTCAGTAATAACAGAGTTCATGGAAAAAGAAGTAAGGTCGGACCGCTAAGCTTGATAAAATTTACATCACCTTCGCATGGAGTATTTTTCAAAGTGCTGATCACTGAAATTAGGATACTTGGTGGAGAAGAGGGCATCTGGATTGGAAGTCGCATTTATAAAAAGTTCCCCAAGTGATTCTTAGACACACTAAATTTGAAAACCTCTGCAGCACTAGTACATAAATTGTGTTGGAGGCCAAGGACCTATGATACATCAGGGACTTGAATTCATTCTTAGAATGAATCTAACATAAAGTTGAAAGTTAAGATCGTTTACTACTCCTGGGTAAAATTTTAAATCCTATTTATTTTAATTTAATGGGATACATTTAACTGAGTAAGTTTAATGAGGAGCATAATATATTTCACGAAGGGTCATTAGTTTTATATTTCCCATTTGGACCATTACCCCTCTCCCTTAACCTTCTAAAAACAGTTTACTCACAATAAGAAAAGGTATGGGGAGAGAGAGAAATAATATAATTTCCAACATTTAAACTGAAATACAAATTTCTGGGCCATACCAGAGTACTGCTACAGGGTCATAGGAAATTGTGCAGTGTGTGGGTGTTGAACAAGATTCTTTCTTTTAGCTAAAAAGCTCTGCATAATTATCATGTCTTTGCTTGATAATTAGCACTACTGCAACAATGGCACAAAGACTCACAAAGGCTTAACAGACAGACTGAGATTTTTTTTTATTATTATTATATTATAATGCAGCTTGAATATCTGTTTAGATACAATATATAAATACACCAGATTTAGTAAATGTGTTAAATTTTTAATCTATTGGTTAAAAAAACAGAAACAGTTATTGTATTAAAAGCACTTCCTTTGAAGAAAGTCCATTTTACTTAACTCTGTAACAAGTATACTGGGATATTTACCCAAAATGCTAGCTTCTGAGACGTTGAAATTCAGCTGGGAATCTGGTAGCATTAAGGAACTGCCCCCTTCACTGCTTCTTCGCTAGCTCCACTCCTCGTTCTCTTAGCTGTCTAAGAGAGCAAACCCTACCAGTTTATATAGGGCTCTCTTCCTGGAAGAAGATGTGGTTGTTGAGTACTTCAGAATGATCTGAAGATGCAGATCCCACAGGACATGCTTACAGGCTATTGCTTCACTTAGCAATGATTTAGCAAGCTCCACTCCTGCTCAGCACTGTGAAAGAGACTCTGAAATAGCAGGAGACAGGCATTCTTGTTAAGGATGTAAAATATATATGCAAAAATCAGCTTGGAAACAATTGGACGGCAAAGGAACAATAACCTCATTAATGCAGTATAAGTTGCTGAAATGAAAGCATAGGCTAAACAATTCAACAGAACTCATTCAGCCAGGTCAGGTGTTTTGCCAGAGCATTCCAGGTGATCCTTGGAGTGACAGGACTCTCCCAGACAGGTTACCTCCATATCCAGCACATGTTTTGTAACCACAAAACCCATATGGGAGTATCACTTAGCACCCAGCCAGGAAGGAATCTCTCATCCCCCTAGTGAACTCAGTGATTCTAATGAGCTACTCATTCAGTCTGGGCCCACATTCCAGTGATTAAGTGTGGAAGGGGAATAAAACACAAAACCCTTTGCTGCTCTCTAGGAAATTCAGAGATGGATGTAACTCCTGCAGAAGAAACCTTTGATTCACAGCTCTCTCAATAGAGGATGATTGACTTTTCTTTTTAGAGACAATAATTGTGTGTGTGTGTGTGTGTGTGTGTGTGTATGAGAGAGAGAGAGAGACAAAAAGGTGGGGGGAGACACAGAGAGAGAAGATGAGAGATGAGAGAGAGAGAGGATATTTATCTGAAATTTTATTTATTTTAAATTATATTTGCTGTCACCTGAATCCTGACTTCTGTTTTGATTTAGAGACATCAAAGAACAGTTGCTGCAGCAAAATGTTTTCTGCACAGTAATAATTAAGGCCTAAGTTGGGATGGGAAAAACCTTAAAATAGTTTATAACTTATATAGCTACACAATGCTGATGAAAGTTATCAACAAGCTAAGTGCCCTTACATAGTTTGGTGAAAATTACTGAGTACAATTTTTGTTGAAAAGCAAGTGCAGCAAATAGCAGAACTAAACTTCCTTACAAGCTCAGTATCACAAAATTTGGAAATGGATGTAAATGTGAAAATATGTCTACTTTACTCGAGCATTCATTATATCTAATTAGCTTCTAATTTTATACTTATAAAAATATAGATGTAAAGCTGCTGTAGCCAGACTGTCTCTCTAAATTCCTCCTCTCTGGGCAGGACATTTCTGAAAGAAAGACAGTAGCCCAGTTAGGGGCTTATAGATAAAACTCCCATCTCCCTGGGACAGAGTACCTGGGGGAAGGGGCAGCTGTGGGCACAGCTTCAACAGACTTAAATGTTCCTGCCTGCTGGCTCTAAAGAGAGCAGCGGATCTCGCAGCACAGTGCTCAAGCTCTGCTAAGGGACAGACTGCCTCCTCAAGTGGGTCCCTGACTGCTGTGCCTCCTGACTGGGAAACAGTTCCCAACAGGGGTCAATAGACACCTCATACAGGAGAGCTCCAGCTGGCATCTGGCAGGTGCCACTCTAGGGACTCAGCTTCCAGAGAAAAGAATAGGCAGCAATCTTTGCTGTTCTGCAGCCTCCACTGGTGATACTCCAGTCTGCTGGAGTTTTCTGGAGGTCTACTACCCTTCGCATGGAGTAGTAGACCTCCAGCAAACTCCAGCAGACCTAGAGCAGAGGGGCCTGACTGTTAGAAGGAAGACTAACAAACAGAAGTCAATAGCATCGACATCAAAACAAAAGAGTATCCACACAAAAACCCCATGTGAAGGTCACCAACATCAAAGACCAAAGGTAGATAAATCCATGAAGATGAGGAAAAAACAGCACAAAAAGGCTGAAAATTCCAAAAACCAGAATACCTCTTCTCCTCCAAAGGATCACAACTCCTCATCAGCAAGGGAACAAAACTGGATAGAGAATGAGTTTGACAAATCAACAGAAGTAGACTTCAGAAGGTGGGTAATAACAAACTCCTCTGAGCTAAAGGAGCATGTTCTAGCTCAGGACAAGGAAGCTAAGACCTTGAAAAAGGGTTAGAGAAATTGCTAACTAGAATAACCAGTTTAGAGAAGAATATAAATGACCTGATGGAGCTGAAAAACATAGCACAAGAACTTTGTGAAGCATACACAAGTGTCAATAGCTGAATTGATCAAGCAGAAGAAAGGATATCAGAGATTGAAGATCAACTTAGTGAAATAAAGCATGAAGACAAGATTAAAGAAAAAAGAATGAAAAGGAATGAACAAAGCCTCCAAGAAATATGGGACTATGTGAAAAGACCAAACATACGTTTGATTGGTGTTCCTGGTTTGGAACACCAAATCAGAAGACACTCTTCAGGATATTATCCAGGAGAATGTCCCAACCTAGCGAGCGAGGCCAACATTCAAATTCAGGAAATACAGAGAACACCACAAAGATACTCCTCAAGAAGAGCAACCCCAAGACACATAATTGTCAGATTCACCAAGGTTGAAATGTAGGAAAAAATGTCAAGGGCAGCCAGAGAGAAAGGTCGAGTTACCTACAAAGGGAAGCCCATCAGACTAACAGCAGATCTCTCTGCAGAAAACCTACAGCCCCAAAGAGAGTGGAGGCCAATATTCAACATTATTAAAGAAAAGAATTTTCAACCCAGAATTTCATATCCAGCCAAACTAATCATAAGTGAAGGAGAAATAAAATCCTTTACAGACAAGCAAATACTGAGAGATTTTGTCACCACCAGGCCTGCCTTACAAGATCTCCTGAAGGAAGCACTAACTATGGAAAGGAAAAACTGGTACCAGCCACTGCAAAAACATACCAAATTGTAAAGGCCATCACACTATGAAGAAACTGCATCAATTAAGAGGCAAAATAATCAGCTAGCATCATAATGACAGGAGAAAATTCACACATAACAATGTTAACCTTAAATGTAAATGGGCTAAATGCCCCAATTGAAAGACACAGACTGGCAAATTGAATAAAGAGTCAAGAGTTAGACTCCCATACAATAATAGTAGGAGACCTTAACACCCCATTGTCAATGTTAGATGGATCAATGAAACAGAAAATTAGCAAGGGTATTCAGGAGTTGAACTCAGGACCAGGTGTACCTAATGGACATCTACAGAACTCTCCACCCCAAATCCACAGAATAAACATTCTTCTCAGAACCACATCACACTTACTCTAAAATTGACCACATAAATACATATGCACCCAATATAGGAGAATCTGGCTGCATAAAGAAAATTCTTAGAGACCTACAAAGAGACTTAGATGCCCATACAATAATAGTAGGAGACTTTAACACTCCCTTGTCAATGTTAGACAGATCAACGAGACAGAAGATTAGTAAGGATATTCAGGAGTTGAACTCAGCTCTGTAGACCTAATAGATATGCAAAACTCTCTACCCCAAATCCACAAAATATACATTCTTCTCAGCACCACATCACACTTACTCTAAAATTGACCACATAATTTGAAATAAAACACTCCTCAGCAAATGCAAAAGAACTGATATCATAACAAACAGTCTCTCAGACCACAATGCAATCAAATTAGAACAGAATTCAGAAACTCACTCAAAACGGCAAAATTACATGGAAACTGAACAACCTGCTCCTGAATGACTACTGGGTAAATAACGAAATGAAGGCAGAAATAAATCCGTTCTTTGAAACCAATGAGAATAAAGACACAACATACCAGAATCTGGAATACAGCTAAAGCAGTGTTTACAGAGAAATTTATAGCACTAAATGCCCATAGGAGAACAGGAAAGATCTAAAATCGACACCCTAACATTACAATGAAAAAAAACTAGCAAAGCAAGAACAAACAAATTCAAAAGCTAGCAGAAGACAAGAAATAACTAAGAACTGAAGGAGATAGAGACACAAAAAAACCCTTCAAAAAATCAATGAATCCAGGAGCTGGTTTTTTGAAAATATCTACAAAATAGACCACTAGCCAGACTAATAAAGAAGAAAAACTAGAAGAATCAAATAGACACAATTAAAAATGATAAAGAAGATATCAGCACTGATTCCATAGAAATAAAAACTACCATCAGAGAATACTACAAACACCTCTGTGCAAATAAACTAGAAAATCTACAGGAAGTGGATAAATTCCTGGACACATACACCCTCCCAAGACTAAACCAGGAAGAAGTCGAATCCCTCAATAGACCAATAACAAGTTCTGAAATTGAGACAGTAATTAATAGCCTACCAACTCAAAAAAGTCCAGGACCAGATGGATTCACAGCTGTATTCTATCAGAGTTACACAGAAGAGCTGGTACCATTCCTTCTAAAACTATTCCAAACAATAGAAAAACAGGGAATCCTCCCTAACTCATTTTATGAGGCCAACATCATCCTGATACCAAAACCTGGCACAGACATAACAAAAAAAAGAAAATTTCAGGCCAGTATCCCTGATGTACACCAATGCAGGAATACTCAATAAAATACTGGCAAACCGAATCCAGCAGCACATCAAAAAGCTTATCCATCACAATCAAGTTGGCTTCATCCCTGGGATGCAAGCCTGGTTCAACATACACAAATCAATAAATGTAATCCATCACATAAACAGAACTAGTGACAAAAAACACATAATATCTTAAGAGATGCAGAAAAGGCCTTTGATAAAATTCAACACCCCTTTATGCTAAAAACTCTCAATAAACTAGGTATTGATGGAATGTATCTCAAAATAATAAGAGCTATTTATGACAAACCCACAGCCAATGTAATACTGAATGGGTAAAATCTGGAAGCATTTCCTTTGAAAACCAGCACAAGACAAGGATGCCCTCTCACCACTCCTATTCAAGATAGTATTGGAAGTTCTAGCCAGGGCAATCAGGCAATAAAAAGGAATAAAGGGTATTCAGATAGGAAGAGGGAAAATCAAATTGTCTCTGTTTGCAGATGACCATGAATGCATATTTAGAAAACCCCATTATCTCAGCCCTAAATCTCCTTAAGCTGATAAGCAACTTCAGCAAAGTCTCAGTATACAAAATCAATGTGCAAAGATCACAAGCATTCCTATACACCAATTACAGACAAACAGCCAAATCATTAGTGAACTCCCATTCACAATTGCTACCAAGAGAGTAAAATACCTAGGAATACAACTTACAAGGGATGTGAAGGACCTCTTCAAGGAGAACTACAAACCACTGCTCAAGTAAATAAGAGAGGACTCAAACAAATGGAAAAACATTCTATGCTCATGGATGGGAAGAATCAATATCGTGAAAATGGCCATATTGCCCAAAGAAATTTATAGATTCAGTTCTATTCCCATCAAGTTACCATTGACTTTCCTCACAGAATTAGAAAAAAACTACTTTAAATTTAATATAGAACCAAAAAAGAAGTCGTATAACCAAGACAATCCTTACCAAAAAGAACAAAGCTGAAGGCATCATGCTACCTGACTTCAAACCATACTACAAGGCTACAGTAATTAAAACAGCATGGTACTGGTACCAAAACAGATACACAGACCAATAGAACAGAATAGAGGCCTCAGATAACACCACACATCTACAACCATCTGATCTTTGACAAACCTGACAAAAACAAGCAATGGGGAAAGGATTCCCTATTTAATAAATGATGTTTGGAAAACTGGCTAGCCATATGCAGAAAACTGAAACTGGACCCCTTTTTTACACCGTACACAAAAATTAACTCAAGATGGATTAAAGATTTAAATGTAAGACCTAAAACCATAAAAATCCTGGAAGAAAACCTAGGCAATACCATTCAGGATATAGGCCTGGGCAAAGACTTCATGACTAAAACACCAAAAGCAATGGCAACAAAAGCCAAAATTGACAAATGGGATCTAATTAAACTAAAGAGTTTCTGCACAGCAAAAAGAACTATCATAAGAGTGAACAGGCAATCTACAGAATGGGAGAAAATGTTTGCAATCTACCCATCTGATAAAGGGCAAATATCCAGAATCTACAAAGAACTTAAACAAATTTACGAGAGAAACAAACAAACAAACAGTCTCATCAAAAAGTGGGCAAAGGATGTGAACAGACAGTTCTCAGAAGAAGACATTCATGCAGCCAATAAACATATGAAAAAAAGCTTATCATCACTGGTCATTAGAGAAGTGCAAATCAAAACCACAATGATATACCATCTCACACCAGTTAGAATGGCTATCATTAAAAACTCAGGAAAGAACAGATGCTGAAGAGGTTGTAGGGAAATAGGAAAACTTTTACACTGTTGGTGGGAATGTAAATTAGTTCAACTACTGTGAAAGACAGTGTGGGGATTGCTCAAGGATCTAGAACCAGAAATGCCACTTGACCCCAGCAATCCCATTACTGGGTATATACCCAAAGGATTATAAAACATTTTACTATAAAGTCACATGCACACATATATTTATTGCAGCACTATTCTAATAGCAAAGACTTGTAACCAACTCAAAGGCCCATCAATGATAAACTGGGTTAAGAAAATGTGGCACATATATACCATGGAATACTATGCAGCCATAAAAAAAGGATGAGTTCATGTCCTTTGCAGAGACATAGATGAAGCTGGAAACCATCATTCTCTGCAATCTAATACAGGAACAGAAAACCAAACACTGCATGTTCTCATTCATAAATGGGAGTTGAACAATGAGAACACATGGACACAGCGAGGGAAGCATCACCCACCAGGACCTGTCGGGGGGTCAGGGGGAAGGGGAGAGATAGCATTAGGAGAAATACCTAGTGTAGATGACGAGTTGATGGGTGCAGCAAACCACCATGGCATGTGTACACCTGTGTAACAAACCTGCACATGCTGTACATGTATCCCAGAACTTAAAGTATAATAAATATATATACAGATGTATAAAATTATTTTTATGTGTGCTATACAGATACATATTATACAAGGATACTTTCTTAAAAGAAAAAGCCACATTTACTTACCTGATCACTTGCTGATTTTCCTTCTTTTAGCCATTAATTGAATAAAAATTTGTTGAATTCCTGTTCTGTGTTACATGCTATGAAATGCCTGGAGATACAGATATAACTAAGGCTCCTCAAGGACTCTCCATCCTTAAGTTGGCTCACAAGGCCATGCACGATCTGATCCCTGTATTTCTCTTACTCTTCGGCCTTGCTTTTTGTAATTTCCCTGCCATCAACCTGCCCCTACCACCCTGAACATACGTACTCAAGCCACACTGGACATGCATACATTCTTCAGTCTCTCGAAGCTCTGTTTTGTCTTCAAATTCCTTACTGGAACTCTGGTTGGCGGTTACTTATCCTTCACTCAAGTTAGGTCCCAATTTATATTTTTGGAAAGTCATCCTTGAAGCCCCTGTAACTTGTGTTAGGTGGTTTCCCTATATTACAGTTATAATGTGTTGTTCTAATTTTCCCATGAGAACACTGTTGAAGTTGTTATCCAATTGCCTGTCCCACCCTACATTCTAAACTCCCAGAGGGCAAGGAACTATACACGTTTTGCTCACCATCATATTCCCAGTGCTTAACATGAGGTCTAGAGGGTATTATCTCCTCAGAAGATATTTATAGAATAAACAAACAGGAAACAGACATATAACCAAGTGATTATCATATGGTGCAACATTGCACATTTAAAGTATGAAAAAATGTTTTCATAGCTCCAATGAAACAATTCACTAAAATTTGATAGAGTTTATGAAAGCATGATTTAAAAACACTCTTGTAATCTTAGTCCATACTCTCCAATACAGTAGCTAATAGCCAAATGTGACTATTTACATTTAAATGAATTAAAATTAAATAAAATGCCAAATTCAGTTCCTCAGTTGCATTAGCCACATTTCAAGCATTGAACAGCCACATGTGGCTAGTGACTACTGAATTAAACAGGGAAGATATAGAACAGAATGCACTGATCATCACAGACAGTTTTATGAGACAGCACTGGTCTAGATTGAAATATGAAGAGGGAGATATTTAAACAAATTGTGTATTCAAATTTATACCAAAATTAATTCTTCAAAATAAAATTTGAGGAGTCACTTCAGAAGTGAATAACTGTGTACCCTGTGATTTTGGAATCCAGAGCATAAATGTTCACTTTGAGAGACTCTGATCTGGAACTAAACACTTACCATAAAACTAAAAGCACACTTTCCTCCTAACCTATAACCACAGAGTCAATCAGTAAACTTATGATCTGCAAGTTGTCCAGACTGACAGGGAGCATTAACTGTGTGAGCTAGGTGATGTATACTGCTTTTTTTTTTAACTTGAAGTTTGTGAACGGAAAGATGATAGTTCTGTCATTACTATTTTTAATGTACTTGAAGCAACATTGGACCAGTATTTATCATTATAATTAGCAAATTAATTATTCCAGAAAAATTTTTCATTATGAAAAAATTTAGAGAAATAATATTCTTGAGATATATTACAAATCCTTCTTAGGTTTGCTATAAAACATAATTATACAGATCTTACTGCTAGTGACTCAGTAAGCCTGCCCTGCCCTCTCTTAAGCCAAGTATATAATTGCTTTTCAGTATATGTAGTATTGAAAAATTAACAAAGTATTAGTATTTTCCATCAAGATTTAAACTTTCCATGTTGACACATCCAAGAGAAAAGGAGAAAAAGAGATTTTGTTTTTAAAATAGTTTTTCATTTTCCTGAATTTTAATGTAATTTTGTTCATATATCTTTAAAAGACTTTTATTAGTACTTGTAAATAATATTTGTATTTGTTCCCCAAAGTCATAAAGAAGAAATGAGTCTAAACTTGTTTAATGTATTCATATCTCTCATAACTGCACCACAATGATTTTTATAGATCAAATTTGAAGAGCCATTTCTTTTAAAAAAAAAAAACTGCTCTTGCTTAATTTGCATGTTTTGTAAACACGAAGAGCTGCTTCACATTTCATTTATTAAGAAAATAATCATTGTTGAACAAATAATAATGTGAGGCAATAAAACTGAACTTCTCTAGTCTCTGTTATTACACAGCTCTAATAGTTCTCAAGCATTAGTATGAACACAGTCAGCAGATAATTATTTAATAATAGTAGAAGCAGAAAAGACAGGGCTCAAAATACAGACTTTTATAAGTAATATGATTTCTTTATCAATATTAATCATTACCGTTTTATCACCATTGTTATTTTACATGAACCTTCTTGAACTGGAGCAAACCAAAGATCTCATGTGATAGCTCTCCGCCCTGACTCCCACCATACCTGGAAATAAAAGGAGAAAAATATATAGTTTGGATAATGACTGTCAATTTTTAATGATTTTACAAATTTCATGACATATGGTACTTGGTGGTAAGCAGCGTATTTGAACCAAATCTTCCATTTAGCCATTGATATCATCATCCAAGTAGAGGTTACATTGGCTTTAAAAGGTATCAAATAAGAATAAAAGTATAGAACATTCTTAGTTCCTCAGGATAAGTTACTGAATATATAGTCATGAAATATTCAAAAGTAAAGTATTAGGAATAATTCTGAGCCTTGCCGGGAAGCAAAATTCTAAGATGATGGCTCTTTTCATTAAGGAGTGTTTATTATTTTAATTTCTTCACTCCATTGTTGGTTTGGGGGGTTTTGTTTTTGTTTTGCTACAAATATCTCTCCTTTCCCTTAAGGACATGACGATGTTTTGTTCATCTCTGTACCTCCAGCTGCCAGCTCAATGCTTAGCCTATTGTGGACATTCAATATATATCAACTTACTGATGATTATTAGCATAAACAAAATTTTTAAATACACAGTTTTTTCTTTGGTGAGGTCTGATGTGTTCTAATAATAAAAGTGAGAATCTTTCAAGTCAGCCGGAATGAATAAATACTGTCTTGCATAAAAAATAAATGAATAATTAAATTACAAGGCACAGGAAACCAAGTACAGGTATTGCCTGTGCTGCTGGTGGAAAGTAAAGGACTTCCAGACCAAGGTACAGTATTTTGATCCCTGAGAAGAGAGGAGAAACATGTTGGTGCTTTGGTCAGTATTGGGCAAGAAGGATCAACAGGTCTCACATGAAATTCCTGTGGCCCTGTCTGAATCCCCAGGGTATCTTGCTAAAACACTGATTCTAATTCAGTGCTTATGGGGCAGGGCCCAGGATACTGTATTTCTGACCAGGTGATGCTGATGCTGCTGGTGGAGTAGCAAGGATCTAGATTTCCCTTTCCAAGCATGATTTCCTTCTGCCTGGAATTTGAAAGTGCGTCTGTAGACTCTTTCCTCTTCGTAATTTTATGGAGGGTTGGAATCATACTATAAAACAGGTTCTTACAGCTGAAATTCAGTGAAACGAATTCCTGAAAGGAAATGCCTTAAGTATTTCTGGAAGTGTGATATATTCATAATAGGCCCGTCACTACCCAGTGAGGTGTGGGACTCTGGCACATTTCACTTTTTAGTAGGTGCCCATCACTTGGTACTGGCTGCCTGGAACACACAGTTAAGGAAGATGCTGAGTTCAAGTCCGGATATTCAGGAAGTGTGATGCGATTGGTTAGAGGTGTGTGCCGTGGGTGCTGAGAGGTAGTGGTAGCCATACCTTTTTCATTATTCTCTTGGTCAAAATAATCAATAGGACATTCTGGGAAAAGATTTAATCAAACTCAGTCATTAAAAGGACTGTAACTAGGTAAATGCTGTATATGTGTACAACAGATTAAGTAAATAGATTATATTAAGTAAATAGATTATATATATCCCACTTTATAGCTATTTGGCATATTATCCAGTCATGTCTCAATGACATTTAGTGTATTCTGTGCTACTCTGTAATTTAACCACCTGGAAGAAGTTATGAATAAGAAAAAAAATTCTCTGTCAATTATTTCTAAAGGTCATGGAGTTAATGACTAGCTGGGAGGTTAATTCGATTCTGAAAACCTCTTCATATCAATTAAATCTCTTATCTTTATGTTTTAGTAAATAAACTCAGTAACTATTTAGAGCTACTGTTCTAGGATAAGAAACGTTGTAAACAGTAAAACTATACAATGGGTGTTTGGTTTTTTTCCTCACATTAAAAAAAAAATTATAGCAGGCATGGTGGCTCACACCTTTAATCACAGCACTTTGGGAAGCCGAGACAGGAGGATTACTTGAGCCTAGGAGTTCAAGACCAGCCTGGGCAACATACAGAGACCCCAGCTCTACAAAAATAAAAACAATAAATTAGCTGGGTGTGGTGGTGCATACCCGTACTGCCAGCTACACAGGAGACTGAGGTTGGAGAATCACCTGAGCATGAGAGGTTGAGGCTGTGGTGAGCTGTGATCATGCCACTGCACCCCAGCCTAAGCAATAGAGCAAGAGCCTGTCTCAAAAAAACAAAAAATTACAAAAAAGTAGATATAATAATTAACAGTAGTAAATTATTTTAATAATGGTAACTTATTTTATAATTTCTGAATTAGATACTTTATTTTCCAAAAAATAAAAGCACGCATATTACTTTTTAATCATACACAAGTCCCATCACTGTGACATCAAGGAGGAAACCATTTCATAGAAAAACAAACCAAAGTTACCCTATGAACGAGCTACTCCTAATCTAAAGTCAACTTCACTCTCAGTTATTTCAATAGGACATAAGTTTACGACTGATTCTGTGTTTAGTTCCAGAGACCCAACCCCTTTCAAAGTTGCTGTACACATTTGCATTAATCTGTAAAATAGCCACTAGCCACATGTGGCTATACAAATATAAATATAATTTAAATTACATAAAATTAAAAGTTCAGTTTTTCAGTCTCACTGTTCACGTTTTAAGTGCTCAATTGCAAGATGTGACTAGTAGCTCCCAAATGTAATTGTCCATTATCAAAGAAACCCTCTATTGGACAGTAAATGATGAAACTGGTGAATCTAGTGCTCTTGTTCACTCAAAAACTGGCATGGGCTGGGAGTGGTGGCTCATGCCTGTAATCCCAGCACTTTGGGAGGCCAAGGCAGGCAGATCACTTGAAGTCAGGAGTTCAAGACCAGCCTGGCCCACATGGTGAAACCCCCGTGTCTACTAAAAATACAAAAAAAAAATTAGCCAGGCATGTTGGCACATGCCTCTAATCCCAGCTACTCAGGAGGATGAGGCAGGAGAATTGCTTTTGCCCGGGAGGTAGAAGCTGCAATGAGCTGAGATCGTGCCACTGCACTCCAGCTTGGACGACAGAGTGATTCACTGTCTCAAAATCAAATCAAATCAAATAAATAAACGGCCTGATGGTTAATAGATACACCCTAATAAAGGGCATGTAAACTGGAGAGGTTGCACGTGGCTACTTCACCTTTCATTCTTGCAGCAGGCATTTACGGCATGACCACTGTGTGTCAGGACTTGAGCCAGGGCAGAGAAACCCAACGAGGAAAGTTGAATCACTCAGTCAGCATTTATTCCAAGGAGCTGAATATTTGTTAAAGTCTATGCGACTTTGCGGAGAAAGACGAGAAAATGGAGGGATCACTGAGGCTGCAATTGCCCTGAGGAAGAAGAGACAATGGAAAAGGGACAAGAAAAATGAGTAGTAAGGAAGTAGAAATAAGCTATGTCCCTTGTGAACTTCTCCAACAGGGAACAAAAGATCGTGCATGCACACGGTTTCTTCTGATTTTTCTTAATTAGGTGTGTGCGGAATTTTATCTTCATCCAGCCTTCACGATTGGTTTTCCTTAACTGTAGTTGTTCTGAATTAATTTCATGTGGGGGAAAAAGAAAGCTACATAGTGCTTTTCCTAAAGAATATTATTGAAGCATTGTTACGAGAATTCATCTTTTAACTTTTACTTCGAGGATATAGGACTTTAAAAGCTCCACAAATTTGAAGGGAAGATGGAGATTAAAACTTCAGTTCCAGTTATAGCAACATCACACACTCTTATTCTCTAACAGAGTACGAGTTATGTAACCTTGCTGGGCTTTGGGTTTTTCCCGAGTTAATGTTGTCTACCCTGAGCTCCTCACAGGGCTGTCATGAGGATTGCAGGTTATAATAGATGTCAGAGCCCATCGTAAAGTGTGAAGTTTTAAAAAGTTAATTTTCAAAGTCAAGAGAAAAAGTTCAGAGAATAAAAAATTTTAACCAAAAGAGAGAGAAGACACAAATCCTTAATTTACTATTGCAGTTTATGCTAATAAGTAGATTTATAAATAAATATTGTATTATTATATAAATATCTGTAATATTTTATGTCAATTAAGATCTAACAAAGATCAATAAATTGATTTTATTTTCTTTTCCACAAGAATTTATAAAGTATATGTGCAAAGCATTGTGCTCATGGCCCTCCAGGACCAGTAGCAGTCCATGGTGGATACACAGTA
The DNA here is from genome assembly GCF_030222135.1 of Aotus nancymaae. Lineage (NCBI taxonomy): Eukaryota > Metazoa > Chordata > Mammalia > Primates > Aotidae > Aotus > Aotus nancymaae. The sequence continues at coordinate 81,022,902 of NW_026988425.1, read as the reverse complement.
TTTGTTTTCTCATTCAGTAGATATTGATGGACATGAAGATTATCTGCCAAGCATTGTGCTAGTCACTGGTGATGCATCTGTGATTATGATACTCAATGATCTGAACTGTAATAAGAGATAGACAAAGTACAGTGGGCTAACAGAGGAGAGGGAAAGCAATTACAACTGTGAGCATCTAAAAACATCTTACTGTAGATTTTAGGTGAAGGCATGGCCTTGAATAAGTAGAATAATTTGATATGCTAAGCCAATCTGAGAACCATTTTTTCCCATTTAAACTAAAAGTGAGTAATAAATGTAAGGCTATATAAACATTAAGTGCATATGTATACATACATATATGTAGCGTGTATATGTAGCAGCCTTTATTTTTTTGTTTTCTATTGGCACTGGATTTTTTTAATGTATCGTTTTTCTATAAACAGATGGTTATAATTTCTAGAGAAATTCCATAGAACACAAATGTTAGAAAAACGCAGTGAAATTTAATTGCCTTTAAGCTTAATAAAAGGTTCCACCTTAAAGTTGCATCCCACATCCTTAGTTTAACTTTACAGATGAGATTGTTTTTCCCCCTTTCTAAATTCTAAAACATGATACATCTGGCTGAGAGGCTGGAAAATTGTTACATGCCTGTGCAACATTCTTACAACCTAATAGTTCTTCAACTTTTCTCGCAGTTTAATCATTGGAGAATGTTCTTTGTTTTTGTAGTCACTGTTTCACATAGTAACAGCTTGTTGTATTTTGGTCTGTTTGCCAGAGGGTAGGTTTATTTTTAAAACCCTGAACTCTGAATTTTTCTTTATTTTTCCTAGATTGAAAGCAGCTGAAATGCCTGGAGTTACAGGTTGAAGGCTGCTTCACAATATGTGGAGGAAGCTTCTTTCCCTCCTCCCTTTGTGTGTGTGTGTTTTTTTAATTTTTCCCTAACAAATGTCTTCTAACTGGTAGTTGTCTAAAAATAGAAAACTGCTTAACTAAAAATAGCCTGGCTCTCAGTCGTGCCAAGGAAAATGGAGAGGAATAGGCGTGGAATAGAAGGCTGAGTAATCCAGTTCTATTCATTCAGAGAAACCTTTGAGAATGCGGGCGATGATAAAGTGCCCTCAAAAAACCACAGGCCCGACTCTCTCTTCAGACTTCTAGGTGCCAATAAACATTTTAGCCCCAGGATACTTTTTTTTTTTCTCATAGGTTGTAAACATTTTCTGAAAGACAAGGCTTTGTTTGAGGGAACCTGACAAACTGCCATAAATAACTAACTTTCCTAAGGTCTTAAAAATTCATATTTGTAAGATGTATTTTAAAAGAGCATCTTAAATGAAAGTATTGTAAAATAATGTACATCGTGTAATAATTAACAGAGGAAACTCTGTTATAATAAAAACCACTTACTGCTTGCAATTAAACTCAAAACTTTAAGGAGTTTCACAGTAAGAAAATTATTCATGTGACTCACTGTAGCTTAAGAGAGCAGCTGACTCATTTTAGCTTAGCTCCCTTAGACATGAAATTCTCTTGTTCGTCCTGTATCCCCTTGATATACCAATATTTAGTCTCATTCTTATAATTTTAACTCAAGCAGATTTTCCCGTTTAATCTTTAAAATGAAGTAGAAACTACTTTGAAAAAGAGCATTTCTGGAGTAGGATGGCTTTTACTTTCAAGAAACAGAATTCTGAATAAGCCATAAAAAATATATGCGTGTGTGTGTATATATATATCTATATCCTTATAGATATATATGCCGGTTTTGAACGGTAATGCTTTTTTTCTTTTTTCTATTTGGTTTTGCTTAAGTAATCTGTAAACCAGGTCAAACATAGCAACAGGGTGTGGAAATGTCAGCACAGTTCATAGGGTTATGCGGGTCTGAGCATTGTTATGTTCAGTTCCTGTAATGCTGCTGGTGATAAGACTCTTGAGACAAAAGACAATAATTGATGGAAAGAGGCTTAAATCATTGCTAGAAGAATCAAGGTCCTTGTATCTGTGTACATCGACTCTTCTGGTCTCCTTCCGTCTTGTAAAGCATTTTGTCGTCTTGCATGTTGGCCCCCTACTGCTCTTTGTAATGGATGCAGACCACAAGTGATTCCTTTATGCAGCATACAGGGTGTAATTGTGTCTGTGTGGTGTATTAGTAATTACCAAGCTGAATTCCCATATTGTATCTTTACTGCAGGCATGGAAAAATAGGACATACAACCCTGCAAAACCATTTTCAACCTAGATAGTGAGCCACTTAGAGCTGTATTCCGGGGACAAAGCCTTTTATATGAATACTTTTGAAACAAAATTTTCATTGTTGAGTCATTTGTGCCATGCAGGATAAATTCAGTTTGGGAAGTTATTACCTTTGGTATTATATTATTCATTTCTGACTCTTCAGCAAAGCCTTTGTAATATGAAAAATATTGGCTCTTTTTAACTACTGAAATAAAAAAATTTAATATTGCTAGATGTAATAGTGATATGAGCTATGGTAACTATGCTAGACTATCGTGCAGAAAGAATAATGCACAAATTACTACATATAATAGATTCCGTAACATTTATAAACATGAAATAATATAGGTATTTTAGTAGCATTTTTATCTTAAACAGTTATATTTTATACATAATTTATAGATATTGGCTCAAGCACTGTTAAACTTCAGAAAAAGCTGACAAAAAATTTTGTTACAGTAAACAGATATAAATTAATTATTAATTTCCTTGCTATAAAATTTGCATCCATCCTTTATGTATTATGTAGCTGATATTGATTTGACTGCCTCCGGATCGTTGTGGATTTGAAATGCCTACAGTATTATCTGTAATAGAAGCCAAAATAATGCAAGCAGCTTGTCTTAAACAAGAGAAAGTATTCTTATTGCTTATTCTCAGCATCAAATGCTTACAATGACAGTAAAGAACCATTAAATAGAAGTGCGAAGAAATTAATACGGCCATTTCATTATCGGTAATCAATGCAGTTAGAATTATATTGCAAAGTATTCACTAAGGCATTCAAGATTGTCATTATATTTTCACCTTCATATCTGAAAGTGGCCTGTATATCTTAAAAATGCACTCCCACTTTTATCTGTAGATTTTTTTATTCAAGCAATAATTATTAAATTCCTAGGATATACAAAAATTTATATTGATGCCAGGAGAAACACAAGTTTGGAAGACAATGTCTGTGACCTCACAAAACTTACAATCCAATTAAGGTAGAAAATACATGTGGGAATCAATTGGACAAAACAACATAATGAGAACTATGGAGTATTTAGGGGAAGGCAACGTAGCACAGTGTTGAGGATCATCAGTTCTGGAGGTAGACTGCCTGAGTTCTGAACCCGTCTCCATTGCTTACTAGCTGTAAGTCATTGGGCATATTACTTAGGCTGTCTGTTTCTTATGTCCATCATTTGTAGATAGAGGTTAGTAATACTACTTCTGCTTAGCTGTTATGAGAATTAAATGAATGAACATTTTTATGAAATGCTTAGAACAAGGTCCCACACTTGGTAAGGTTTATGATAATGATGATGATGACAATGATGGCAGTGCTGCTCCTGATACCATGTCATCAAGTAATAAGTGCTAGGAAGAAGTTTAAAAAGTCAGGATAGGCAGCCATGATAGGTAGTCATTTTTAGGCTCAAACAAGTCAAATTCAGAAAGATGGATATGAATTGATAAAAAAGATGTGAGCAAACCTTTCAAAAGACCAATTATGCCAAGAATCACAAGAAAAAAGAAACAAGGGCATGAAAAATATTGGCTTGGTATAAAAAGAATGTTCACGTAAAGACAAAGATATAAGAAAGATGGCAAGGAAAATGGGACGAAGAGACAGGGAAATCAAGCACTCGAAATATCTGATGTGGAATTAGATGTGATACAATCAGCATCAGAAAGACACTCCGTGGTCTCAAGCAGTAAGTTAGCATAATGACAACCAATTCTTAAGAGAGGTTCCACTGGAAAAGACAGAAACAGTTGTGAAAAGTAGAAGTGCCAAAATATTTTACTTTTTATAAGTATGTATAAGTGTGTGTGCTAAAAAAAAGCCTAAAAGCATTCACTATACTTACATTTTTATATCATAGAACAAGTTGCTTTGAAATATGCATATAATTTTAGTTTGCACTAATAAGGTGCACATGCCTTTCTCTGACTGAGGACTGTTATCACATACAACGTGTTAAAGAAGCAAGTTATAGAAGCTTCAGGAGGTTTTTTTGTTTGGTTTGATTGTTGTTTTTCTTTCCTTTTTTTTTTTTTTTTTTGAGATGGTTTCACACCCAATACCCAGGCTGGAGTGCAGTGGTGCAGCCTTGGCTCACTGCAACCTCCACCTCCTGGGCTCGAGATTCTCCTGCCTCATCCTCCCAAGTGGCTGGGACCACAGGCACCTACCACCACACCCAGCAAACTTTTGTATTTTTTATAGAGACAGGATTTTGCCATGTTGCCCAGGCTGGTCCTGAACTGCTGGGCTCAAGTGATCCTCCCACCTCAGCCTCCCAAGTGCTTGGATTACAGGAGTTAGCCACTGTACCTGGCCCAGGAGGTTTATTTTAAACTATATAAGCTTCTTTACATTAAATTGAAAAATAAATCAAACTCTATAAATTTAGAAGTTCCTAATGAAGTATGTGCACTTTTTTTATTTTTAGACAGAGTCTTGCTAGGTTGCCAAGGCTGGTCTCGAACTTCTGGGATCAAGAGATCCTCCTTCCTCAGGACATGTGCACTTTTAACGACCACATAAACAGGTCAGGATTCTGCATACAATACTGTCAAATATGAAAACTATACCCTTACACTTTCACATCCATATAACAAAAGTCTCACCTTTTCATGAGGACAGCAGTGTGGTGCTGGAGGGACACACACACATTTCAGGGTCAGGCAAACCTGGTTTCTGCCACTTTCATAAACTTTGTGATCTTGGGCAATATTCTAAATTTTTACACCATGCTTCAGCTTCTGAAGCAGTAAAATAGGGATAATAAACCTCACTTTTGGTTTTCTTGTAAGAATTAACTTATGTATGTATATAGTCATTAGCACATATGCTCGTACAGCTGTTATTTGTCTTCATGCTGTTCCTTTTTGCATATGTAAATTTAGGCAAAATTTTTAAACTTTCACTGATAGATATATACCACACACTTTGGACACTTAAATCTTTAGTATATTTGGTGCTTACATTTAAATAAAAGTCACATTTTATAAATTACCATATAATACATGTATATTTCTTGTGTAATAACGTTATTAAATTCTTCAGAAATAAAGTCCTCACTACACAGATTTTTAAATTAGGGAAAGGTTAGCAAAAGGAAAACACAAGGAGTCAAAAGTAATTCTATTAAGAACAATCAAAACAGAGTTGAAAAAAATAATAAATGGAACTCTGTCAAATAGAGGGGCTTGCCCAAGTTCTCTTAGTGAACTCTGGTAGATAGTGTTAGGATGTAATTTATTCCCTGGGGTCCCCTTTGAACTACTTCATATCCAAGGAAGAGCAGTTAGGCAATGAGAGAGAAAGTGAGACAATGAGAGAGACGTAGAGAGAGAGGGAAGGGGGTAGGCCGATTGAGATTTCAAAACAATGGAAGTAATTAGCAAGGCTAACACAAGTGTCACTATGCTGCCAGTTTCTTTTCTGACACACAAATAAATAACTGATTTCTTTAAAGTACTAATCAGTCAACAGTGCCTAGTGTGATGATATTGTTAACAGTGAAATATGTATGTCGTGTATTGCTTCTAGGGTGAAACTTTAAGTATCTTTGCGCTGGCTACCTCGGTATTTTGATGGCAATAAGGATACATGCACTTGGAAATAAGCCAGACACACACTAATGTATTACACACGTGGCTTAGTTCCAGGTGAACAGGTGTTTTAAATATTCTACTCACATACACACAATGTATATCGCTGCCGGGAAAGGGATATCATTTTTAATCCGCTGGTGTTTGTTCTGAGCCACACCTTTTCCACACTGTGAAGAATTAGCAAGACAAACTGTGATTTGGGGAGGGATGGCCATCTGAGCCCAACTTTAACTGATAGGTTGTACAACATATTTGTAGTTCTGAACTCTGCACCTGGAGTCTGGTTACTAAGATCAAACTGCTTGCTGACCAGCATAAAAATAAATAGGAAAAGTGTTTTCCACAATTGAGTTCGTACAAATACAACAGATTTTATTTATATTAAAGAAAACTATAGTGAATTATATGATAGCAAATTCTTTTTTTTTTTTTTTTTTTTTTTTTTGAGATGGACTGTCACTCTATCACCTAGGCTGGAGTGTAGTGTAGCGATCTTGGCTCACTGCAACCACCACCCCCCAAGTTCAAGCGATTCTCCTGCCTTGGCCTCCCAAGTAGCTGGGATTACAGGCACCCATCACCATGCTGAGCTGATTTTTTTGTATTTTTACTAGAGACAGGGTTTCGCCATGTTGGCCAGACTGGTCTCAAACTTCTAACCTCAAGTGACTCAACCACTTTGGCCTCCCAAAGTGCAGGGATTATAGGCATGAGACATGAGACACTATGCCCAGCCTGCAAATTTTTATATTATGATTAGGTGAACAAATTTATTTTTCATTAGAAACCACCATTAAGTTTGCAAGCATTGTAACAGAAAACAACTTCACTTTTCTGAGGCTTAAATTACTGTATTTACTGTATTGAAATATTACCTTCTGGAGGGAAAAAGACAAAATCTATCCAAAAGTACATCTAACCAGAAATAATTCTGAAGACTTTCAAATGTTCAGCTTCATACTGTACACACATGCACACACACACACCCCTACATACATTCACATATACATGCAGTTAATGTGAGACTGGCAGTTTCCAGCACAAAACATATAGCTCCCATTTCACTGTGCACAAGTTCTTGTATCAGATCAACAAAACTTTCATTGATTTCTACTAGCCACTTGGCTTCGACAATAATGTAATGTAATGGGCGGTGGGCGGAGGGAGAGTTTCTACCTTCTTTCAGCCACCTGCCTTAACCTCATGCCTCATCTCGGTATAGTCTGGATTCCTTTGACGATTAGTTGATAGTGTGCATTACCTCATGGAAACAGACTTTGAACTATGTTTTGCTTCCTTCTAATGGTACTCTTTCCCCTCATCTTTTAACAGTGATCTTTTAAAAAGAAGTGAGATTCTATTCAGAATGATGATGGTGATGGCTGTCTGAGGCATTTTAAAACTATTAGGTGGTTAATATGTGGTTAATATTATTTATTCAACAGAAAATGGACTTTAAGCCCATGTAAAAAGCCAAGCATCATAATTTAAACTTTTTTTTTTAAGTTATACAACTTTGTTTAGTTTCAGTTTTCCTGAAGTCCAGTTTCCCATCTGAGAGACATGGGTATTGGCCTGGCTGTGGGAAACCTCCAGAGAAAACAGGGAAGCTCCGTGATTGCGGAAGCCGTCAGTGACTGTGGGTGGCATTTTCTCTGCTGAGTCAGGTCCTGCCAGCCCTACCCCAGGCTTCTACTAACAGTGCAGATTTTCTGGCAAGATGCAAAACCCAAGTCTTTGTGGTTCTTGAAGCTCTTCTGCAGTTTCTCCTTTTCCTTGGTACTTTGGGAAATTTTCACTTTAGAAGATCAATCACATCTTGCTCTGTCTTCCTCGTAACTGTTGAAAAAATTGGGAAATTTAACAGTCATTTATTTTATTTTTCCTCTCATCTGGCCTATAAAGTAATATGGTGTTATGTTCATCTTTTTCAACAAACAGGAAAGGGAAGAGATTATGTGCCTATAATTTTAGAAAGAATTTTTATAGGACATACAAGATTTCTCCATGATCCCTCACTTTGCCCAGGGAGAAACAATAGTTTCTCCATAAAAGCATCCATTTTTCTCTTTTCCCCACTCTTATTTCCTCAACCCAAGAGAAAATGTAGTCTTGTAGTTACCAGCCTTTGCATCCCGCATCTGCTCAAGCAAACTGAAAAGAGGCAAGCAGTTGGCTTCCGCATCCTGAAGAGTGTAGGTGCCAAAATAATAAAGTGAACCTTTTTGTTAGTCAAAGAGACTTAAGGTTCTTGCTAGTATTACTCTAATCATCGTAATAAACCTGTGCTTCATTTTACACAGATAGGTACAATCCATATGTTATTGGGAAGGACTTCCTTCCTAGGCTTAGGGATGTTAGGAGGTGAAAAATTTAGCACCCTTTCTTTTCCTTAGGACTTCGACAACCTACACTTCATTTATCTAGTTAGATAGTACCTACATATTGGTGAAGGGCCTTCCCATCTATTTAGTCGATATTATAGCAAAAGCATAGATAATATTGTTCATCAGAAAATGAATTCTGTTACACACACTTCCCTTTATGAAAAAATAAGATTTGTCAGGCATTTCACCAATTTCAGCTGAGAGTAAGTGTTCAGAGGATACACAGACATGGTTTAGGCAATCCTTATTGTTGGACAACCTTGCAGAGGCAGAATAATTCAGTAGCTAAGAGAGAAAATTCTGGAACTCATGCATGGGTTCACAGACTTGGTTCCACCACCCCGAACTTCGTAAACTTTAGCAAGTTTTTGAACCACTATGTGGCTCTTTTACTTCATCTGTAGAATGGCAGTCATTGTCAAGAGTAGCTTGTGAGGATTAAAAAAAAGGCCATGCAAAGCCTCAGGCTCAGTCCCTGGCACATGTGCATGCTTGGTAAACGGTAGGTGTTATTGCTGAGGAATGGATTCAATTAAAATATTAAGAAAATTAATATTTTGTTAGTGATGGAAGACTGGTTTAATTTCCTCTTCGTGCCATAGAAGAGGAAATGTTGTTTTTATAATTACCTAATGAAGAATATGGAAGAAATGATTTTGCAAATGATACTCTTAAGCTCACCACTGAACTAACAAAATCATTTGAGATTTCATAAGTTATGGAAATTTAAATACCTAATTTAAAATCAGCCTTGCAGTACATTTCCACAGGTAATGCCTGAAGTTATTAAAACCATCATGACTACAAAAACAGGCAGCCAGGAGGCCAGGTCTACAGAGTCTGTTCAGAAAAGACTGTCTGGGGCCAGAGGACAGAGTGCCCGTGGGGCTGGCAGCCTCCACTTGGCCTTGCTGAATTAAACAACAGGTGCCAAGCCACTGCCAGCTGTGGACATCAGGATGAACAAAATTGCTGATGGCCTGTAATAAAGCTTTACATTAGATCATAAAGTGCTGAGCCTAGACGATGAGAGACAGTTCGCATAGCAGGGGATCACATGATGTGTTCACTTCATTATTTTTCCCTCTCTCTCTTTCGTACAATCTTCAGATTCTCTCCTTTTCACTCATTTTCATACCTTCCCTCTTTCCCTCCCTCCCTTGCTTTCTCTTTTCTTTCCTCTCTCCCTTCCAGTATCTTTCTATCTATTTATAATCTCTCTGTCTCGTTCTTGGTATTCCTATTTTTAAACATTTTCTAAGTAGAACAGCGGTTACTGGAGGCTGGAAGGGGTTGACGTTACCAGAGGCTGGAAGGGGTTGATGATGGCAGGAATGAGGAGTTGTTGATCAAAGGGTACAACGTTTTGGATAGACAGGGGGAATAGGTTTTGAGAGCTACTGCACAGCAGGGTGGCTGTGGTCAATAATAATGTATTTATATTTCAAAATAAATGAAGTTCAAATGTCTCACCATAAAAAAATAGTAAGAGAGGCCGGGCGTGGTGACTCAGCCTTGTAACCCCAGCACTTTGGGAGGCCAAGGCAGGTGGATCACCTGAGGTCAGCAGTTCTAGGACCAGCCTGGCCAACATGGTGAAACCCTGCCTCTACTAAAAATACAAAAATTAGCCAGGTGTGCTGGCACAGGCCTGTAATCCCAGCACTTGGGGGGCTGAGGTAGGAGAATTGCTTGAACCTGGGAGGCGGAGGTTGCAGTGAGCCGAGATCGCACCATTGCATTGGAGCCTGGGCAACAGAGCAAGGCTTCGTCTCAAAAAATAATAATAATAATAACAACTAAGTAATTGAAGTGATAGATATGTTAATTAGTTAGATTTAATCATGCCACATTGTATACACATATCAAAATGGCACATTATACCATATAAATGTATACAAGTATTGTTTGTTGATTCAAAATAAAATTACTAATAATTTTTTTTAATTATGGGGGAAGGTTCATCATAACACTTAACAAATTCATTAATGAAATTATCTTAACAATTTTGAGAATACAAAATGATCATCAAAATAAAAGTAGAAGAGGCATTTGATAAAATTCAGTTTCTATTCCTGATAAAAATTCTTAGTAGACTAGGAATAGAAAGAAATTTCATTAAGCTTATGAAATATATCAACAAAAAGCCTTCATAATAAGTATATAATGGTGAGACATTTGGCTCATTCCTTTTAAAGTTATAAATGAGATAAAAATGCCCCCATCTCTGCTTTAAGTCATACTGAGGGCCTAGTCAATGGAATAAAATGAGATAAGAAATAAAATGTATATAAATCATACACAAAAAAGTTCTTTCTATACCTTTCCATTTTTCAGTTCTCAGTGCCACTCTAGCTTATATAGCATCACATGAAATCCAAGGTGACAATGCACACCTAAGAATATTATCATCTGTGTAATACATGCAGTCATGGGAAATGAGATTTTGTTAACTAAGAATTGGTCCATGATTTTGGACTGTGGATTCATATATGGATAGCATTCAGAGCATAAGGAAAAATAAAATGAGATGAGTTTGATTTTAATTATTAGTTAATTTAATTTGGAAACATTAACCTGCCCGTAAAATAATAAAGTAATTTAGTTGATATAGGCCTTGATTAGCATGCAGTATCAATAATAGTAGACTTTCCAGAATATTTCTTATGAATTATACTTTATTTGTAATTATTTAGTCTAGAAAGAAGAATCTGTTTGCCATAATGCAATGTATATTAGGTATTTTCAGAATGTATTTGTACATGACTTGTGTCCTCTTCTAACAGTTACACTCAATTCATAATTGCCTACACTAGTGAAAAAAGATCCTTCACATTAGTACTATAAAACAGCAGGAACTCTACAGTATGAGTCTGGGAGACAGCAACCCCCAGTAACAAATGAGCCAGGAGCCAGGGGGCAAGTCCCAGTGGAAAGTTGAGCAGAGGACCCTAACACTGAAATGCTACTGGCACTTTTGATTTCGATCCTAGAAATACTCTGATTATTTTTCTGGTACCAGCTGGAAATAATTATATTATTAGGAAAGCAAATAAAGCCCCCTTCATTAGAAAACTTAAAGTTTGCATTAATTTATGAAATTCCCAGGGCCCAGTACTCTGCCAGGTCCTAAGGATACCCAGATACAAGGTACAGACTTGCCCTCAAGGAGCGCAGCCTTGCATGGAACAGAGGCAGGCACACAGTGGCATTGCAGCATGCAGAACTATGACAGGACTGCAGGGAGGATGCGTTTAAACAAAGAACGCCCCTGGAATGATGTCCATGTGTTTGGTAAATGCAGCAGAAGCCTTGAGAAACTGCCTGAGAATTTTGAAGCACATTTATTTTTAAGCACCTGAAGCTCTTATCAAACAGTCCTATCAAACTTTCTTTCATCAGACACCTACCCAATTCAACTGAACGTAATATCCACCACTTACTACAAAATCACATATTAGGTGAATGGTAGTGAGATAACAGCTACAAAGGATAAATGGATTGGATTCTTTCCTTCTCTACAAGTAATTTATAATGTGATAAGAAATATAAGACATAGAAACTCGTTTGCAGGAAAAAAAACAATTATTTGCATTTTAAGTCTACTGTTAGGCATTTTGGAAATTTGGTCTATGAGATTTTCTTAATGCATGATGTAGTTGTGGGTTGATAGAGGATTGTTCTCTGACCAATGGACAGCATCCTATAAATCTAACAACTTCTACTTCCGGGTCAACTTTTGAACCGCAAGGAGTCTTTTCCCCAGAACTCTGACTTCCAGTTGGCCTTTCTGCCTCTTGCTCTCTAGGGAGTACATTCTGCTTTCCTGTCCTTATGCCAGGTCTGACGAAGCCCCAGGATGTCTGTCTACTGGCTGAACTGGCCCCAGATCAGCAACTGGCCCCTGACCAGCAACCATCTACCCATTATACCTTTCATCCGCTCTGTTAAGCAGAAGGTTTGCCAGTATATTAACCAATAAAATGAAAACACTAATAATACTGCATTATCCAAGTCCCAGGAGAGATTTACATAGAAAGGGACAAGTAATATACGAGTAAGACTAGAGACCAAGACTGCTCACCTTTTACAGACCTGGCAAACAGGACTCAAAGGCAAGAGAGGTTTGGTATTCAAGGGGGATCGTTTGGATTCTTAGCCACTAGCTTTTGCTTAATCAGCCTGAGCCTCTCTATTATACATCATCAGGCTGTCATTATTCCCCTATAGGACACCTATCCAGAAAAAGTTAACCAATTTGTAGCAACATTCTACCATCAGATACCCTACTAATTGCCAAGGATAGAAAGTTCTCAGGAGACTTCCTGTCTGCAAGAATCTTATAATCTAGAAAATAATATAAAAGCAAGAAATCAGATAACAACAATATGAAATAAATGTTAATTACATAGTTCTAAGGAGTATAAAAGAGACATTAATTCTATTAACTCTCTCTTCCACATGTTTTTTTTTCTAATTTAAGTTTATGTACGAGGATTGGGGATGATGGGGTTAAGGGAAGTGTGTTACTGGGGTAGAAGCAGCATGTATGTCCAGCATGTATACAAACCTAGTAAGTGCCCTCTATGTGTTTTCAGATTTCATTGTAATTCCGTTTTAAATAAGAACCTCTATTGCTACAGCCTTGAATTCTGTTACTCTTTTATCAACAACAACAATATTTATTGAATGTCATCCATGTGCTGGGCACACTCAAGTTGCTGTGGATACGGAGGTGAAAAAGACAAAGATTCTTCTCTCACAGAGCTTTGTTCTAATACATTGAGACTCTTCTCTCCCGAGGCAGCCACAAGCGGCTGTGACTTAACGTATTCTGTTCCCACAATCCTAGTGATGCTCTGCACTCCTGATACTTCACTTCTCTCACACATATTGGAACAATATGGGTAGTAAGCAGTATGTGTTAACAGTTGTCAATGGCAGTCTCTGGGATGGTGTATCACAAGCTCAGGCAAAACCCTCAATTAGCATCTAAGCGAGTCTTCACAGGGCATATTAACTGGGGTGAAAGAATACAAGAGACCCTCCCTGCTCATTGTTGTCAGATCACTACAGAATAACCAAAACCAAAATGAAAATTTTCAAGAGTGAATAGCTTATAGCCACTCCTTGAAGAGCAGGCTGATTTATTAGGGAAAAGGAGAAATCAATTAAAAAAAGATTTGAGGGCCGGGCGCAGTGGCTTACGCCTGTAATCCCAGCACTTTGGGAGGCCGAGGCCGGTGGATCATGAGGTCAAGAGATCGAGACCATCCTGGTCAACATGGCAAAACCCCGTCTCTACTAAAAATACAAAAAATTAGCTGGGCACGGTGGCACGTGCCTGTAATCCCAGCTACTTGGGAGGCTGAGGCAGGAGAATTGCCTGAACCCAGGAGGCAGAGGTTGCGGTGAGCCGAGATCGTGCCATTGCACTCCAGTCTGGGTAACAAGAGCTAAACTCCATCTCACAAAAAAAAAAAAAAAAAAAGATTTGAATATCAGGTGTTATGTGGGAAGGAGTTGAGGATACCATAAATGAAATCTGTGTTCACAATTTAGAATTGGTCCTTGAAAATTGTCTCTGCCTGCCATTTAAGAAATTGAAGAATAGAAAATAACTTGCGGTATTTTTGGTGCTATCCCATATTGAAAACTATTATCGGTGATGTTGGTCCTGAGATGTAAGACATGAAAACCACAACATCGAGAATGTTCCCCATCAGGACAAGGGCCAGCCCAGGAGAAAAGTAGGCCAGGGTCAAGCCCATTAGATCTCTTTACCTCTCTTCAACCTGACAGAGACAGGAATTAAAGGAAACAATTCAATCTTCATTTCTGGAGTCCCTGACTGGCTCAGAAACGAGGATTTTGATATCGTAAATTCTCGGGTATGATCAAAGTTATCATGACACAAGTCAATCAGTTGCCAACCTCAAGTCTCTATTTTGCGGTGCCTTATAGAAAGTTCTATGTATACGATGCTTTTCTGATAAGCTGGTAATAAACTAGAGCTCCCAACTAACAGATTCTTTAAAGTGCAAGGGTAACATCCTTGTTTCTGAGGGGAGACGTAGAAATAGAGAAGACAATGCACAAAGGTGTTGATTGCAGTAAGTTTGCTTCTCAAATGTATGTGTCCTCCTGGTGGTAACAGAGCAGCAGCAGCCACAGATGGCTGGGGAGCCCATCACGCTCCAGACTCTGAGCAGGTCTAAACACAGAAAAATCCCAGCATTTGTGACCCAGATACAGTAGTCTGTGTCCCCTCCTCCATTCCCTCAGCTCCCACAGGGATGTCCTGTGCAGCAATAGTGAAGTCATTCCAGCGACTGCTTTAACCTACCAGAACTTGTACTCCTTACATTTTGAAGTAACAGTCTTATTAAAACAAATAAATGGTACTGTCACCCTGCAAGACCACCCAACTCATTTCAATTAGTCTGTCACTGCTAGAAAGTCTGGCTGTCAAGTTTGTTTGCTTATTCATTTATCCTGTGAACCGTAACTGAGAATCTTGGTTAAGCCCACACATAAACGAGTCCTATGTTGGGGACCAGAGATGCCCATTTTTTACGGAACTCACTACCTGGTGGTGAAGCAGACATATTAAAAGATAAATTACAATATAACATATTACATATAAAATAACAAAAAGGTCAAGGACAGTACAAAGGTACGAGAAAGGAGTTCCTGAGTGCCTTCTAGAAGAGTTAGGAAAAAACTTCACCAAGTAAGTGAGGGTATTAGGTAATAGGGTGTCTTATGACAATTAAGATTTGTGTAACTGAGAGGAGGAGTAAATGAGGATATTCTAGCAAGGACGGAATGGCATATGTCAAAGCAGTGTTTTTAAAGGATTGAGCTGACTTGGCAAATGACATGAATTTCCCCCCTTGGCCAAAACCCAGTGATATAGTTTGGCTGTGTCCCCACCCAAATCTCACCTTGAATTGTTATAATCCCCACTTGACTTGAGAGGGACCCAGTGGGAGGTAATTAAATCATGGGGATGGATCGTCCCCATGCTGTTCTCAAGATAGTGAATAAGTCTCATGAGATGTGATGGTTTTATACATGGGGGTTCCCCTGCACAAGCTCTTTTGCCAGTCGCCACGTAGGACATGCCTTTACTTCTCCTCTGCCTTCCACCATGATTGTGAGGCCTCCCCAGCCATGTGGAACTTTGAGGCCATTAAACCTATTCTTTATAAATTATTCAATCTTAGTATGTCTTTATTAGCAGTGTGAGAACGAGCTAATACACACAGCATGCTAAAGACAAGAGGAAATGAGCCTAGAGGCAGGTGGAGGGTTTGTAAGGAGAACAGCCGTACAATTAGATGTGCATTTTAATTAGACCCTGCCAGAAGTACGAAGGAAGATTGACTGGAAGGTGGGAGTCCGAAAACAAACAGACAAAGCACAGGAGACCAATTCGAAAAGGTAATGATAGGTGAGTCAAGAAATGATGGAATCAGGGGTGATTTCTGGGTTTTCAGCTTGAACAAGTAGGTTGTGACATTTGCCAGGAAGGGAAAGATGGGAGAGGAGTGTGAAAGAAGGAATAGGCTGGAATCCAGAGAATAAATAGGAAAAGAAATGATATAGTAGAAGAGATCGTGGGAAATCCTGTAGAAATGAGGAAATGTGGTGACTGCAAAAGATAGTTCTGAAGTGACTGGTGAATGCAAAGATGTAGGGTGTAAGCGACTCTCGTTTCAAATGACTAATCACACATAGACTCAAAGTGAATAAAAAGGCATTTACAACTAGAAAATAAAAATAATGATTTGACCTTACTTTGATGACCCAGGATAACATCTACATCTTTTGTTAAAATAAGTCATTAATGGTTTATAAAAGAGGCTCCAAC
Organism: Aotus nancymaae; assembly: GCF_030222135.1. Taxonomy (NCBI): domain Eukaryota; kingdom Metazoa; phylum Chordata; class Mammalia; order Primates; family Aotidae; genus Aotus; species Aotus nancymaae. The sequence goes on along the minus strand of NW_026988425.1, from coordinate 81,006,795 downwards.
ATGTTATTTGCAAAGCGTCAGTGCCTCAAGATTCAGCCTTTTTGTCCCTGTAACCCATTTGCAAGTAAAATGGTCTAAAAAAGGTTAGTATTTAAAGTTACAATTATTACACATTTTATACTTTCAAAAACCTGCTCTCTGATCTTTATTAGTTTATTCCTTTCCTCTCTCAACTTTTGTTTAATTTATAGTCTGCCTCGTCTTTTCCTTCCTTAAGAAATCACTAACATTGCCCATTCTTCAAAACAACCAACAAGTTCATTCTTTGCATTCCAGCCTTTCTTGACTTTTTTTTTCTTTTTTTGAGACGGAGTCTCGCTCTGTTGCCCAGCTAGAGTGCAGTGGCGTGATCTCAGCTAGCTACAACCTTCACCTCCCAGATTCAAGCAATTCTCCTGCCTCAGCCTCCTGAGTAGCTAGGATTACAGGCACACACCACCACGCCCAGCTAATTTTTGTATTTTTAGTAGAGACAGGGTTTCACCATGTTGGTCAGGCTGGTCTTGAACTCCTGACCTTGTGATCCACCCTCCTCAGGCTCTCAAAGTGGTGGGATTACAGGTGTGAGCCACTACACCCTGCCAGCCTTTCTTTTCTTAACTTTCATTATAATGATGATTAGGATAGGCCAAACACGGTGGTTCATGCTTGTAATCCCAGCACTTTAGGAGGCTGAGGTGGGTGGATTAAATGAGGTCAAGAGTTCAAGACCAGCCTGGACAACATGATGAGACCCCCATCTCTGCCAAAAAATCCAAAAATTAGCCAGGCATGATGGCACACACCTGTAATTCCAGCTACTTGGGGGGCTGTGGTGGGAAGATCATTTGAACCCAGGAGGCAGAGGTTGCAGTGAGCTGAAATGGCAACACACTTCACTCCAGCCTGAGTGACAGAGTGAGACTCCGCCTAACAAAAAATGTGTGTGTATGTGTGTGAGTGTGTGTGTGTGTTTGTGTGTATAGGGTTAACCGCATATACTATCATGCATTTCAATCATTATATATTGAATGTTCTCTCTTTAGTATTTCACTTCACATTTCTGCTGGATTGAGGATCTCAGGGAGTGTTTCACAACTAATGTGTGCCAGACTTCCCCATCTCAGCCCTGTTCTAGGCCAACTCATGATGCATGCCCTGTCTGGGTTCCAAGAGAGGTTTGGTGGAAGAATCCTTATAAACACCATATCCTTGATCTGTCCTGAGGAAGCCTGAATCATCTGATTGGCCCCAGAGTCACCCTGATTTTCCATGAATTCCCGCAGGCAAAGGTTGGCCCAGAATAAGACCAATGTAAAAGCCCAGGAGAATAGCGGAGCAGTAGACTAGCATCCAGGAATGGGGGGAAATGATGAACTTTGCCCAAGAACTGGAAAGCATGCTTAATTCAGATTTATAGTATCTGACTCACATTCACAGATTTCCCTGTGCTCTTTCCTGCAAAGGTTTTGTTTTTCTTCTTCTAACCTTTACCTTCTGCCTAAAATATCACTCCCTTTTTTCTCTTTCCATGCTGAAAATTTTGTGCCCTCTTTCAGTTACCCTTTTGATCGCTGAGATTGTATGCTTATGACTTTCTGGCATTAAAGATTTCATTGACTGCTCAGTTTTTCTGATGGTCTCTATTTAGACCAGTACCCCCAAAATTTAAGCGTTCAATAATGTAAAACTTGTGAGTTATAATGTTTCGCACATAGTGTAAATCATACATAGCCTACATTGCACTGCTTTCTACCTTAAAAACTGTACATTTAAAAAATGGTAAATTTGTGAGTTAAGAATAAAACACTGAGTTTTAACATAGTATGAAATGGTAATATGAAATGGCCAAAAAAAAAAATTGCAGTTGCAAAATACTGCAATGAGACTACTCTTCCTCCCTGTAATATTTGAACATTCTTCTCTGTTCTGTTCATCTATTCATTTTGAAATGAATGCTGCAACTATCTAGTAAGCTCTGACCACTTGCCAGGCCTTGTGCTCTGTTCTGGTGATAGGAGATGACTAATAAACTATTCCTAACCTCCACTAGCTCATGGTAGCAAGAAGAAAAACATATAAACAAATCATCTTTATCGTATGTTCAGAAAAATCGTCTTAGCATCCAGAGGACCACAGGCAACATCTGGCACATAGTAGCAGTTAGTAAATACATATCAAGGGGTCTGGATCCTATTACGGTCTTTGCCTCTAGTCAGCCAGACAGCCTCGGTCAAGTCAAGAAATCTCCACATACATTAACACTGAAGTGGAAATGTGTGTTCCACTCATATTCATTCAGCTAGCATTTATTAAGCACCTACAGTGAGTCAGACTGCTCTATGGTGAAACTTTCAAGTGGGTAAAGCAAAGTGCTTTTTGTTAAGGACATCTCAATCTAGCAGAGGGAGACAAACACATAAATGATCAATAATGTGTGATTAAGACTATAATGGAAAAATGTGTAGAGTAAAATGAGTGCATGAATGAAGGAGAAACTGATTCAGCTCAGATGATCAGAGAAGTCTAAAGAGAGGAGACAATGTGTCAGCTGCCGTTTGAAGGAGGAACAGATACTGGCGGGCTCATTCCTGAAGGAGAGCCCAGCTTGAGCAGGGATGCAGAAGGAAGCATGCAGCTTGTGTGCACCATTCTTGCTCACCCACTGTGGGCATGAGGAAGGGCCAGATGATGCTCGGTGGCCTCATCCAACCTACAGTATCAATAATTAGCACCATTTGAATGTTTATGTGAAATAATTTGAGTCCCTTAGGAGACTGTTGGTGGATGTTCCCTTGTGTTCAGTACATGAAAAGTCTTTTAAGTCTTTAATTTGTGTGTCTTTTATTTCCATTATTTGAAGATGAAAATGATTCAGCAACAAAAAAATTCAACTCCAATATTAAGATTATCTTTTGAGGAACATGTAAAATAAAAATAATGACAATCTCCAACTCTCTCCACCCCTTCCCCAGTAGAAGTTGATATCTGGTTAGAATGAGCATTAATAAATAATCTAGAGGAATACAGTACTGTATAGTTTTATATTTTCAACTTTTCATTAAAATTTTTACCTCAAGTAAATAATTTTTGGTAAAATCTAATTTTTTGTACTCTGTATTGGATATGATTTTCTTGTCTAATTAAAGTCTACCTGCTGATCATACTAAATTTAATATATTAATGTGTCTTTTCATTTCTAGAATAAGAACAAAGAAAAGAGACTATGTTACTACAGGGAGAAATAGTATAGACAATGCTTACAGTTTTATTAAAACCTGTGGAGAAATTTCTTGACATCTAATTGTCCCCCATCCTAAGGCAAAAAAAATACAACATTATAGGTCAGGTCAGAGCTTTTGGGTTTTAAATTTGTATTGGCTGCTTTCCTAACAAGTAAGTGCATAAAACACTATCTGGCACATAGTAGGTTTTCAATAATCATTTGCCGAATAAATTTTAAATGAAGTAAATCACTAGGCACAGCCCTCAAGGTAGCCACTCTGCAGATAATAAAGGGTCAGGAAGTAGCAGCAACATGAGTACTAGCACACCAATACGGAAACACATTTAGGAAATATTCTTAGAAACTCCATTTATAGGCAGCATTCATTTCAACTGCACTTTCTATTCCCACGTGAATTTACTACTTCCTAATGATTATTCACCTTGTTAAGAGTAGATACTTATCTTCATAAAGCTGTGAACGACAAGCACAAAATGATTTAGGATCAGAGGAGAAGAAACTACCTTTTCTAAGCTGATGTTGGTTTTTTTCTTGGCTTTTGTGTAAGCATGACATTCATGCAACTAATAGTAATAATTCCTGCATATGTTCTTGACACATCAGCCCTCTGAAGTAAAGATCACACTACTTAATGCAAGAAAGTGTGATTACTTGGATTTTTAACAAAGGTTAATTGGAGTAATTTGGGGGTTTCTCCAGGTTTTTCTGCCTGTAAAATGGCCAGGAACAGGCAAAGGATGATGATGGCGATATACATCCTTGAGGACTGATTTTGCAGACATGTAAAGAAACTGAGTGCTTGAAAGCTTTTAGTCTGTGATGGTGGTTCTCTGAAAAAAAGCTGAATTCTACTTAAATAGCATTAATATAAAAATACAGCTTCATATAATTAAAAAGATCAATAATTTAGTTATTTGTTTTTACTAATAGATCATTTTTGAAAGAATAGAAGGAAAAAACTTTTGTAAATAACAAAATAGTATTTAAGAAAGGAAAAATAAGTTTTAATCACTGCCTAGGAAAAGGATTTTCTAGTTGATAACATAATGCCTAAAACAAGAAATGAGAGCTCCATGTGGCATTCTTTTTCATTTATATTCCTTTCAGTAACGAAATAGAATCTGTTCCCCTAATGAAATTCTATTTCATTAGAATTTTTGAAGCACCTGTCACCTATCATCATCAGTTTGTACATATTTCAAGTTTTTCCAGTGAGTAAATGTAATAATGCAGGGTCCATATGTCCACATGTCTGGGAGGAAAGATTCCACGTGGTTTTTGGATTACCTGTCTGGACTCTTTTTCCCATTTATTGCTTGGAATATGTCACCTTCTGTCAATCTAATTACTCCTCTAGGAAACGGCTGTTCTCAGCTCACAGTATGACAATCGCTGTCTTGTGAAAATCTCCCAGAAGCCTCTGTAGTTGATAGATCTACCTCAGCAGTGTCACTCTGACGTGGAAAGCTGACTTCAGTATACAGGCTTACTCAAGATTTACTTGAGTTCTCCGAGGAAAGAGTCTCTTTACATACGAAACGAGAGAAGCTGGTGGTTTTAGGTCTCTTGCCTTATCTTGACATACGTGAATCTTTTCAAACCGTAGTCAGTCAGCTGAGAGACAATATATACATCTAGGACTTCTAGCCCCTGTAAAAGAATAACAACTGAAGTACCTACGTTACCTGACTAGTGGCACTTGTAAAAGATCAGAGAAGCTTTCAAAGGCCAACAGCAGAGATTCTGATTTTGCTAGAAAAGGTCCTGAAGGATTAATGCTTATTTATCCATTTAGTCAGCCCTTTAGTTCATATCAACTATTCATTATTGTGGTAAAGACAGACTTGGCTGAATCTAACAGAAATTCTTTTGTTATCATTAAACAGCTGTAGATTTTTAATATAATAAAGATAAAACTGCTCTTATAGTTCCACATTCACACTATGGTATTCAAGTTTGTGCCATCACTTCCATTTTCAGAGCTTTATAATTCCACCATAATCATTTGTTCTTGGCAGAAATGTGTTATACAGGCACTCAGCTGAGGATAATATTTTTGAACAATTTTTTCAGTGTTCTTTCTGGTTATGTGATTATGGGAATTTGGAACTCAATATTAATTTGCTCTTCAGTTTTGTGTTTGTATATCTCAAAATGCTCTTTTTTAAATAACACAATTTAACTTGAATCATTACTTAGATTTGGGCGATATTCATAGCAAGATAATGCAGTCAGATACAGAAGAATGTATTGGGAGAAAATGAGCCACGTTTTTCCTTCTCCTCATCACTGCCATTTCCTTTGTGACTTCATGCCACCTGCCTTGTTTGTTTAATAGTTTATATAACTCTTCAGGTACAAAGTGAGCTGCTGACCTAATTTTTTTTATTCATAAACAACTGATGTGTTTTATGGACCAATATGCATTCCAACTCTTGGCTAAAATTTGACATCTAAGAAAATCAGTATTTTAGTTCTATTTTCATACTTGAAATTTTCCCTCAACCTAATTTTTTAAAATTTCTGGTTCATTTATTTCAGTGTCCAATTTACTACTATAGTTACGTGAGTGAGAGAGATCTAGTCTGCACCCATCACTTCACAAGTGTGAGGAAACAGGCAGGGGAAGGGTGGGCTCCACACTGTCTCCAGACAGGAGGCAAACAGTCATCGTCTGACCTTGGGCCATCATGCTTGGCCACGTGGGTTTGAGACCTGGCATAGGTTTACCAAAACTCTTCATGGAAGACTTGTGAGAGATAATGGGTTAATATTTGTGGAGATCTTTCAACAAAGTGTAATTGATGTTTGAATTTTTATAAACCAAACACAATGTCTACCCCCTGAAAGCTTTGTGAGAATATTTAGCACACATGTATGTGCCAGATGGATTGTAATGACAGTTGATAGGCCTCTCCTAACCCTTGCGTTCTGTTGTCAGAAATCTGCATATCAAAACAACCATAATTTTTACAATAAGATTTATTAGTTAAAAGATTTGGGTGCACACTGAAAAATCTACTGCCTAAATAAGACTATAAATTAACTGTATGCAAGACTTTAAATTAAAGGTTTATGTAAGAAAATTCTTGGCAGGTTGCCATAGTTCATGCCTGTAATCCCAGCATTTTGGGAAGCTGAGGCAGGAGCACTGCTTGAGTCCAGGAGTTCGAGAGCAGCCTGGACAACATATTAAGACTCTGATTCTACAAAAATAATTTTTAACCAGGTGTGGTGGTGCACAGCAGTAGTCCCAGCTGCCCAGGAGGCTGAGGTAGAAGGATTGCTTGAGCCTAAGACATGGAGGCTGCAATGAGCTATGATCATGCCACACTGCATTCCAGCCTGGGCAACAGAGTGAGACTCTGTCTCTAAAAAAGAAAAAAAAAAAAAAAAGAAAGAAAGAAGGAATATTTTTAGCATGCCTTTTAGAAATATAGGCAGATAACTTTTGAAAAACATCAAATAATATTTTCTTGATCTTACCTATTTTTCTCTATACAAATGAATTCTTATGAAAAATATGTGCAATATAATGCAGAGCACTCAAAGTATTCTTAAAAGCTCAAAGATATGCAGAGATCAAAGCAGAAACAAACATCATAATACAACAGTTATCAGCCAGAAGAATGTTCTTGTGGTTGAGATAATAACTAAAGCGTATGAGGCACAGGAAGCTAAGTTAGTAAATAAAATTTTTATTCTAATGTATTGTGATGTTCTTCATAGTATTATTGTAGAAAATTTCTAAGAGTACTTATGATGAGTGAAAAATGATGCCTGAAGATCCATGATAAGGGGACAGGTGGCCCCACCAATTATAAATTCCCCAAGATTGTAAATGTATATTTTATCATACTGTGTCAAAATATTCATTTTAATATTCAAACATTTTACCACATAATAAACTGTAACCATATGTTTATTTGTTATATTATACCACTATAATATTAATAAATATTTACAGAGCCACTGTGTATCCTAGATATATTAGAAATGATAGCTTTCTTGATTTTTTAAGTGAAAACATTCAGTGCCTCAAAAACTAATTTTAAATAATGTTACATTTGTTACACATTGATAAGAGCCAAGGAGTTTAGATTTTTAAGACTGACACCCCCTTTTTAACTCATGTTGTTTTATTTATTTTCCCCAATTGCATGAATTAAAGATGGGGTGTTATCTCAGCTTTGAATTCCTTAGCTTGATGTCACAGCTTTTGCTTTATTTGTATGTGAATTCTGTCTTTAATAAAGATGAGCTCTGCTGAACTTTCCATTAATGAGAGACACTTAGGTATGCATCTCTTTATAACAGATCTTGGTGGTACCAGGAAAATTCAGAAATGTTGCTAGTCTATTAATAATTAACATGGCAAGCTGTATGATTAATCAGAAGTTTTATGATCTCTAAAAACATAGCATTATCTCTGTAAATCAAATTGTATACAATTAAGTTGACAACCATCATTTAAAAAAAAAAAAAAAAAAGGCAGGCCAGGGTGTGGTGGCTGAGCCTGCAATCCCAGCACTTTGGAAGGCTGAGGCCTCTCCATGAGGCCAGCAGTTAGAGACTAACCTGGCCAACATGGAGAAACCCTGTCTCTACTAAAGGTACAAAAATTAGCTGGGCATGGTGATGTACCTCTGTAATCCCAGCCACTCGGGAGGCTGAGGCAGGAGAATCACTTGAACCCAGGAGGTGGAGGTTGTAGTGAGCTGAGATCACTCCACTGTACTCCAGCCTGGGCGACAGAGAGAGATTCTGTCTCAAATTTTAAAAACCAAGTAAAACTTGGGACTCCTAACTCATACTTTTTCTGTTACAATGTAACATTAGTATTTATTATTCTGTGACAGCTGAGACTAGATCAGACCCACATCCAGGAGACAGGAGGTTCCAGATGAGACACTGACTTTTTACTTTCACGTGTCAGTCTCAGGGTGATTCCTACTCAGCTGAAAACCCAGGAGATACCCTTCCTAGTTTGGTAGTTAATGACTTGGTTACCTGTTTTCAGTGTTCTTCATTTTCCTTACTCAGCTCAGCTGTTTTCACTTTACTTTCCACCTATGTGTAGGAAGAGAACTTCTCAGTATTATAAATTTTGATAAGATTTTCACATATTGAGAACCCTAACAAACAAAAGTAGTTCTTTACATAAGCACAATGTCTGAGCTTTCTCACCGATGCTTGTTGGGAATGTTAACTGGGTTCTCTTATACCCTTTAGCTGTCAAGTACATCAGAAGTGGGGCTTGTGGGGGCAGACACCACCAATGCCAACCATTAGTTTAAATTCACACTTGGATCTGTTTCCAACGTTTCTGCTTTTGCCTTCATCACAGGTTTGGAAATCATGTAACGTCCTGATTTCTAATTTTTCTGTGGGAAGAGAGTGCTGCAATTTTCCACCTTAATTGTTTTCTGCTGTAATTGCCTCTCACTAGATATTTGAGGCATATATAAATTCTGTGTTATGAAACTTTAGTCCTTATACCCTCTGTTCATTGACTGAATTTAGTTCCAAAAGGAATATTTCCCTTTTATTTTTTTAAACTGCTGATGAGCGCTCGATTGAAATGACTCAGTTTCTAACTGTGGTTTCTCTTCTTTAGTAGAATAAAGCATATGTAATCACCTGAAATAGTGGACAGCTTGAACTTCTTTAATGCCCCTGAATGTCTCTTACAGCCTTTGTCTAGGTTTGAACTTTGCAAATTATGTATTTCAGACGTTGAGAAAGAAGGGCCTTAATGGCTGTGACAGCCCAGACCCCGATGCGGACGATTCAGTAGGTCACAGCCCTGAGTCTGAGGACAAGTACAGGAAAATTAACGAAGATATTGATCTAATGATCAGCAGGCAAAGATTGTGTGTAAGTACTCGGAACACCCTTCATTTTTTTTACTCTTGATATTTCTCTGAACCTGGCAGGCATTGAACAAGAAAGAAAACAAAGGCTGTGAAAGCCCCGATCCCGACTCCTCTTATGCACTCACCCCACGCACTGAAGAAAAATACAAAAAAATTAATGAAGAATTTGATAATATGATCAAGAGTCATAAAATTCCTGTAAGTACCAAAGGTAGATGGCTGGTCTGCTGATAACTGCTGCAGTAACATACCTTAACCCTCTCAGTGACGGCTTTCTCTAAGACTCTTCGGAAAGTCAAACAGATAAAATAGCCATCTATCCCATGGGCAGCTCACTTAGAAAGCAAACCCTAAAGGATGCTGAAATAATGTAATCTAACAGAGTTGCCATCGACAAGTTCATTCTGAGGTAGAACAGTTCACAGGAGGAAGAGAAAGATTTACGAGCCACACCCTGGATTTACACAATCTTTTAAACACACAGTCCATGCAAATCGCAATACACGAGTGAAACACTGGAATCTCCTTCCAAACAAGTTTGAGGATTGCTATAAAATACATAGGTTATATATTGTTTGCTGAGAGCAGATACACAAGTGGATCGGCAGGCAGTTCTTTCATGTAAACTGACAATCATCACCTACATACAAGCTGATTTCTGAATAAAACTTCAGCCCCTCTCTCTGTACATGAAATTCAGCAACAGCACTGAAGGGTTAAAGCTAATGCTCGCTGCAGGGAACAGACTGCATGAAACCTAATGGTAAGATTTCAACATGTTTGTGCGCTGGGGTGATTATAAAGCTTTATCAGAATATTATCTGCTTTGCCACCAACATTTTCCATGCTTTAACATTTGGCTAATTTTTGTTTTAACCAAATGAAAAACATTCTAACAGTCAATCATATGCCTTGCCAGACATTTAAGAGAAATAACTGCATGTATTATTTTGTTGTCCACATATATAGGAGGAAAGTATATACTTTTTATTAGATTCTGTCGTCAATCAAATAATGTTAATGTTGTGGCATAAAGGGATGAAACCTAAGGTTCACATGCCTTTGAATGACTAATGTTAGTGTCTGAACCCTAATAGTATACAGGCTCCTTGATAGGTAATCAATTCCTTTTTTAAAAAAAGTTTATTTTTTGTAAGTTAGCAAAACAGCCTAAACCTGAGGAATTAGAGACTGAAGTGAGACTATGTTTTGGTGATTACAAGTGCACATATTTGGGGACAAAGCTCGAGGCCAAATTCACAACTGCACTCACAAGATAAATTAATACTTACCATAGTAGCTGCACACTCAAACCTGTATTAAATTTAATTGAACATTTTAAAACTTATTTTCAAAATGTGTGCATATTAAAATGTCTATCCTCATAGATACCTATCTGCTTCTTTGCTAAATGAAATAATATCAGCAGTAGAACTTTTGTTGAATCAGAATTATTAATACACTGAATCATGAAGGAAAGCTAAGTGCTGTAAATTCTTAAGGGTTTCATAAAACTGAGTAGTATATGCACACATTCACAGTGGGTACTTTATGAAATGAAGTATTTAGTATCATATGCAGCCATGCATACTTGTTATGTCCAGAATTCTTAAATGATAAAATATCCATTGGGATTTTATTTTGCCCAGAAGAAGGAAAGAAAGCAGCTCCTTTGGGCCAATTTTTAGTTCTTATGGTCTGAGTTTCTCTTGCTATATAATAACACTGGTGTGAGCAGCTGTGCACTAAGGTTTGTGAATGTAGGATGTTAATGCAGAACACCTTCGGCATGTCAGATAGTAAGAACCGCCTGCTTAGTTGGAATAAAGACAGATGTATACAGTACTGCTGATCATTCAGCGGAGGCAATCATAAATATAGGCGGAGTTTTAACCCCTAAAGTTCTGAGGAAATGCACGTTGGATCATTTTTCTCATACTTTAGGGAGAGAGGCATGTGATACACACCTAGATTCCCTCACAGGATTTCAGCCTGTTATGTAAAAAGTTCATAATCAAGATACGTGATTCCTTAAGGGGTGCAGTGGTGTGTGGCAGGGACTGAAAAACCACATAGAGCAGAGTCGTGAGACGGAGCCACCCAGCTCCAAGCTGTGCCGCAGAATCTCTGTCTCGTTAGTAAGTGCTTGAGTCTTCACGATGAAAAGCCCAGTTTTTGTACATCACTCTCAGTTGCTGGAAGTCAATTTTGTTGAAAGTTTCCACAGCTGCTAAAACATTTACAGCAGGGCAAGGACACTTTGCCCTTTGTATGTAGAGAGTGTCTCCACCTCTTTAAAAACATTACAAGACTGTTTTTCTATTTCGAAGACCCAGTTTGAAGAGTTTTCCTTTTAAAATAGAAAATTTAATATTGCAGTCACCTGTTGGTATATATAATTTATGCCCGTATTCCTCAATTACATGAAATAATTCATGGGTGATTTGGAACTGTGTCGACCAGCATTTCCTCATGCTGGGTTTGCCATGGTTCATGCTGGGCTTCACAGTAAGAAAAAAACACCTCCGTCTGAGGAACCAGCAGAAGTCAGGAAAGGGGCTGAATGAATGAGAGGCGGGTGCTAATTGGTTGAGAGTAAAAGGGAAGGGAGGAAGTGGAAAGAAACAGTATATATATTCTTCAAAATAGTGGGCTGTGAAGAAAGAGAAATAATGCTGTATGTAGGATCAAAAGAGGAATTAAAATGAAAGCACTTGAGATTATTTACATGCAGAGAAGTGCTTGGAGGAAGGAAAAGATTGAACATAGAGGTACAATGGAGATAAAATGGCAAGGCTTCTGGAGAAAGGGGGGGAGGATGGGACCTAAACAAGACGGAGTTACAGATGGAGCCAGGTATAGCTAAGGCAGTAGGTGGGTAGAATGATGCTGAGTGGGTGACCATATAATGACCTCTGTTTTATTTTTATTTTTTGAGATAGGGGTATCTCCCTGTGCCTTAGGATGGAGTGCAGTGGTGTGATCCGATCCTGGCTCCCCTCAACCTCTGCCTCCCAGGTTCAAGCAATTATCCTTCCTTAGCCTCCCAAGTAGCTGGGACTACGGGCGCTCGTTACCAGGCCTGGCTAATTTTTGTATTTTTAGTAAAGACAGAGTTTCACCATGTTGGCCAGGCTGGTCTCAAACTCCTGACCTCAAGTGATCTGCCTGCCTTGGCCTCCGAAAGTGCTGGGATTACAGGCGTGAGCCATCACGCCCGCCTTCTATATATAAATTTAATTTAGATTCTGTAGTTATTGGGGAAGGGGACAGCAGGTGCTTGAAAGGTGACTGAGAAGTTAGACATGGTGAGGAATAGGGGATGGAGAGGGAATGAACAAGTCTATGATAGAATCGTCAGGCAGCCTTGAGGACATTTAGATAACCAGCAATTGGTACTTATGAATCATCAGAGTTGTGTGACTTTTTTTTTCCTCTCCTAGGGCCCCACAGCTGGTAGTGGTTGATCAAAATTTAAAGGTGTCATTAGTGGCAAAAGAAGAGTAGGGGGGAAGATTCTGTTCAATCATTCATATTAAATGAAAGAAAGCCCATTAACTAAAAGTATTTTACTTAAACTGCTTTATTTGATTTTTTTATTGGATTTTTCCTTGTGGTAAGTTTGGGAAAATAGTGGGATTTGGATAAGAGTTCAGATACTTTTCCGATCATGACTCACTACAGTAACCATGATCACTTTGTTCAGGGATAGAAACTAAAAGATTTTAGCTGTCACATCTGTGTCTTTTGACGCTGGGACTGGCTTCATCGGCCCTCAACCTGGCCCTGTTCGCACAGGGCTGCACTTGGTTAAATACTCTGCTGTCATTGTCTTGAAGTTCTTAATACTTCTTAAAGAAGGATTCCCACATTTTCACTGTGCACTGGGCCCTGAAAATTACATAGCCAGTTCTGCTGACAGCATTTTATTTAATCACCCCAAATTCTCTTTCTTCCTATCTTGTGTGTTTTTAAAAGCTGGAGCGTGGCCCTGAAATCTTTGCAAGTTTAGTGTTTGTAACTACTTTTTGGCTTTCATTTTTTAGACAAAAATAATGTTTAAACATAAATGCTTTCAAGTTGTCTAATTTTGAAAAGTCAAGGAGAAAAAGAATAATGCCAATTTCTTAGAAATATTTATATGTGATTATAGCATTTGCATTCCCTAAAATGTTTAGAGCCGCTTCTTCTCTTCATGGATACACCATTTCATGCCTCAGATAAGGAAATCGAGGTCAGCGAAGATTAAATGACCTGCCTGGTTAAATGGCAATTTATTACATAACCTGGACTGTATCTGAGACTTCTGATAAAAGGGCTAGTTAGTGTTCATTCTGATTCTCTAAAATATCATCTCAGCGTACTCATTTTTAAGCTTATAATTTGCTTTCAAAATTATTATAGATAGTTCCTTTAACTCAGAAACAGAAAATCAAATACCACATGTTCTCACTTAGAAGTAGGAGCTAAACAATAGGTACACACAGACATAAAGATGGAAATAATAGATACCGGGGACTCCAAAAGGGAGGAATGTAGTGAGGCGGGGTGAAGTTTGGAAAATTACCTCTTGGGCACAATGTTCAGTATTTGGGGAATCCAGTCCCCAGCAGTATGCAATATACCCATGTAACAAACATGCACATGCCCCCTTGAATCTAAAATAAAATAAAATTCTAAAAAATTAGTATAAGCAGTTCTGGATATAGATAAGGAAACAAAGCAAAAAGCAAAAGATAAATAGAATATAAATGGTGTTGGCATATTTTATGAATTTTGGATTTTTGAAGTATACTCTGATATCTTAATTATATCTGACTGCTTAACCAATCACAAATGAGTTTTATAATAATCACTATCATCACTGTTTATGATCCAGAATTCTAGAAACTGAAGAATTAATTCTTGGGGATAATAGAGGAAGGAAGGAGTAGAATGACTTTCACTGAACTGGTTGTTAGGATAGTTGAGAACTCATTACATAATTATTAATAATCCTCTTTATTTTGGAAGTGCATATAATCACGCAGGGGTGAGGGGGATATAGGCTTTGCTCTCTAATGAGACACAACCAACATTCTATAGCATATTCATGGAAGATGTAGTTTTATAGCAGATCCTTAGATACCTAGTAACAGTTAAATAAACATTTATAAGTAGTAACAGTGAATTCGAATTAAAACATTTGTAGTCCAAAGGTGGCTTTAAAATACCAACTCTAAGTAAATATGGAAGAAGGGAGTCTTTAAGATTTATATTTTCCTAAAACCTTAGATACTTCAGTGTAGGTGCTTACCTACATTTCATCAGAACAGATTTAGTTTATTATTTACATGGTCCACAGATAGTGAGCTTCTAATATCTAGCCCTTATCCACTGAACAGAACGATTTCTGACTACAATATTTTATTTCTATCCAAAAACTTATACTGCGTTGTATAGTGATTTGGTAGCAAAAGCAACAGACTCAGTCACTAGTTAGATGGCCTTGGGCCACTTATTTAACCTCACCAATTTGAAAGGGAAGAATTGTATCTATAGTCAAGGGATGTTTAAAGGGTTAAATCATAACATGTATGTCAATTATACAGCACAGTATACTGCTCAACAAATAAGATACAGTAAATAGCTTCACTTTTGTGTTAGTACTTGTCATCCTAAAAATTCTCCTTTGAAGAAAAATATTAAGTTCATATAATAAGAGGTAGAGTAGGCTCTGCACTGCCTCATAGCAAACAGGCATTATTTAACCAACATCATAAATAATTTTATAACCAACGGGGAAAAGATCAAGAGAAAGAGATCAGGATACGGGCAAGGGGCAGGACACATTGCAGGATTAAATAGGGTTGTCAGGGTGCGCTTCCAAGAGAAGGCCAGATTTTGAGCAGAGACCTGAAGGAGGTGATGCAGTTCACCATGGAAATGAGACAGGGTGGCAGAAGCTGTTAGGAGATGAGATGAGGAGGTTGGCAAAAGCTGGAACTTTATAGGGCCTGTGGACCATTGGAAGAAAAAAACTCTCATCTTGAGTTTTGACTCTAAGATGAGAGCTCTCACAGGGTTTTGAGCAGAGGAGTGTTGGCATGCCTTAAGATTTTAAAGGGTCAGCCTGATTTCTGGGTTGAAAATACAAAGGAAGGCAAGGACAGGAGCAGGTAAATCTGTTAGGAGGTGATTGCAGTGATGTAGGCAAGATATGGCACTGCTTGAGCCATGGTGGTAGCCACAGCCTCCAGTCACTGTAGTACCCAAGGATTGTCCAACAGATTTCCGAACTGCTCCCTAAAAAGACAGTCCCACCCCTGTAGAGTACCACTGTTCTAGATCTAGAGAGTTACTATTACGGCCCAAGGTTGCCACAGGAAACAGATGGCAAACTCTAACAGGTAATTGAAGAGAGTTTGTTAAAAGGACTGTTTACAGATGGGTAGAGTTAAGGGAAACCTGAGAGAATAATGAAGTATGTTAGAGCTTGCAACCTAGAAGCTGTTCCCATCTCTAGGCCTAAAGGAGTAACTGGAGGAGAAAATTACCAGAGCACAGCAAGATCTATGTGTGTAGGAGAGAGCAACTCAAAAAGAGACGGGGCTTTGCTAAAGGAATGCAGCCTCAGCCAGCCTGTGGCCCAGCAAGGACAATGCCACTAGAAGAAAATACCCTGACTTTGCTCCCCTCCTGCTCTCTGTGCTGTTGCTGGTTCCTCCTCCACTGGCAGTGGGAAGCTGGAAGGCAAGGAGAGCCTGGTTGATGCAGTCTGGAGGGTCAGCTCCTGGGCACACAACAGAGTGAAGGGGGTAGAGAGTGGCTCTGGATGGAGCAAATGGAGAATATACCTAGTACAATCACTTTACTTGTTTTCTTGGGTATGCTAGAGCAATCTTTTTTGGCCTTTTAATGAAGAAATGCAGTATTTTATTCATGCTGTAGAGTTTGACTTCACAGCATACACTAATTTTCTGTTGTTAAAAGGGGGCTGGAAATGCAAGGCTATATTCATTATTTGATGTCTTATCAAACATTTATATTCCATTATGTCATGATGTCTACCCAAAAATTATTTCCCCCATTTACAGTAGATAAAGCCTAATAAAGAATGACCATATTACTTATATCACCTGAACATTTTTATTTCCCTCTAAAACAATGCAAAATTGAGCCAGGTGTGGTGGCTCATGCCTGTAATCCCAGCACTTTGGGAGGCCAAGGCAGGCAGATCACCTGAGCTCAGGAGTTCAGGACTAGCCTGGGCAACATGGCAAAACCCCATCTCTACTAAAAATACAGAAAATTAGCTGGGCATGGTGGCGCGTGCCTATAGTCCCAACTACTCGGGAGGCTGAGGCAGGAGAATTGCTTGAACCCAGGAGGCAGAGGTTGCAGTGAGCGGAGATGGCGCCATTGCACTCCAGCCTGGGTGACAGAGCAAGTCTCTGTCTGAAAACAACAACAACAATAATAATAAATAAATATAATATAATATAATATAATACAATGAAAATCAAAGACATGTGAAAGAAAAGAGTTTTTAATGTAAAGCATTTACTGTTGTCAGTATTGGCATGTACAGAACATGGAAGAAAAGAAAAATGGGAAATAAAGAATAAGGGAGCATAAACATAAGCAGAGAAAAGTATTGTGATCATAACCAAGATAAACAGAGAAGTGTTACGTAGCAAGATGTATGATGCAGGCCAGCCAACCAGACAGTAACAGAAAGTAGATGTTAGCACTAAGGGAAAGCAATAGTAAAACCAAAATGAAACAACCACAACAACAACAACAAACAACCAACTGAGCCTCATGCACATACGCATTTAAATTTGCACAATGACTTATTGAGAACCACCGAGGGAATGCCTTAATGCCTTCTATAAATCCTATTCTCTCTCTCTATGTGTGTGTGTGTATGTATATATATAAACATACACACACATACATACATATATATATGTCCATTTTATATTAAGAATGCCATATGCTCTGATACCATATGAGTTCTCTGGCATTTATATACAAAGAGTATTTTTACTTGTAATGCTTAAAATAAAAAAGCAGTAGTTACAACTATGTTCCTATGTCCATCTAGTTAGTACAGCAGAAAGATAAACATGATAATGCTTAAACTGACAAAATAATTACCCAAAAATAAATAATTGAAATCTGGATTAATCTAATTAGACATCCACACAGCTTCAGTTCACTAAATAGTTGCCAGCTTCCACAACTGAGATACAGGTCTTTCCATTTGTCAGTGGAGATACATACTGAAATATGAAACATAATGTTTTCTGAACTATCACTTTAAAATGTGAATTATTGAATGATACATGCTCTGTTGAATCCTGTATCTTAAAATGCCTATGATCTTTAGAGTCACTTTTAAAAGACAGACTTTAAAAAATAATAATTAAGGTATATGTGCTATTCACATGCTTTGAGATGATTTGCTATCATTAAACTTCTACATAAATATGCTTCAATAAGCAATTAAATAAAAGGCTTCAGTTTGCATTTTAATCCTTTTTCTCTGTGAAGTCATCACAATCATGCACCTTTGATCTTGCAGTCATTTCTGGCACTAGATTCGGATATCACAAATGAACAATTACTACTTAATAGAATGGAATCCAAAGACAATGGAGTCTACTGAAATGGGGCTTTGTTTTAAACAAAAGTGAAACGTTTTTTAACGGTTGCAAAGAAAGAGTTCTAAGCACATTTAAGAAATCAATTTATGATCTGAACATCTTGAGAAGTCTTCTTAATGGTCTTCTAGACACCACGCAGTGTGGAATGTAGGATTTTTCTTGGAAAAGTAAGGGCTGTCTCGAAGAGCTTCTGTTATTAATTCTTTTCTTTTACCTATTTTTTTGTCTGTTCCTGCAGGCTGTTCCACCTCCCAACTTCGAGATGCCAGTCTCCATCCCAGTGTCCAGCCACAACAGTTTGGTGTACAGCAACCCTGTCAGCTCACTGGGAAACCCCAACCTTTTGCCACTGGCTCACCCTTCTCTGCAGAGGAATAGTATGTCTCCTGGTGTAACACATCGACCTCCAAGTGCAGGTAACACAGGTATGTCCTCAGAAGGATGTAGTGTTAACAAACCATTGGAAGGAACCACTTTCGGCAAAAGCCAAGACTGCTTTATCTACGAGAATGTTTTCTGGTCTTCTGCTTACTCTCCTTCACGGCTTACCATCTACCCCAGAGCTAGGTCTCCTGCATGATAGAGCCTTCAGCTAGGTCTTCAGCATGTCTTTCCAAATCTTTCATAATCTATTATTTATCTTTTTCATTCTGTCTCTTATCTCCTCCTGTGGTTGTATTTTAACCACATACTCTCAAACAGGACGTCAGATATCCTCTCTCCACACTTTTACTTACGCTTGTTCCCTGCCTAAAATGCCATTTTCCCTCTTCCTCCTGGCAAGCTATCACTTCTTGAAATCTTCCCCTGTGTTCTCTGATAGCATTTATCCCATTTAGTTATTTATTATTTGAGTCAATTTTTATTTATTTTACAGTAACTTATCCCACGAAGGACTTAAGGCAGAAGGGAAATAGGATAAGATAGCATCATTTGTAAGAGATGTGAAATAAAAACAAAGCTGAGTCAGAAATGAAGTTAATTAAATACACGTACACCTGCCACAAATTTGTCTCTGCACTTTTACTTACTATTGTTCAATTCACAGTGTCCAAGAGAAAATAAATTATTGCTCAGAAAAAGTTCATCCATTCTTAGTACTTAGATCAATCAAAACACATTATGATGAATTGTATTGAATATGTGTCTATTTCGCCACTGGATTTAAAGAACATTGAAGGGAAGAATGTTCTCTTGATTTGCTAGACTCACAGTAGGAATCAAGCCAATGCGTATTGAATATAACAAAGCCATTCCTTTATATTTCCAGAAGCACTATCAAAAATAATTGTATTTCTAAGTCACATACAGTAAACCATTATATATTTGCATTTCATACTTTAAAAAGTACTCCATAGGAAATTTTTAATATATCTTGCATACACATAGCTGTATGAAAAGTAGTTTATTCATGGAGGAATTTTCCTGAAGAATATTTATATATCTGCCTTACAGTTAGAACCAAACATGTATTACTTTTTTTATTACAGAAGCTTTATATAGAAAATACAATTAAATTCAGCCAAATAAAAAATCTTAATAAATCTCAAGTCTGGGAAATGTATACAAAGGACTTCATTGTGCCATGCTCTTGACTTTTGAACATATTTGAAATTTTTTATATGAATTTTCAATAAACACATGTATTCCTTTCAGATCATACTTGAATGCAGTTCACTTTCCCATCTGATAAATTCATACTCATTAAAAAAAAAATCTGATACTTTATTTCCAAAATATTATCTGATTGGAAATAATAAACACTTGCTTAAACTGTAATGAAGGCCAAATGCAGTGGGTCACACAATGTAATCTCAACACTTCAGGAGGCTCAGGTGGGAGGATTGCTTCAGCCCAGGATTTCAAGACCTGCCTGGGCAACACAGAGAGACCCTGTCTCTACAAATTTTTTTTAAAAAATTAACAGGGTGTGGTGGCTTGTGTCTGTGGTTCTGGCTACTCAGGAGGCTGAAGTGGGAGGACCACTTGAGCCTGGGAAGTTGAGGCTGCAGTGAGCTGTAACCCTGCCACCCTGCCACTACACTCCTGCCTGGGCAGCAGAGTAAGCTGTGTCTCAAGAAATAAAAAAAGTTTAATGAACATTTTCTTTTAATTCCAAAACCTGAACCAACTAATAATTATAGAGTATCACTTAGAAAAATTAGAAAATCTAGATGATAGTCTCACTATTATTCTTTTGGCTGAATCTTGCTTTTTTCAAAACTAAAATTAATTTATATATTCAATATCTTATTGAAATCTCTTGGCTTTCATAAATAAACATTGCCACATTTTAACATACTTTCTTAAGTTGGCTGTGAATAAGCATATGTTTCTTAATTTGTGGCCAGTGAGAAATTTGTTTTATTGTGTCAGTCAATAAGATTCGAGTAGGAAATGTGGGTAGATTCATGAAACTATCAAATTTCTGGACGATTAATATTGCACAAAATTTATAGTATAAGACTTATTTACAAAGAACGAAACATCAAATGTGAGGTCATCTGAGCATATAATAGACCTACTCTTTCTTTTGCTTTCTATAAAACATCTGCTTAGGGAAAACCTAGACTTAGAAATAATAAAAATGCAGAGACCATTCAAAGACTGGATTTTTTTAAAATGTAACTTTCTTAGAAAAAAGATTCTGCAAAATGTCAGTGATTGAATGTATTTTTAACGTTTGAGCACAGCATGGCACAATAAAACAAATGTCAGCCATCTGACTTGGGTCGTACTTTACAAGTTTATGACTGTTGCAAGAGGACAAAATACTGAGGTTGCTAAAGGTAAAGTGTTTTGTTCTGTGGGCCTTTAGCCTTTCTCCTTTTGATCTTCCTCTTTAATCCATAGGTGGTCTGATGGGTGGAGACCTCACATCTGGTGCAGGCACCAGTGCAGGTAAGCACAGACTCCGTACTGCAGTATGTATCATTGTTCTGAGTTCTTCTACTAGGTGATTTGCAGGACAAAGTCTTTTGAGCAAATAAAGTTGAGAGATCTGTGAGAGGCATGAAAAAATGACCCCAAGAATTTTTAAAGCACTTTTCTGAAGAAGGAGTGGTTAAATAGTAACTTGGAAGAAAACTATTTATTAACTAGAACCTTCCTTAATGAAACTTCAACTGGTCAGCAGAGAATTAAGGACTCTGATCAAATCAACTTAATCCTGGATACCATCCTTGGACACAGGAGTACCTTTAGCAAGCCATACTTTCTGTGTTCTCTGTTAATCATTTCACATTAAATGTGAATCATTTTCCACCCGAAGAAGTACTGAACTTCTGTGCATTTCTAAAGGAGAGTACGTAAAGAAAAGGACGGATTAAGATTATAATCATTCAACAATACTATTAATTAAAATGAGCTCTTAGAGAACATGGATATAATGCATACCAAAAACGACCCTAAAGAACCCATAAAAGACCCTAAAGACCCGTAGCTAAGAATTTCTTACACTATGACCAATAATTGTCTCAGTCACATTTCTCCAGGTTTCCGTGTTAATTCATAATATTGAGATTGTTGAGATATTGATGTCATTTTCAATGCAGAGGCAAGATAGCACAATACTTTTAAATGCCAACTGCAGTTCACTATTGGCATAGCAAGTAACCATGGTAATTTCTGCAGCTGGAACATGCTATACATTTAAAATAGTAGGAGGCAGGCATGAATGACAAGGTTATGTTTGAAATGTCAAAAAAATTCAAGTTTATTGAAATAGCCATGGATAGCCTAATTAAAATATTTTGCCAGGGTCAAGTATAATAACCTGCTAATTATAAGAAAGAAGATAAAGAAAATTGGTATACAAATACATTTTTATGAATATGTCTGTTTGTGGGTAGAGTTTCTGTCTTCTGATGCTGGCTCTTCACTAATTCAATGAGTAATGAAGAAAAAGTATTAGACCTACAGAGCGATTAGCAAACAAGATGAATAGCACTAGCTTCCTATTTTATGTATCTTTTAAAAATTAGGTTGAGGCAAATTAGCGAGTAAACTCACGTAGTATTTTGCTGGACATGGTAATGAAATTTTTTTGCCCTCAAACAATACTTAGTGGTTTGTAGCCTCAAAATTTAGAGAACCAGATCAAATCCAGACCAGTATTTCTTGGATTCAAGTATCTGCCAAACACTATGGTTAGAAAGAATGGTGAAGACTGAGAATTGGGGGGTCACAAAGACCAAGATATAATATAAGAAAAATGGTTTAGATGTTACGATGTTTTACCCAATATTTCACTGCACCAGTTTGCTTGCTATTATGGAAACAGCTAGTAGTGGTTCTGAAAGTCATTAAAAGTAGTAAAACAAAAATTGTGGAGGAAAACATGGCCTACTCAGCTTTGATGGAAGTGGCTTGTTACTGCCTAATAGCTAGAATGCTTTAGAGTCCTCTATTGAAAATAAAAGTTGTTCGGTTGTTCAGTTATGCTCTCATTGTCAATTCGCAGACAGTTGGCTAAGTTTAATGATCCCCTAGGGATAGAGAAGACTCTCAATCCTGTAGGCATAAAAGTTTGCCACATACAGGATATAGTATCATCGAACTAACAAAATCTTATGTGCTTAGCATATTCATCCTCTTACCTTAGGACCTCTGCCGTAGGCATGAGAATCTTCTAATTCAGAAACAGAAGAAAACAAAAAGAAAGACACTGAATTGCTCCACCCTGGTGATAATAAATATTATATCTTGATTGTAATTTACAGCTATGAGCATGTAGTTTTCACAGTTTCTATATAGCTGTGGAAGTGTTACCCATATTTTAAAAATAGAGGAAGAAGCCCTTTCTAACTCCGGTCCCAAGGAACACCTGTTGCAGATGCCACTTAGTCTCGAGCTTAGCTGTCATGCCCTGCTCGTAAACTCAACCATCTTCCCCTTCTTTCTCATGCCAGCCAGTATCGTATGTCAGCCTGAATATATCTGTGCTGATGTCAGAGAATCACATAACACCAGGGGAAAACAAGGCAAGCCAAAATGTTGCCACATTTTCAGAAAAGAAAACCAAAGCAAAAAGGCCAAAATATAGCTTCCAAATTTTGCATATTGTCATTGAAGTTCAAGGTTTCAGATAAAGTTTGAAACTCTTGAGGCCAAGTGGCGAGACTGCAATTAAGTTAAATAATTTTCAGCATCTGCAGTTTTCAAAATCAAGTCATCTCACTTTGTAAAAAAAAAAAGTGGGGAGAAGGAATAGTCTCATGAGGGAAGAAAGTAAATTGAACATTTATTATGTGCCTATAAAAACTAAAAGACCAAAAAAGTAAGCATGCTCTTTTGCAGCTCAGTTTGATCATAAAGTGTAGTGTCTTTCCCATCCAATGCCTGAGC
Organism: Aotus nancymaae; assembly: GCF_030222135.1. Taxonomy (NCBI): domain Eukaryota; kingdom Metazoa; phylum Chordata; class Mammalia; order Primates; family Aotidae; genus Aotus; species Aotus nancymaae. The sequence goes on along the minus strand of NW_026988425.1, from coordinate 80,983,696 downwards.
CATCCTTTTCTCATCATCCAGTAAGTTTCTAGAACCTCCTAATTCACCTCCCTGCTTTATATTGCATCCTGCTCAGTCTGTCCAGGACTGCTTGTTCTCTCATAAAACCTTAAGCTAAGCCGGGCACGGTGGCTCATGCCTATAATCCCAGCACTTTGGGAGGCTGAGGCGGGTGGATCACAAGGTCAAGAGATCGAGACCATCTTGGTCAACATGGTGAAACCCCGTCTCTACTAAAAATACAAAAATTAGCTGGGCATGATGGCACACGCCTGTAGTCCCAGCTACTCGGGAGGTTGAAACAGGAGAATTGCTTGAACCCAGGAGGCAGAGGTTGCGGTGAGCCAAGATCGCACCATTGCGCTCCAGCCTGGGTAACAAGAGCGAAACTCTGTCTCAAAAAAAAACAACAAAAAAAAAAACCTCAAGCTAACTGTAGGTCATCATTCACATGCCAAAAATCCAGCCCTGGCTTCTCTTTCAGAATTAACTGCGAATCTCCTATATCTGGGCCCATTCCTACTCTGCAACCTTAACCTTCTTCCCTTCTACCACTGCCATCAAGAACCCAGCACTCCAACTTTACTAATAGCAAACATTTAAACTATTCTTACTGTGCACTTTACAAAAAGTATTATTCTCATAATAGTCCTTTAAAGCAATTGTTCACATTCTGCCCTTTCTACAGATTGGGAAACTGAGGCACAGGTAAATTAAACAATTGCCCAAGGAGGAACACAGGCTGTCAGGTTTCTCTCTCTGTGTGTGTGTGTGTGTGTGTGTGTGTGTGTGTGTGTGTGTGTGTGTTTTGAGACAGTGTCTTGCTCTGTCACCCAGGCTGGAGTGCAGTGGCACGATCTTGGCTCACTACAGCCTGAAACTCCTGGTCTCAAGCAAGCTTCCTGCCTCAGCCTACTGAGCAGTTGGACCACAGGCATGCACCACCTCGCCTGCCTAATTTTTAAAATTTTTTTTTCCTTATATAGATGGGGTCTTGCTATGGTTTTCGGGCTGGCCTCAAACTCCTGAATTCAAGCAATCCTCTCTCCTCGGCTTCCCAAAGTACTGGAATTGTAGGTGTGAGCCTCTGGACCCAGTCTTAGAGTGTGTGCTCTTAACTGCTACACTGTGCCACCACTTGGCAGTGTCACGGTCACTTGCTCTTATCCATGCAATCTTAGCATTCCTTTTCTTCTCCTGCTTCATGCTACTGAGCACTCTGTCATCCCTCAGAATTCAGTTCAACCAATTGAGAAAAGCCTTTCCAGTCTTGAACAGAGAAGTTATGCACCTCTTTCCTGTGCTAACATACCTGTACCAACATGCCACTTCTGATTGCATTACGATTGCAACGTCTGGGCACAGCTCTCTAGGACACTCAGCTCTGTGGAGGCAAACTGTGTATTATTCAGTTTGTATTCCCAGTTTAACACATAAGTGTTGGCGCACGGCAGATACTGGTAAATGTTCTGTTAGCTGAGTAAGGGAAAAATGGATCTTCTAGCCATCAAGTTTTAATAGTGTTGATGTAAACCAGAAAGAACATTTCAAAGAAATTAGGTAATTTTCAATACAAAAAGATAGACCCTTGATCTGTAACTCACAAAAATAATGTATTCTTCTGAAACAGTATACAATGAATGTTTAATTAACTATTTGATTAAATGGCTGACTACCCTGAGCCAATAAAGCAAAGTTTCACTAACTCCTCTTGTATTCTTAATGGAAAACCTGAAGAGCTGACAAACAGCAGTAAATGACATGTGGGTTGGTATCTCAGACCATCACAAATCACCTCTTAAAACAATGAACCTCCTATCATCACTTCACTTGAAATACTTTCAAAGATGAAGGCAAAAGGTAATAATGAAGTAGCAAGTTAGGGTTGTACTTTTGGTAGAAGAGAAATATACAGCAAGTAATTATAATACATTAGTAACCGTGACATTTCTCGGTTTCGGTTGATGGTTATTCATCTACTACTTAGTCCTTTCCTCTCAGCAACCTAAATGAAAAGTCACTGCTTTTAAAATTACATTTTGTCACAACTCTGTACATTAAAGCTTTTTTTTTGAGACAGAGTCTCTCTCTGTCGCCCAGGCTGGAGCGCAGTGGTGCAGTCTCAGCTTACTGCAACCTCTGCCTCCTGGGTTCAAGCAATTCTCCTGCCTCAGCCTCCCAAGTAGCTGTGACTACAGGTGCACACCACCACACCTGGCAAATTTTTTGTATTTTAGTAGAGATGGGGTTTCACCGTGTTGCCCAGGCTGGTCACAAACTCCTGACCTCAAGCAATCTGCCCGCCTCGGTCTCCCAAAGTGCTGGTATTATAAGTGTGAGCCACCACGCCCAGCCACATTAAAGCTTTTAACGTGCTAATCTGAGTGGTTATTGATGATTGTAAGATGAAGTTCAGTTGTTTTGGTAATCATTAGATTTAATGGAAATAACCATTAGCACAGCAATGCCTTGTGTTGGATTATTCACTATCCTGTTAGTATCCTTTGTTTTCACTTTGATATTATGGTTGCCTTTTATTGAGTAGAAAGGACAAGTATGCTCAAGGATTTATTGATTCATGGTTGAGATCAAAAAAAGAAAGAGAGAAAAGAAAAGGAAAACCTTTAGGAATCCCTTTGAACATTTAAGATAATTTTACAATCTACATAGCTATTTGACAATAAGGCAAAGGAGATTTATGTATATTGGTTAATAATTCTAATTGGCATTTATTGTAAATTAGATATAATTTTATATAAAAAGAAACTAACAGCTGTTTCCTTATTTTGATTGTTAATTGTTTACTATTTTATGCATTTGGTTATCAAGCATTGTCACTTCTGGAATGCTTAATTTATGTCAGCTAAATACGTGGAGACTTGATGGTGGCAGTGTACTGCCATGGATAAATACTGAGCAGTGAATAGGAGATCTTGTTTCTAGACTCTGGAAAGACTCCATCTAGCAGGACCTTAGGCCATGACTTAGCACCTTTGAACTTAGTACTTACTCAGATTGGAGATAAGAAACAAATATTTTTACAATCCATTTACAAGCAGTGTTTTATGATAATATAATCATAAAATTTTGCTTATATTTTTGTAATTCATCTAGCATTGAAGAAGAAAAACTTTGCATATTACAAAATAGAACTCAGTGGAAAGAGGAAAGGTCAGACAATGCTTAATTTTTCTGTAGCAGTACCATTGTTTTGCAAGTATTTGTTTTCAAGAATACGTATCAAAAAATTCTTGGCTGACTTTCTTATCAGCCTGAAAGACTTCTCTGCAATTACTTAGTGATTTAAAATACCAGTGAAGCGGTTAAAAATTTAGTTTAAAAGATTGGCTTTAACAAGTTTGCATTTTTGTTGCCCAGGAAAACACAACTTCAGATTGCAATAGTCAAGAAAGGGAGAAAGATACTTAACTACCCTCAAATAAGAAAACTAATTGTTAGTATAAAGATATAATTTTTATATTATTTTAAAAATATTATTAAGCAGCAAATGAAAAAACCTAGGTTAATAGTTGGGTTCTGTTTTGAAAGTATTGTTCCGTTAGTTTGAATTGTTCTGAATTAAAAATCGTGAATTCATTTGCAGTTTTACCTTGGGAGTTCGACCAAAACATAAATAAAGATCTAACAGCATTGCTTTATTATTATTATGTATGAAATTAAGTAACAATGATATTTTTAGCCCAACCAAGTTTATCAAGATTAAAGGAAAAAAAAAATGCATAGTCCTCTAATTGGATAGCTACAGCATGTGGTATGCAGCTACTGCCAAGAAAATCAGGGTTCACTTTCCATATACAAAACCTGGCAAATATAGAAAAAGCAGTACCTCGATACCATTCTCTAAGGGCTGATGTTGAAGTGAGAAAGGCAGGTCAAACACAAGACAAATGAAAAATGTTACAGGTTAAGTCAGGATATTGTAAAGTATGCCTTCGACCCCTTTGGTTCGACTCCATTCTTAAAGAGTTTGATTTCCAGAGGAAAAAAAAGGAAATTTTTTTTGTAACTTCCTAGAGAGCGTTTTAGCAGATTTTAGAACCTTTTGTTTATCCTGATTTCTGACTTCACAAATTGTATCCTTTTTATCCTCTGTTCTTCTATATATACAGTAATGTGAAGATTGGTTTCTTTACTCATATGCCATAGATTTAACCTAATAGTGTGAATGATAATAAAATCTTGGTTGTTTTTAACATTAAATTCAAGCAGTTAATATTTTCCCCTGAAATACTAGTTTTACTCAAAATTTGTCTTTTTTTCTCATAGCAGTCTTTTTTCTTTATACACCTATTGGGTTCCTCTTCCCTATTTTTGGCATCACCATAAGAGATAACACAGAAAGGAACGCTTTTTTCATAATCATCAGTGATGTGACATTGTGCATCAGTAGACAGCAGATGCTGAAGCGGGGATGTGGTTAGAAACCCCCTCTTCTGGAAATCAATTTTTTACTTACCAGGGACTTTCTCACTCGGGGCTTCAAGGCTGACAGCCAAGAGTATAATCTGCTGTTTTTAGACAAACTTTTGCCAATCACTTAAATTTTGCAGTTACACTTACATAGTACGTTTCAGTTGAATTTCAATCCAAAGAATATGTAGTCATGATACAGTATCATATTCGAAAGATCATTAGCTATGTTAAATTTAAGTATTATACCAAGAACCTTGGATAAACAATTTAAATTTATAACCAACAGATATGTCCAAAAGGTGCTAACTATTCACTGCCCCTATTTATTATTGCTCCATTTCAGTTGTTTTAATTGAACTTAGTATTTATCTATTTTACTAGACATTATGCCCTCTTTTTATAATTTCTTGACCTTAGAGTCCACCCACCACCTCCAGTTGTGACAAAGAACCGATTGTGTTGTATTTAAAGTATAAAGGGGAAAGAGCCCTGCTATACTAACATAGAACACTATAATATAGTAGTAAGAGAAGACTAAGTCTATGACCAGTTTACATATTCAAACATTATGACATTAATTTACATATAACAGTCAAGAAAACTGAACCTTTAGTTGGCTCTAATATTAAGCAACTCAGTGAAAGCCATAAAACACATGGAGCAAAATTTTTGCCCAAGGAGGAGTTTGGGAAAAGATTCCAGAGGCAGATAGTTAAAATAATAAAACAACCAAAGAAAGGATCTGATACACAAGTTATTTTAGAGATGGCACTATTGCCCTTGAAAAGTCTGTTAAACTCCCCTTTTTCAGATTGTTGTAAAAACTAAATGAGATAATTGACACAAGGCGTCTAGCACGGTTTCTGCCCCAGAGTAAGTGCTTGTTAATTAATGTGAACTATGGTTGATATTATAGTCATCTACATTCTTGATTTTCTAGGCTTTCTGGTTTTAATGTTTAGTTTAATGCAGTTCCAGTAGTATTTATGAAATGTTCAGTGAAGGGAGTAGCACACCGGTAGGCTTCACAGAGATGTCCAGCGCGGCCTCCTATCCTCCAGGATGGGAGTAAAGCAGATATATTAATAAATCTGAAGCAGAAAGTGAGAGCAGTGCAGTACAGTGCAACACATTTCACTTTGAACGTTATGAACTTATGATGTGTTCTCAGCAGTTGTGTAAATGTTAAAACCATAAGTAATTATTCTTTCTCTTCTGTCATGCTCTCTCTAATTTATACTGTCTCAATATTTTTGTTTATAAAAATGACTGAAAGAATGAGCGATTGTGTCAATAATGAAGACACCCCCTCATTTTTAGTGAAGAGACAGCCCCAAAATCTCAAGAAGTGAACAATTAAATGAGTCATAAATCTATCATTCATAGTTAAAGGGAATTTTTTTAAAGATAGTGTGGTTCAATAGCATTTTTATGGTGCAGTTAAAAACTATCCCTTCAGTAAAACAGTATCAAAAGGAGAATGATATTTTGGGGTGTTTTTTTTGTACTGGAAACATCAGATTGTCAGTTTCTTCTCTATTTGCAAATACAAGGATGCATGCTAAATCTCAGACATCTGGCTTTTGTAATGTAGTGGTAGCAACCTGCGTTTTAGATTCAAATCAAAGCTCTCTTCCTTGCTGAGCGGGTGATCTCAGTCAAGTAACGGAAGCTTCTTAAGCCTCAGTTTCCTCATCTGTCAAAAGCTGGGATGATGAGGCCTAAATCCGCATTACTGTTAGGACAAATGAGAAAGTGGTTTGCCAACACAAACCTGCTTTATGGACTCTCAATCTTTGGAAAAACAACTTAGTAATAAGTAAAAATTCTTTATCTCTCCCTCACAATCCAGAGCTTACACGGTATGTGCTGTACGTTAAAAGCTCATTATCTCATTGACAGACTGTTAATTTCACACACACAGACACATACACACACTCACACTCACTAAACACCACACAGCCCAAGAAACATCAAGGACAAATAGGCTATATAAAGCTCTGGTCCAGCATCAGGTGACATCGTCAAAGAGAAGAGACAAGTATCTTTTTAGAATGTCTGATGCCCCAGAACTGGTATGGCCAAGAATAGTTCTTGGCTTTGGTGTAGTCTTGGGGTATTTTTCTAAGAACATACCACAGAATGCACTGAGGTCTCACAGGAGTTTCTTCATAGTTTAACATTATGCATTATTATATAATTTCCCTAAGAAACCCCCAGAAAAAGTGGAGCTTTGATTTTGTGTGTAAGAATCCCTAATCAGGAGTCTTTAGCAGGATAAGAATCAGAAATCTGATTTGCTCCCATTCTACATTAAGCATATTGAAATTTTCATCATTTCCAGATTGCTGACCCCTGAATGTTTTGTGGTTGCCTTTTCTCTTAGAGTTATTAAATGAAAAAAAAAACAAACTGATTTTGATACACAATAGCTGAATAACTTACAGCTTCTAGCACATGTAACAAGGTTTCAGGCATTCAGTCTAGGACTGCAGTCTAGAAGGTCATATCTTTCCACTAAATTTTTTTTTACAACTGTCACTTCTAGTAGAGTAGGGGACTGTATAAGCAAGTTTATGATACACAATTGTAAAGTAATTTTCTATAAAAAAAAAAGTGTGTCATTTGAGACACAAAACAATATCCTAATATTGGAAACTAATTTCTAATCTTAAAACTTTGAAAACTCAAATGTATAATTAATTGATGATAGTGAACATTATTATGTATGTGACATTTCCTGTCTAACAAGCCAGTATGCTGTAACTGTTTTCAAAAAATTGTTTTAATTTTGTTTAAGTGAGTAAAACATTTTGTTGAAGTAAAAGTAGCAAATCGATTATTTCAGAGGTCCAGCTATATATTCAGCTTAATGTTTTCCTGTGGCAATTTGCTTCAAATCCCTCAAAATCAGATACTATTAACAAATTACCAAACAAAGCAATTTTTATACAGGTATGTGTTAGAAGTTATTTCCCAGATAACAACTAATCACAGATACTAAAAAATACTAGTCATTTCGCTGTAACATTGAGTATTTTTGATAGAAGCTGGTCTCTTAAATTGACAGAAAGTAAGCATCTTTAGCATTTGAATTATTACAGGGGAGAAGATTATTGACTAAAATATTACAAAATCTACTTTTAAAAGCATACTTAATCATCCACTCAAAATAACACACTGTAGGTTAAAGCAGCTATGCTGGTGTTCAGCGTAGCTAACCCAATATTTTCTACTTGTAAATATTTGTTTATCCAGAAAGAGACCAGAAATATGGTTTGAAGCATCACCATTCTGTGCCTCTTTATGTGAGCTCAGTGTCTTCTGAACCAAAACTACTATTTATTAAGCCCAAGTTGACCTTAAAATATGTCACTCAAACTTACACATAACCTCCGGCTTAGAACAACTTTGACTCTCCTGTTCCTGGTCTCACAAATCAATCGTGTCCTCTCTTCATTTATATCCCCGTAATTTTAAAATGATACTCAACAGGCCGGGCACGGTGGCTCATGCCTGTAATCTCAGAACTTTGGGAGGCTGAGGTGGGTGGATCACCTGAGGTCGGGAGTTTGAGACCAGCCTAACCAATATGGAGAAACCTCATGTCTACTAAAAATACAAAATTAGCCAGGCATGGTGGCACATGCCTTTAATCCCAGCTACTCGGGAGGCTGAGGCAGGAGGATCACTTAAACCCAGGGAGGTGGAGGTTCCAGTGAGCTGAGATCACCATTGCACTTCAGCCTGGGCAACAGGAGCAAAACTCTGTCTCAAAAAAAAGAGAGAGAGACTAGACATAGAAAGGCTTTCACAATCTCACAGCATGACCGATTCTGAAGGAACAGTATAGTGTACTTCAGGGCAGGGACTCTGGACACACTGCTTGGGTTCACATCATAGCTCCACCAGTTGATAGCTGTTTGACATTGAGCAAGTCACTGGACCTCTCTTTTCTTCATTTTCTCATTTCTCATATGGATACTGTTAGTACCCCACGGGATTGTCCTTGTGAGGATTAAAAGTGCTTTACACCCATGTACAACATCTAGCACTTCTATAGCAGTTACAAGTGCCTAGCACTCTTCTGAGCAGTTAATGTGTATGCTTAATGTGAGGATTATTGGTAAATAACACTATACACAGTGTTTGCGATTGCTAATATTGTTGGATGGCCAGATTGTTAATGTCTGCCTCAGATGAGTACCTGAGAGCCTCTCATTCAGATTACTTTTATGCTTCTTTCACACTAAGGAAATACTTCTGTTGAGAAAACTAAGGCTCAGTGGGTTCAGAGAACTCTTAACAGAAACATCTTGAGTAGAACCTAGTTTTCTCTGCCTTATCTTTTTTTGTCCCCAGCTCCTGGCTGCCTGTAAATCTTTCCATCTGCGCTGCCTCATTCAGACATCACTTCTCATATATCCTAGAACAGGGCATTCTAACTAGCTTCTCTTAACAGTGGTCCATCCTCATTTTGTCTCTCCTTTCTACTGCCATCATTTTTCTTTTCTTTTTTTTTTTTTCATCTTTTTTTTCCAAACACAAATTTAACAAAGCTAACAACTCAGAAGCTATCTTAGGCACTCGTTTTCTAGAGTATAAAGTTTGATAAAAGTTGAGTATAAAGTCTTTTAATATAAAAGAGTTTATACTTTTATAAAATATAACTGTATATGTTCACTATACAGCGTAAAGTTAACATAATCTGAGAGGTTCATGTTAGCCAAGCCTCCTTCTTCAACTTCTGAAAACTGTACGCTCTACAAGACCTGGCGTTTCATCTTCAGAGAAATGCCTCTCCTCCTCAACTCCGAGATCTCTCTGTCCTGCACTCCTTCTCTCCTTGAAGTCTCTCTCTGAACCATCTGATAAAATCCTATTCACTCTTAATTGCCACCTTGCCACCATTCTTTTCCCTGGTGAAAAGTTCTGTATGAGTAAATTAGTGTTGAGGTTTATCTTGCTAGAGTGACAACTTACAGCAACAACCTGTGGCAACCTACTCGTCAGTGTGGAAGAAAATGTCAGAGTCTTAAAGTTTTCATTTTCATTGCGGAAAATGTCTGACTTGTTTGATTCTGCCACTTGCAGTTAGCTAAGGTAATGTGCTGTGAAATGATTAACAGGTGCAACAGGTAGAAAAGAATCTTTAATTAACTATAAACAAATTTAGTAGGTGGGCACTTACGTGATTTCCTGGCTTTTATACCATATTGTTGATAAGCAGCTTGTCTCGGTAGTGTACTTGGTCATGAGTTTGTAATCATTATCTAAATCAGAAAATTTTCTCAAGTAGTGTAAAGAGAAGAGACCCTCTGTTTGAATTTAACAAGTTACTCATTACATTTTCAGTTCTCACCTCATCGTCCCTCAGTAACTTACCTTTTAGTGCTTTTCCTAAATAATTCTTAATTTTTCTGGCATATTCTACATATTTACTTGTGAAGCACCTGAAACATATAAAGAGCTAGTACTTTGTGTAGTATCACTGCCTATAATTGCAACAGAGGGGAGTGAATTCAATGTGGGCTGAAGTTGTCGGAAAGGGATCATGAAAGAGTTGAATCTTTAGCTGATCCTTAAAAGAGGAATTTGAATTAAACAGGAGAGCAAATACTGCCAGTTACTGAACTGCTAGAGCAAAGATTTGCATGTATTCCAAGGACCATAAGGCAGGCTGTGGCCATTGGAAACTAGGTTTGATAGACAGAGTGTATCAACTGTAGACAGTTGTGAGCGCCAGGCAGGGCACTGACTCAGCTGTGTTAAGCATTCATGTATGGAAAAGGAACCTGATGGAAGTAGCAGTTCAGTAAGAGTTCCTTGGGTAGGGTGGTTAGTATCACACAAATGCACAAAAGTTTGTATACAGCTTTAAGGAATTCCTCTGAAGACCTGAAACTCCTCTGAAGGCCTGAAACTCCTCTGAAGGCCGGGTGAAGAATCCTTCAACTAGAGACCAGGGGCCCAGATGAAGAGTTGCTGAAATAGTTATTGAAAATGAAAGCTAGAGCTAAGATGAAAGCCAAAGATGGTAGCAATGGAGGTAGAGACATGCATTTTTGAAGAAAAATGAACAAGATTTGTTATCTCATTGGATATGGAGATGGAAGAAGTGGGGGATGATGGAAGATGACAGTTTTGTAGATTAAAAAATGGTGATGCCAATGACTGAATTAGCCATGGTCCATAGGGACTAGTTCTGTTTGTGCTTACTAGTCTTACATGCTTGTATTCATAATTGAAAGTCCTAGAAAAGAAGAAGGAACAAGTCAAAAAACTCAAAATGCCTAAACATCCAAATAAAAAATAGTTTCAGAACTTTGGGCTCAAAGAGAGCTACATGTTCAATTGAGCTCTGTGAGACAAGGCAAAATGCCTTCCTCATAATATCTTAAGCCAGGAATATGTTCTTTGAATTTACAACTTCTTAAAATAGGAGTCAATAAAGAAAAAAATGCAGCAAGTGTTTGCAAGTTAACTGGAGAGAAAGAAATTTTTTCTCCTAACACCACATTCAAGTTCTGTCTATTGACACTAATTTTAATATGAGTATACACAAACTTGTAACCAGAAGAGGTGATTCTGTTATCCTTTATGTAAGTTAACTCATATATGCTTAAATTTGTATTTTTATGTAAAACAATATTTTAATCAAGAAACTATAAAATAAACTGACTCTAAAGTTGGTCTGTACTTCATTTTCTTATAATCTATAATCAGGAAATCGATTCACTCCTGCTTTATAATTTTTGTGCCTTTAAGTGGTCAGAGGAATGTGACATCTGCATATAGTCACGTCTAAATTGATAATTGTCCAGGCGGAGAGTCATTTTAAAACATAGCATGAAAAAAGGTTGAATCTGTATATTAGAAGGTTGTTGAGAGGTGGTGTTTCCCACCTCCCGGACCCCTGAATTTAAATGCGACCATTCTCTTTGGTGAATTTATCATAAGGTGGGACAACAGGCTCGACGCTGGCCGCAGCGTTCTGAGTGAGGAGGAGGCTGCGGTTTCCCAGCCAGTTTAAATGCAGGCTCTTCTTAGCAGTAAACCACATGCATGTATTCATCATTGATTTTCAAATGATAGGTTTCTATATCACTGGTTTAGGATCCACAGTCTTGCATTCCTGAATCTATATTATGCCCAAAGAATAACAATTTGGTGGCTGGAAACAGAAATGGTTATTATACGGCTCCAAAATGCTAGCTGGCACAGTATGCTAAAAACAGCAGAAATTCACTAGCAAAAGGCACAATTTATTTGTTCTTAAAAATAACTTTATGCTCTAAAAATATGAATTTAACAAGTGTCATCATGGTTCAAAATATTTTACATTTCAATATGTAAACACCTTAAAAATATGTGACTAATCTTCTAAAATGGCATCATTTCCAAATAACAGGGAATATTCCAAGAGAAAAATAGAAGGCTTTTTAAATCAATTTTTTAGTTTTGAGGTATTTATTGAATGAAAAACTATAATGTGTGTTTACTTTGTTTTTCTCGACTGCTGTCCTGAATCACTATTTAAAATGTGGGCAAAAAGACATAAGCTTTGTTGGAATTTCTCAGGGAGTTTACTGTAGAAAATGCTAAAAACAACAACAACAACAACAAAAACTTTTCTCAGGGCCTCTGTGAAGCATTTCCATTTTCGCACACTGGCCCAGTGCTCGTCATATCACAGGACAACACATTTCACGAAGCGGTTTTACTTCCTTTTAGCAAAATAACTCCTCCATGCAAACCAGTATCGGCATCTACCGAGCTGGGGTTTTAGTTTCTTCTGATCTATTCAAGCTTCATTGCACTGCTTAACTGAAATTTTTTTCCCCCTTCTTTTGAAATTACCCAGCTAATTTTCCATTCGATTGTTTATATAAACCAGATCTCACACAGGCTTAATAGATAAGTGACATATGTCTTCAGTGTGTCTGTCCATCTGACCTTCAGCTGACAGGAAAGTATAGTGCAGATTTTGCCTTGATGTTCTCATTCCCTTTTTATCCAGTAGAATCTATTAATTCAAATTAAGTTCATGACATATTCACAATAATGATTCAGGATGACATATTAAATATCAAACTCCTTTAAGCACTCCTTTTTGTCAAGCATTTCTCTTTAAAGTGAACATACTATCTTTTGTTTGTTTTTTCTTCTGCTGAGAAAAGGTAAATGCATTGTTTCATGTAACAGCTTTTGCCATAGAATACTGTTCGAATTTACCATAAAGAAAATTTTGGCTTTTGTAACATTTATCTAGCTTTAGAGAATTTGGCTAATTTTCCAGAAGTTTTATTATAGAAGGGAATTTATATTCAGATTCAACCAACATTTCTAAAGTGACTCCTGTGTGCTCAATACATGTTTTGGGGGTGTCCAGTTTGTTTTTTTTTTTTACCCCAGGAACTAGAATAATTTTATTTGTGATCCAATTGACAGACTTATCTTGTAGTTATTTGTTATATATACAGCCTGTTTATTCATGCATGAAGTGAGACAGGTAAATGAATGGGATATGAAGAACAAATGTGCTTTATGCAGCGTGCCTCAAATATATTTTGCTTCTAAGGATGTTCCCATAAATATCTCCTGAAATATACCTTTGCTGTGCCTTCCCAGTTCTTCATGGCCTCTATCTCAGGCCATCCAGGTGGTCTCCAAACCGGTCTACCCTAGCAGGCCTTACTAATTCCTGAGTATAGCAATGCCAGTAGATCTTTCTGACCACTTAAAGGTCTGTGTCAGACCTCTTCTCTTAAACTTTCATTGCCACCATATAAACCCAAGGCATTTTAGCCTGGTATTCAAGATCTCCACAGCCCAACCTCTGCATCCCTCCAGAGTCTCTGACACCCCTCTCTTTTCTGGGACCCCTTCTAAACAGGTTCCTCTCAGTGCTCCTTACCATGATCTGTAAATTCCGACCTCAGCCCTTTCCTACCGCCCGGTCACAAGCCTGGAATATCTTCCTATGGCCTTTCTTTCTTCAAGGCCCTCATCAATTCCTGCCTCTCCCGTGAATCTTTTATCGGATAACCTCTTCTCTCTTGGGAACTCAATAACACTTTAATCTGGATTACTCTGCAGGCACCTCACCCTACACTGCCTTGTACTAGTGTTTATGTTTCCATGAGTATATATTGGATTACCACAAAGAGATTTCAGAGCTTTTCAAGCGTGGGGCCTTGTCTTTGCATCCTCACTGGGTAGCACACAATCTCATTCATGCAGGGGTAGTAGATACTTGTGTTTTGTAATGATGACAATAACAAAGAGATTTAACTGTCTCCTTTAGAAAGCGTCAGAAAACAACTGTCTAGTTTCTAGCAAGAATTGTTGAATCAGGTAGTTGGTTTCTCTTATTCTCCCATCAGAGGCAGTGGAGGAAGTCAGCAGACGTCTCACTGAGTCTGCTCTTATGCCAGCTCTGCTGGCATTTGTAATCAACTCCTCCCTAGCTCTCTTGGTCATATTTTGAAATATGAAAAACGGAGACCTTGGGATATCCACTTCTCTGTTAGCAGGGTGCTGAATATCAGAGACCTAAGGAAACCCTTTCAGTCTTCCCGTTTAATGGCTATTCCTGTGCCTTGGTGAATCAGCACTTTAGCGGAGGCATCATCACTTCGTTTCAGCTCCAGGGAAGGAGTCTTGCTTTCTGAAGTTCTTTGTGAGCAGGAAAGCAAGTCTTCAGGGTTATACACTGAACTTAGAGAAGAGGGGGCAAACCAGATGGAAGAAAAACCATAGAGAGAATTCACTCAGAGAAAAGCGGAACGGAACAGCAAAATGTGTAAGCTGCTTCCCCTCCTCCTGCATGTCCTAGAAATTACAGTCTTGCTAGTATGCCCTTTCTTCATTTAAGGACACAGACACACAAAATAAAACCCAAACCAATGAACTGAAAGAGTGAGTCACACCAGCCAGGCCTCCACCAAGCTAGTCAATTAAAGTACAGGACCAGTCCTGTGCTTTTCTTAGACCCTGAACTACTGTCTGACTTTCTTCCTGAATATTTTTGACAGGAAAAAAAAGTATATCCTGATTTCTGAGCAAGATAATGTATATTGGCTCTCTTATAAAAAGTTTTCAATCTTCCTTCAGAGGACTGTTAAATAATTAATTGGGTTACTCGTCCCATGGAGGTTAAATCAGTCATCCTATGGTTTTGCAATGTACGTCTTACATTAAGCTTTTGTTTTTATTCTCATGTTGTGTATTCTTCTGAAACATATTTGACCTAGATTTCTTCCTGAGTGCTTTATTGTTTTCTGTTAACAGGGAATGGGTATGGCAATCCCCGAAACTCACCAGGTCTGCTGGTCTCACCTGGTAACTTGAACAAGAATATGCAAGCAAAATCTCCTCCCCCAATGAATTTAGGAATGAATAACCGTAAACCAGATCTCCGAGTTCTTATTCCACCAGGCAGCAAGAATACGATGCCATCAGTGGTAATACAAAACTACATTTTAAATAAATATTGATAATGTTTTGTATATGTTTTGTTGTTTTTGTGTTTGTCTAACTTAATGAATTACTTACATTCTCCCAGAAAATTAACACATCAGTGCCACTGACAGAGCCTTGTTTGTATTTAGCTATTATTTCTGGTAACTAGTTTGCATTTCTCTTTTCTGTGTTTAAAAGCAAACAAAAAAACATCTAGTGATCTTCACTAGGTTGGTGTTCTGGGACAAGAAAAACATTTTCTTTTAAGGCTTTCAATTTATAGTTGGTAAAAAATCAGACACCACCATCGGTCAATCTCTGCATCCCATAAGCAAAGTAATAATAGGTAATGAGGTACTTCATAACATAATATTTTTACAATATTTATGTCTTCAACTTGCTGACAATGAGAAAATACTTTCTGTAATTTCTAAATGAACTTTCTCCTGTTAATTAGCAACTCCTTTCTTAGATGTATCGCAATGATAATATCTGATACATCACATGCGGGCGCACTGCCTCAGTTCATCTTTCCCCATATGTACTTCATGAAAATAACTCTCTCTCAAAAGCAAATTGTGTTAAAATCCTAGGCATTTTAAGAACAAAGGTTATATTTTACATTAAAAAAATTGTAACATGTCTAAGAAAAATAATAAGAAATTTTAAATAGAGATTATATCCCCAGACCCTACTAAGATGAAGATAATATTGTGGGACCAAATTCAACAACAAAGAGACTTACATCCGTGTTCTACAAATTAGCTTTGCTAAAGAGAAAGAACGTTTGGAACTAAGATTCAGTAGACAAATTTAGATCATTCTGCACACACATTTCTTTCTTTCTTTTTTTTTTCTCTGCTCTGTGGCAAGCTTCAGGGTAAAACAGTCCTGCGAGCTGATTAGCTTATTATGGCACAGTGCAGATTAATTTTGAATATCAACCAAAAAAAATCACAGAATATGCAACATTCCCTTCAGTAAAAACTGGGTCTGATAAATACAACCTTCTACAGGGCAACAGCCAAGCAGTGTGGGCCACACATGGCAGGCCATCTCTATCAACAGATTTATTCTAGGTCCCTTAAAACTGATGCTGTCCCAGGGAATCTGTACTGGGTCAGTCAGGTCCCTCTCTGGCAGCGAGGTGTAGCTCCCCGTCCTCCAGCAAGTGGGGTTTCAAAGTACAGTCTTTTTTTTTTCAAAATGGGGTGATGAAATAATGAACATTGAGACACTGACCTGGGCTGAAAACTGGATAGATTGTCTTCACATTTGAGACAAACAGCTCATTAAGGGAAACAAAGAATGTCTTTGTAAGGATTTATCTTTGGAGTCTGGGTTTTAAAACTGTTTAAACTGTTGTGTCTATCGGAAGATGCTTTTCCTTTTGTTGAAAAGATTTTGCCCAATTATAAATATTTATGGACACTAATTAATAAAACTCCTTCCGCATGCTCTCAGTCTGAGGATGTCGACCTGCTTTTGGTAAGTGGTGAGACCGCTTCCCTTAAATGGCATGTGCAAAACTACTTTTAGGTAGATAGAGGTGGTAGCTTTGATGAAATTGAAAGATATTGGAAGTCACCATTGATTAAGTTTAAATACCATTAATTTCTGGTATCACTCACAGGTGAAAAGAATGTCAGGTTTTTTTTTATGTTTCAATATTTTTTCTGTTTTCAATATTTTAGGACAATTTATAGTAAAATTCAAACACAAAAAAACTTTCATTATATAAAAGTAAAATATTTCTTCTAGGAATTAAATTCTCATGATTTTATGTGATAGATCCTTTATCTCTTTACTATAAGGAGTTAAATATTCGCATTAGCTGCTTTGCCATCTAGTTTGAGGGAAGTTTAGAAGAATCCGAACAAAGTGGTCAGAGCACCACCTGCTGGTCAGAATATAACATGAGCCCCCTACTCATTTGCTCTCTGCTGTATGTAGAACTGAACATAAAAACTACCATGGTTGATTTTAATTTTTAAAAAATTTGCATTTGAATAAAAACTGAAACAATGGAAGTACAGTATACATATTTCATCAGTTTTCAACATAGTCTGTTTTTACCCATAATAAAGCTATGGTACTTGTTACTAGTTCAGTTGCCTAGGAGATACTGATGTAATGGGTTACTATGGCAACAGCTGGTCTCTTGAAGGATTGTAAATGATAGGGTTGGCAGAGTTCATAGAGACACATGTTAAATGATTAATTTCATGAGATTTGTACCAAGTTATCTCTCTATGTGCAAAACGAATGCTGAAATCTAATATTTTTAACTTTTTAAAAAATTCCATCAATAATGTCTTTTTATTTACTTTAAAAGAATCAAAGGATAAATAACTCCCAGTCGGCTCAGTCATTGGCTACCCCAGTGGTTTCCGTAGCAACTCCTACTTTACCAGGACAAGGCATGGGAGGATATCCATCAGCCATTTCAACAACATATGGTACCGGTGAGTAGCTCTGTCATGTGCAATTAGTACACTAAACACTTTTTATTGAAAAGCAAGATTTAAAAGTTACCTTTCACTCTATTAGGAAGCTTTGTTTAGTATTTGCGCTGTCCACAGCACTGCTGCATTACCCATTCCTTACTAAGACAAAGTGAATATCTACGTTTTTCTTTCTTAACTGACTGAAAGTTTTATTTACCCAACCTGAGTTCAAAATAGAGAACAATTTCAAGAAAATTGAGCTATTTCTTTAATGTAATAAAAAGCTCACTTTCTCAGGATTGTTTAACATTTCCACATCATCAAATATATACATACTTTTATACTAGATTGTAGTTCTAATAAACTAGAATTGCAGAGTATGCTACGTCAAAGCATTCATAGAATAGTTATTTTTGGTTTATAGTATATTTCTTTTAAACACTGATGCTTTATCTCCCCTCTCCCTAAAATTAAAAAAGTATAATAACAATAATCCTAATAGAATATTTAAGAAATTGAAAATGTTTATTTTATTTACCATTTGATAATTTCTAAATATAATATTTTCCCTTGTTTTATTCTTTAATCTAGAGTACTCTCTGAGTAGTGCAGACCTGTCATCTCTGTCTGGGTTTAACACCGCCAGCGCTCTTCACCTTGGTTCAGTAACTGGCTGGCAACAGCAACACCTACATAACATGCCACCATCTGCCCTCAGTCAATTGGGGTAAGCAGTATTATTTTTATAATATAATTTTAGAATACATTTTAAATAACAAATGGCAATCTCTAAATAGATACTTTAATATCCCATTAGCAGATATAAAATTCTACTTTATTGAAATCCAAATGTAATTTTCACATCAATACTTCTCAAGTAGCTTAAATCTTATATACTTGTTTTTTAAGAGGACAGCGAGCTCTGTAATAATGAGGTAAATTCTTATTGTTTTAGGCTACCTTTGTTTCTACTTCTATCAGTGATAGAATTTTTATTTAGTTTACACACAGTTCATGTGGGACATAAGAAGGCATTTATAGTATAAGATTAATTTTTGAGATATTTGAGAATCTTTCTCTTTTAAAATAAACCATATAGTTTATGGTAATGGTATCCCAATACACAGGACCAACTAGTCAATTGATACACAGGCTTCATGTATTTATAATGTACTCATAGGACAGTTGTGTATTTACAGATATTGTATGAAAATATATGTATATAATACTAATTAGTACATGCAATACTAATTACCTAAATATGGGTATAAAAATAATTTTTGTTTTATGAAGTCAGAGGATGTGTCTTTCTGCCCCCTTGTGGTAGTTTTAAGATATGTCTTTATCGTAGAAATTACTCCTGTCATTTATCTATGGAAACGTTCAAACCTTTAAAAGCTCTGAATTCACAATTCACACTACTTCATATAAAACAAACCATTTTTTAAAAAAAAGCTTAAAACATAAACTGAAAGCCTGACTGTAAGTTTAATAACTCCAAAATTGCAATTAATCTTCAAAAGAAAATACCAGGAGGATATAAAATATTTAAAGATAACAAGGTTTTATATTTTAAAAACATTCCGTATGCATAGCCCACTTTTAGTTTTCTGCTGAGCCATTTGGTTATTGTTAATCAGTTAGCTGTATTAGTTAACTAGTTCTACATCGACATTTCTAAGGAGATAGTGAGAATGAAACACTGATTAGTATAAAAGTCACTGATTTATACCATAATTTTGTTTTTCTTACATCTGATGGTGCTCTCTCTCTCTCCCCACCCACTAGCATTCACATGATACTGATTTAGCATGTATTAGTGATCTGATTATGAAATATTCACCCATACACTGTTTGCTTATGTTCCTCCTACTCACTAATCACTGTCATTGAAAATCTGACCTTTCAGTTAAATAGTAAGATAAATTCATGTGACACTGTTGCTCTGCTTTCTTGAAAGATACTTAACTTTGAAGATACATTACGTATTGATCAGCAACAGAGTTTTATCTTTTTAGGACACTTAAATTTTCTCTGGAATGTTAACTATTCAAGTAGACATTAATTATGGGAACTTTTTCAGGTAATTATCACCAAGCACATAATACGATCCAGGAAACTAAAAAATATGTACAGGTATACATGTTTTGTACAAAATATCTACTGCTGTGGCTTAGCAGGGAATCCACTGAACATGATTCTTGTCAAAAATAAACATAACTGCTTATTTCTACTTTTTTCACAAAATTCATCTATTATAGGGCTAGATTTCCCTAAAAATTATTAGTGTCAAAAGCCATGTTATTTTCCCTGAATGTGGCTTTTTTTGTTTTCAATAGTACCTGATAATTTACATTTTTACATATAAACACATATTTATTTACATATTTTTAACTGTACCACAATTTTAAAACCCTTTTCCTTTACAAAGGATAAATCTAATTCTCTGCTGCCTGTAATAGAGGTTTCAGTAATTGAGAAACGAATAACAGCCCTAGACTAGAAGGAAACTGAATTACAACAGCCACAGATGAAGCATTTTGTTCAGCTGTTTCTTTCAACGCTGGATTTCGTTGTGCTTAATTTGACTCTTAGTTTTGTCTGTGAGTTTTAATTGCACTTAATCAGTTCCCTTACCCCTCAAATCAATGAAAAGACCCTTCCGGTCTTTCCACTGTTGGCCCTCCTCTCTCTCTCTGCTTCACACACACACTTTCCCTCTCACAATCACACGCAGAGTAACTTTTTGAAGGGAATTCCTTCACATGGACTACCTCATGTTCGCACCATTAAATGTTAAACAGTTTTGTTAAAAATCCCAAGTTGCAATACTTATATAAAATAATTTACACGAGCATCCTTAATTCTTTACAGTGTAAATCGATTAAAAAAGAAATGATACATTTTCCCATCCAGTCTCATAGATTTGTGTTGCAGGCTCAAATTCTTTTGGCTAGGAAGAGTATTCATAGCAGAGTGGAATACATTTCAGCTCCACCCAAGTAGATATTCCCAGTAGCCCAGGATGGTTACCATAATTCTTTCTCAAAATCGCAAAACTATAAACAGAATTTATATTTTGTCCATGGAAAAGGGTTCATTTTGTCCTTTGAAGCTTTAAGTCTTCAAAGCTATACTGTTAAAAAACCATCTAGTACCTGATTCCATCTAACGAAGCTAAGTAAGCAGCACAAATTGATTTGCTGTAGGGAGAGAGATGGCTGACAGCGGAACTTGCCATCAAGAGTTAATGAAAGTCCTTTGAATACTAATATTTGATTAAGCGTTACACTAAGTTTTAGTGTTTTTCTAGACTACCACCTATAAAAAAGGCAACCTGTTTTCTGGAAGCATTTCCATACGTCATCTTTGTCGATGTGGGTGTTCAGTACATACTGAGAGAGATAACTTGAGTAGAGATGACTTATAAAAGGTTGGGTTAAATATAGTTTGATAGTCTAATTTCCAGGCGGAGGCAGTAAAAAACTTGAATAAAACTATCCAGTCATGTTTGATTTCTGAACAATTATGGGAAAGGGTAGGAGTTTTCCCAATTCAAAGGCATCTGTAATAGATGAAAATTTGCATAGAGGACTTGATATGGGCAACTTGCATATCTGGCTTCTGTCTCCCCACCCACCTCTTTATCACCCACCCACACATATGAAGTATTTCACAATTATCCAGGTCTATGATTATTTATGTCTATATTTTGTCCTTGAGAACAAGTAGACCAATATGCTTATATCTGAACCTAGCATATACGCAGTTAAGTGATGTTAATGCTACTTTTTTCTTTTCAAGAAAATACTTCCTTGTTAACAGAGACTAGCCATTCTATTTTGTATCCTACGTCACAGTATAATGAAGCTGAATCTAAGATATCACTTACATTTCATTACTGTGGATTTAGTCTCCAGAACTACTCAAAATGCTTCATGCATATTTTCAGTGTCAAATGAAATTCCACCAAAAGATAAATTTAAGCTAGTCTGTTTGTAGAAAGGGATAACCAATAATTGTTACATCTTTGATGGGGAAGACACCCACCCAGCTAAACCTATACAGCCCAGTTAACATAGGGAGATGAAGAAAAGAGGTGAATAAAGCAGCTTCCAAAGACTGTATTAAAGAAACAGCATTTTGATTGTATTATTTTTCTTTACTTTATCTAGATTAACTACTTAGACTGTCCAACTCACCAATTTTTTTTCTAATTTTCTGTTACTTTCCCTGTGAAGACACAATCTGTATGTCAAAGGGCAAGGAAAAACATTTATTGACTTTATTTTCAGGCTCCTAATTCATATTCATTATTAAACAGTTGTGTGATTCATAGCAGAAGCATTTAATTAAATTTTAGTGAAATATTCCTTCTTAGAGCCAGGAAAATTCCTTATTCCAGTAATCAAAAGATGATTTCCTCTAACATCAAAATGAATTACTAAGTAACTTTGAACCAAGATAAAATAGTCTACCATTAAGGATCCTTTTGAAATACAGGTGTTCCCTCTCCCCATTTTAACAAGGCTTAGTTAATTAAAACTTTGAAAAATTAGTAAAATAATATAGACTATAAAATAATTAGCTACAAATAAATAGCTCCAAATACAAACAGTGTTTGAAAATTATATATACTCAGTGTAGTTTCTTGATGTAAATGCTAACACTGCTTTGATTATATAAGATCATAAAAGCTAGAGGAAGAAACACTTATTAAGGAAGCAAATAATTCTCCTTTATATTATTCTCTACATTAGCTCATCTGTTTATTAATAGGAGAAGGAAAGTAATTCTTTGCCAGTAGGTGGTGCTTTTGTATAAAACATCACTCAAAGATAAACTCATTTCTGACTAATTTTATATCTCTATACATCTTGAGTTTGTATTGCATCTCCCAAAAAGCCAGCCCCAAGTTACTCCACTTTTTTTTCTGAAATATATGCTCTTTCCCTCACTGCTTATAACGACATTGTTAGTGCCAACTAATTCTCTCCCCTGGAAAGCAGCGTAATTACATACATTAGTAAGCAGGCTTGCTTTCCTTTGTTTAAAATGGGTGTGTCCGTATGGATGATTCTTTACTTGGATTCTTTCTCAGTAAAAGAGAGTACCATACTCTCTTGACAATATGGTCAAGTAATGCTGACTCTAGCTGTGGAAATCAGTGTAATTAGAGTGTAAGAAGAGTAAAAGCATCTTAAAATTGATGCTGGCAATGTTACTCTGGTTTATCCTGATCAGAGTCATTGTGATTGCTAATCTACACTTAAGGGCTCAATGCTTTTTTCTCTAGAATTCCAAGTATCTAAATTCTCCCACATTTTATGTGGGAATATATGAGGATTAAGGATTATAAACACAGTAAAATCACACTACAGCCTTCTTGTCAGCAACACCAGGTTTATCAACTAATGCCTATGGTAAATAAGAGGAGGGATAGCCTAAGTACCCCCTCAGGGAGTGACTAACATTAATACAATTGAGGTAATTGTGGAAAATAAAGAGTATTTGCATCTCACGTAACTGCAAAAGGAGGAAGAAAGTCAAATTACTTAACAATTTTAATGGAGTAGAAAGTCTAAGTGTTTTAAAATCAACATTTAAACCTTCTGCAGATAATTTTCAATTTCCCTACCCCTGTCCCTTTTCTCCATTCTTCCAGGCTTATTACCAGATACAGTTATTGTGTAGCATTTGAGTTCCAGTCATTTAAAATTTGAACTCCCTTCACTTTCTCTGAAGACTATGTGCTTATTAATTGGAGGGAAAATATTTTCATCGATAATAAGCTTTTAAAAATAATATTCAAACACAAGCATTAGTAAATCAAAGAAGTCTGTTTCCAGAGCTAAACACTGTATCTAAAGGCTTAGAAATTTAATTTTGGAACTAGTCTAGGTATAGATTCCATGAACACAGAAAATGCTTTTTCCATTGTGTCTTAAACCTTTCTGAAATGGTAACCTGTATGTTTAGGGATCCTGTCAGAGACTGGATATATGATTCATAAGGCCTGGACCAATTAAATACTGTAATTACTACCAGGCAAATCAACAAAGGCATCCTAAATCGCTCCAAGAAGGCGATGCCCCTAAGTGCTTCCAAGCACATTCTCTTCACTCTGGGCATGCTCTGGTGTCTATGCGAGTCTTTAAGCTGATGTTTGATGTAATTGTGAGTTCCTGGGGCCTCCAGGCCTCCTTCATCTGTAACTGGGTTTCCTTTCCTCCTACAGAGCTTGCACTAGCACTCATTTATCTCAGAGTTCAAATCTCTCCCTGCCTTCTACTCAAAGCCTCAACATCAAGTCAGAACCTGTTTCTCCTCCTAGAGACCGTACCACCACCCCTTCGAGATACCCACAACACACGCGCCACGAGGCGGGGAGATCTCCTGTTGACAGCTTGAGCAGCTGTAGCAGTTCGTACGATGGGAGCGACCGAGAGGATCACCGGAACGAATTCCACTCCCCCATTGGACTCACCAGACCTTCGCCGGACGAAAGGGAAAGTCCCTCAGTCAAGCGCATGCGACTTTCTGAAGGATGGGCAACATGATCAGATTATTACTTAATAGTTTTTTTTTTTTTCTTGCAGTGTGTGTGTGTGCTATACCTTAATGGGGAAGGGGGGTCGATATGCATTATATGTGCCGTGTGTGGAAAAAAAAAAAGTCAGGTACTCTGTTTTGTAAAAGTACTTTTAAATTGCCTCAGTGATACAGTATAAAGATAAACAGAAATGCTGAGATAAGCTTAGCACTTGAGTTGTACAACAGAACACTTGTACAAAATAGATTTTAAGGCTAACTTCTTTTCACTGTTGTGCTCCTTTGCAAAATGTATGTTACAATAGATAGTGTCATGTTGCAGGTTCAACGTTATTTACATGTAAATAGACAAAAGGAAACATTTGCCAAAAGCGGCAGATCTTTACTGAAAGAGAGAGCAGCTGTTATGCAACATATAGAAAAATGTATAGATGCTTGGACAGACCCGGTAATGGGTGGCCATTGGTAAATGTTAGGAACACGCCAGGTCACCTGACATCCCAAGAATGCTCACAAACCTGCAAGCATATCATTGGCGTATGGCACTCATTAAAAAGGATCAAAAACCATTAAACGAGGACCATACCTATTAAAAAAAAAAAAATGTGGCGTCGGAGGGCTAACGTATTTAATTAAATAAATAAATAAATCTGGGTCTGCATCTCTTATTAAATAAAAATATAAAAATATGTACATTACATTTTGCTTATTTTCATATAAAAGGTAAGACAGAGTTTGCAAAGCATTTGTGGCTTTTTGTAGTTTACTTAAGCCAAAATGTGTTTTTTTCCCCTTGATAGCTTCGCTAATATTTTAAACAGTCCTGTAAAAAACCAAAAAGGACTTTTTGTATAGAAAGCACTACCCTAAGCCATGAAGAACTCCATGCTTTGCTAACCAAGATAACTGTTTTCTCTTTGTAGAAGTTTTGTTTTTGAAATGTGTATTTCTAATTATATAAAATATTAAGAATCTTTTAAAAAAATCTGTGAAATTAACATGCTTGTGTATAGCTTTCTAATATATATAATATTATGGTAATAGCAGAAGTTTTGTTATCTTAATAGCGGGAGGGGGGTATATTTGTGCAGTTGCACATTTGAGTAACTATTTTCTTTCTGTTTTCTTTTACTCTGCATACATTTTATAAGTTTAAGGTCAGCTGTCAAAAGGATAACCTGTGGGGTTAGAACATATCACATTGCAACACCCTAAATTGTTTTTAATACATTAGCAATCTATTGGGTCAACTGACATCCATTGTATATACTAGTTTCTTTCATGCTATTTTTATTTTGTTTTTTTTGCGTTTTTATCAAATGCAGGGCCCCTTTCTGATCTCACCATTTCACCATGCATCTTGGAATTCAGTAAGTGCATATCCTAACTTGCCCATATTCTAAATCATCTGGTTGGTTTTCAGCCTGGAATTTGATATGCTTTTTAGAAATATGCCCAGAATAGAGAAGCTATGTTGGGGCACACGTCCTGCAAATACGGCCCTAGAAACAAGTGATATGGAATTTACTTGGTGAATAAGTTATAAATTCCCACAGAAGAAAAATGTGAAAGACTGGGTGCTAGACAAGAAGGAAACAGGTAAAAGGGATAGTTGCTTTGTCATCCGTTTTTAATTATTTTAACTGACCCTTGACAATCTTGTCAGCAATATAGGACTGTTGAACAATCCCGGTGTGTCAGGACCCCCAAATGTCACTTCTGCATAAAGCATGTATGTCATCTATTTTTTCTTCAATAAAGAGATTTAATAGCCATTTCAAGAAATCCCATAAAGAACCTCTCTATGTCCCTTTTTTTTTAATTTAAAAAAAATGACTCTTGTCTAATATTCGTCTATAAGGGATTAATTTTCAGACCCTTTAATAAGTGAGTGCCATAAAAAAGTCAATATATATTGTTTAAAAGATATTTCAGTCTAGGAAAGATTTTCCTTCTCTTGGAATGTGAAGATCTGTCGATTCATCTCCAATCATATGCATTGACATACACAGCAAAGAAGATATAGACAGTAATATCAACACTGCTATGTCATGTGTAGGACATTTCTTATCCATTTTTTCTCTTTTACTTGCATAGTTGCTATGTGTTTCTCATTGTAAAAGGCTGCCGCTGGGTGGCAGAAGCCAAGAGACCTTATTAACTAGGCTATATTTTTCTTAACTTGATCTGAAATCCACAATTTGACCACAATGCACCTTTGGTTGTATCCATATAGGATGCTAGCCTGCCTTGTACTAATGTTTTATATACTAAAAAAAAAAAAAAATCTATCAACCATTTCATATATATCCCACTACTCAAGGTATCCATGGAACACGAAAGAATAACATTTATGCAGAGGAAAAACAAAATCATCCCTGAAAATATACACACTCATACACACACACACACAGAGGAAAAAAATAAGAAAATAATTTTCCTCACCATAGACTTGATCCCATCCTTACAACCCATCCTTCTAACTTGATGTGTATAAAATATGCAAACATGTTCACGAATGTTCTTTGTCATTTCAAAGTACTTTAGTATATCAATATCAGTAGATACCAGTGGGTGGGAAAGGGTCATTATATGAAAATATGAAGAAATAGCCATATTAGTTTTTTTACCTGAAATTTGCCTCAGCAACAAAGAAAAAGTGAATTTTTAATGCTGAAGATAAAGTAAGCTAAAGTACCAGCAGAAGCCTTGGCTATTTATAGCAGTTCTGACAATAGTTTTATAAGAACATGAAGAGAACAGAATCACTTGAAAATGGATGCCAGTCATCTCTTGTTCCCACTACTGAATTCTTATAAAGTGGTGGCAAGATAGCAAAGGGATAATCTGAGAATTTTTTAAAGATGATTTAATGAGAAGAAGCACAATTTTGATTATGATGAGTCACTTTCTGTAAACAATCTTGGTCTATCTTTACTCTTATACCTTATCTGTAATTTACCATTTATTGTATTTGCAAAGCTAGTATGGTTTTTAATCACAGTAAATCCTTTGTATTCTGGACTTTAGGGCAGAGCCCTGAGGGAGTATTATTTTACATTACCCGTCCTAGAGTAACATTTTAGGCAACATTCTTCATTGCAAGTAAAAGAACCATAAGTGGCATTTTCCACGGCTGCAAGTATTATTATATCTAATCCTATTTTAAAAGATTTTTGGTAATATTAAGCTTGAATACTGGTAACAGTGATGCAATATACGTAAGCTGCACAACCTGTATATTGTATGCATTGGTGCGTGGAGGCTGTTTATTTCAACCTTTTTAAAACTTGTGTTTTTTAGTAAAATGGCTTATTTTTTCCCAAAGGTGGAATTTAGCATTTTGTAATGATGAATATAAAAATACCTGTCATCCTCAGATCATTTAAAGGTTAACTAAAGTGAGAATGAGAAAACAAAATTCCAAGACACTTTTTAAAAGAATGTCTGCCCTCTCACACTTTTATGTATTTGTTTTTCTTACATACCCACCTTTTAACTTAGAGATAGCATTTTTTGCCCTCTTTATTTTGCTGTTTGTTTTTCCAGAGAGTAAATGCTTTGTAGTTCTTTCTTTAAAAAACATTTTTTTTTAAAGAAGAAGCCACTTGAACCCTCAATAAAGGCTGTTGCCTAAGCATGGCATACTTCATCTGTTCTCGTTTGTGCCATCTGCCGTGATGTCGTCACTTTTATGGCGTTAATTTCCTGCCACTACAGATCTTTTGAAGATTGCTGGAATACTGGTGTCTGTTAGAATGCTTCAGACTACAGATGTAATTAAAGGCTTTTCTTAATATGTTTTAACCAAAGATGTGGAGCAATCCAAGCCACATATCTTCTACATCAAATTTGTCCATTTTGGTTATTTTCATAATCTGGTATTGCATTTTGCCTTCCCTGTTCATACCTCAAATTGATTCATACCTCAGTTTAATTCAGAGAGGTCAGTTAAGTGATGGATTCTGTTGTGGTTTGAATGCAGTACCAGTGTTCTCTTTGAGCAAAGTAGACCTGGGTCACTGTAGGCATAGGACTTGGATTGCTTCAGATGGTTTGCTGTATCATTTTTCTTCTTTTTCTTTTTCTGGGGACTTGTTTCCATTAAATGACAGTAATTAAAATCGCTTGTAAATGAGGGCATACAAGCATTTGCAACAAATATTCAAATAGAGGCTCACAGCGGCATAAGCTGGACTTTGTCGCCACTAGATGACAAGATGTTATAACTAAGTTAAACCACATCTGTGTATCTCAAGGGACTTAATTCAGCTGTCTGTAGTGAATAAAAGTGGGAAATTTTCACAAGTTTCTCCTGCTGGAAATAAGGTATAATTTGTATTTTGCAGACAATTCAGTAAAGTTACTGGCTTTCTTAGTGATGCAGTGTCCGTGGTGCATTTTTTTAAATTAATGTTTTGCTGTTTAAATTTATTCCATTTTATTGTGTTTTTTTTTTTAAAGCAGCTTATGCCACAAGCACAAATGAGCTTTCTCAGTTTTCAACTCAAAATATTATAAGAAAAGATGGATATGTGTGTTTGTGTGGGAGGGTTGTGAATTGGATAACAGTGCTTAGGGTATTACAGTATTCAGCCAGTGTGGGAAGTTTAAGGTTCTTATTGAATGGTTCAACTTCTTTACCAAAGAAGTTCCATGAAGATCTTTGATAACCTGTTTAAATGTACAGAATTTTCCAAAAATCACTGTAGAAAGCAGTACCATAAAATAAGTCATTTTTAACTGAAATCTGTAGAAAGTGCTTCCAAAAGCACTTCCTTTTTTCTTCATCAAAATAATTTCTAAAGGTTGAAAACATAAGCTTATGTATAAATATTTGAGTAAATTAGTGAATTCATACATTTTTAGAGACTATCAAATATATCCATTATCAACATTCAATAATCTCTAAAGGAGACTATCCTTAAAAAGATTGAAATAAAGATTAATTTAAAAACTGAAAAGGAAAACGAGGCAGCACCAGTTAGCCAGCTGGAGAACCTGGACTTTTGCATTGGTAGTGAGATCTTCTCCAAAAAGAACGCAGGGAAATGTTGCATATGGCTTCAAAATAGCAGTGCTTTTTGCTTTGTTCTCTTGTATTCATTTTCAGCAAACATTTATTAAGCAATTATTATACGTAACTCGTGGTGATTCCAGGATAAATGAAGATGCAGCCCTTTCTCTTAGGAAACTTATAAACTAATAGGAGATAAAAAGCATTCTCAGGGAAGTCTACGAAGTACTCCCAGGGAGTCACTTTGGCCATCCTGGGAGCAGAGCAGAGGCTCAGAGTACGGACACTTCCTAATCCACCCAACAGAGGCAGCCTTAGACTTGATTTTGAAGGTGGGCAGGATTGAGAAAGGCCCAGAAGGGGATGAGTTCAAGGCTGTTTGTGGGCATGTGACCCCTGCAGTCACACATGGCCCTACCCTGTGTTTGGTTTAATGTTCTGCTATCATTATGCTGAAATTCTTAATAATTCTATGTTTGAGTTTGAATGTTGTAAGTAAAGTCCAATAGGACAATAGTCATGTGCTTGAGCAGAGGAGATACACAGGAAAAAGTGAAAGGTTTTATATTTTAGTACCTTTAACAGAGGGAAACTTGTGTTTTGCTTTTTCAACAAGGACTTCCACATTTTCATTTTGCACTGGGCCCTGGAATTATGACACCATCCCTGGATGAAGGCATTCTACAAGGAAGAAATAGTAGATACAAAGGTACAGAGATGGGAAAGCAAGAGATAAACTTGCAGGAATTGTGGGCCTTTCTGTTTAGATAGAGTATAGCTATGTGTAGGGGAGCAGTAAGAGACAAGACTGGAAGAGTTAGTTTGCCTCTGATTATATAACAGCAAATTTAAAAGTCTTAGGTTGAAAGATTTAGTAGAGAGAAAATTGTCAGAATTCAGTAAATGGTTAGATTAATGGTAGGAGTGGTGATAGTTAAGGAATTGTTAAAGTTTACAATTTTAGGCTTAAATGATTAGGATCCAGGTAATGTCCACATTGGAAATTGAAAGGTCACTGCTTTGTGAGGAGGGTAGTCACTTCAGTTTTCAGTATGTTGAGTTTGACTTACATTCAGTTAGAATAAACTCAGAATATCAGTTAATGCTGGCCTGATTTGGATGTGTAGGGTTTTTAAAATTTCAATTATGTTTGGAAGTCTGGATTAAATAGAGTTACTGAATTTGGCAAAGAAACCCTATGCAGAACAGAGCATCTGAATTTTCATCTTGCGATTTGAGAAAACCCTTTTTCCATTTTGTTTGCATATTTCTATGGCATCGTTCCTATGTGTTATCCTTGCAGATTGACTTCTAAACAAGATCCAGTGATGAAGGAGGAAAGCCAACTTCACTCCCCTACTGTGCATATCCCTTAGATTCCAACTGTCCTATTGCCTGAGAGCAAATATCACCATCACCAAAAATGAGGCTGCTCTTTAACCTCTCCTGTCACAAGCCCAGCCTCCTTCCTGGGAACTTATGTCAAGAGTTAGAATTAGGAAAACATGGGGAAATGGTCATTGTTTCTGGCCTTAAAATAGTTTCTGTTCTTACCGATAACCATGGCTGCCAAATTGTCAGCTCTATTGCTTCCCCAGTCTGGACTGCTTCAGACTAGAGGAAGAACTTCCAGCCCTCACATACCCATTTTTAGTACCCAACTTCTGGAAAGGATACTCACCCTTTGAATCTGGCAACTCAGTATAAGGGCCAGACTGAAATGGGAGGAAACATGAACTACTAATGGGACAATTCTGCATGGAATAGAAAGTAGTTAGGAGAGCACTTTGCTTAAACACTCCAGGACCAGAAATGTGGGGGCCTTGTTAGTTTCCTCGACACCCTCCATCAAGGGAGAGCCAATGCCTGGAAGGTTGCAATGGCAGGGGCAACCTGAGGAAACTGATGCTGAAGTTGGCCTGTGAGTGGGGACATGACACTAACAGTCCCTTCACTACAATGGACTTGACTTACATTATCTTACTTAATCTGCTTGATGACACTGTGACAAGGGTGCAGTTTTTTTCAGAGGTCTTGGTTAATAATTAAATCAACTCGGCCGGGTGTGGTGGCTCACGCCTGTAATCCCAGCACCTTGGGAGGCCAAGGCGGGTGGATCACCTGGGATTGGGAGTTCGAGACCAGCCTGACCAACATGGAGAAACTCCATCTCTACTAAAAAGACAAAATTAGCCGGGCGTGGTGGCACATGCCTGTAATCCCAGCTACTTGGGAAGTTGAGGCAGGAGAATCACTTGATCCCGGTAGGCGGAGGTTGCGGTAAGCTGAGGTCACACCATTGCACCCCAGCCTGGGCAACAAGAGCGAAACTCCATCTCAAACAAAGCAAAACAAAAAACCAACTATGCCCCTCAGAAGATAAGTAGCATTCATCAAGTTATTTATTCTCTCTAAGCACTGATTTTCTCTAACTCACAGAGTTTATTACTAACTCAGAGGGTTGCTGTGAGGGTCCATTAAGACTTTGATAGGTGCTAATCACTAAAAAAATCGGGACCTCATTCTCCCACAAGTTACTCAAAGCAAACACAATGCTACTCTGTAAAATGATGGTAAAAGAAGTTGACAAAGTTCTGATTTTTCCTACAATGACCACAGTGTGCTATTTTATTTCTTTAGGAATATCATATTCCCAAAAGATAATTTGGTAGGACCCTACTTTGCTGATGCTCAAAGCACATACTCTACTTACAGAGAAAGGCAAGCTGTGCAGATATTCATCCCAAAGCTTCCCACTACTGGTGCTAATCACATCAAAATACAGACGTTTCTAGAAGTAATAGTTACAGAAACAATTACTTTCTTCAAATGTTTTTTTCTATAAGTATTCTGTGTAATGTGCTCATTTATTTTTACAAATGAGAGAGGCCTGTTCGGAAATGCAAATCCATTTGTATGCAAAAGCTTACATGTAATATTCATGATTAAAGTACAGGGAAGGTGCCTATTCCTACAGGAATGCTTAAGTAAATTGTAGGACATCCTCCCAATTGATACTATGTAACCATTGTTTAAAAAACACAAAACAAACTAAAGCCTCTATGTACTGATATGGAAAACTCCAGAACATATTGTTAGGTAAAAAGTAATAATAGAGTAGTGTACAGAGCATGCTAACTTTCAGGTAAGAAAAGGAGGAGACCAAAACAGTATTTGCTTATTTGCATCAAGAAACCCTAGAAGAATACACAAAGAAATGAAGAAAGTACGGCTGGGAGCAGTGGCTCACACCTGCAATCCCAGCACTTTGGGAGGCCGAGGCAGGTGTATCATGAGGTCAGGAGTTCGAGACCAGCCTGGCCAACATGGTGAAACCGCATCTCTACTAAAAATACAAAAAAAAAAAAAAAAAAAAAACCAAGCTGAGCATGGTGTCATGCCTATAATCTCAGCTACCTGGGAGGCTGAGGCAGGAGAATTGCTTGAACCCAGGAAGCAGAGCTTGCAGTGAGCTGAGATTGTACCACTGTACTCCAGCTTGTGTGACAGAGCAAGACTCCATCTAAAAAAACACAAAACAAAAACAAAAAAACAGAAATGAAGAAGTTACCAGTGTGGCAAGGGGCGCGGAAAGAGGTGAATGAGAGGAAAGATTTAACAACACATACTTTTAAATATCGTTTTTATTTTTGAACTATATGAATATGCTACTTATTTTTTTTTAAGGTTTTAGTTTGGAAAGAAGCCTTCCCCAAAAAAGCAAATGCCACACACTAAATAGATTTACAGAAAACTCTCCTCTAATGAAGATGCCTTTGGGAAATGCCAGTGTGTAGAGCAAACCTCAGGACTGATAGGTTTGCCTCCGAGATTCTCCAGGTACAGGAGGCCTCAGCTGTCAGTTCTGGATGACAGGACCACAACCTTCAGCTTAGTAGTTTGCTTCTCTATTGATTACATTAACTGGCCAGCAAGCCTCACTCAAGCAAGCAGTTTTCTATAATTAAATCACAAATATGAATTTAGAATTCATCCTATAAGATTTAATTTACTCTGCCTAGTTAATAATCAGTTTCTCCTATCAGCCATCTAATATTAAGACTATAAATCTAGAGATCTTGGCTGAATTTCTGTTGCTTCCTTGCTCAATGTCATTGTAAGCTGCTCCCCTATGATCAACCCAGCTATAGTATTAGAACACAGAAAGCATGTCATCCTTACCAACTCCTGTGTCCGTAACAATCAGCTGAAATTGCATGGAGACTATGTTACTTTGTGGTACTTTCAAATTCATCAGCTATATTTCCAAGGAAGATTTGGGAGACTGAGGATAATATTTTTCACTATTTTCTATCTTTTCATTCTTCATATTTACTATCCTTTATGTGCTTTACATGTGAAAAAAATTATCTGACAAAATAAAAAAACATTTTCTTTACTTCAGAGTTCTACTGGCGATAAAAGAATAATGCTTTCCCTCATGAAAATGTACAACCGTTATTTGTCAATTAAAATAATTTTTTTCAAAAATAAAGAATAATAATTTCTAGCCAGGAGTGACAGCTTACAGTCTGTAATCCCAATGGTTCGGGTTTGGAGACTGAGTTGAGCGGATCACTTGAGCCCTGGAGTTTAAGACCAGCCTGAGCAACGTAGTGAGAGCCCTGTCTCTACAAAACGAAAAAATTAAAAATTAGCCTGTCGTGGTGGCGCAGCTATTCTGGAGGCTGAGGCAAAAGGGTCACTAGAGCCCTGGAGTTAAAGGTTGTAGGGAGCTATAATTGCACTATTGCACTCTAGCCTGGGGGACAGAGCAAGATCCTGTAGCTATAAAAGAGAGAGACAGAGAAAGAGGATAATACTCTCTTCCATCTCTTTCCCGAATCCCCCAATCAGTAATGATATTTGTCTTTTGAGTTTAATGACTACAAGAGAACTCAGAAAAATGATTTTTGTCTTCTAACCAGTGTGTCCTCTCCAGAATCCACTTTAAATGTACTGACAATATAAGGACATAGACAACAGCTCTTCCTCACCTACCTTCGTAAAGCCCAGTTTTCTTCCCGCCTTTTTAATACTTCATTTTGTAGATTCTGAGATAGAAGAGAAAGTTACTATGAAATATGAAATCAAGAAATAGAAGACACGATACATTGAACTTCTGTATTCAAAAAATTATATATGACTAGTTATTAGATAAACCAGAATGTAACTAATTTCAGTGCTAATTGTGACAACTATTAAAAAACACTCATTAAAATTTATGTGAGGATTATACTGCAAGAAAGAAGCTGAGCATAATAGAGAATAAACTGTATAATTCCATTTATATACAGTTCAAGAACAGACAAAACGAATCTATGCTGATAGAAATCAGAACAGGGGTTGCCTGTTGGTGGGGGTGGGAATTGACTAGAAGGGGGCACAACGGGACTTACTTCAGTGACAGAAATGTTAAATATCTTGACTGGGATAGTTTGTTAAAATTCACCTAAGTGTACATTTAAGATCTGTGCATTTCACTATGTGTAAATTTTACCTCAATTTTAAAATGCTTATGTGAAGAGAAATCTCAAATTCAGAATATTGTATAAGAAATAGTAGGAAGGGCCGGGCGCGGTGGCTCACGCCTGTAATCCCAGCACTTTGGGAGGCCGAGGCGGGTGGATCACGAGGTCAAGAGATCGAGACCATCCTGGTCAACATGATGAAACCCTGTCTCTATTAAAAATACAAAACATTAGCTGGGCATGGTGGCGTGTGCCTGTAATCCCAGCTACTCAGGAGGCTGAGGCAGGAGAATTGCCTGAACCCAGGAGGCGGAGGTTGCGGTGAGCTGAGATCGCGCCATTGCACTCCAGCTTGGGTAATAAGAGCGAAACTCCATCTCAAAAAACAAAAAACAAATGAACAACAAAAAAAGAAATAGTAGGAGGGACTACCACTCTAAGGTATCTCCTGTTGAAGTGTGTGAGGGCCTACTTCAATACAGATAATTATTATGCTTCCATTGAGCCCTGATTCAAATCAAGATAAACTATTCAAAGAATATTAGTTCTCTTAAATACTTTGAACATATTCCACTGTAATATTTGTTGTACTGTTGCATTACCATAGATAAAAAGAGGTAAATTTCAGCTCAATCCTGATTAAGTTAACACAAAGGCTAAAGTAGTAGCAGTAATCTAATATAATTACATGGAGGCTGATCATATAATGTAACAATACACATCAAATAAATTGACTGCTTCAAGGATGAAGATATTATTTATTGCAGAATATTAAATAGCTTGATTATTTTGCTATCTGGAGTCTTACACCATATTCTTACTAACTCTTGCTCAACATAATGTTAAACCTCAGAAGATAAGAATAAAAAAGCTAAAATGCTTATCTTTTGTCTTTAGACTGTCCAAAAAGAAGTTTCATTGATTTTCACCCCAAGGAAACTATTTGAAGCTTCAATCCAAGAGTGATAGTCAATGCAACCAGTAATAATAAAACACTTTCCCGTGAAATTGATCATTCAGCCACTCATCTTTGAGGGTTAAATAAAGGAAAACACAAATAAAAATAAAAGGCCCAGGAGAAATTTGTTGTACACTTAGTGAAATTAAGTGCAAGGCTTATCTGTTTAAGTCCTCTGAAGCTACCAGTGGAATTTCATGAGTGTATGAATTTCAGAGAAAAGTACATATGATCAGTAGAAAAAAATACTTAAATGGGAGGAGGGCAGTGGACATTGCAATATTCTCTTAATTGTTAAGAAAAAAGATGTCAAACATTAAAACATAAAATATTCTTCATAAAGCATCAGAAACCATTTGTTTTTAATGCATTTAATGTGTATATAATTCTAATTACACATGCATAATACATATATAACACACATAATATATATGTATAGTTCATAAACATGAATCAGATTGATATAATCAACAGTAGAAAAGAGGTCTTGATTTGTCTACATGAATATTTGTCTCATAAAATAAACTCTATGATAGCAAAAGATTTTCCATTTTGGTTTTTGCTCATTCTCCTTTGTCTATCACCACCACAAGGCTGTGCACACCCAACCCAAGCAAACAGCAATATTTGAGGGCAAGCAGAAATAATATAAGAAAACCTCATTCTAGGAAGTATATATTTGGGCCTACTTTATAAGGTCACATTATAAGGATGACTGCTCTGTGTCTCCTGGATAACATCAGAGAGTGACGCTTGTATTACTCCCAGTATTTCTTCATGCTGATGAGGAGGATGTAAAGGTGCACTTGTGTAGAAAAGGTGAGCAAGCAAGGGTCCCATAGAGATATCCAAACACCAGCGTTCATTTTATTACAAACCATCATATAGAGTAAAATAATCTTCAGTTGTGATCTTCTGCTATTTTAACTATGTAATAAGTAATGTTGTAAGTCCTTTATAATACGTAATTTATTATATATATTAAGAAATATTTCAGTCTTTTTTTTTAATAGTGTATTTGGGCTCTGGGGTACATGTGCATGTCCTGCATCCTGCAGGATTGATGCATAGGTACATACATGCCATGGTGGTTTGCTGTCTCCATCCCCTGCACCACGTCGCCTATGTCAGGCATTTCTCCCGGTGTTATCCCTCCCCATCCTCCCTGCCCACCCCCCGCTGTCCCTCCCCTCCACTCCCCCACCTAGCCCAGTGAGTGTTGTTCCCTTCCCTGTGACCAAGTGTTCTCATTGCTCATCACCCACCTATAAGTGAGAACATGCAGTGTTCGGTTTTCTGTTCTTGCGTCAGTTTGCTGAGAATGATAGTTTCTAGGTTCATCCATGTCTCTACAAAGGACACAAACTCATGAAAAATAAACATACCTCCAACGGAGCTGATAGATTCTAGGGAGTAACTGTGGACAGTAAGTGATTATTCTCCTTACCTGGAACCAACTCCTAGGAGTAATGAACAAAGTATTTAAAAATCTCTAAATGCAAATTTTTTAAATAACTCAAAATGTTTTCAAAAAGATTAGAAAATGAAACTATTATGAAGAAGTATTTTGTTGGGAGACAGTCCTTCATGGCTCTCTCCCATTGATACATATCTTGTTGGGTTTGCCAGGAATGCAAGTGCAAGACCAGACTAGTCTTCTCGTTCTGTCACCCAGGCTGGAGTGCAGTGGTGTAATCTTGGCTCACTGCAACCTCCGCCTTTGGGATTCAAGCAATTCTCCTGCATCAGCCTCCTGAGTAACTGGAACTACAGGCATGATACAGGGTTTCACTGTGTTGTCCAGGGTGGTCTTGAATTTTTGACCCTAAGTGATTTGCCCACCTTAGCCGCTCAAAGTGCTGGGATTACAGGCGTGAACCACTGAGCCTGGCCTC
Organism: Aotus nancymaae; assembly: GCF_030222135.1. Lineage (NCBI taxonomy): Eukaryota > Metazoa > Chordata > Mammalia > Primates > Aotidae > Aotus > Aotus nancymaae. The sequence continues at coordinate 80,946,458 of NW_026988425.1, read as the reverse complement.
AAGACCAAGCTACTCGTTAACCAGGTCATTTCTCAAGGTTGGATTTGCAGTGAGCAGTCTTGAAGGATAAGGTAAAATCTTCCTCTGAGACAGAGTGGGCTTGCTTGCTGCTTGTTATAAAAGTGGTGAATTCCCCAAACTTAGTGTTCCTCAGCTACACAAACCCACTGTGCACGTAGCACCCATCTGAGCCATATCACACCACCATATCACACAGGACTGTGGACAAAAGGAATCAATGCAAATATGTTGATGTTCATGCTGTTTGCTGTGTGCCACGAGAAACAAATACTTTTATCTGTGACTCAGGAGACTCATGTCTTCTGCCAACCTCTATCAAACAGTAACAGGCTTACTTAATAGCTTCTAAGTTTTGGCGGGAGGATGGGTTGATGGCAGAAACATGTTTCTTTTTTAAAAAAGGAAGGACAAGGCTTCCACAGTTTTCGTTCAAAGATATGAAAAGACCCCCTGGAATCTAGTAGCTAATGTTCTTGCCCAAGTGGTAGATGGGGAATGGGTGGAGGTGGGTAAGAGTCCCCCACTGCTGTACCTGTGAATGAAGCTAAACAATGAGAAGCAAAATTGAAGCAAGCTACAAAAATGGTGTCTTAGTTGTTGCTCCCTCTCCTACAAATGGGCAGGGGACGGGATATTAACATTACAAAGGAACAGAAAACTCCAGATAAAAGATAGTGTGGCTGTGGCTATGGAGTCAAGCAATTTCTAAAACTGAAATAAGTGATGTCAGAAATAGGGATTTTGCTCATCAGTATAGACCTTCAGATGAAATACAAACATTAGAAGTTTGGTTATGCCATGAGCAAGCAGCCTCTCAAAAGCAAAAGTGAATGCAAAGCTTTGCCGAATCGCTGGCGATGCCCGTCTACCTGGTCTCTGCTTCAGTCAAACCTGAGGCACTGGATGCTGGGTGGCTGAAAGCTCACAAGACAAAATGCAGTGACATAGACAAGGAGAGAAAGAAAGGGACCCCTGGACCTAGGCATTCTCCAGATGCCAAAGGTGCACAGAGAAGAAAGCAGCACTGGGGCTAAGATATCCATCTTAGAGTCAAGGGTCAAGGGGAATGAAAAGGCTAAAAATTATGTTTCCTCTTACTATCCCCACCAATAGACTAGCCTCACCAGCAACCCTGCACCACGCAACCTCACTGCTGGGGAATAGCATGATCTGTGTACTGCCATTTTTAGGCCCTCTAAAGACACCATCACTGCCTAACACAGGTGAAAAAAGGAAGCTATTAACCTGCTACTAAGGTCTTGTTGAAAGCCGTGCAAGCATTGTGACTCTCTGGCCTGCTGTTTCCCTTTTAGTTCAGGTCAACTCCAACTTGATGATTAACAAGCTAGGAATGCCCAACAGGCATTATGAGTCAAATAGAAACGATATATCAAGAGTACAGGCAGCCTGGCCCTGGCAGCATTTTGGTTTTACAATGAAAAAGTGGCAGCTAACCCTGTGGGGACCTCCTTATCCTTGACTCCACTACATGAAGCAAAACCAATAGTTCAAAGGAACTCTATTCACAGGGTTTTCCTAAATATTTGGTCCCAACTCACTGATGATTGAACTAAACTAAAAGCTGATGGTATCTACTGGGAGGCAGTAATTGTCCAATTTCAATGACAGACTGGAAGACTGTGGTAAGGACCTGTCACCACAATGAGTTGAATTGAAAGCCATTTTCCTTGCCTTACACAATAATTCTGAGGGCCAGACATGTTGTATTTTTACTGATTCTTGGTCTGTAGTCAATGGCCTAGGCATCTGGTCTGGCAGAATAAAGACAACCCTGTTCAAGGGCAGCAAACTAAAAACAAATTTTGGTTGTCTATTGAATAATCTGGGTCACTCAGTACATGCCTTTGTAAAGATTCATTTTCAAATGAGAATGATTGGAACCAAGCTGCTGATAAGCCTGAGCTTTCCAGAGAGCCACCATTGTCAGCTAGATCTATTATAGCATCACACATAGCAACACAGCCATCTTAATAGACTGGGCACGAATTAAAAAACAGTATTTATGGTGCAGATGCCACCACTGCATGCCAGACTTAGGACTTTTGCCAAAAATTGGTCTATTTATCTTTCAATGAAGAACTCACTGTACTTCAATAGGCATTGTCCCTGCCTGTACCTGGAAAATTGATTATATTGGACCTTTGATCCACTCTTGGACTACCATTGATGCCTTATCACTATTGACAGGTTATCGTATTGCAATTCTAGACTAATCATCTGACTGTAGTCGTACCAGTTTGGTCTTTGAATCAAACGCTTTCATGTTTTCAGCTTTCTAGATGATCTATGTTCAGAATGTATGCCTGCTGTCTCAAAGGCCTCTCAATAATGAACCAAAGGTCAAGGTATTTGTTGGGTATTCCATACACCTAGTCATTTACAAGTATTTGATATTGTAGCACCTTGAAAAAGCATTTTCAAACCAACACAAAAGGATTTCTGATTCCATCACTCTTACATTCTCCTGGTCCACCCACCTAAGTAAGACAGTCTAGTCCTTGAATGTAGCCATCCACAGAAAGGTTTCATCTCCTTTGCTTGACTCTTGGGTAATGATCAGAAGAGGATGAGAGGGTATTGATACCGATTTTGAAACTTTAGTATGCCACCCTGACCATGATATTTCTTTCCCTTAGCAGCAAACCAGAGGGTGACCTAACTGGTACATGCTCCGGGTTGCAAACTAGCCAAAATGAGAGTTCATCTGTTTTGTTCACTGTGGCACCCTAAGCTGCTAGAATGGAACCTGGCACAGAAGCAACTCCCAACAAACACTTCATGAATTAGTGAATGAATTATATATATAAAATAAAGTATTCCATGACTGTTGGGACCTTTAAATTGGTTTAAAAAATAGCTTGATATGTTAATACATTTAGATGCATTTTATCTGTAATAATTCCTAATACCATTTGTTATAAGAATGAACCATAGTTTTTCATTTGCTCTACTGATGGACAGTTAGTTTGCATGCATCAATATGGAAAAATCTTAAAAACATAAGTTTTGGAGAAAAAGCAAATCTCTAGATACATAAATATGTGGTAAAAGACTTATTTCCAAAATGCACAGGACAAATATATATCAACTTTTAGAAAGCGGCTACCTCTGGAAAGAAAGAAAAGGAGAGTAGGCAGGATTAGAAGGTGGAGGAATAATTTTTACTTGTTCATTTTCTTTAAAAAGACTACACAAAAATTAAGATCTTTCCAAGTGAATGGTGATTAATAAATTTTTTGATATTGTTATTTTATTAGCATTTTTCTGTACATTTGAAATATTTTATACTCAAAAATAATAATTATTTTTTTGAGATGGGATCTTGCTCTGCTGCCCAGACTGGAGTGTGGTGGCGCAATCTCTGCTCACTGTAACTTTCACCTCCTAGGTTCAAGTGATTCTCCCACCTCAGCCTCCTGAGTAGCTGGAATTATAGGCATGCGTGCCACCACACCCAGCTTAATTTTTGTAGTTTTAGTAGAAATAGGATTTCGCCATGTTGCCCAGGCTGGTCTCAAATTCCTGACCTCAAGTGATCCACCTGCTTCGGCCTCCCAAAGTGCTGGTATTACGGGCATGAGCTACTGTACCCGACCAAAAAGTAATTTTTAAACTATTATAATATTTTCTGGTTTTGAATAAACTCCTTGATCACTATAGAAAACATAAGGACTTAAGTTCAATCTAAGATTAGTAGCTGACATTTTCATTAATTCTCAAAACCAATAATTTCTATCATAGTTTTATTTTATTTCATTTTATATTTTATTTTACATTTTATTTTGAGACAGAGTCTCACTTCGTTGCCCAGGCTAAAGTGCAGTGGTATGATCATACCTCACTATAACTTCAAACTCCTGGGCTCGAGCAGTCTTCCCACCTCAGACTTCTGAGTTGCTGGGACTACAAACATGTGCCACCACACCTAGTAAATTTTTTTCTGTTTGTTTTTGGTAGAGACTGGGGTCTCCTCATGTTGCCCAGACTGGTCTCAAACTCCTGGGGTCTAGCAATCCTCCCGCCTCAGTCTCCCAAAGTGCTGGGGTTACAGGCATGAGCCACCATGGTGGCCCATAATTTTTATCTTTATATGCATAAAAATAAAATTAAATTAAGTTGAAATTTTTATTTATTTATTTTCAGTTTTGATTAATATTTATTTATGGTAATCTTTTATTCCTCGCCCCCGTCCCATCCTTTCCCCCAAGTCCCCAAAGTCCATGGTATCATTCGTATGTCTTTGTGCCCTCATAACTTAGCTCCCACTTATGAGTGAGAATACATGATGTTTGGTTTTAATTCCTGAATTACTTTACTTAGAATAATGGTCTCCAATTCCATCAAAGTTGAATTTTGAAAGTAGAAATAAAATAATCACATTTTACCATTTTATTTATAGTTTTGTACACTTATGGATAGGTTATTACTTCTATATCAATTCTTTGAGCAGCTAATAATGTCCCATTCTTAATTAATCTATGCAGTATTTCCACATAAACTTACACATACGTATTTAAGGGTTACATAGTTTTGTAAAAGAGGTTCCCTCCACCCATAGTAAGTGAGTAATTCTGCAGAAACATGCTCCTCACTTTGCACTTTACACATACCCAAATTATTTGCTATTGGGGGTTGTATTCTACCTTCAAATCCAGTCTCCTGCGTGTTGCATGCTGATTTACCCAGCCTCTTTGGGGACTAGTTTGAGAGCGTTTCAGCTAATTTAATAATGTAAGTTTGTCATACCAGCAAGAATATCTCTCTATAAGCTGAAAGAAGCCAGAGTGCTTTAAGTTAGCTTAAAAAAAGAAATTGTTAAAGCAAGTTAGAATCTTCAACTATCTTAAGTGGATGAATCCAATACTAACTAGATGATAACTTGTAATTTTGTACACCATTGCTACACATAAATGTGAGGTTAAATAAGAATGGGGGAAGAAGGAATTACATATTCTTGTGTGTTCATTTGCATTTTTCCCTACAGATCAGTATCCTCTAATGCTGACTATTAAGGATTTTGAAATAGTTGACTGATGAGTTTCTTATTCTTTTATTATCAAATGCATGTATCTGGGAAACAGGAACAACATAGCAAAAAAGCTTGAAGTAACTTTTACTAAATTCTCAGGTAACTAAGTGTGTAAATTCTGTTAGACTTTGATCATGGGCTGGGCGCGGTTGCTCACACCTGTAATCCCACCACTTTGGGAGGCCGAGGGGGGCAGATCAGGAGGTCAAGAGATCGAGACCTTCCGGGCCAACGTGATGAAACCCCGTCTCTACTTAAAAAAAAAAAAAAACTTAGCCAGATGTGGTGGCACGCACCTGTGGTCCCAGCTACTTGGGAGGCTGAGGCTGAAGAATCGCTTGAACCCAGGAGGCGGAGGTTCCAGTGAGCCGAGAATGCACCACCGCACTCCAGCCTAGTGACAGAGCAAGACTCCATCTTTTTAAAAAAACAAAACACTTTGATCATGAAAAGATAATGGCTCAGCAACAGAAGATGATCTTGTCAGCCATTTGTAACCAAAGGACATGACTGAGAGATGGCTGTGATATGCTCTTTGCCTTGTTCCTTCCCTAAACAAATAGTTGTTAAATCCTAGGTAAATAGCAAGATTTTTGGTACTTTGGAAAATAAAATAATTTTTCTAAAGTATAGCCCATGTTGACCAGGCACTGTGGCTCACACCTATAATCCCAGCACTTTGGGAGGCCGAGGCGAGCAGATCACTTGAAGTCAGGAGTTTGAGACCAGCCTGGCCAACATGGCAGAAACCCATCTCCACTAAAAATAAAAAATGTAGCTGGGCGTGGAGCTACTAGGGAGGCTGAGGCAGGAAAATCACTTGAACCTGGAAGGCGGAGGTTACAGTGAGCTGAGATTGCACCACTGTACTCCAGCCTGGACAACAGTGAGACTCTGTCTCAAAAAAGAAAAACAAAAGTTAAGTCCCTGTTGTTGAGAAGAGTTAGAAATATCATCTGTTGCGCTGGCAAAGAGCCAAGTCAGCTAGTCCCTACTGGACAGGAGTCCAGCCATATACTTTGGCTAATTTACTTCCCATCTGCTGCCAACTGAACCAAGTAGTTCAAATGGTAGCAATGGCAGTAACATATGGTTTGTCCTAAGTGATGCCACCAAAGTGGAACTGTAGGTTCCATATACTTCAAAGTTACACAAAAATCAAGACTTTCAGTGTGTAAAATACTACAGGTTATTTTCTTTACTTCAGTTAAATGTGTAACATTTTTCTAAAAATAAAGACATCAGATCAAGGAAAACTTACCAATTGTATATTAATGACTTCATTGTTGTTTCTTTTCTTTCTTTCTTTTTTTTTTAACAGACAGAGTGTCATTCTGTCACCCAGGCTGAAGTGCAGAGGTGCAGTCATAGCTCACTGTAATCTCAAACTCCTGGCTCAAACAATCTTCCTGCCTCAGCCTCCCATGGTGTTTTTTTCTTACATTTAGATTTTATATTTATATATCTCTTCTAACTGGTTCTTCCCAGTTTTTTCAATCCAGCATGCTAGAATTGATTTTTAAATTGTGATGGTGATGACTTGGGGCTCTGTGAAACACCACGTTCCTGAAATGACATGTTTTTCTGTTGTGTTTATTTTACGTGGAAAAAAATAATTTTCCAAGTAAAGATAGAGAAATTATTTTCATCCAGTTAACAATGCAAGCCCCTTTGGGCACAGCTAGAGCACATTCCTCTCCTGCCGCGCCCAAACAGCAGGGGCTCCTTTGCTTCTCTAGAAATGTCAAAAGGAGGAGGAGCAGGTTGGATATTGTAACAGTACTATATGTTGACATAATCCTGAGCTTCATATTTCTGGAAGCTTCACAATGATGTGGAATGTTATCCTGTGTTTTTCTCTGACTGTGTTTCTAAAGCGCGCATGCACACACACACACACACACACATATGGTGAACCAGATAACAGTTTGAATAGGTCTTAAAGTTAAAACCCTCACTTTACAGTGTCAGTGTCACTGATCTTGAAGCTGCTTCTCTTCCTTATTTAAGAAAATTGTATTTTATGTAAAGACATTATCAGAACAATGTCAGTAGTACTGCAGTTACATTTTCTGGCCAAAATGACAAGACTCAACAATGATCCAGAATACAGGCTTAATGCATTAAAAATATGACAGGCAAGAGCTTGGTGTAACCAGCCTTCAAGTAAAATTCAAAACTAAGACAGTATTTTTATGTAGGAAACCAAAAGGAGATGTTCGTGCATAATTTTTAACCATGGAATTGGTTCCAGAAAGGGGTCATGTAAAGCATAGCTCTGCTAAGGCTACAAAACTTCTTTAGGGAAAACTCACTCAACCCCTTCACTAAACCTCCTTCTCTTCCGAGTCTTTAACAAGGAATGCTTTTTGCAGCAGTGCTTAGTAACAAAGTTGTCCGGAACACTTGTGAAGGATCAGGCACAATACACTCCTCAGCAATGGTGTCAGGATTTTGGGGCCACCTAGGACTTTCTCTTAGAGGTACTTACCTAGGGCTGCTCTCCACAGGAAATATCTGTTGTGTTAGGCTGTTCATGCATTGCTATAAAGAAATACCCGAGACTGATAATTTATAAAGAAAAGAGGTTTAATTGTCTCATGGTTCTGCAGGCTGTACAGGAAGCATGGTGCTGGCATCTGCTCAGCTTCTAGGGAGGCCTCAGGAAGCTTACAATCATGGCAGAAGGCAAAGGCGGGCAGGCAAGTCACATGGCAACAGCAGAAGCAAGTGAGAGAGAGTGAGGCTGGTGCGGGAGTGGGGGAGTCACACGCTTTTAAATGACCATATCTTGCTAGATCTCCCTATCATGAAGACAGCACCGATCCGTGAGGGATCCACTCCCGTGGTCCAAACACCTCCTACCAGGCCCCACCTCAGCTTTGGGATTATACTTCAGCATAAAATTTGAGTGGGGACAGATACCTAAACAATATCACATCACATATTCTTCAGATCATTGTTACTCAATTTTGGAGATTAAAAAATATATATATATTTGTGTCTATTTTGCTAAGGCTTCATTTTTTTTTGTCTTCCCAAGAAAACTATTCATGTACCACCATCCTCACCATCATCACACTCACTGCTGACACAAGATACACTTACTAAATGCCAGGCACGAATTGCTTTTCAGGTATTAACTCATTGTATCTTCATAACGACCTTGTGAGATAGGCACAATCATTAAAGCTTTTTTATGGTGAGAAAAATTGAGGCACAGAGGGTGAAGTAATTTGCCATAGGGTTACCCTGTTGGTAAATCAGAGAGCCAGGACTTGAATGAGATGGTCTCATATACAGGTTAAGCGACTCTTGAATGTCTTACTAAGAGTCACTTAACCTGTAAATGCTGGAAGTTAATGCATTGATTCTTTCTAGGGTGTCCATCCCTCTCCTCAACAGTATAATGAGGTTTATTCTAAAGGTAAGAATTTTAGATAGTATATTAGATCAAAGTGGAACTCTTTCAATTTAGTATAATTATCAGCAATTCTTCAATCAAACTGCATCATTCCCTCAGAAGCCAGACAGGGACACAAGCCACAAGTTGCCATGAACTAGCTAATCTCAAGAACACTTTCTGGGGTTTATTTAAAAATTGACTGTAGGTATGAAATAAATGTTACAAAGAGTGATAGTTCCCTTCAAGTAGCAGAGTCCTGGAGCCCATATAACTGTAAGAAAAGATTAGCAGGAAAGTATCCAAGGTGTTCTAAAGGATTTGAAGGGGATATCCACATGACAAATGTACTTATTCAAGGCAACTGTTTAGGCAAAGCTTGTGTCAGTTTCAGTCTTTGTGACAAGGCATGGACAACTAGTAAAAGTAGTTATAGTGTCAAATGTGGTGCACAATGAAAAATCAAAAGGGGGGAAATGTTAGAGTCAATGTTTGGACAATGACATAAAAAAAATATGGGCACAGTATGGCAGAAGGTGGGAGAAGGTGGCCTCCCCTACAAATGCAATATGCTCAATGAAAGAATGTTTTATATGGGCATGTCAACAGTCAGCCTAATCTGAAAACCCAGCCATCAAGTGCCAGATGAGGAATGCCAAAATGCCAAGAAATATATCAAGAGGTAAAAAGAGCCAATAAAATAACTTCCCATCTTGTGGCAGTTTTATGGAAAGGATTTACATAGAAATCAAGGGCTAATAATGAGAGCATACAAATTACTGTGGAAAATGATGATTAGTGATAATAATTGTTCTAGAAAACGTGTGTCACCTGCCTCTAAATGGTAATTTACTTTTGACTAATGAATAATTCAAGCATCTAAGCTTAGGACAGACCCCACTTCTATTGCTAAATAGTTCCCTAACAGGCCAAAGGGAGAGGACAACAACTGAATAGACCCCAAGACCAACCTGTTTCTTCCAAGCAATTGCTTCATTGCCTCTAACTGCCTGGTCATGCTGGCTAAGCCCTGAAAATCTCTCCCTTTCTTCTTTTTTTTCTTACAACATTTCCTGATATCTTCAGGATTTCCTGGAAAGAGTAAGAGCAAAAATGAAGCAGAAGGAAGAGAAAAAGGAGGAAGAGCAAGAAAGGGAGAAGGATCAGGAAGAGAATGAGGAGAAAAGAGAGAGAGAAAAAAAAAGAAGGGAGGAAGAAAAGAAGGAAAGGGAAGAAAAAAGAGAAAGGAGCACACTAAAAGTATCTTCCCTCTAAATGTTAAATGCATTGAAGAAACTTACTTGGTTTTAGAAGTGTCTATGGAGTCTCACCGATTAGCTCTTACAGAAAACTCCTTTTGTTGCTCAATGTAAAGTTCTCAAAGTTAATGAATAAGCAAATTAATTAGTTTCCTAGGTGGTGTGATTTCAGAAACTGTGGCTTTAAAAATAATTCTACCAGCCAGGGGTGTAATCCCAGTACTTCAGGAGGCCAAAACAGGTGGATTACCTGAGGTCAGGAGTTCAAGACCAGCCTGGCCAACATAGTGAAGACTCATCTTTTAAAATGTTAACAATAACAATTCTACCTTCTCTCATCTGGTTTGGAAAGTCCATAATTAGAGAGCTTACCATTTGGTTCCTAATTTGGCATAATGCAAGTATCTCTAGGACATAGCCAATATAAATCTTTTACACATTAGTATGAAATTGTATCAGATACTTTATACCTACAGTAGATTGAAGAAGCAAGGAGAGCCAGATACCAGGGGTGCCTAAAGAAGAGGGGAAATGAAAGAAAGTGGAAAAATAACTAGATGCACTGCAGTTTATTTTTCCTGCCTGCAATTTTACCTAAAAGAGTGATGACTATCACTGTAACTCTAACTTGTGAGAGAATCATGTTAATTTTGTGTGTGTGCATAGCACCAACCACAGAGTGCCATTCTATAGATGTTTGCTGGATTAATGAGTAAATGAATGCAAGTATTCAGTGATTACTATACTCTAGATATTTTGTAAAATCTATATATAACACAATCCCTTGCTACTAGTAAGTCATCTTCTAAAAGAAATGGTGTACGTAGCAAGTAAAGTATTCTTTCCACCTAGCTATTCCTCTCCATTAATTTCTAAACCAGGGTCTGTCTTCTCCCAAACCACTTTAGCTTCTGGTTAAGAAATCTATTGTTACTGGAAAACAAACCAGAACTGGTGCTCTTTTGTATGCATACTACATACAAATGAAGGATGGCTAATGATAGAGATATCACAAATAGACATATTTAATCATTTATTCAATATTTACTGAATGTCTGCTATGTGATGAGTAAGGCAGGCAAAGTCTCTGACCTCTTGGTGCTTCATGTAGTAAAGAGAAGTATATTAAAAAGTGTAAACCAATACAGAAATAAAGCTCTTTCAGATTATTGCAGATTCTATTTTAAAAATACAAATGTGGTAGAGAGTGACTGATGAAGTAATGGGTTGAACCAGTTTGGCCTAGGAATGCTTCCTGAGAATGCAATGAGCATGCAATCATGCTAATTTCTGTGGGAAGTGTTCCAGGCATAGACAACACCAATTAGAAAGGGAAGAAGCAAGTGTTCTGGGGACAGAAAGGTGAGTGTGGTTTTAACGTAGAAGAAGAGTAGTCTTCTTTCTAGCACAAGCCCAATAATTTAAATTGTCATTGAATGATCATTTAAAATTAATGTCTAAGAATTATACGTGGATCTTCTACTGTCTAAATTTTAATTCTGTCTTTGCTATTTTTTTTTTTTAATTCAGCTATCTTGTGTTTCAGAGATGCTAGGTTTCAATTCTTTCTCTAATGGGCTTTCTTCATAATTGCACTGATGAGTATTTAAGCATTTATGACAGACCAGCCTTAAAAGAGTGAGTTTATGTAGTACCATTATGAGCCCCTTACTTGAAGTTAGACAACAAAGAGTATTCCTTCCAAATGTGTTCATTTAAGGTTCATATGTGATTTGAAAAGCTTGAAGGAATTGTGGCCAAAGATTTGTACATTAACACATTTATAACCATCAATACATTAGTCTGGGCTCATTTTATCAAATGATCTAGTTATTATCTTGGGAAGCAAAGAGCAGGACCCTAAAAGATTAGAAGAAAGGTAAGCTAAATTTGTTGATGAAGGAGAAAAGCAAACAAAGCTCAATATATAATAAGCGATAAAGACAAAACTATTTTTTGCTCAAAATTTTAGCCATCCTAAACCGTTGTTCTCATGTATTTTTGCAAGAAAGTGTAAATATTTCCTTGCTGCAATCAAATCTGAGAGATTACAAAGCAAATGAATATTATTTTTCTAGGGCTATGGTACATTACATTTCTCTTAGGTGTGTGCTGTGATTGTATCTCACTGCTGATTGTGTCTTACCAGACTTAGTGCTTTCCTTGGTTTTAAAAATAATGGCAATGCTAATTCAACATAACAATAGCTTTAAAATGTTAGTGTTTAATATTAACATTATGGTTATCAGCTATTTTAATTCGATCATAACCTAATAGTAAATCTAACGTGACTGTAAAACAACATCCTACAAAGTAGTTGCCATTGAAGACCTTTTTTGGGATGGCACACGTTGTTCTGAATGTCTGCAATGGTCGGAGGATATGCTATTCAAACTGGCATATCATCCTCAATTAAAGGTGACAACTTTTGCTTTTTTTTTTTCAAAAATACCATTTTGAGGAAAAAATAAAGTAATGAGGTTCATTTTCTCATGTGTCTCAGAAATAGATTCCAATGACAAAATGAATGGGAAGAAGAGAAAGGGAAAAAGGATGAGGAGGAGAAAAATGAGGATGAGAGACAGAGGAGGAAAAAAGGAAGAAGAGAAATAGAAAAGAATCCAAATATATTGCAAAAAGACACTTTATTCAAATAAGTACATGTTCTCACAGATGAATACTTTGCATGCATATTCTGACACATTTATTTAAATTTCTAAAATTTTACTTTATGCATGTTATAATGTAAAATAGAGGATGACCTCTTTTTTATAATTTTATCTCATTTAATAAATGCAAAGATATCCTATATCAGAACTAACAAAATGAAAGTAATTTATTAAAAATATAAAGTTTCATTAAAGTATTACTTAATTTTTGTGTGTATGAGTGTGTGTGTGTTGGTATGATTGGTCTATTACCAACAACTTTCACAGGACTCACTCTTTTATAATCTTTATTCCTAGTCCTTGATTTTCCTCTTTATATTAATCCTCTATGTCTTCCACAATTCTAATCTAAGATTTAAAAAGTGAACTGTGAAAGGGAGTGGCAAAATGTTTGATAGCATGACCCAGAAGAGGTTCAGAGGTTTGATGGCATGACCCAGAAGAGATAGAGATTGCCAGAATTAACATAACAGAGGATTAACTGTGCTCCTGTGAGAAGCATTGATTGGGCTGGGAATAAAAGTCTGTTTCAACCTTTCTGTACTGGTAGTTAGCTCCATCTTAACCACTGACAGCTTCTACTCTTGCTTCTTAACCATAGCCTTCCTTTTATTATTTTTTTTTTCTTTTTCTGGGGCTGTAAGATTTTTATTTGATTTTCACAATCCTCCATCTGTATCTCCTTTTTACTTGTAATGAAAAATTTCAGTTCTGTAAGATGCCAGTATAATGACCTATTTGCTTTATCCTATAATATATAAACAGTTGCAAAATATGAGTAACAGTATTACAACTAGTAATATGATGATTGCTGTAACAGTTAAAGATTAGCTTCAGTGTTGTTGTTGTTTTTTGTCCTGATTATTTTTTTAAGGTATATAAAGTCAAATTACTACATAACTTTCCTTTATAATGGGAAACCAAGAACCGTAGGTTGAAGGGCTACTCTTCAGCAGTTATAGCCTCACTTGAAAACCCAGCTGGCCTCTGCTAAGAGCTTCCACTTAAGGGTTGGTAGTTTTGTTCAGACTCTGCCTCTGCCACTTACTAGCTCTATACCTTTGTGAAAGCCATTTAATGTCTCTGTCTCAGTTTTCAAATTGGAAGAAATGAAGGGAAGAAGAAAAACATAAAGTTTCTCTATTCTAAAACTATTTTAAATTCTTTTTCTAAAACTATTTTACATGGTTGTTCTCAAAGAAAAAATATATAAAGATTTAGCTCAATGCCTAGTGCTTAAAAATTGTTAAGTAAATGGTAACTATATTATTTAGCTCATGAGCCAAATTGTTTTCAGATAAGATTTTTTTTTAATCAATAGAAATAAAAGTTGTGTTAAAAAAAAAAAATCCCTCCTTTACAGAATTATATGGGCAGGTAAATTCTGTCTCATGCAAACTTCTGTGGTTTTTTAAAGTTCACGTCAGGGGGAATATATTTACAATATGTTTTTTGGGGGAAGGGTTGGGAATAGGAGGGAGGGAGACAAGAAATATATAGGGAAAATCATCTTAGAAAGAATAAAATTTCTTAAAATTCATCTAAAGCAGATGAGGAAACTGAGGCCAGGAGATTATTACTCCCCATGCTCACAGGATGGGATAGAGCAGGGTCTCGCCTTTGCTGGAAACCCGCTCCACTTTCTTTCCACCCAGGTGCCCTTGTCAAAAGAGTATGGAGTCCTCAGTGCCTGGGCCAAGCTCAAAAGCCTTCGTCTGTTCCAGGAATTCCAGTTCAAGCTCAATCCTCTGTCCACCCCGGGGCATCTTAAGCGTGTCTTTGAACTACACTGTGGAGTTTCACTCCAGGTCCTCCTAGAGCAGCTCCAAGGATGGGCTGAAAAGCATATAGAGAAAATGAAACAGGAGGAAGTTGGAAGGTCCGTGAGGATGGCAGCGTCAGTGTGGGGAAGAGATGCTCACCGGACGGTTTTTTTAGGCGGCTCACAAGGGTTTTATTTATTTATTTATTTTGAGACGGAGTCTTGCTCTGTAGCCCAGGTTGGAGTGCAGTGTCAAGATCTCAGCTCACTGCAACTCCGCCTCCGGGGTTCAAGCAATTCTCCTGCCTCAGCCTCCCGAGTAGCTGGGATTACAGGCACGGGCCACCACGCCTAGCTAATTTTTGCATTTTTAGTAGAGACGGGGTTTCATCGTGTTGGCCGGGCTGGTCTTGAACTCCTGACCTCGTGATCCGCCCGCCTTGTTCTCCCAAAGTGCTGGGATTACAGACGTGAGTCACCACTCCCGGCCTCACAAGGGTTTTTGAAGTCTCCATTCCCGTAGACTGAGCGAGGTTTTCGATATCCTCCTCCCTCATTAAAAAGTTATATAACAGGAATCTGAGTTTATGCCGTTTGATTCCCAAGACTTCTCCAAGCTGCACTGGAAATCAGGAAAATCGACTAATACTACTGCTCAGATTATCATCATCGTGGTCATTTAAGACGGAATGCCACATCAAGTGTAAACCAGACATTGAAAAATTCGCTTTCAGACCTCTGTTCCGTGCCTCGGTCTCCGGCCGTCCCTCTCCCCATTCTCCACCCAAGCACTAAAATTTTTCAGTTTGAGAAAAAGAAAAGTGAGGACAACACAGGAAAAAAGAACGGGAGGGTTTTCGGGTTATTATATCTGAGATGGCGTATATAGTCCAATTTTATTTTCTAAATCGCTCCACACATAAAATGTATACCTTTAGCCAAGAGGAAGGAAGAAAGAAATGTAATAGCTGGGAGCAGAGAGAAATAGCCAGCACCATCCCAGCGCAGAGCCCGGGCGCGGGGCCTCGGGTCGCCCACTCCCGCTCCTCTGCCCGGAGGCGCGCCAGGTCTTGGGCGTCCTCAGCCTACGACACGGATCCCAGGGACGGCTTATCACCTAATATCTCGAATTCCAGATTTTGTGTGTGCATGTGCAAATTTTCCACAAGAAACTGGGAAAGATTGTTGAGCCTGTTTCCAGCGGTTGGGGGTGGGGGGGTGCTTCTCCGTCTTTGGGTCTTTCCATCCGCACCAGCAGCTGAGGGACAACGGGGTGGGGGTGGGAGGAGGAGTGTAGAGGAGAAGACTCGGGGGCCAGGTTCTCAGAGGCTCTGGGAGGTCAACTGTTCAAGTCCAATCTTTTCTAAATCTTACTCGGGGAAAACCCTGAACATGAACCATTAGAGAAGAGGGCAACCCCTGTAATAACAGGGCCCGGCTGCTGGGCATTGTCAACTGGGAAAAATCTCGGTTGCTGCTTTTCTGTTGAAGACGTGCCAGAGCCTGGGATAGTAGCCTGAGGTCACAGGGCCACACCGAACGTCCGCAGCTCTCTCTACCTTCTCTCTGCAGAAAAATCGTGAGGCTGCTCCTCGTCGGCGCCCACTTAGAAGTTGGTTGATGAAGGCTGCTGTGCGCACCCCCAGCAAGGGTAAAACTGGCACACTTGGGCCTGAAATGGGGTCCTCGGGGGCCTGGTAGACTCCAGTATGCCCTTGGTAAGTTTCAGCTTACAGAAAAAAGAGCGTTCACTTTGTTTCTGGTGGAAGGGTGAAAAGGGCAGCTACGTGGCCAAAGGTGAGTGCCCAAGTTTGCAAGGGCCCAAGCTAATCGGGACTCTGATTTGTAGACTGCTGGAACTTGAGCACACTTTGTTCTCCACTTTTGGTCGTCCTGCATCAGGTGTGCGATTGCCTGACCAGCAGGAGGGGCGTCCGCTCTGTGCGCCCCAAGTGGTGCCAAGAGTGATTCGCTCCACTTCCCGGGGCATGGAGGTTAAGCCAGGCGGGCAGGAACGTTAGTGGATCCTTGATTGGGAGTCCTCACGGTTTTATTTGTTTTGTTTTTCTGATTCGATTCCAAAGTTGATGGATTCTCCTGCTCTGGGGTTACGGGGAACTCCTGGGGCGCAGTATAGGGAAAGTCAAGGAAAACTACTCTCCCATAGGCAGTTGCTGCGCGAGTCGCGTCTGGGCGTTTTTAAATTGAACATTGTTTTGCTTGCTGTTTGGTTTTCTGAGATCATTTCTTAAACTACTACAATTCAGTTATAGCTATTGATTGTATTTTTGTTGTAATGTATATTTAATGTTTGGGGTTTATAAATGCTATTTCCCGTAAGGCGCCCTCAGTCCTTTCTTTGGTCCGCAGTGAAATAGAGATCTTAGAAACCTTCGGTTTCCCTGGGTTCATTTTCATCGCGTGTTCCTCATCCTGCCAGGTTACGGTTTTTCCCTCACCGCGAACTGACAGTCTTGTTCCGAGTATAGCCACCATTGACTTCCGACCCTGGACGATCCCATTCAGGAGGACCCTGAAAGTCTCCGGCCGAGAAAGGAGGGAACGGGAGCTCCCTCTCTTGGCGGAGCTGAACCCCTACCCCTCCCTCCTGTGACCAGAGCCCACAGCGGGACCCGGCCACCACCCTGGGAGCCGACGCTTTGCTCCTACTGCAGCTTCCCGGCCTCTGCTAGCTCCCAGGCCATTCCCGAAGGCGCAAAGGCGAGAGGGAAAAGTTCCGAAAGAAAACATTGCTCTCTAGCCTCACCCAACGTCCAGTTCCGCTCTTCTTTTCCCTGCGGTCCAAACTTTATACTGTCCACCTGGGGAGACTGCCCCCCCCCCCACTCGGCTGTCCGTCACTAACGCTGTGGTCCCCGACCTAGGGTCCCAGATGTGCTTCCCGCTGTGCATGCGGGCGCAACAGGGTAACTGCGCTCCAGGCGTGGAATCCCCGTCCTGGGCGGTGTGAAAAAAGCCCCAAGCGGGTTGTGCTCGCAGTTTGGGAAGAGGCAACGTCTCGGATCCCCCATATCCACCCCTCCCCCAACCCTTGAGAACAGATTCGGGTGCCCGCAGAACTGCCAGGCAAGGAGGAGAGCTGGGACGGACAGGCTACTCCTGGGGAGGGGATCACCTCCAAGTTCCCGCTCCAAGAGGCTGGTAGCTGCTAGTAATTCAGACTTCTGCCCTCGGGGGAAGACAGCCAGGGAGAAAAGGGACTAAGAAATCCTCAAAGGCCCGTAGAACAAGATCCAGGAGGAAGGGCCAGGCGGATGCGGCCGTCGGCGAGGTCAGCTTAGCCTCTGCTGGACGGTGGAACCCTGAGCGCTGAGGCTGTGGAGTCGCGGGATTTTATTGTGCCTCGCCAGCTTCCACAGTCGGCTGCGGTCTGTGGAATAGGGGAGGATAAAATGCGGGCTTCGGTTTATTCAAAAAAGTGGTATTCGGTCTGAACTACCAAGTCCAGGGTTTGCTTTTGTTGAGTGCAGAACCAGGACGATCTTTCCAAAACAACTTCTGCACTAGTTTATCTAATGAAACAAATGAAGGTTAAGAAAACCAAAACAGGTCATTTTTTTTCCTCCTGGCCTTCTATTTTATTTTATTTAAGCGAAGGGGCTCCTTTGTTCTTATTTTTGTCTTCTTGTTTGCCTGAGGGGTGTGAACTCAGGAGCATCTGGGCCTTCCCACACATCATTTATTCCATTGCTTTCTTCTTGTTGACCCAACTAAGCTTTTTAAGTTTTTTTTTTTAATTCTTAAAAAAAAAAAAAAATATCAGGAGTATTGATGAACTTTGTTTAAGAATAACATTCTAACTCCTTCCCTGAATGGCTGGTGGCTCCTGAGCTTTGAAAGCCCCGCTTTTCTCTAGGTTCCGAAACCAAAGTTCTTTAAGCTCACTTCTCAAACCCTTTCCATAGGTTCTCCTTCTCTCGGTAGAAAAATCAGTAACAATGTGTGTGCGCGCGCACGTTTAAATTGCTTTTAGATTTCAGATACAACAGAAGAGCTAAGCTCGACACCACTTGCTGACGGTTTTTCTCCCTTAAACTGGGGACTCGTGTTCTTCCCTGGCATTGGATTCAGAGGAGACACCCTAGCTGCGGCGCAGGAAGGAGTTTTCTCCTCTACACTCACTCTCGCTGCATATCTCCTCATGTCCACTAGAGGTCACTGGCCCCTCGCGGCTCGCGGCGCTACCGGCTGCCTCCCTCTCCTTGAGCTCAAATTAGCCGCGCGTTAATTAACACCCGAGTCCATCAAGGCCCGTTCCTTAGTACAGTACTCCAGCAGGGCTTATATAGACAACCCAAATCCAGCCAAAGCAAACCTCCCCAAATCCAACATTTCCAGCATGTTCAAAATGGGAGACAGGCGCCTGAGTAACCCGGGGAAAGGTATGGTGCCATCACGCTTTAACTTTTGTTCTGTGGGGCTTGCTAAGTTGCTGTGAAGATAACATTCTCTGCGAGCGCAGGTTCGGCGGGGCCCGGCTGGTTTCTCCAAGGCTGGGCAGCGCGCTTTCTGGCCCCCGCAGCACACTGGTCCTGGCGAGTTTCTCCAACACGGTCGCCACGGGGAAGAGGGGCGCAGGTCCACACCGTCCTAGGCGCACACGAATGTAAAGGGAGGATATTTGTTTAGGATATGATGCACAAGGAAATGCCCAGATGTCTTTGAGATGGGTGGAGGAAAGAAATATGAAAGACGTTTCTCTTGCCTTTTGATGAGGAATGGGGAAGGGGCGGGGGTTGATGGTGGAGATGGAAGCCCGGAATTGACTCTGGGAGCGAGAGTGAGGCGATGCCTGCGATGTCCAGGGAAGGTCATTGCCTCTTGCAGAGTGTGAGTGGTTTTTTTTGTTTGTTTTTAAAGGTCCACACGAAGCTTTGAATATAGCTTTTATTTTATTTTATTTTATCTCAACTAAATCCCAATAAGCATTTCCCACTATGAACTGGGGAAAATGAGTCACGTCTCCAGGGCCTCAACGAAATCCTTAAGAACTGCATGAAACGAAGCCCGAGTTATATTCCCAAAGCGCCGTCCACCTTCGTGATATTTGTAAATTGCCATGACGAGTCCCTTTGACATAGTGTCCTAATGAGTGGAAGGGTCGCCTCTAGAGCTCTTAATTCTTTTGAGGAAAAAAAATCTTAAAAACATTAATTCGTGTTCTGACAGAAGGGTTTACAAGGCTCGGGGTCTTTTGCCTTAGCGGGGAGCAGAAAGTTTGGGGAGGAGGAGTGTGGATTCCTAGGAGTTTGGGAGCTGATCTTTTTTTTTTTTTTTTCTTTTTTTCATGGGATAATTGGTGCGGATCCCAAAGATCGGGACGGTCAGGCCTTTACCAGAGAGGGATCCAGCGTGTTAACCACCATTTGCTCCAACTGTTCAGCCGTAGGCAAAATTAGCCTGCCGCGCCCTCTTTGCAGGACCAGGCTTCTCTTGGGTTAGTTTAATGATGGCCGATTAATGAAGCCATTGTCCGCCTTCAGGGGAAAGAAGCAGCGCGGGCGGGTTGTGGGCCACGTCCACGTGTTAGGCCACGCCATAGGCACCTCCAAGGTCCGCATCAATAGCTCCCAGGGGGCGGGCGGGAGCAGGAGTGAGGGCTTCCGGCAGCCCAGCGGCAGGTGAGTCCTCCGCTCCAGACGGGGCTGGAGGGGGCATCCCTGGGAGCCCGCCCCAGTCTGGAGCATCGAGGGGCGTCCGATGCCCCCTGAGAAAGCTCTGGGACTTCCAAACTGTGACTATTTTTTTTTTTTCCCCGCTGTCCCAAATTATTAGGGAGCCACTGTTGGAGAGCGTTCCCTGCAGAATCCAATCCTTACCTGAACCCCCAACGCAGGGCCGCCCCCCATCCCACACTTCGTTCCTCTTCCCCTTCGCCTTTGGCTTGGGCGCTGCGGAACTGGCGTTCCAGGTTGGAGCAGCCGCCAGAACCTGATCCAGCTCCAGGGCGTGCACAGGTGTCAGCTTGAACCGGAATTATGTAATGAATTTGGCAGCCCTGGCTCTTACCAAACGGAATTAAGAAGGGTGGGGCTTTCCTTTTCTTTTCTCCTCCGTTTCTTTTGACTACATCTGGTCAGGTGTACTCGATCCGTGGCAGCAGGTGTTATTGCAGGAAAAGACGAAGCGGAATGGCGGCGGAGGTCAAAAAGCGCTCCCAGGAAGCGGCCCAAGACTAGCCTGGGGGCCCTGGGAAGAGCGACCCCTTCCTGAGCCGCTCACCTGAGGCCGTGACCCGTAGCCGTAGGCGACCTGAATTTCAGGCACAGGGGACGAGGAGGGGGCAGCCCCTGCTCTCTTTGTTTTCTGGCCAAAACCCCTCTGGTAGAAACTGTGGGGTTCCCTTCTGATGACTATTTGCCTTTTATTAGCCTACCATCACCCCACGAGTGTGGGAAAGTGTGAGTTTGGACTGAAAATCAGGAGATTCTAGGTAAAATACCCTTGCAGGCGACAGGGAGCCCCGCCTTCATCTCGGAAGCGTTACCTGCGAGCAGCCTCCGCCAAAGCAGGTCTCTAAAAATGAGCCAAAGGCAGCCCGCCGGAACCCCTTCTGAGATGCACGACCATGGGGCTTTGGTTCAGTGGAATTTTTAAAAGCATTTTACCAATTTTGGTAAGCTCTAGAAGGGGATTTCATACAGTCAGTCTCCATTTTATTAGGTACAAAAGAAAATTGAGGAATGATGACATCTCCCTCTCCAAACCATCAGTTTACTTGTGGGTACTAAATTATTGCCATGATGGAATTTAATGCCAGGGGCTGGTTTGAAACCTTAGACACCTAAGGAAGTGTTTGAGCCTTAAAAAGTGAAACGCTCAATTTCGGGAGTAGGCTTACTTTTAAATGATAAAAGAGTATAGTTTTTAAGTACCAATTCAAAGGCCAAATTTGAGTCTCTGAGTTGAGTTCTAAAAGGAGCACTCATTAAAGGTGATAAGATTTAAAATAAAGATTTGGAGAGTATGGCAGAACTATGACGACAGTGGCCAGAGGCTGGTGTCTAAGTGGTTATTTACAGGCGACGTGGCGTGTATCTGAACTCCTTAATTTGGACTGGTGATTTCAGCCCAAAACTCACATGTATAAAGATTTTAGTAACAACTACACAAATAAAAATGTCTCCTTCTGGAGTAGCTTCCATTTGCAGAGGTTGCTGCCAGGAAAGCTGGTGAATCCTTTACCCTGGATATTTACATGGCCCTGAAGTGCCCTTGTACCTGTGTGTTAATTGTAGCACAACTCCACGCAATGACTACCTATAAACGACATTTTTAAAAAATCATGTAAGAGATAAGCAGGGAGAAGACTAACATCTGCCAGGAAATTTTTTAAAACAAAGTTCAAACTAGCCCCATTAAATAAGTCATGGTCAAAACTGTTTCGTGGTGAATTATTTTTTGTTTTCCCTCTGCTGCCAAAGCCACTGATGATCACAGGAGACCTCAGCAAAAGGAATCAGGAAGCAGCAGTCTCCTCCACCTTTTTTTTTCCAAATGCACATGAGTTTCTTCGTGAATTCCATTTGCTGGATTTCGTCTGCCAGTTGAAGATCCTGTACTGATCTGGGTAGGGACCAGCCCCCACACGCAGCCGTCTGTTCCTGAGCAGAACTTGGAGGTGTAACTACATTTTCATGCCAACAGGACAAAATGATTTCTCTCAGAATCAGGTTGTGTTTTCAAATTACCTTTCTTGTCTAATCACGTGATGCTTAAAAGACTGATAACCTTGAAGAACCCTCCTCAGTGCCAGTACCATAGAACCTAGTTGAGCTCTGGGGGCTTTTCTTGAGTACTCATAAAAGATTCCACACCTTCCAGAGGGCAGGTTGTACGTGGTTGGTACATCAGTGGCTACTTGGTGTCTAATTTAAGCCTTCAGGTGTTTCACTAGCTAAGAAGAGTAAATTTCACAGGTTGTATATACTTTAAGAGGGGAAAAAGGAATGCAAATTATGAAGTTGTCTGTTTAAAACATAGTTTTGCAACTGCTAAGTTCTACTTAAACAGAACCCCAAATTTATTTTGTCCTCCTCAATAATAAATTACTTTCTTTTATATAATTGTTCTGTACATCAAAGCTGTACCTTGTTGAATCCCTCACTTTCCTCCGTGCAGCCCAATCCGGAGGCCTCATGAAAACGCTGGCTAATAATTTTAAGGAAAGAAAGGCAAATTCTCAAAAATGATATTCAACATGCAGGGCATTTTAATTATTAAGTAACTGTTGAACAATGAAAACTGTCCCCACCATGCCACTGTACTATATAGCCTGCATGTTGTATATAGCTTGAATGTTGCCCTTACACAAATACCCATTTTTCAACGTGTGGCTGGTCCATCGAGAACGAACTCTTGTCCTCAGAAACCAAGCTCCAAACAGAGAGAATGCGTAGGGGTGGGGGTCCAGATGTGTTTAGATTGTGTGCTCTGGGCACTGCGAACTCGGGTGCGGGCTGGGTGGGGGTCTACATGCTCTTTACTTCCTCTCTTATCGCTGTTGTCTGAAAGAATTTTTAAAATTCAACCCGGGTTGGTAAAATATGATCTTCATTTAATATAGTGTGTAACCGGCTCCATCCACTGAGAGGATTTTTTTTTTTCCCAGCAACTAACATAATTTTCAAAGAGCAACTTCTTTTTGTTCTATTTTCCTTCAAAACTACGCTGGGCGCAAACTAGCGACATTTTATTCTTATTCTGAAATAAGATTTGGCAGGTAAATGGGTGCTAAAGCATGCCAAATGTTCAACAATCTACTGTTCAGAGATTCTTTATGCCACAGAATAGGTTTATAACTCTATAGCAATAATAATCCCTTAAGTATACAAATATACAGTTCACCAACCCATCTAGTGGTTTCACTGGAGTGGGAGAAGGGAGATGGTTACCGTGACATCATTGTTATTATTTAAACTGCCAGGGGAGAATATAATTGTTAATAAAAGCCTTCTTCTCCACGCCCCTCAAGGTTCCCTCCCCCCTGGCATTTTATGACGTGCCATCTACAATGAATGTAAGCAGAATTATGTTGATCCTGGGAACCTACTGTATAACTATAATGTCGCACAGGTCAGCAAGGAAATGAAGAAGAAAATTACTCTATTTAGGGATAGTTGTTTGAGAAAATATATATTTACAAGTTTGGGGTATTGGTATTAAAACTTTGTCTCTTTGAATGTGCGTATGTGTGTACAGAGGGAGTGCTATGAACGGGTTGTATGCATCCTTTGTAGAATCCGTGTGCGTATGTGTGTATAGAGGGAGTGCTATAAACGGGTTGTATTCATCCGTTGTAGAATCCTGGTGTTTGTACATTAAAAAGCTACCATGTAATCATTCTATGGGGCTGGTTTAATGCATTTAACAGAGAACTAATGGGTAGTCTATGTTGAAAAGTATGGTCCTATTTTTTAATCCCATCACGTATTGAAGCGGTTCTGTGCGAGTCTGCCGCTTTCACCTTTATCCACGGTGGATGCTCTTGTTCGAGAAATCCATTTCAACCACTTTTGGTTCCTGATCATTGCTAAAATGCCTCCACTTCTTTCTCTGCAACTATTCTTTATTTTTGGCCTATTTTTGCCAGACTTAGCAATAATGATAAACAATCCTTGCCGCATTGAAACTCAGTTGAAATGATCCGGTGAACCCCCGCCTTGGCCCTTGCTGCAAACTGTAATCTCAAATAAATACTGGATATGGTCGAACTTGGTCGTGGGCTCCAAGCTACAGGAGACCGAAGCTACTTTTTCGTGTCCAAGCTTCAGGAGACCGAAGCTACTTTTTCCTGCCGGGATTTTACCTTCTTTCTAGCCTGGAGCGCGCGCGCTATGTACACACACACACACACACACACACACACACACCCTCTGTAAAAACAAGCTGAGGTGAGGTGAGGGGGTGCCCCATGTGAACAGAGACGCAGGGCTCGGGTGGAGGGAGCCTGGCCAGTGGGGAAATCGGCGGCGTGAGCAGCGAGCAGCGCAGGGACCAGGGGCTATGACTAAGGTGGGCGCCCCGCGGCCACAGTGAGGACGCACGGAAGCTGCACTAGCCTCCGGCGCTTGTCTGAGATGCAGGAGTGGATGACCCGGCTCCCGGGAGTAAAATCAAAGTTCCGTGGAGCATGGAGCCGGCAGACAGCCACGCTTGTCCGAGCTGAGAGCCCTCCGTAGTTCGAGCTCGCGCGTGGAGCGGCCTCCAGCTCTCGGTCTGCTCTGGTAGAAGCCCACGAAGGGGGTCCCGCGGCGCCAGCTTTTGTACGGCCCCGCCTTGGCCAGCCGTGAGCTGACGCACCGGCTCCCCGGGGACGCTGGGGGCGTCGCACCGCAGCTGGGTGGGGAGCAATTTATTCTTCGCCGTCCCATCCCAGCCCATCTTCGGTTACTCCACCTACCCCTCCCATCCCTCCTCCTCCTCTTCCTCCTCCTTCTCTACCAACGCCCGCACTACCTTCTGATTCTCCACCTCCTCTTCATCCTCCATCCCCCTTCTTCTCTCTCTCCCCCCTCCTCCCTCCCGCCTCCTTTCTCCCTCTCCCCCTCCCTCTCTCCTCTGAATAAGCAAGCTTTTGCCTCTAAAAGTCACAAGTAATCCTCGTGTGTGACAGAGAGAGAGAGAGAGAGAGAGAGAGAGAGAGATAGAGAGAGAGAGACAGACAGACACGAGCTGGCCGAGAGGAGCAGAAGGCAGGAGGGGAAATCTGGCAAAACGGCTGGGAGAGGAAACTTGATGCTTCTGGGCCAACATTTGCCAGGGCCTCGCTCGAGGTAAGTACACTGGGGGCCCGCGGAGTCTGTACCTGTCAGGTCCAGCCCCCGCCCATAGCCCAGAGATGGGCACCCTTACCTGGGCTATTCAAATAATGATCAAAATGGAATGAGAATGGGGTGCGGGTGAAGGAGTGCCTCAGCCGGAGGGCCAGGGGCCCAGAGGATGCTGTGCGCCTGGAAGCTCGGACCCCAGGCTCTTGCCCCAGGGCACCTTGTGCCTCCAGCCCGGGTTCCGAGAGACTGCGGGGGGGTGGGGGGGGGCTCCAGCTACCCGATTTCCCTTCCTAAGTCTCGCGTTGGCCAGCTCCCTCCTTTACACACCCGCGTGCAAATGAGCCGCTGCTCTGTCATGAAGTGAGAATGTGAGCCCCTCTCTAACCCTAGAAAAGGAAAGTTTGGTAAGGCGGGGGCTGTGCAGATCTGCTGTTCTCTGGAATCTACACTGGGAACCCTAGACTTGGCGCAGAAAATTAATAGTTTTTCATTTTTCCTTTAAAAAAATTACCTTGAACGAAAAATTGTATGTATTCAAAAAAAATTATTGGATTACCATGTCTGATCAGCTGCTGATGACCTACCAATAAGCGTTTTAAACACACACGCACATTCACGCGTGCGCGCGCGCGCGCGCGCACACACACACACACACACACACAACAGGGGCGATGTACAGTGAGGAAGGCCGTCATAACTAACCAAGAATTCAGAGGGAGTCGCGAGGGCTTTTAAGTGTGTAAAGGCTGTGTACGTGTCCCCCTTGTTACAGAGAGCAGAGGGAGGGGGCAGAGGGAGTGCGCGGTCGGCTCGGCGTTTTCGCTGTGCCTGTGTGTTTCGCGTGTTGTCAGCTGGCTCCAGTTTCTAAAAGCTGAGCGCTGCCAGGGGCGGGGGCCAGCATCCACCATCCACCACGGCACCCTAGTGGTGAAACAGGTCTCATTTGTTTGGTGCAGAGCGGTGACGACCTAGAAGAGACTGGAGTGTGGTTAGGTCAGCCCCCTGCCATCCATTACACCTGCAGCAGATGGCTCAAGTGGTAGAATGGTTTTGTTTGCCGAGATCAAGAAAGGAGGAGGGGGAAGCTAGAGCCTCGCCCCACTCAAAAGAAGTACCATAAAGAGCTAAAGAAATGAAAGAAGCCATATTCCTACCATCAAAAGCAATAATGTTGCCGCCTTCCAGGAGTGAACCTGGACACGTTAGTGACCTTGGCACCTGGCTCGAATTGATAGAGACAGAATTATAGAACCAATATTTTTCAAATGTATTTTTGAAGTGCCCACTCCTACACACACACACACACACACACACCTATCTCCAGCCAGATGCACACAGGTGTCCTTGGAGCTCTACTCCCTGAAGCCAAACGTCAGTAAGACCCTGCAGATTTCCAGATGAAGGAAGCCTCTTCTCTCTCCCCACTTTATTCAGTCTGCCTGCTAGCTTCCACACACAAGTCCACTCTCCCCAGACAACCACCTATCTGGAATTTAATACATTAAGTCAAATGTACCCAACTCATTTTCACATGCGATAATGTGCCTTTCTGATCAGTCTTCACATCCTTGCTTTAATTCCTTCCTTCTTGCTACCTAAGAAGCAAGAAAGGAGGACACACACCCTCCCAGGCAGTCTAGAGGAAAGACAGGCGTGACAAAGAACACAGATACAGTCTAATGACAGTTTAGCCTGCCTTCTATTCCTTAATTTTCTTGATAAAAAAGAGGAATTAAGAGAAAAATATATTGAGGGAAACCTAAACAGAACAAAAAGCCTTGTCTCCTCCCTTACCTCACACAGTCATCACGATAACACCTATACACAAATCACATATATGAATATGCTTATTCATATTTTGTGTGAAATATGAAATTATTTTGCTGGCCTAATTTTCTGTTCTAAACAGTAAACTTTTTTTTACTAGAGTTTAATATGCTAATGCTTTGGGGGTGACTAGTATGCAGAGAAATTCCACAATTTTTGAAACATAAATTCTATTTTTCTATCTTCTTTAATGTCAAATCAACATTTTTAGTTAGTCAAACCAAAGAATATCAACAATGAGAGCCCTTTCTAGCTAAGATTTTGGAGTCACAAATAAAGCTACATCCTAAGAAGCTAAAAGGAAGGAAAAAACATCAACCCCTGCATTTATCAAGGTGCTTTCAATACCCAAAGACACCTTTGAACTGGGTTTGGTTGATGGGTGCTTGTTGTGTGTCCAATGTCATTTTTTTATAATAATTTTCCTGTCCTATGAATGTCTCCATTTTATAAGGAGAAAGCTGGCTTTGAAATGTAGTGAGAAACCGGATTTGTTGAGAAAAAATGCCGGTAGGATATAGCCCTATTTGTTAATACAGGTTTATTCATACATCATACACACTGCTGAGTCTCTCTTCTGTGATGTGAATTCCTATATTATCAGGACACATTCGAATTGACTTGTAGGAAAATTTAAAAAGAAATAAAATACTTGCAGAACAGAGTTGAAGTACAGGTTTCTTGGGCCTTTTGGTGATTTCTTTTTAAGAGGGAGAGAGAGGGAGACATGATCTAAAACTCTTGGCTTTAGAGACAATAAAAGCTTCCAATTTTATTAAAATAAAACAGAATTAGCAAACTTTTGTGATTGCAGAGAATGAAGACAAAAATTTAGTCCTAATAAGGCCTCCCACCTTCCAGGCAAAACATTTTAGACCCTAGTTCTAACCAGCATATAAAGCTAAGAAAAATAATTTCCAAGATGAACTCTTGAAATCTGAATGGAAAAAAATGTTTTTAATTCTAAGGTTTGTTAATATTTTACACAGAAATCTCAAGGAATGAAATTAGCTCAGATACCCCAGTATCTGAAGGAAAATAAACATGTTTTTACTATTTGAGCAGGTTAGTATCAGAATCACACTCAATCAGGTTTTTTTTATGCCCAAGTGAGCCTCAGAACCTGAAAAGGAGAAAAGAAGGCATCTTGGGGAGTAATGGAAGCTGAGGTTCCCCCTCCTTTACCAGCTGCTGGGACCAACATCACATCTCCTTCCCATATGAAATGGCTATATGCTATTACAGAAAACACTAGATAAGAGAATGTGAATCTGGAATACACGAATCGCTTTTTTGCCATCCCCAACCTCGCTGAGTTTTCATTAGAACTGCCATGGCTTCATAATCTCTTACCCTCCCCAACAGAAGCCAACCACCGAAGCCATATGTATGTATATGCACACATGTGTGTATGTGTGCATATGTACACACACACACACACACACATATATATATATATATATATATATATATATATACTTTGGTATACAGGCTTTAAATATATATATACACATCCGTAGGTCTCCAAAATATCACCAGCAGCCCAAATTTGCCTTTATTTCAGGGGCGATTAAGACGATTATAATTCTTAAAGAAAAGCTACCAAATTTCACTCCCTGGCGGCGGTCGCAGGGTGCACAAAAGGTGCTCGAAGCTGGCTAGCAGCAGGGCTCGGCTGGTTCGCGTGCCCGGCGCCAACCGCTGCATGTGAGTCTGTATCCTTGACTCGCACATTTCCCCGCCTAAGGGAGGATAATGAACTCTTTTCTTTTCCTAATTTGTAAAGATATCTTCTTTAGTCAGTGTCGCTCTGGGGACGGCGGGGAAGAGGCCTGGGTCATGAACCTGAGGAGGTCAAGTCTCCGACCTCTGCTTGGGTCTCTCTCTCATTAAACAAGGGACGGTGGGCAACTGCGTCTGCGGGTTTCTCCGGTTCCCCCAGAAAAAAAGAGCATGCTTGTGTGCCTGAGTGTTCAGTTCCATCCTACAATTCTCTCAGGGGTCTCCAGAAAGCGTGGCTTTGTCTTCCCCAGGGTGGATGAGGCCTAGAGCAGTCCGCAGAGCCTTGGGTGCAGTTTCCCGCGGCCTCCCAAGTCCACCGAGCCGGGCACCCCAGCCCAGGGCAGCCCTGACGGCCCAGGCGAGGTACCCGTGCGGCCAGTAGGTGTCGCTGTTCCCCTGCCGGCGGGAGCCAGGAGCCCCGCGCGGGCCCCCAGCTCCACTCAGCCTTCGGCTCCCTGCAGGTTCGCAGACTCACCGGAGCTCGGGAGACAGGGCCGCTCTTCCCACCCCCGCCCCGGGACCATGCCCGTGCTCACCTTGCCACGACCGCAGCGACAATGCCGGCCTAAGGAAGTACTTTCGGGGAGAGAAAGGAGAGATGGGTCTGTTGTGGCGAAACAAGGGCCCCGACGGAAAAGGCTCCCAGCCGGCTTCTCTCGCGGCTGCCAACTCTCCCTCCTTTCTCTTCACGTGCCATGGGCGGCGGTGGGGCACTGAGGGCCTCCTGGTAAAATCCCAAGACAGAGGATTCAACCGGGGTTCCATATGGGCTTTGCAAATAAATGAGAGGTTGAAAATCCCAGCTTCGTGGGAGCTAGCTACAGAAAGAGTGGATTGGTTTTAATATTCTTAAATTAGAAGAAGAAGAAGAAGAGGAAGAGGAAGAGGAAGAAGAAGAAGAAGAAGAAGAAGAAGAAGAAGGAGAAAGAAGAAGAGGAGGAGGAAGGAGAAGAGGAAGGAAGAGGAAGAAAAGAAGAAGAGGAGGACGAGGAGGAAAAGGAAGAGGAGGAGGAGGAGGAGAAAGAGGAGGAGGGGGAGGAGGAGGAAGAGGAGGAGGAGGGGAAGGAGGAAGGGGAGGAGGAGGAGGAGGAGGAGAAAGAAACCTGGGCCTGGCTACACGCATGGGCTACATACCACCTTGTACACACATATGAACGCAGAAATGCCGGGTAACCGCGACGCCGTCCCCTCCCCAGGCCCAGGAAGGAGTCAGTATTTGGAATGTGGTTGTCTTCCCCAAAAGCGTTGCTTGCCAAGTATTATTTCCTCTTGGAAATCCTAGCAGTTAGCAAATCTCTCGAATCTGCATTGAAATGCTAGGTATTGAGAATTCTGTGCCCTTCTCTGGCGTCCTGCGGCTCCTGGCCTTCGGCCTCAGTGTGCCGCCTAAGACATTATTAATCAGACGCGTTCTTTTTGTATGTGTTTCAAAAGAAGGGCGTTTGGCTTATAAATACCGAAAGGGACATTTACAGTGGGTACATCCTATAGGTGACTGGAGACTTTAGTATGATTCTGATTGTTTTGTACAGGGAAATCACTGCTCTGATTTAAGGATGGGGAGAGGGAGACCGCACTGAACAGGCTAAATTCAGAACCAGGTGTTATTCAGAGTTAATATGCAAAATGGAGCTGGCTATGTATTTAAATTAACATCTAAAATCATATCTTCAGTCAAAATGTGGTGACATTTTGCAGTACAATTTTAAAAAAGATTCACATTTTATCTGTAAAATTTGGGTAAAAGGAATAAATTCGTGAAGAAGAAAAAAAGTAACAATAAAATTTGAAACAGGGAGAAAGAAAAATTTTCACTTAAAGTCCAAAATATTTCGGAACACATTTTGTTCCTAGTCCTGGGCCGCCGTCTCATCATCTCAAAGGACATAGTTGGACAACTGCTGAATCGTTAAGGCAAGCCTTAATTTTTACCATGAGGTAGCCAACATCTTTAAATGTCATATGCGTTTCGCTATGTTTTATAAAATGGGCTTCGTTCTGTTAAGTCCTATATCCGTTATACAATTCTAAATAATTATTTCTGATTGAGACGGCAAATTAATCATTCGGTGACGTGGTGGTGGCGGGGGGAGAAACACGTGTCTCATTGGAGATTGTGAAGTTCAGTGAGGTGGTATTTTTAGCTTGAAAAGTCCAAATTCAGATTTTGGATATTTCTCCCCCTCACCGTTTCCCCACCCCGTCCCCGTTTTACTCTTTATTTTACTCAACCCTTTGGGCTCCCTTTCTCCTTTTTCTCTCCCTTTCTCGCTTCTGTCTTGTCTTTCCCCTTCACAGCGCCTCTCTTCTTTTCTCTCTCTTCTTCCTCTTTTCTCTCTCTCTCCTCTCATTTATTGTCTGATTCTATGCCAAGTTAATAGAAAAGTAGCAAGTGGGAGGCCCATTACCCTTAGCAGACCCTCTCTCTCTGCCGCGTGAAGGGCACTTTGGGGAGGTGTCAGTCGCTGCCAGGTTACCCGTCAGAGTGGTGGCTCTTAGTGCAGGGCGTGCAGCTCACGAAGGAGTTGGGGTCTGCGCGGGGTTGCGGGGCTTATTCAAATACCGCCCGCTGCTGCTGTGATTCGCAGGGACTCGGCCTCCATATGGTAATACGGGGCGGGGGGTTGGGGGAGGCGCAGAAGGGAGGGGAGGGGAGGATGGGGGTGAGGGCGGGGTGGGAGGGGGCTCCGGCACCGCGCGCTCGACTACCGGGCTGGGACAGAGCACCCGGACTCGCGGCGGCAGCGGCAGCGACGCTACCCACCCTCTTCCCCAACACCCACCGAGCCAGCGAGCCACCGAGCCACAGGCCCTCGGGGTAAGCCACAGCGCGCACACGACGATGACGGTTCACACGCTTCGGGTTACTACCGTGCGCCAAAGAGGGAGATTAGAAACAGAAAAGGAGATTACAGAGAGATCAGAGATAAGAGGTGTACCTCTCTGTGTTCCTTGTCACACAGCGCGCGCGCACATACACACGCATCTGTACACACATGCATGCTCAGACAGCCGTACAGGCACGCATTCCTTGCTACTGCCATCTAAATATATGCACCGACACTCTATGCCCTGCTACGTGGCCGGTGTGTTTGTCCTGATTCTACATAAAGGCAGTCAGGTATGTGCGAGAGAGACTCCAGGCAGGAACAAACGGTAACGCACAATTTAACTGCAGCCAAACTCAAAGAGACATTGAGCCTGCCGAATTGTTTCACTAAGCCAGGTGTCCCCCCCAGAAATCGGCTATTCTGCAACCAGTTGTGGAATCCTGCAATTATTCATAAAATGTGCTGAAAATTTATTTTAGGAAACGTAATCTTGCTATATATGGCAAGGAAAGGGCGAACCTGAAGGATCAGTGTGTTTCCGTTTTTTTAATGTTATACGTGTAGCCATCTGACCACTTTTTATTGGGTGACAGATCATATGAGCACTTTGGTGTAGGTTTGGAAAAACTACAGCCAGAGGTAAGGCTGGAAATGCCATAAGAGTTAAGGGTGCTGAAAAATGGATGCTGGATAGTCCAGCATGAAAGATGGCATACAGCTTTAGGTTTGAAATGAGGGGGAATACATGTGAATATTTACACATGAAAGCCATTGGGGAGGGCTGAGTCTTGGCTTGAGTATCTGTGCAGGTAAGTCATTCATAAGAAAACTAATTACCTGTGCATGTACTTGGACTTGTTTAATTGAATAAGCTGCATGTGTGCATATTTGCTCTTCTTTGAGGCTATGCAATTATAGATTGAGTCTTTTTAAAATGATAGCTTTGGGGGAATTTAAAAAGTGGAAAATATATATATATATATATATATATATATATATATATATGTATTCCACCAGCTATCGTGCTGCATAGCTATATTGCCAAGAAAGAGATCTGATCCTATAAACAAGATTCCCATTGCTTGAAATCTAACTCAAGGCCTGTATATTTTAAGGCAGCACATTAACTGGTTTAATATAGTCAACTGTTTTATTTGTTTTCATTTTAAAGTCAGGAATCAAGGATGCTTTTCAGCCAAGATAATGTGCCTTGTTTCCAGCCATATTAAGATAAAAATGAAACAGTAAATTTTGAATGCAGCCGATAAGGCACAACATACAACATGGTTGAAAATGTCTTCCTTGCAGAAGGCTGTCCATTGCTGTGTCTACACATTTATATATATATATTTATATATATATATATATATATATATTTACAATAAGAAATGCTAGAAAGCAATAGGGCGGGGAAAGCCACACCTCTCAGGCAATCAGCACAAAAATTCTTTAGAAATCTTTGGAATCACTTCACTTATACATACATTATCTCGAAAGCACTGGCCCCGAACTATGTTTCTGCTAATATGAAGTTAATTAGACAATCAAACTTTGAGCCTTGAGCGATGGACATTACAGCCCATCGAGGTATGTCAGGAAAGAAAAAAAAAATGTGTCTTGTCTTTTATGACCAAACCAGGAGGTTATACAGCTGGCATTGCATACATGACAGATGTGCATATTTGTAACCTTAAATAAACAAGCAGGGAGACAACTGTGTATATTATCTAGCAAGAGACAGCAGCAGACACTCGCCAAAAAAGACAGACAGAAAGGGACAAGAGAGAGAGAGAGACATAATAAAATAACAAAAACAAAAAAACCTCCAAAAACAAAACAAAACAAAACAAAAAAAAAAAAAGGAGAGAAGGGGAACCAATAAAATGACAAAACCTGAAATTTTCGCGAATTAAAAAATGCAAATATACTTTTACATATGCATCAGTATTAAAAATAATACACGCTGGAACCAACCGGAGCGAGAGCAAGAAAAAGAGGAGGAGGAGGAGGAGGTGGAGGAGGAGAAGAAGGAGGAGGAGGAAAGGTGGAGGAGGAGGACGAGGAGGAGGAGGAGGAGGAGGAGGAAAGAATGGAGGCGCCGCGGAGCCCTGATTATGCACGGGCTGGAGCTGCCTCCTCTAACCTGTTCTTCTCCGAGCCGGGCAGCCGGCGGTCCTCAGCCGCCTACAGAACAGGAGCCGAAACAACCGTTCTCGAAGGCTACAGCGTTTATTTTTCTCTTTTGGGGGGTTTTGGCGGTTGTTTCAGGGGCTCGCCAACTGGCCCCTTTAATTAAAAGCTTCAATAAAAGGCGATCGCGCCAGGAATGCACCCGCTCCTCTCCGCGCAGGATTTGCATATTTTTTTAATGCCCTAATTTCCTTGATGTATGTAAATGTAGCCGGACGTAGAGGGAGACAGGGAGCTGACGTCAATGGACGTGACCTCGCAGCTAAACCTTGAACGTGAAGCCGGGATGGGGGAAAACACGGAGCGGCAGCCGGCGGAGCCCGAGAGCGCGGGCGGCAGCGGCAGTAGCCGAGCCCAGGCCGGAGGTGCCAAGGGGGCCAGTGCCGTCCCCGGGGGAGGACAAGCTGCCGCCGTCTTTCTGCAACACGCGGCTCAGACTCGCTAGCCTTCCGGCCGCACTTGCAGACTCTTGCCCTGCGCTTCCAGCCCCACCAAACACACGTTCTTTTGCTTCCCTCAGAAAAGCAACACTCCCCAAAACAACAAACCAAAACCAACAGAAAAAAAACAAATGTTTTAGACCAATGCTCGGGTAGCTTATCAGAAAGAAGACTCTGACCATGGAACATATATATTTTTTGGCTTCTCTCCACAAGAAGAGGAGGGGGAGACCACAGACAACAGCAAATTACTCCTAAAACACGATAACTACAAGTGTTCCCTGTAGGGAGAGGTAAATCGCCCAGCCGACTGGTGAAGGCTTTTCGTTTCGGTACTTATTTACCTGTGCACTCATTATGCGCGTCCGCTTCATTAACAGCAGGGTCATGAGCACGCTTTCTAATGTGAGGGGAGTGCTGTGTTGTGTGTGTGTGTGTGTGTGTGTGTGTGTGGAGGTGCTTGCGCTAGTGAGCACCGAGGCAGGAGCTCCGAGCAAAGAGAGAGATCAGTCTTTACATGGCTACCTCTGGGACTATCTGCAGAACCATGTAGGCCAGAGGTCCTAGCTTGGGGTTCGAGTTCACCCCTTTAAAAAGAGAGGCCAGCAAAGGCTTTCCCTGGACAGCCAGGTTCTTCCCATTGCATTGTTTGGGGAAGGGGGCTTGAGGTGTGAGCCATTCCGTAGCTGCTGCCTTGCCGGATTTGGCCTGGTGTTTTGCACTTGGAACTCAGCGGCCTCGCCGTAGAGGTAGTGCCTCCCCGACACGCAGCCGAGGCCTTCTCGTTCCCCTCCTTCCGCCCGCGGCAGCCCTGCGCGCCGGCGTGTGCGTGCCCGCGCACCGGGCTGCTGGCACCTCCCTGTGCACATCCGCCCCCTCCTCTGCTCGCCACCTTCTCCCGGGCAGCTAAGAAATGGTCCTTAGCCTCTTCTGGGCCGGAGGGCAGAGCTGCGAGCAGGCAAGAAAGGGGTGCCGGTGGCCGCGATGGGGACTTCTCTCTGCCATCGGCCGCTGCGGCTGCCGTTTCATCGTTCCACCTCGCAGCCCCAGCTTTGTTTTCCTGACATGCTCTTGGCCATTGGGCCCCACGCCTGCGAGGGGAGTGTGTGCGTGTGCGCGGGGGGCGGGCGCGCGCGGCGGGTGGGGGCTCTCCCGCCAAGGACACGCATGGCTGTCTGTCCTCCGGCTGCACTTGGCGGGAAAGCTAGGGGCCACCGGCGGGGCTGCGCGCCAGCGGCTCTCATTACTGCCTCCCTGCTCCCCCCGGGCCATATTTACATACGGGCCACTCTTCTGAATTTTTACGGCAGTCTTCCTCCTCCCGTACCCGGTCGCACACGCGCAGGCTCGGAACTACCGCCCGGGCGCTCAGACACCCGCGCCCAGGCTGCGGCCAGTCCCGGGCGCGCAAACAGGCCCAGAGGGGTAGACGGCACTCGGCGGGACGGATTCCTGCACCGCCGCCCCCGCACCCACGCGTCCACACCCCTGACAGCCTCCCCGCTTGTGTGGCAGGAAGCCCACCTTCCCCTTGAAGCCCCCACTCTTCTCTGTCTGCACACTTCCACCCCCACTCTCCGACATCTCTCCGTCTCTCCCTGGAAGACAGACAGACACACGCGCGCGCTCTCGCGCGGGCGCGCGCGCGTACACATACACACACACACACACACACACACGCGCGCGCTTTTTCTTCCACCTCAAATAGATAACCCCTATGGCACGTCCCTGGTACCTTTAGAATAGCTCTAGAGTTTAGAGAATAAAATTCTTTAGAATGCATTGCTTGTCTTTAGACAAACACATTTAACAACCACAACACAAACAGGGGGAGGAGTGAGGAAGGGGGGACTTGAACCAAAAGACCTTTCTTTTTTTAAAAAAAAAGTCCGCGAGTCAAAAGGTCATTCTCCAAGTTTGTAAATAAAATTGCAAAGGGAGTCCTTAAGAAAGGAGAGGAAAGAAGAGGAAGAAGGTTAGGAAGACCCACAAGTTACATAAAACGGTGCATTGGAAAAACGACAGGGCGATTCTTTAAAAAAAAAATCTTAGGAAATCAAGAGGGGGAAAAAACTGGAAGAAAAAAGAAAAAGAGAAGAAAAGGTTTAAAAAAAAAAAAGCAAAAGAAGTTTCCAAAGAAATGTGTGCTTTGCATCCTACAATAGGAAAATGTAGCCATTGCCTTCCTTCAGACGAGACATTTCTAATTTGTTCCGTCTGTCAGGAGGGGACTATGAGAGGTTTGGGTGCAAATTCATTATCTCTGGCAACGCAGAACGTAGTGTGGGGACTGAAAAAGACCGTGGCAATGGATGAACAATAGGGCTTCAGTTCATCAGTAACAAAAGCAGTGGGGAAATTGGTTGAGTTTCAGAGCACGTCCTCCTCGGCAGAGGGGGTTGGACTAGACCTTGGACAGCCCCCCCAAAAACTTGCCAAGCCTCGCACACACCACTTCACTCTCCACTCCGAGGCTCAGGGAGCAAGTGCCTGGCGTGGGGGGGAAAAGTTGGCTTTTTTTTTTCCTCCTTGGTCTTTTGCGCCCTTCTCTCTCTCCCCAGAAGGGAAGAACCATTTAAACTATTTTAGACGCAATCAACCAAGAATCACCATGTGGAATTGAGCGGCAGTTTTAAATGTACTGAGGAGAGGAATGATGAGAAAAACATTTTTTTTTTTTTTTTTTTTTTTTGGAGACGCCGAAAGGAGCCTGATTGTGTGCTGCGGCCGTGGAGTGATTCTGGATCTTGTCTTCCAGCCGGCGCCTCGGTTCCTGCCCAGCTGGATTTGGGGGGCAGCATTGCCTGGCGCAGGGAGATCAAGTGAGTATCGTGGCGGCCCTCAGGCTGCAGCTCGCCGGCGGCGCGGGGCCAGCAGTGCCCGCCGCGGCCTCGCGCCCGCACTCCTCACCTCGCCCGCTAGCCGGTGTCCGCAGAGCCCCGCTGCGGGCCGCTCCGAGGGCCAGTCCGGGGCTTTGCTTCAGCTAATTGATTGTGTGCCTCGGATGCCAAACCTGTTGATCTCGTGAGTTTTCTGAGCCAGTACTGTTAATTATCCAGCGGCTTGACCCCCCCCAGTCGCAGAGAGATGCCAGAAAATCTTCGCATTGGATAAGGGAATTTTGTATGTAATTTTTGATGGTGGTGGGGGGGGGGTCCCTTTAAAACCTACAGCAAAATACAGTTGTATTTTGCACTTCTGGATTCAGAATTCGCATTTTGAATAATTCGCCTCCCTTTAACCGCTCCAAAGTTGCAATTACCTGGCAATGAAACCAGGGTCTGATTAGATCCTGGTGGAAAACTTAGTACAGTAGCTAACTAGATCTGGTGGATTTCCACTTCCCTCTTCCCTTGTGGATTTGGGGAGGTGAGAGGCCGCTTTACAGGGTTATCCCAAGTTCAGATTCATCAAGATGCAACCATCGTGGTTAGTTATTGGTACTTGGAGCGAGTCAGCTTAAGACGCTTCTGGTATCCAAACGGAGCTGGGTGTTTGCGGTTTGCTTAGAGTCTAGGCCCGGCTGAGGAAGGCAAGAACTCTTTTCTGTGGCCTGGAATTATCTGCAGGAACCCTGGGTGACGGGAACTCCGGCAATGTATTTGCATTAGTGTCTGCGGCGTTTTATCTTGCAAATGTACCCGTGGTGCTTGAATGGGGGACTGTCTTCAGGGGTCAGGACAGCAGTGGAATTGATCAGAAGTTAGACCGGAGGCTCTGTCAAGTCACGGCCATGGCCGGGGGCCCCTTTGGAGCTGTGGCTGCCTTGGGCCCAGAACCGCAGAGTCGGATTCCGTTTCCTCCCTTTCTTGGTGTCCACCTCTGCTCACCACTCTCCTTTCTCCACCTTGACACCGGTAATTAGGGCGCTGTCTCAGGAAGCGAGCTCCCACAGTCAGCATAATTAAACCAGGGCAATACTTTCATTTTGCAAAACCAATAGCCCCACCCCTCTAGTCCAAAATAAAAATAAGCATTAAAAAATCATAAAAGAAAAGCAATCTATTTGGGGGAGTATTGACTTCCTGAATCTTGGATAGAGAGGGAATGGGGGAAGGGAATTTTTAAAAAATCCACGACTTTACAGCAATCATGTTTTACATTATTCATTGATTTACTGGAGGAAAGAGCCAATCAGGAGCCATAGATATGAATGCACATCTCACCGTGCTGTGGCCTTACAGTAAACTATTTGCATCTTTCTAATGGAGTAGGTATTTATCCAGGGATTCCTATTGTTCGAAAGGCCTGGAAATTCAGTTCCTTAAACATTTAGAAAATGACTTTGTTCCAGATTTAAAATCCTTACATGGAAAGACTCTCCTCTTTTGTATGGCAGGTTACAAGGTTCAAGTCCCTAATGTTTTTTAAGAGTCCTTCTTTCTTCCAAGCTAAAAATAAAAGAAGAAAGAAAAATTAATTTCCCAAACCCCTCCATATTCTGCATATTTTGCATTCACATTATCATGCATGTCTCCATTTAAATGCAAATTAGCATATTTAACCCTGTGGGTGCTGAGACCCAGGATACATTGTACTAGGGTTTTATGGAATCTCTTGGCATTTTAAGGAATCATGATAATAGCAATATTTTAAATGAAACCATATCTATATGACTTTATATATATACATATATATGTAAACTGTGATCATTTGTTTTCTTTACTATTTTTCAGATGAGACTGCAAAGAATCATAAAATGAACAGACAATCCAACCAACTAAAGGTAATTTTAAAATTTACATTTGACAAAATCAAAGTGATGTAGAAAATAGAGTATTTTACTCTATTTACTGGGCGGTAGGCCTGCAGTGGGTTGCATATCTCCTAATTCATGCTCTAAGTTTCTGTATGTGCAGCCTTCGCCCCTATAGGGAGCCTTTGTATATTATGTATCAAGCACAATACAAATATGAACTGTAACTCCCTGTAAAAAAGAAATTAGAGATACAGAATAAATCATAGAATACTTTTGTTAGAAAGTAAGCCAGTCAAGTACCTTGCCTGAACTATACAAGTCACTGTAAATTAAATGGCTTTTATGTAGAAAATGGTAGTCTTCACTGTACCAGTGGACTGTGGTTTACATGCATTTGAATCATACAAACCAAATATTAAAAGGGGATTTCAGTGATAGACCAATTCTTTATGCACTTTGCAGTAGTCTGAATAGGATTCAGAGGTGTTCTAAATATTGGTGACAAACCTAAAGTGTTTGAATTTATGAAATAGCATAATTCTGATCCAAATAATGTGGAAAACATAACTTTTCACTTTTAAGTTAAACAGAGATTGTTTATTCCCAAGTAAACCAGAATGTTTCAATTCATGTTGCAGCCATCTGGAGACCTATAAAAAGATTAGAAAACAAGCATGACAATCACGTCCTAATCTACTGGCCATTAATGGGAATTTATTAGTGAATGAGCAGGCAAACCATTTAAATTCAGTATATCCTTCAGTATGCAGATTTCAAAACTGATATTCTGCTCATCTTAATAGCATTTTGAAAGCAAAAATATCTGATATAACATGTAGGTGTTAATAGTTGTTCTTAATGTGTGACAGACATTGCTAGGAATCTTTAGAGCTACACAGTTGTTTCAACTTGTCTCACATCCTGCATAATAATACAGTCTTTGAAATATGTATGATAAACCATCATATATACCTTGGCAATATTCAAA
Source organism: Aotus nancymaae (assembly GCF_030222135.1). NCBI lineage: Eukaryota > Metazoa > Chordata > Mammalia > Primates > Aotidae > Aotus > Aotus nancymaae. Next base: position 80,906,744 of record NW_026988425.1, on the reverse strand, counting down.
ATAATCAGATGCTCTGTGTTAAGCCTTACTATGTAGTTTTTATTTCTGAATATCCTAAGAGATGGTGGATATTAAAATGTTTAATTGGCTATCTGGCTAATGAACAGACTGCCCATAATTCTAATGTTGGTTCTTTTCACTTATTGGGGCTCCATGATAAGTCTATGCTATATGTACAGGCATGGGGACCAGGCCTAGAGTCCGTTGATATGACTATGTGGCATTGCCCTAGAAGATGTTATTTTAAGACAGTATCTTCTATAGCTTCTAATTGTAGAAGCATCTCAAATGTTCAGTGTCTTGGCTTTCGTGATGGGTACTTTGGTTCTAAAAATGCATTTAGTTGCTTACTGTGGAAATGTTACTTTGCAAATTCACACAGATATGGGGGTGATAAACATACATAGACAAATGCATGACATCTCTTTGCTTCCACCAACCCCCACTTAGGTATATATAAAGCAAAAAGATATTCTAAAAATATCTGCGATTTCTTGGGTTTCGACTTAAGGAACTCATATGACTAGATGCTTGCTTTATGTGTTACATGCCAAATCACTAATGATTCTGCTGTTGTGTCTTGGAAAGCAAGACCACAGTACTCTTACTCTTCCAAGGCAGCAAAGCTCATTTGTGTTTTACATAATGTCTAAAGTGGAATGTGCCTCAGTGATATGTTACATTTTTATTTAGTAATTTATGTTGTGACCAGACAGTTCAAGAAGGAATAGCAACTCCATGGGGGTGTATTTATCTGAATTAGTTTTTTGTTTGCTTGTGCATTTTATATATAACCCAATGCAGCCATTTTTGATTGTACCTCTTGTACCATAATTTGATAAGAAAAATAGATGAACAATTTCAACAGCTTAGTCTTTTCTAATTAATCAGTACTGGAATGTTCACCAAAAAAGTAAATAAATAGAAAATCTAAGGAAAAGTTGGCATCTATGTTACTAAATCATATCTTTAATTGGTGTGATATTGTAGTTTAAACTCTTGATTGTAGGCTTTTCCTAACTATTCTGATTTTCTTGTCAGTCTTTTCTATAGGGTTTACATATATGTGCTCTGTATGTAATTCAGTAAGCATGTTCACATTCGTGTCTTATCACTAAATTAAGGAAAGAGTGTATGTTAATTCCAAAAGTGTTTTAGTTGTTGGGGAAAATAGTCAATCTATAGAAATGAGAATATTGTGATAAACTAGTCATGTGTGCAATGAATATTAAGATGTATTACATTCTCTAATAGCATATATTTTAAAGAATAGCAACATGACCAAACATAAGTCGAAATTTTAAAAAGCAGTTCATAAGGTTCACCCGTGGTAAATATGAATCTTATATAGATTACCTTAGATGTTCGATTGAGGGACATTTGAATATTACAACTACACGTATTACAGATGTGTTAGACATAGATTACTCATTACGAAGGAGACAGAAGAAGAAAGGGACTCTTTGAAGTGATCGTATTCACACTTTGAAAAGTTCTAAGAAAAGGAATGAGGCCAATTAATTAATAAAACAACATTCCCTCTAGATAGAAGAAAGGTGGGGGTGGGGAAGGGGAAGGTTATGCTCTTAACATCTAGGTGTTTTATATGTATTCTTCACGAAGTAACTGCTTTTTTCATAGTTTCAGAAGCAAGACTAGTATATTTTTCTTTTGTATGAAAATTGATGTTTAAAACAATAGACAAAGGCTCAGCGTTTTTATTACAGCAGAGTTGTGTACAGCATTAGAAACTATTGCTGCAATGTTTACCTGTGCTGCATTCTAACGCACACACCCTACATATGCAGTCATTTTTTAAAAACCAGGATGAAGTCTGCTTGCTTAGAGCATTCAGTCTGAACTTACAGAACAAAATACGCTGCCCTATCGCCATGGTACGTATATACAAAACTTGACTGAGCTGTGAAGCCATTAAAAATACACCACCTGAGCAAATTGTCAATGTAATCACACATCGACTCACTGCGTAATACAGATCTGATTCCCAGCCCCAGAAAGCGAGGCCCTGCTTTAAGCAATAGCAAAGTGCCTTCCATCTGTCTGCCTATGCAATCTGCCAGAAGAGAAATGCAGGCAAAGACGTTCCCCAGATCTGAAATGCTTTTATCTGTCCTTAGAGAGAGATTTCTTCCAGTCTTTGGATATTAGAACGATCTACACTAGCACGGAGGAGGTAAAAGGCCGCGGGTTGCTTTTCCAGGAGCAGTCGGTAGTGCTAGCGGAAGAGATGTTGATTGAGAAAATAGGGCTTGTTGCAATGCTGCCGCTACTGCTGCTGTCGCTGCCGCTGCTCAGGCAGCAGGCGTAGGGCAGTTGGCTGATCACTGATGCATATCAATAACCATGTACTTGAGATTTCTCATGACATCATCATTACCTTGGTCTCCCGCGGTCTCGAACCTTTGACCTTGCCGGGCTGGTCCACAATTTGGCAGTGAAAGCCCCTCCAATGATGGCCCTTTTCTCCTTCTTTCAGACCGGGGGCAGCAGCAGGCCAGCAAGACGGCATCTTCTCCTTCCCAGCCTAGAAGCCCTGTGAAATCGAGGATCTTCCCCCTAAAACACACACACACAAGATATGTGCAATCAAGCTGCCACCACTTGGTAAAAAGCTCATGGTGCCTAACCAAAAAGGATCAGGAGCAGATCCTTGAATCAGCTGTCACTTCTATAGAATGGGATGTTTTTTTTTCTTCCTCCTTAACCTGCGCTGGAAATTGCCGTTGGCTTTATACATCTCTATAGAGAGAGGCTAAAGAGTCTTGCGTGAGAAAGAAGCAATTTACAATGCAAATAGAGGCCTGTGAAGGGACGGATGCTGCTGCTCACTCGTAACAGCTTGCTGCACCTTAATAGCTGGTTTTATTTTCTGATATTAATAGATGAATTGTTGGCTAACGCTGCCGGAGATTACTTGCTGAAAGAAAAAAAAAAAGTTCGGAATAAACTCTGAAGGCAACAGATCTCATTTGGATGTTTTAGCAGCGCACACACACAAACAGAAACCAGGTCATATTTACATAAAAGAGGAATCTTAAGCGCGGCAAGAATCCTGGACGACTACTCTTCAGTACTGCCAGAAAGGATCGGGACCTGGAGTCTGGCAAGAGGAAGACAGAGGCCTGTGTGGGAAGCGAGTTGTTATCTTTGGTTATCTAGCTGTATGAGTGTATTGGTCTTCATAAAGCTAGATAACCGAAAGTAAAAACTCCTTCAAGATCGCCGGGGAACGTGTGAGAATGAAAGACTACAACCGAGAGACAGTAAAAACCAGAAAGGTCAGGAATACTTATTGAATCTAACTTTGTTTTTGTTTTTGTTTTTCTTATGATTAAAGGTGGGATGAAAGGAAATTAAGTGACACATATATGCGAACATATGAAGGTGCCAGATATATCTTGAGAGGGGTTGTGGCAGCTGCAAAGGAGAATTGTATAGTGCTAATGAGTAAAGATGCATGTGCAATTTGTGCTAAGGCAAAAGTTTATATATGAGAGTTTTTTTTTTTTTTTTTTTTTTTTTTTTTCTTCTTAGAAAGCTGTTGCAGAGATGCCTGGTACCTAGTTTAAAAATGATTCCATAATATGTAGAACTTGGGCAGTTCCCTTCAGAGGTCTCTCCCCCTCAAAATTTGAAGACCGTGCTTGGAAATTACTTTACATGTATTTGGGCTGTATGTCAATTTGTACGAAATTAGACTTTCAGAGAAGTTTATACTGGAAGGTTAATAATTTATATCTACTGAGGATTTAGAGCTAGCAGGCAAAATGAAAAAAAAAAAAGCAAGAGCTGATTTTTATTCTTCTATTCAAAATACAAGGACAGATGCTTCTCTGTTCCAAGAGGGTTTCCTTGAGGAAGCTACTGAAGCAGAAAGACATGATGGAGACGAGATCGCCTCCCCTCTTGTCAAAGTGTTAAAAAAATGTTCTGTCTTACTCTGCGCCTAGCATTGGAAATGAAAGTGACATTTACGCCACAACCCACGTGTGCGCCTCCTCTCTTTTTGTTTAAGGATGATCAGGTCTATCCAGGAAACAGCTCTGGCATCCCAAACTGAAATAATTAGGACGTATATAGACCTGACAAAAATGGAAAGGGGGTGGGGAATCTGAGGGTCTGTCTTGCCTAATTGATTCCGCTAAACGGAATGCAGGAGATGTGAACGGCAGGACGCTCCGATTCCCACGCTCGGGGGCAAGTGATAAAGCGGGGCCGGGCAGCCTATGACAGACAGCCCTGTTGGGGGGTGGGGGTATGAAAAAAACATCAAGTGCACACACCATACTCATCTCCATCGCTTGAGAAAGTAAAGGCATTTCCCACCCACAGCCATCTGCAGCTTCCCAAATGGCAACACCAACTGGTCTGTAGCTGCTGCATACTGTCTGTTTTTGTAAATTTTTTAACCACTGTTTAATCTGGCCATAATTAAGTTTGGCTTTCTTCGTTGTTTGAGATTTTCAGAATTCAAGGAAAGCTAGTAGAAAGCAATTCCAAGAAAGTCCCATGACTGCCTGCCCCCCGTGTCAAAATCTCAGTCCATGAGATTATGGCCTTGGTACCACATTTTGGCTTTTGTTTTGGGTGGGCTGTATTTTAAAATACATACTCTATGTAAGAGTCGTTATTATAATTTCATGAGGCTTTTTGCCTCTTAACATGATACATCTAGAAACTTGATCTAATTGTGCTAGTAGATATACACTGGAAGTAAAACTATAAAGTCATTAACCTGTAGGAAGTTGATTATGATAACAATATGATAAAAAGTTTGTTTTAGAATAGACTCAGCTAGATGGTTCTAAATAGCCATTTTAATTTTATCTAAAAATAACACTATGCCTAGCAGAAACTTTGGTGCTTTGGAGGTCCCCATTGTCGCCTTTTTGTAAAAGTCCTTAAGTTTTCCATATTCACCTAGCAAACATTTGTATAGGCATTTACACAGAAATATAACCATTGCAAGTAGAAAATATCCAAAATATCCTATTATCTTCCATGTGGCCTAGATCACTGACAATCCCAAATATATAGTTTTTCTTTAAAAGTAGTACAATTTCCTTTGTAGCATCAATTCCTTATATGACTTCAGACTGGAGCAGCCTGTTAAACCACTGTTACTTTCAGTTAGAAAGTCTTTGAGACTTTATATACATAAATTCTCAATTTGGCTGCTGTACACGTGCCAAAGTTTTACTACTGTAGTGACCGTTGAGAAGACCCTTGTTTATTTACATTTGAAGCACAGTTTGTGCAAACAACCTTTCATTGTTAAGTGCCTGTATTCCTTTCGTTTACTTCATGTCCAGGGGTGCTATTTACCTAGAACCATTGTCTACTACAATTAACATTTACATTACAAAGTGTGTGGTTTTCTTTCTCAAGGAGGTTCAATTAAGGCAATAAGATGTTTGCTGGGGAAACCTATTGTTTACTGAAAGCACTCAATGGAGTCAAATTACTGAAGCTTTTGCCTACATCTTGGTCTTTTATGTAAATATGTTAAAATAACATCTAAGGAAAATAAACAATATTATAATTCTGTGTTTGCCATTGTCATATCAAACTTGCTTTGTATCATACTAATGTTACATAACTTATCGATCAATAAAAATACATTTCAATGTTATTATTTTCATTTTATTTTTTGCTGTTCCACTGCTCTTGGTGCAACATGTCCCAATTTTTCTTTTTTCTATTACACATCAAACTTCTGACATTTTGTTTTATCTGTGTGTGTTGAAGAGAGGTACTGTATCTAAGCATGGGTTTGAAGGGTGTTGCAAATAATCTCTACTTTGACCTTATAATAAGGTGATATTTCTTTGAAATCTGAAATATTCCAAAGGCATGTACATTTAAGTCAAAAGAAGTGTAAATATCAGTTAAGTAGTTCTTTGAAAGCTAGTTTTAACATTGGCAGAAACCGGATCAAGTTTATTTAGCATACCACTGCATTGTAAAACAGTTGGAGTGAAGTTGCAGGTTGCGTGAGTATGCATGTTAACTAGTGGGAACCAAGCGCAGTCTTTGTGAAAGGGGAGCAGCAGATTGCTGTGCAAGGCCAATGTTAAAAAGGCAGCTGAATTTAACACCATCTGGAAGAAAAGATCCCTTCACGACTTTCTCACACCGTCAGACAAAACTAGTGTCTCTTGTTCCGAGCCCTTGTCTATGCAACCATACAATACTGAGTCATTATACTTTTGCTGAGAGAAAATTTGAGAACACAATATGGGTAACCAGTGAATGACCAAGTTTCATTGTGCCCGCTTAAGTCGATTGAAATCTACGTCTAGAGCTATGAATGGTAGTATTGTTTTCCTCACCAGGGCTGTACTAAATGTCAGCACAGTGTAAAGAAAAACTGTAAAGGAAAGTCTGCAAATAACTTACCAGATCTCAATTATAATATTTTCCCACACTAGAACTAATATCATTGCGAGGGGCTACATTGCAAAAAATACAAAAAGAAATGAAAAGAAATAGAGAGTTCATTTAGAAGTTATTTTATCTAGACAAACATTTTAATTTTCTGATGAGAACTTCAAGCTGCAGGCTGGGATAAGAGGTAGAATTCATTACTGGGAAGTTCAAATTACAAAAATCCTGCTTATGCAATTAAAATACAATAAAACAAACACCTAGTCCTACCTGAAGTTCTCTATTCTTAAATATAAATGGACGCTACTTGGGTTTTATTACTTTAGTTCTGCATAGAATTGTTAATGTGAATCTAGCTTAAATTTTGTTTTAAATTACGGCACACTGCTCTTTCAAAGTTTGCCACTGTGATTGACGTTGCAAAAGAACACCATTTCCAAAAATATTTAAGAACATTCTGGCACCTCCCTAGGTGGATCTGGTGTCCTCAGGAATACACTTCCCTTTTATGTTATGCCCCTCCCCCTACTTTCTAACTTTTTCCCCCGTGATAATGTGTGTAAAGCAGTTATCCTTCGATTTAACAGTCACGAAATCTATTTGACTATAAACAGTCAGAAAATGGAAACAAAACAGTCAAAAAAAGTAAATGGAGTTGGTTGTGTATGTTTTACTAGGATGTCTATTTTAAATGTAATTGACTTTGCAATTTTGTTATTGTGTCACCAAGTGTCTCATAGTTCTTAACATGTAAGTGCAAAACAATGAGTAATTGCTGTTTTGCTGAATAATACATCTGAGTTGCCAACGTCAAAGGTATTATTTTGCGTATTTCTAAACAGGAACGTTAACTGCAGGTTTTGACATCTAGAATCTTTTCATGAAATAACTTAGAAATAGGGCAATAAAATGATACCTATAAAAGTAAATATAAAGATAGAACCCATTTATTTTCTTTACCCTACTTTATTTACCAGAAAATTAACAATGAAAAGTCACTCACTAATCGAATAATAAAGGATATAGGATAAACACAGCCACACACAAAAAAATACAAAAGAACAACAAAAATGGAAATTGGATGAAGGTTAAAAAAAAGATACAGGAAGACTTCTTCAGTGTCCTTGCTGAATGTGAATGGGTATATTCACTAGTATCAGTCCCTTAATGAAGTTACCATTATGTATAATAATGAGATAAATGCATTATTTACATTCAAAATGGAATATTTTCCAAAGTGACTTTTCTTTAAGTCACCTTAAACAGTAAATTTTCCTCTACGAGAGCTCTTTGTGTTTATTTTTAAAATTAAAATAACTTTTTTATTTGGAAAAATATAAAATTTCGGTTTGATTTTGTGTAGCCTGTTGAAAATTAAGAAACCACTTAAATTATAAGTAAGAGACATAGATGAACATATACAAATATTTTAAGATATTTTAGCATTTTAGGAATTCTGACTTTTTAAAAATGGAGAGATGAAGCCAAAGGTTTTATTTTCCAATGTGGCTAGAAAATGAATGAGAGTGTGTAACTATGTGTCTAGCTTTTTCCTATGAATCTATACATCTGGAAATGTCACTGTGGTTTCAGAATATTGATACCCTTTCCTCCCTAATTTGCTACAGTAAGTAAAATACACCATATGTTGCATTTAGATGGGTGCTGGAGGTGGCAGTGGTGAAATGGGTGACACAGGACACGGTGTCCTTTAAGACTAAAAACTAATTAGAATCAGCTATTGAGTAAAAATATACCTATAATGCTGGGTCGATTGTTTTAACATGAGTACTTCGAGACAGTTAAACAGGTCCTACAGCAATGGGGCATGTAAGGCAGTTCTTCAGTGTCTCTGGATTTTAATGGATGGCTTTGTTACCCTGTTTTTCTGCTCATCGCTTTCTTAGCACAAGTTAAACAACCTAGTACAGAAATCAGCATAACCCTCCATTCCCATTTGCTCAGAGAGCCCATTTCACCCTTTCTGGGAACTGTTCGACTTCTTTGTGGCATTAATTCTAAGGTGGTGAATAGAAATGGAAAGTATATAGCTGTGATTGATGTCAAGGAATATCTATCTGCCCTCAATCAGGGCCGCGAGAGTTAGTGCACTTCCTTAGAAAGGTGATGACCATGTTTGAGGTGGGAGCATGTGGCTTTCTGCTTTTCAGCCAACTGCCAGACCACAGGGGGTAGGGCTTTTAAAAAGTGCAGATAATCGACTTTTTTCGGGGAAATATGGAGTTTGGAGCCATATTTGTTCAAAGAGCAGCACATCACTGTGCTTGGTGGTTTGACTTGGTTTTAGCATAGCAGAGCGCGGGCACAGCGCATTCTGGAGATCTAAAAATAGCCAGGCTTAGCAGCCGCCTTGCAAGGTACTTGGCGTGGGCGGTGCACAGAGGAGACACCCGACTCTGTGACTGGCTGCAAAAGCGGTTAGGTTAGGCAGTGGCAGTGGCGAAGGCGGCTGGCCCGCCGCGGGGCAGGACGACGCCTCCCGGTGACCGCCAACTGCCCGAGTCCTCCTGCAGCTGCTGCGGCTAGCGGCCCTCGCCAGAAAGCAGACGTCTGATTGGTGTTTCCCGGGAGACGGGCTGCCCTAGCTGCCGGAGCTGGTGCGCCGGCGCGCGCGCTCCCGCGTTGGAGCGCGGCTGGAAGGCCGGGGGCGCGCTGCGGCCCGGGCAGAGGGCTGGGAGGCGGCCCAAGTTCTCGCTACCTCAGGTTCCCGCGCCCGCGCTCTGTCGCTTGGAGGCTGCGGGACCCCGGCGCTGCGCCGCGGGGCTCGGCAGAGGAGGTAGTGAGCCTGTCCTTTGCCTGGCAAGCTGAGCTGCGTCCGCGAAGGCTATTCTGTGGGTTTTTGGGTTTTGTTTGTTTTGTTTTGTTTCGTTTCGTTTGCCCGCCTCTCGGCCCCTAACCAGCGACCTTGGTCACTGCCTCTGCGCCAGCTCCGGCTTGGGAATCCCTGAGTTGGGCTTGTGAATAGGGGTGGCGTCGAGGTTTAGTCACGCCTGGACATCCGTTAGGGTCAGGCATCTCCCAGCGGCCACCCCCTGCCACAGGGCCCCTTCCTCAGGCGGCACGCAACTTGTGGTTAAGAGGCTTTCTTTTGCTGACACTCGGTTTCTCTAGTTTTGCACAGGCTTCTTCCCTGGACGTGATCGATATCATTGATAAAGATATTGTGTAACCCCCAACTCTCCTCCCCCTACCCCACACACGATTTTTAACTTAGTGAAAAACTGCTAACGGAAAGGGTCTCCCTGCGGGGAAACTCGGGGGTGGGGCGGGGGCGGGGCAGTTTTGCTCAATGGCTGGCGTTGGTAAGCGCTTGCCGCTCTGGGCCCTTCCCTGAGGCAACTCCCACTTCTACCCCCATTGCCCATCAGGAGCTCAGGGCGCATCTCACCCCATCATCAGATTTGCTGGAAATATTAATCTCCTTGTTGGGTGGATACAGTAGAACTTGTTCAGAGATTACTTTAAAAAGAGATCTGAGTCTTAAGCACTTACTAAAGCCAGTTAATAACATCATGCATGGACATTTAAACTTGTTGTAAGTTGCAGAGAGGATTAGCGGGAAGTCACGCTGTGCGCAGCTAATGATACCATCTTAACTCTAACTGGGCTAAATCCACCTCGCCCGGCGCAGGTCCGGCTCTGCGGCCCTCCGGTGAGGCTAAGAAAGAGGGTCTTGGAAAGAGGTCTTGGAAAGAGGGCTGAAACTGGAGGAGCCGCCCCGATCCTTCCTGCGGGTGACGGTCACTGGTCCTGGGAGGTCTCGGGTGGTCCTGTTGTTGCGTGGGCACGAGCTCTGGGACTGGGGTCCAGGCCTCCAGGTGCACACGGACGCACTGCCGTCCGCGGGCTGAGCTTCAGTGACACTGGAAGGGCACTGGACAACATGTCAAAACAGTTTTGATTCCATGAATCAAAGGGCGCGCAAGGTCTCTTGTAAGCTCAGGTGAAATAGTGGGACTCCAAAGGTAGTGGCTTTCTTGCTACTGGTCGATTTGCATTACAGAGGTCGTTTACCTTCAGTTCCACTTTTACAAAAGTAGTCAAGCTCTGTATTTCACAGTTAAATTTAGAAGCATATTATTAACAACTTCCTATCACAGCCTTCCTCAACTACTTTCGGTCTGATTACTGTTTCAAAGCAGTTTGCTACTACTTTATGACAGGGCCAATTAGAAATAATCTTCAGAAAATGCTTCGAAAATGCTGCGTTATTAAAACACTTACCCAACAATATTCATTTAATTCTGTCACTAAGTAGCTGTCTGACAGATTTCATGTTTTCTCTGAGTTTCTTTTAATAGTCACTGGCCCTGGGAAAACAAGCTATGAAGAGAATTTTAACTGCAACCTGGCTCTTGACTTTTTTTAGTTTTAAATTTTAACTTGACAAGGTTAAGATGTTTATTTTTTATATCATTAATAGCTAGTGGGAGATTGGAAAAAACTATAGATGCTAATCACTTTAATAATTGGTGAAAACCTGTAAAAGGAACCACTTGAGAAAAGGAATGTGCATTACAAAAAATAAATGTTGACAATAAATACTTTCTCTGAATCAGACTATATAAAATGATCCACTGAATATTACCCAGAATGTCTCTTAAATCTTTGTTTTAGGGAAAAATGTCTTCCTATACACACAAATATATACGTATGAGCGAAATTTACTGGGATGGAAAAATTTCTAACAAGTGCGATTTAGAAATATTTTCACTGAATAAGTATCTCAAATATAATTAATTTATGTATTTATCAACACTGGCCTAATAAAAAAAACTTTGTATAATTTATTTGGAGATAAAACCTTCATGAAGACAATAATAGATGTAATATCATTGAAATTCAGAATCTGTGGACTTACTTCTTGTCAGGGTTAGATCTCTTGTATAGTAATAATAAAAGTGGACTTAGTCCTTATTTTTAATTCAATGAGAATTATGAATTCTTGAAACTTGCAGGAATATAACAGTCTTTGGGAGAAACTCAAATAATAGATTTTAGGCATTAGTTTTAGAAAGTACATAGTTTGTACACAGTTGCTACCCAATATATATTATTTTAATGGATTGAGTTACCCTTGAAATATGTGATGTACATACAAAGTTAAATTAGCATTGGCTGATATTGGGAAGCTGCAGTTGAGGGTATTGAATGGTTTGTGGAATAGCTTGAAAACTGTTTAGAAGCTTTAAATATGACAAATCCATGGCAAGTGGGTTTGAAATGGATGGAAGAAAAATAATCTGATAAGAATTCATCTTTGGGGTCTGTAATATATACCTTTTGAATGATTTCAGTAGTGAAAATACCTAACAACAAGGACATAGAAATTAATTGATAAATTTGCATTTACATTGTTTTATAAAGTAACTCTTATGACAATTTGTAGGTATGTAGATTAATATAAAAATAAAAAGTTTAGCTCTCCCTAAAGTTAAAAATTGCTGAGTAGCTTAGATTTCCACACTGAAGACTCATGCTCAATTATAGTCTGAAATCTCAGTTTGCAGATATGACATGGGATTCCAGTGATTTAAACAGCACAGTACAAATACTGCACATATTTCTGCCAAATTTGTCTCAGATGGACTATCTGCTAAGAAGAATCCATAGCAGGACTGAGCTAACAGAGTGTGTTACCTCTCCAATAGGTAATCCCTCCATTTGCATGCTGTGCTCAATGACAGGAGAGAGGACTTGAATTTCTGTCATTTTTCTGGACTTCAGCTTTAAGGTTTATATTGTCAGTTCAAAATACATGAAGTGAACATGATTTTTTGTTAGCCAATAATTATTATTAAGATAAAATTATTTTCTTGGCCATTGAAGATTTTTTGGCTTTATTTATTAAAAGTTAACTAGCTTTATTTATTTCATTAGAGATTGTCTAATTCCATTTTGCTTTTTCAAATTGCATTTTATACTCTAAGGAGCCCTTCTGCATAAAATACAGTTTGAAAAGAGAAAAGTATTTATGCTTTTATCATTTTAAGTGATCAAATACTGTAGTGCTAGATATTAGAATATCATGTGCATCACTACATTATTAACTTAATCTAATGCTCGGAGTCATTACCACATTCATGGGTGTCTTTCTGATATCTCTCCAGTCCACTGGATTTTGAAGTGTGATTATGTAAATTTTCTACTGATAAATAAATGACTATAATTGTACTTGAAATACCACTCAAATTCTTAAGACCATGGCATCTAAATAATATATTATGCATTCCTTAATTATTTATCAAGACTAATTCAAAATAACTGTAGGGCAAAGCATTTATTTTTAAATAGCCATCCCCTTCCCCAATTTTTTCTTTACCAGGTTAAAAAATATTCCAGATGGTGGAACTATAGAGGATGAGAAAAGGGTTGATGAGTGGAGTGAGTAAGCAGCAAGTTTATCCTTCAAGTAAACATCTCTGGTTTGCCCAATAATACTGTTACTCTAATGCAATTTTTAAGGCATATAATCTGAATGCCAGTTCAGTAAGAGTATCTGATGATAGAAAAAAAATTTTAAATGTTAAACATTAGTCCAGAAAATTCTTCACCATTATTTGACAAGGAAAAAGGAAACAGCAAACAAAACATTTTACACATGGTTATTTTTTAAAGTTCTTTTATAAATACTGTAGATAAATTGTAAAATTTCAGTAAGGGTTATGCCGATCAAATGATACTAAGTTTAAAGTATGGCTTTCCTTCATTTAATTATAGATTAAAAAAAAAAATCACAGTAATTGAATGGTGCCTTTTCATTGTTTAACAATTACAAGGCTGTATTCAGAATTCTTGTTGCACTGTGCCTTTAAAGGCAGCACGTGTGTATTTTACCTACATAAATTCTAATTGCAGAATCCACTCTAATCACCACGTAGAAATCATATGAAGCTTCATAAGCTCATGAGCTACACATTTTTCTTTTTTATTCTGCAGACCACACCTTATCTGGTTGCTAATGAAATACAGGAGATTGATTGCAGAAAATCTTCAAGGGAATATTTGCTGTACCACGTATAGTAAGCTCCATTTGGTGCATTAGCATTTAGCCATTTTATGCAAATTTAGAGAAAATGACTCATGTATATGATTTAATATGCATCAGCGATAACTCATATCACCCTTATAAGAAAACAGAAATTAAAAATTCATTAGAAAACTAGACTAGTGTCACTACATGGTTAAAACATTATTAAAGCATATTTCAATGTTTTGCTTACACTAGTGTTCTCATCATGGTGCCACCATTTCATGACAAAGACCGTAGAGGAGAAAACATTCAACTTAAAATGTCTGCTGGCACACATCGCTGGATTTGTGTGTCACTAAACAATGAGCGAGCATAGCCTTGAATACCAACTATTTAATTAGCACTTTTGGAAGCCATGCATAGAAAATAGCTCATTTACATGCATCTGCTTAGCGATTAGTCCCATACAAAGCTACCATTTCTTTTTTTGTTGTTTAATATAGCGAGCATTTTACCATTCGGCCATGAAAAAAAATCAAAACATATGTTATTATTTTCAAATACTGAAATTCAGAGATTTAATTAAAATGGGCAAAAGTCTTCACATTTCTCTTCGAGGTATATTTAAATTATTTAATTTAACCTTAAGTGTACCATAAAAGGCTGGATACAAGTAATAATTAAGAACTTCAAAGGGCAACAGAAATCCTCTAACAGTCCTTCGTTTAATTAAAGGCTATTATTAGAAACTCTTGAATATACAGTTACATTTAATGACGAGTGATGACTAGTAAAAGCAGTATTTGAAAGTTATGAGTAGCTTATTTTAAATACTATTGATAGACTCTAGAAAGTATTGCTATCATTCCGTTTTGAAAATAATTGACATATATTTCTTGAAAAATCAAATTCATAACATTAAAAGACTGTTTAAGATGTTTTGCTTTTCATTAATTCTCTAGTCTACAAATACCTGTCATGATCATAAATTAATTGTATGCTTTGTAAAAAGTGTTTCTGCCTTTTTAAATGCCTTTAAGAGAGTATATTTTTCTAATGCAGTGGAGTATATATGAAGGCATGTATACAATGTATATGGATGCATTAACAATGAAATGAGGGTTTACTTGTGCCTTTTGAAAAAAAACATTTTTTTGGAATGTAAATTGATATGTAATGTAACAGTAATAAATTTTTTTAGAACTTTCTATTATTTAACACATTTGTGTTAGTAGACAATTGGCCAAAAACCCCAGGTGATTCTAAATAAATTTTGGAAGGTGTATAAACCATCTATCAAACAGGAACAGACTATTTATGTAAAATTTGCTCTTCTATTATTAGTACTTATTGGACTATTTTGCTTTATTTGCATTTATTTCTACAAGGAATTTGGCTGGAATTTCCATAGTTAAAATTCAGGCTAGATGAATGATTGGTGTATATGTACATTCTCAAGTGAAATTGAACAAATATTTAAAAAATTCATTTAGAACATATTACTAATTCTGTTTATTAATTATTTTTAGTAATTGGCTTATGTATCATCTATAATAAAAAAGTTACCTACTATTAAGCATGTACAATTTTACCTTTATGAGTAATCTGTCATTTTGAAAATGTGACACTAATTCCTTTGTTCACTGTGGACCAGGGAATACCATGGGATGTGTGATCTTGGAAAGATTGCTTGGATTAAATATGTGGATACAAGTCTATATCTATCTAGCTTATCCATTTAGTTAGCTAAATAACGTATTATATTATAGTTCTATATTATAGAACTATATTGTAGTTCACTAAGAAAAGTGTACACCTGATGGGCTTTTTGTATAGCATGTCCTTTAACTTGAAATTGTTTTGACATCAAATTCTTGTTCTATCTACCTTGCAACCAGTATTATTCTTTATTTGCCTATCATTTTCCCCTGCACCTTTTCCCAATGCTTAGACACTTATAAGGTTTGTAGAGCAGGGGACTTACCTGTCTCATTCACTGTTAAATATGCTATATCTAGAACAGTGTCAGACACATAGTAGATGCTTAATAAGTATTTGTGGATGAAAGAATGAATACATTTAAATGAGATATTGATCTTTTTGAAACAGCTATTACCCTCTGGATCTAAAGACTTGATTTTTATGGACAGACTGCTTCTCCCAATATGGAGAAGCATCCTTTTGATGCTCCCAGCATCCTTTTGATGCTGCCCTGCTTTGTTGAAGGAAGAGATTACCCTTCCTAGGTAGGGTAAGATCATTGATTTATTTGCAAGTGAGTATGCAACTGCAAGCAACCTCTAAGCTAGCTTTCAAGGCCATTTGTAGGATATATATTTGAGATCCTATTCTGGATATGGAGAATAGTCAATAGCCATGGAACAGGGCCAAGTTAACTGGACACATGGGAACTAAATCCTAGAACATGGAATTATTAATGTATTCCAAACAAAAATATTTTATAAGTAATTTTAATATTTTTATTTCACCTTGATTAAAATATCTAACTCATAGAAGCATGCTGCTTATAAATTGCCTAAAATACTTATAATTTTAATTAATATTACAAGAAATAAGAGCCTTCCTGTCTTAACCTTCTCCTTGAAATTAGGACCATTTCTGAAAGTTCCATTAGTTCCAATTCTTGAAATCTCCTTAGTTCATAAATCCCTTGGGAATTATGAATAAAGATATGGCGCATGTTACTAAACAGTACTCCTGTGACTTAAAAGTTAATCTCTCTCAATGTCTAACCTAAAATCTAAGAGTTACATGGAGAATTTATATCATTAGTTGCATTTTCAAGCAGAAATTAGAAATACGATATGGTATGAACAGTGAAAATTTGTCTTTTTCTCATTTCACACAACATGGGTTCAAAATAACAAATGTAAGATGGGCAACTCAAATGAAATGTTTTCCGGGCTCTTATTATGCTTCCACCAATGAGATCCTAAGGTTCTTAAAAATAACCAAACAGTGAAATGTTGAGTTAATAAGCAACAAACAAATATATTCTTAAGACCAGGTGGTAGAAAAATGAGTCATCAAAACGTGCAGCCCTTTCCTATTTCTGTACATGGAGAGAGAATGTTCTTGATTTGGAAGTTGGGCTAAGCATTTGATTGACCTCATTAACTCTTTCAAGATTATTAAGGTACTATTTTAGTCTATGAATGCATTTTTTGAAGCTACAGTGAATTATCTTTTGATGCAAAAAGGTACCAAATGATACCCTGGGAGATATAATGGGCTTTGCAAGTCATCTGTCATGAACATTGTAACTGACCCTGGACTCTGGTAAAATTTGAATCTACAATGCTATTGTCAACAGACTTTATTATAAAGCAAAGCAGAAAATTCAGATTAAATATCTTATCTGGGTCACTTTCAGGCTTTTGTCTTTTAATTACAAAAGAAACCTCTAATGTACAAGTGGCCATACTGCTTTTTACTACATTAAAGGTAGAGATAAATATGAGGAAATCAATTTAAAATTTCTGAACCAATATTAAATCTACTAACCAATAAGTATTTATTGATTACCTCCTTTGAATATACATTTCTAGGGGCTATTTACGTGTTCGGGAGTGTAGCTTGAGAGACAGAAAGCCTTGGAAGAGGACTTAGAAAAAGTATAAGATGCTCACGCCAGGCGCGGTGGCTCATGCCTGTAATCCCAGCACTTTGGGAGGCTGAGGGGGCAGATCACTTGAGTCCAGGAGTTTGAGACCAGCCTTGCCAACATGGTGAAACCCCGTCTCTACTGAAAATACAAAAATTAGCAGAGTGTGGTGGAGGGCGCCTGTAGTCCCAGCTACTTGGGAGGCTGAGGCAGGAGAATCACCTAAACCCAGGAGATAGAGGTTGCAGTGTGCTGAGATGGTGCCACTGCACTCCAGCCGGGGTGACAGAGTGAAACCGTCTTTCAATAAATAAATAAATAAAAGAAATGATGCTTTACTTCAAGAAACCTAAGATCAGGCTGGAGTGACTAAATTAATTGTGGGATACCTATTAATGAGTATGTTATTGAAAATCCACAGTAAAGATAAACTAGTATCCAATGAAGAATTATTTGGAGAAAGTCACTTTGAGTCAGAAAAACAAAATGATCACTGCTGACCTGAATGCATGAAGTAAGTAGCACAGCATGTTTTTGAGAATGAGAAGGCAGAAGAGTTTTATATTCAGTAATGATGACTAATATTTGTGGATAGGTGTGATAAGGCCAGATTATTTATATTCTTGAAACTTGGCCAGCAGAGAGACTTGATGATGAAAATTATGGATAGTTATTTCAGATTTCTTCTGCAGATATTCAACAAATATTTATTGAATAGCTACTGTGTATGAAGTATTGCACCAAGCATGGGAGAACAGTGGTAAACCAAATCCAATTCATGCCCTATCTCATGAAATATTCTAGTGGTGAAGCTAGACTTTAAACAACTGTTACACAATTTATGAATGAATTATGGCTATGATACATTCTATAATGGAGAAGTACAGGAAATTATAAGAGTGTGTAACTAGTCTGGGACAGGGACTGGATTTAAGAAATTTTTCCTTAAGAAATAATGTTTAACAGGGTGAACTAGAGGAGGAGTAGATGACTGAGCAAAGGGTAGGGGTTAGGCAGACCTTTATACATAAGGAGACAGCACGTGTCAAGGCTCCTAGGCAGGAAGAAGGCTTTCATTTTGAGGAACTTTAAGATCAGTGTAATTAGAGTACAGAAATACATGGAAATCAAGGTAAGATGGACTAAGATGAGGTTAGAGAGATAGACAGACTTTGTGGGGTTTTGGTCTTTGACCTAAGTGTAGTGGAAAGTCACTGAATGATTGTAAGCAAGGGAGTGGCATGTTTGGATTTATTTACACTTTAAACAGATCATTCTGTCTCAAATATGTAGAGCAAGCATGTCCAACCCATGGCCCATGGGCTGCATGTGGCCCAGGATGACTTTGAATGAAACCCAACACAAATTCGTAAACTTTCTTAAAACACTGTGAGATTTTTTTGGTGATTTTTTAAAAGCTCGTCAGCTATCATTAGTGTATTTTATGTGTGGCCCAAGACAATTCTTCTTCCAGTGTGGTCCAGGGAAGCCAAAAGATTGGACACCCTTGATGTAGAGTAAGAAAAGTCTGATTGAGGGAAAAGTAGTTATGAAGCAGAGGTAATTGTTAAGAAAAGATTATGGTTTGGACTAGGGTAGTTGTAGTGAATTTTAAAGGTGTTTATGAAGCAAAATATGACCACATAAACAAAATGAGGTAAGCAGCATTTGAAGAAGGGTTCACTGTAATCAACATTCAGGTGAGCCACAGTGGCCCTAGTAGGAAATTAGGGAAACAGCTGGAGACTGTTGAAATAATCTGGGAAGGTGATGGAACTTGCAGTTGGGAACAAAGAAGAAAACACATGTGATAGAGATGTTTTAAAAAGAAGAACATATAGATTTTTTTGATCCAAAGTTTTGTCTTAGTGATTGTAGTGGCCTTGGTGTTGAGAAGAAGAAGGGTGGGAAGAAAAACAATCAACTCCTTTCAGAAGTGTTGAGTTTGCAGAATCATACAGCTAATCAGAAAGTCCAGATATAGGAGTATGATTCTATTTGGAAAGCATAATAGACATTTGTGATTAGACTAGAATAATAAAATATGTGGAGTTTGCCAAAGAAAGTATAAAGAGCAGAGAATAACAAGCCAAAGTATGGACACTGAAACTGGGAGAAGGAAGAAGCAGGTGTCACCCATGGATTAGTTTACATCTGCAAATTGTCACTCTTTGCAATTCCCTTTTGAGGGCAACTGAAATTTTAGCTGTTTAGTGTGTGTTCAATTATTGAAACAAGTCCTCCCAAAATATCTACAGTTTGCCACATTTAAGAATATGTTATGTTGAAAGAATGAAAGGGAATAGAGACTAGTTGAAGAGTGTTCATATAATTCTAGCAATAATTAGAATTTAAGTAACACTTCATAAACACTTGAATTAAAAATGATTGTCAAGTTATCCATTATATGCTCAAGTTCATAGGAATTCCTTTAAAAAAAAATAAGCTTATTTCTTCATTCAATAAGTCCTTATTGAGAACCTGGTATTATTTTTGGTCCTACTGATTTCTGATTATGGAACCTACATTTTAAAAAGGAAAGATAGTCAATAAACCAGTAAATAAAATAAAATATCAGATCGTTATCAGTGTTATGATAAACAAAACATAAGGGGGACTTAACGTTAGAATGGGTGGTCAGACAAGACTTACTTGAGGAAGTAATGTTTAAAGTAACACCTTAATACATGAAAACATAATGATTACATTTAAAAAACTTACAAAGAGATATATATACTTGTCCGTCAATTTACATGAGACTGATGAACCTATTTGGGTTTAATAGGAGCAAAAAATCTTGACTTGATTTCTCTTGGTTCTCTACTCAGGACTGTAAAAGACAGATGGGTAGAGAGCAAAACACTGTGATATGAATGTGATCCTTTACATGCTTCACTTCCATAATTATGCATCCAAGTTCAAAGAGAAAGCTACAGGAAATAATTTCTTTTCTTTTTTAAAAAAATTTCAATAGGTTTTGGCAGGGCGCGATGGCTCATGCCTGCACTTTGGGAGGCCGAGGCAGGCAGATCATTTGAAGTCAGGAGTTCAAGACCAGCCTGGCCAATATGGTGAAACTCCATCTCTATTAAAATTATAAAAATTAGCCAGGCATGGTGGTAGGGGCTGTAATACCAGCTACTCAGGAGGCTGAGGCACAAGAATCTCTTGAACCTGGGAGGCGGAGGTTGCAGTGAGCCGAGATGGTGCCATCACACTCTAGCCTGGGCAACAGAGCAAGACTCCATCTCAAAAACAAACAAACAGAACAAAAATTCAATAGGTTTTTGGGGAACAGGTGTTGTTTGGTTACATGAGTAAGTTCTTTAATGGTGATTTCTGAGTTTTGGTGTGCCCATAACTCAAACAGTGTACACTGTACCCTATGTATAGTTTTTTATCCCTTGCCCCCTAAACCTTTCCCCAAGTCCCCAAGTCCCTTGTATCATTCTTATACCCTTGCATTCTCATAGCTTAGCTTCCACTTATGAGTGAGAACATAAAATGTTTAGTTTTCCATTCCTGAACTACTTCACTCCAGGAGAATTGGTCTTCAGTTCCACCCGGGTTGCTGCAAATGCTGTTATACAGGAAATAATTTCTTACCTGCGTATTTGGCTTATGTTTTAGTAGTTTTTGTAGAGATGGGGGTCTGGTTCTGTTGTCTAGGCTGGCCTCCCAAAATGCTAGGATTACAGGTGCAAACTTTTAGAAAACATTTCCTGAATAGGCACTGACTGACTGTCATGTGGCTATAATCCCAGCTACATGGGAAGCAGAGGCGGGAGGATCACTTGAGCCCAGAAGTTAGAGTCCAGTCTAGGTAACATAGTGAGACCCTGTCTCTAAAACATAAAATTTCCTTTGAAATTTTATTGATTTTTAAGAGCCCCTTAAAAATGTCCATTTTACTACAAATAGCATTAGGCGTGAATGTAGAAATTTATATTTTTGAATTGCTATCACAAGTATTGATTGATGAATAGAGTTATTCAACAGTAATGATTGGAACTGGGGATAAGAAATTTTAGGTTTACCATTAAGAAGGTAATAAACAAGAAAGGGAGGGCTTGAGATATCAATTCATTGTTCTAATTTCTTATTATGTGCTAACTACAACTCTATAGAGATTGACAGGATAGTTCCTTTCACATCTTATGATGTTTTAATTTCATTGTATTATAAAATTTTTAATCTATCAAGTAAAATTTTCTTTTTCTTAATTGCCTATATCATATAGTTTTGAGAAATATTGGTATTTGAGAGTCACATATCCTTAATGTAGTTTTGGGAACTCACATTAAGTCTTGAAATTATTGTTTAACAACAACAACAAAACTTTTTTTCAGAGAGAGTCTCACCGTGTTGCCCAGGTTGGTCTTCAACTCCTGGGCTCAAGAAATCCTCCTGAGTAGCTGGGAGTAGCTGGGATTAAGGTGTGTGCCACTTGTTTAACAATTTTAATTAATCAGTTAAAAAATAGTCACACATGGACATGTTTGGGTTTTTTTGAAATTTTATATTTTAGAGACAGGGTCTCCCTGTGTTGCCCAGACTGGACTCTTAACTTCTGGGCTCAAGTGATCCTCCCACCTCAGCCTCCCGTGTAGCTGGGATTAAAGGCTAATAGTAGTAATAGTCAGTGCCTGTTCAGGATGTTTTTTTGAAAGCTTTCACCTGTAATCTCAGCACTTTGGGAGGCCAGACTGGACAACAAAGCCAGACCCCGTCTCTGCAAATACTACCGAAATATTACCTGGATGCTTTGGCAAGCACCCGTAGTCTGTTACTTGGAAGATTAAGCTGGGAGGATTGCTTGAGCCTGGAATTTCAGGTCACAATGAGCTGTAGTCACCGTTACAGCAAACTGACACAAGAACAGAAAATCAAACACCGCGTATTCTCACTCACAGGTGGGTGTTGAACAATGAAAACACATGGACACAAGGAGGGGAGCATCACACACTGGGGTCTGTTGGGGGGAAATAGGGGAGGGACAGCGGGGGGGTGGGGAGTTGGGGAGAGATAGCATGGGGAGAAATGCCACATATAGGTGAAGGGGAGGAAGGCAGCAAATCACACTGCTACGTATGCACCTATGCAACAATCTTGCATGTTCTTCACATGTACCCCAAAACCTAAAATGCAATAAAAAAAAATGCTAAAATGGAAAAAAAAAATCCAGTCTGGTTGACAGAGTGAGAGGCTGTCTCAAAGAAAACAAAATAAAAACAAAAACAAAAAACAACAGAGTTTCACAGAGACTGAATGATAAAAAGTAAACTTCTTGCTCTCCTGTGTTACTCTCTCCAGAGATAACCAGCAGTTTCTTGAGGGTTGGAAACTGTTTTAAAATTAAAATTAAAATTAGTTTGCTTTTGTGAAAGTTTTCTAAATTATAATTATATTGGGCTTGGGAGCATTTTCTACTATTTTACAATTTTCTGAAAATACAATGTCAAAGGTATGCAAAAATTGGATTAAACATAAATCATTAAGTATTTTGGAACCTTTGAGATTATCTTTGGCCAAAAACTAAGCTCAATAAATTAATATTGTTTATTCTTTGTGAAATTTATACTTAGGGGACTTACAGGAAAGTAATGGACACTTTTCCTCCAAAAGGTATTTATTTTTGCCTCAAAGGATTTAATGAACTTTGTTGTGAAGACAAACAGTTCACAATTATGCTTTACTTTACAAACTGTCTCACAACCTCATGTACTTGACCAACTTTCAAATATATGGTTCCCCACTCAACAAATTAGCCAGTCTCTAAACTGTAGCTTGAACCATCAGCAATAACCTTCTTGTCAATTTCCAAATATTTGTGAATCAGTTGAAACTTCAGGCCAGAATGTTCTCATGGAATTAGAAGATGCTGCCTAATCCCTAACTACTGTCCAATGAGCTCCTGCAACTACAACAAGAACAGCAACAACAGTAGCCTAATGATCAGTCAGTTATTCTGTTAAGAGAAAGATTAGTAATTGCTGCCTATTCTGAAATCTCTGTCATCCTTGCTGTTTATCCGCATCAGAATTTATGTTAAATCACACATTCTGTGCAGCTATCAAGTTCTCTCTAGTTCCAAAGCTAGCCCTTCAGTTTTATCATCCATCTTGGAGCAACTGTGGCTGCTAAAGGAAAATTTTACAGCAGCTCAAACATGAAGTGTCTCCTGGTAACATGGAGATGGAACATTATGCAGTTAGGTAAGTGAGTAAAAGTCTTGGGTTTCCTCAATAGCATATAATGAAGAAAACTCTTAACATCAAATATTTTGTTAACCAGTACCAAACTGGGAAATGAATCAGGGGTGTGATTGAACAAACATTTTTATCATCCATTAAAATTACTCTGACTGTTCTAGAACTGACAAGAAAATGAGAGGTAAGAAGAAAAGAAATTATTGAAACTAAATGAACTGTGCTGGAAGCTTTGCAGACATTATCTCATTTAATCCTCATGAAAACTCTGTTGTTTATGTTAGCCTCATGTTTCAGAGGCAGAAACTAGGCTTGGGGAAATTACTTAAAACAAGTAAAGAAAAGAAGGGACAAAAGGAGAAATGCTTAGATATCACAGAATCAGGATCAGGATAAGCTTATATTTAAACAAACAAAAACTCCAATTAAAGAACATTATGATTTATTTTTCTATCTCGATAATTAAGATGGGGGGAAAAACACCCTAATGTTTCCAAAATGAACTGAACATTTCATTTTGCATTCAGTTGCTATGGTATATGTAGACACAATTTATAAATATGCATACTTGCTGCTTCAAATTTTACACATTTAAAAATTATATCTACATTTATGATGCTTTCGATATTTGAATTTCTTGACAAAAATACCAATTTTTATGTGTGAAATTTTACCTTTAATTTTATGGAAAGAAAATTTGCATGAAATTCTGTTCACTATATGTGATATTGTTAACTATCTAAACATATTAACCCTAATGTTATATACTTGACAACTTTGCTTTACCTTAAGTCTAAATGTGTGGGAAGAGGTGTCTTTGATGAAAAGAAAATTAAAATAGCATAACTCAAATTTAGCACTCAAGCATTGCTTCAATTAAATATATGCTAACTTTTTTTAAGCCTCTGAATTTAAGAACAAAAATTAATTAATGGTTCTGTGTGCTTTGCAGAAGAATTGAGCAGACTGTGTTGCTGCAGTTTCACATTGCCCAATTGCATGGATGGCAAATTGATACTGGGCAAAGTCGTAAAGGGAGGGACATTTGTATCTTGTATTTTAGTAATAGACCTTTTTGTTCTGAGCCTTTTACCTTCACAGTTGTTTTTCTCTTTTTACACCCTTTTTCCTTTTAGAAGATACCCAATTTTTTCTTGTCCTCTCCGATTTGGCCGTATTTATCCTTGCTCTAGGGATAGGATTGAAAGATTCTAATCCCAGAAGTGAAAATTATAGTTTAATGTCTGTCTTAGTCCATTCCTGCTACTATAATAAAATCCCTTAGTCTGTGTAATGTATAAACAATGGAAATTTGTTTCTCACACTTCTGGAGGCTGGGAAGTCCAAGATCACCGTGCCAATTGATTTGGTTCCTGGTGAGGGCTTGTCTTATCTATGGCCTCTTCTTGAGGGTGTCCTCACATAGCAAAAAAGGCAGAAGAGGAAAACGGATGGAAAGACAGGCACCTCTCTGAAGCCTCGTTTATAAGCACATTAATCCTACTCCTGAAGGAGGAGCCCTCCTAATTTAATCACTTCCCAAAAGGCTCCAGGTTTTAATACTAGTGCTTTTAAAATGGGGGACTAAGTTTCAACATATAAATTTTTCAGGGACATATGCATTCAAACCATAGCTATGTCATATTTCTTAAAATATACCGTAGGTTGAAGGAATGAAAATTGTGTTAACTTTCACTCACTGTTTTGTGTGTTTTATAAACATTAACTCATTCAACCCCTCATGATAACCTATGAGGTAGGTTTTTAATTGTGGAAGTTCAGGTAATCAAGAAGGGGAAAGCTTGGGAAGCAATTAATCCTTTGATCTTTGAAATCATATCATGAAACAAAATTCTATCTGTATGGCCAGGCCATTTGTTGCTCCCATGATAGCAATCCTAAGCCAAGGCCAATCAGGCATAAAATAATCTTGTGGTCAGTGTGATGTGGGGCACTGATGATAGGACTTAAGGTAAGATTCCATTAGAACCTCAGGACAGGGGCTTTTATTGACTTATACTACAAGTAGAAAGGTTCACATCTAAGTTTAAAGAAGTTTTATGGAGATATGCCAATTCTTGAATTTTTACTGTAATTATAGTTGAAATGTAGTATTTTGTTTTAAGTAATGTCATAAACATTTTATATCTAATATTTTGATATGTTAATGTTAAAAGTTAATTTTTTAACTTTTGGAATATCACAGTGATTTTAACTTTAAAATGAGTTATCCATAAATAATAGTTGCTTTCAGTTTTTAGAAGCATACTTCTTAGAGAAGCCTTTCTTCATAAAAATAAGATTCACTTCTATTCATTCTTTGTTACAGTGCCATACAGTGGTATTATTATTTTTCTAGGATATCATACATTGCTATTATTTTATTTAACTCTGTTTAATGTGTGACAGTGTTTAAATGTGAAAAACATAGTCTTTTTAACTACTGAGTAATACTCTATCAGGATTCTCTAAAAACCCCCTATAAATATATAAATGAAATAAAGAGGATTATCTCTTTTAGTTAAATTTCTATCTTACTTTTTAGAATATATGGAAGAAACACTAAGAAAAAAATATGTAAACAGTAAAAACAACAAAGAAAAAAGTACTGAGATTGATTTTAATTAAGTATGAAATTTTAACAGCAAAAATTGTTTAATATTTTTCAAATCTTACATGAAAAATTGACTGATAGGAAATATGCCACTCTGAAGCTGATTATTATACAGTAGTTCAACTTATCATTTGATTTCTCAACTGATAATTTCTTAAAGAAAACTTTGAGAAAATAGTATAATTTTTTGATTAAGGTCAATACAGATGTCTGTGACAGTAGTTCTCAACCTCAGTTGAGAAACTTTTAGAAACTACTGATATTGGAGCTCAACCCTTAAAGTTTCTAATTTAGATGGGGCCTCATTATTTAAAAAATAATAATAATAATTCCCAATATGAATTTAATATGCAGCCAGGGAATTAACCACTGGATTACACAATTTTTATACAATTATTTATACCACACAATTCTGTTTTCTGAATGGATTCTTTGCCCTTAAATGTAGAAATTTTAATATTTTGTAATGCCTCAGTTATGCTACTGTAGTAAATATCAGTTTGATTTAACATACTTGAAATGTTTAATGAAATATACTAAACTTTTTACAACATAGGTTGATATAATAAAAAAGTAAATTTACAAATTAGAGGTTATCCATTGTTTTCTACTATTGTGATGGTTGAAATTAAGTAGAGCAAAAAAATTTGTATAACTTGATATATTATTACTTACTTAAATGGCCGAGTCCTATGAAACGTTTTGTTGACATTGTGACATTCATGACTCTCAGGGAACTGGATCTATCCAATATCTAAGTTCCAGAACAAAACCTACAGATTTGTAAGAGTTAAGCTTTCTTTTATGAACATTGTTTAAATTTAGAAAAGCATCATCTGTCTTGCAAACTCACTTTGTGCTTAAGAGATACAGTTCTAGAACTAGTTTTTGTAATTTGTATTTTGTTTTAGTTCTAGAAGTAGTATTGGTGCTTGCAAACTTGCTATTTAGTAAAAGTTAAATTCTAGAGAATTCTCTTTCTTTTACCTACCACAAGGAATTAGAAAGAAGGGAAATTAAAAAAAAAAATCCATTTACTGTAATGTCATAGCTAGCGAAAAGATTATAGGCCTTGTTCTTTTCTCCCAAATAGCTGTAAGTTTAGGACAGTAAAAAATAATTTATACAAAATCAAAGTGGAAATTAAAATGCTCTTTTTTATCTAAAATCAGAACAGAGTCAATCTGTGGCTTAGCTACAAACAAATTCCTTGAAAGGCAGCATATAATTGTTGATTTGAAATAAGCATGAGATTTATCACTTAAATGTTAGTTCTCAGTCACTATACCAGACTTATTACAATGTAAGAAAGATGCTTTTTCAGTGATTCACATGAGAGTTTATCACATTTCAAAACATTTTTGCAATGTATTACTGGTCATCCTTTATTATACAATTATTGGTATCAATCACATTTTACAGATTAGGAAATAAGTTGGATATATACTAAATAAAGTGGAATGATTTTCAGGGTATTTTATAAAAATGGGATTTGGGGTTGGTTTGGACATGTCCTTAGGCTTGAATAAAATGGTGAACTTTGTATCAATAGGATATGAAATACTAGCAATCCATGGCATGTAGTAGCATCAAAATTAATTAAATTATCACCTATAGTTGACTATAATTAAGTATCTTCTGAAACAAGCATTTTGAGAGACTAAGCAAATGCCACTCTTGGCCACTATGGCTATGTTAATAACTAAAAGGACCTTGATATGGGATGGATTCTTTTGAATAGTCTGGAACATTTATAGAAAGCAAATGAGAATCACAGGTTTCTAACTCTTGGTTTAAAACATGGTGAGAGAACCCAAGAGCTTCTATGTTAGCCTTAAAATAACCTTATTTCCTGTTGCCTTTTCATGTCTAAGAGTAGGCATCTCCTGATTGAAAATCCTCTGATAACCCTACCCAGGGCAGTTGCTTTGCAAGGGAATGACCTTTCTTTTCAAGACCCACCCCAATCATTCTTTGTTGTCACTAGACTCATTGCTAGGATCATATCTCAGTATGTTCCAGGAATACAAGTCTGAAGTTTCACCAAGGAGGAAATAGCACATGCGCCAAGAGAACTGCAGAATTTTGCTAATATATGTTGGAAGAAACCTGGGAAATACAGGCAGGAATGAATTCTTAAGGGTATTGGACCAAGGAGGAAGCACTATAACGTTGGGTTAGGCCACACTTATTGATATGGATACTCTTATCAGAGATTCTGAATTTAATGCATTAGCTTGTGCAGCTGAAAGTGACTCTAACAATTTATTTGGTTGACTAAAACTTAGACTCATTGGTGGCCTATATATAATGATGAAAATGTGCCAGAATTTCTTTGGAATAGTAGAAGCCAAAGGTTTATGGAGATAGGAATATTGGAGTGGACTTACCATGCCTGTCGTGCATAGCTATTACCTAATTACATCACCTCAGACAGCCCAGAGGACACACACTTTACAAAGGCTTAGAGAAGTGAATTAGTGAAAGAAGCACCTGCATCCTTGAACAGCTTTCTGGTGTTTGTCTTTTCTAGGTCAAATGGCAGGACTTAATTTCCAAAAACAGATAGGGCACATTTGTTGTAAAGGGCTGCAGCAACATAGTGGTAATTAGAATGTTTTGATCTACAGGAATATTTGATGAAAGGCAATCTTTGTAGTGGGTAGAATTTCAAGCTGTCCATTTGGCTATCCATTTTGTCTGACTTGAGAGATGAGTAGAACTACACTGATGTAGTTTATTAAGTCTGCCATAATGAAGTACTGCAGACTGGGTAGCTTAAACAGTAGAAATTTATTTCTTCACAATTCTGCAGACTAGAAGTCTGGGATGGAGGTGTCAACAGCATTGGTTTCTTCAAGGTCTCTCTCCATGACTGACAGATGGCTATCTTCTCTCTGTATATTTATATGGTCTTTCCTTTGTGTTTGTCTTTTTCCTAAACTCCTCTTCTTATAACACCAGTAATATTGGGTTAGAGCCCACTCATATGACCTTAGTTTACCTTAATTATATCTTTAAGGACCCTATCTCCAAATGCAGTTACATTCTGAGGTACTGGGGCTTAGGACTTCAACATACGAATTTTGAGGGACCACAATTGCACCCATAGGATACATATCTACACGAATTTATGAACTGTTGAAAATGGTTTGATCAGATGATCAGAGACTCAGAAAGAACTGGACAAGGAAGTCTGGGGAAATGGTACCTTTCAGAATAGTTACAGGGTATAAAGATATTTATGTCCCACATGAATGCTCATAAAAAATTATCCACTGCAGAGAACACTCAGTAATCAAGTAGATAGATTTACTCATTTATTGTTTGGATGTCAGACAGCCTCTTTCCCTAGCCATCCTGGTTCTTACTCAATCAGTTGATATACTAAGTGGCCATGGGTGGCAGGAATGGAAGCTCAGCATGGACTCAACAACTTCCCTTCTCTAAGGCTGATCTGGCTACCACTACTGCTGATTGCTTAATATGCTAGCATCAGATGGAAGTAACAGTCATCAGTCAGAACCAGGGTGGCTAGTTCTCCCCAACGACTCAGTTTTGTTTCTAATTTTGTCCTCACTGGAATAAGAAATGCATTCTAGGTAGAGATTTAGTTTCCCTGCCAGCACCATCAAACCTGGTCTTGGAGAATGCCTTCATGGTATTCATGGTCATGATGTCCTCTACAACATTCTTCCTATCAAAAGGAAATCATTTCATGGCATTATAATTGCAGGGATGTCCAAGGATTCAATGATCTTACCATATATCCCATCATCTAAAAACAGTTGGCTCAATAAAAGTAGAATTGCCTGCTGAAGACTAAATTAGACTTCAGATGAGAGATAACACCCTGAAGGATGGGGCTTTACCTTAGGGAATGCAATATGTGCTTTGAATCAAAGATCAAAATATGATGCTTTGCCTCCATAGCCAGAATATATGGGTCTGAGAATTCAGGGTTGGAAGTAGTAGTGTCTCCTCTTACAATTACATTTAAAACTCACTTCCACAATTTTTGCTTTCTGTTTCTATAAACAGAAAGCAAAACATGAGTTTGGAGTCCATGCTTCCTAAGGAAGGAAGGTCTTCCTCAGAGGATCCATATGGTTTCATTAAATTAAAAGGTGAGAATTTCACCTATTTTGGGCTTCTCAATTCACTGAACCAATGGGCTACAGTGATAATTCCCAAATTATCAAACGAAGGAAAAAAATGTGCAGAGCCAATTTGTTTTAATTTCTGTAACTGGTCAGAGACAGTAGCTGATAGTTATAACTTCCTTCTCTCATTATCTATTCCGTGTTTCTTTTGCCCTCTCTCAGCCAGGACCTCAGCTGGTCAAAGTCCTTTATCCAAATTTTCATTTGTGATGGGTCTGAATTCTGCCCTTTTCCAATTGTAGCTTTTTATTAACTTTTACTACTGGACATGCTAGCCCTAAGAAGTGCCTAAAGAATCCCCTGAGTTCCAGACATGGTCTCCTGACCCTGTTGGAGAGTTTCAACACGGTCATAATTAAGAAAATGAACATATTTGTAACTCCAAGGAATTTCTTTTTGCCCCTTTATAATTCGGCCCTCCTGCCTCTCCCTGCCTTCTGCAAGTTACTCAGGTAACTTCTTTTTGTTGTTGTTGTTTTGTTTTTACAGATGAACAGTTTTTTTCTTCATCCTCCTCCTCCTCATCTTCTTCATCTTCCTTTTCCACCTTTTTCCGGGCAACTTTAGCAGAACCCTTTGCATCATCAAACTTTCCTTTCCACTTATAGTCAGCAACATCCTTCTCATACTTATCTTTCAGCTTTGCCGCCTTAGTGATGTAAGGCTGCTTTTCACTATCATTTGGGTTATTCCACATCTCACCCAGCTTTTTTGCCACATCTCCAATAGAGATGCCAGGGTTTGAGGATTTGATCTTGGGGTGGATTTCTGAGCAGAACAGGAAGAAGCCAGACAGTGGCCTTTTGGGGGCATTAGGATCCTTCTTCTTCTTGCCTCCCTTAGTTGGTTCATAATCCTTCATTTCCCGATAATAGTGCACTTTATCCACCTTTGCCATTTCATCAAATTTAGATTTCTCTTTCCCGGACATTGTCTTCCACATCTCAGAGCATTTCTTGGAAAATTCTGCAAAATTGACAGGGACCTCTGGGTTTTTCTTCTTGTGTTCTTCTCTGCACGTCTGCACAAAGAAGGCATAAGCAGACATCTTGCCCTTTGGTTTCTTGGGGTCACCTTTAGCCATCCCGACTGTATTTTTTTGCTAGTCTTGTTACTCAGGTAACTTCTAATCTTCCTAAGTATAGGTTAGTTTGTGTTTTCTAGAATTCTATATAAATTTGATCACACAATATGTACTCTTTGTTTGTGTTTGGCCTAGCTTCTTTCACTCAGCATACCTATTTTAGAATTCATCCATGCTGTTCAGTGCATCAGTAGTTCAGTCCTTTTCATTTCTGAGTAGCCTTACAGTGTATGGATATACTGTAATTTGTTTATCCATTCATTTATTGATAGAGATTTGGATTATTTACAATTTTTTTTTTTTTTTTTTTTTTTTGAGACGGAGTTTCGCTCTTGTTACCCAGGCTGGAGTGCAATGGCACGATCTCGGCTCACCGCAACCTCCACCTCCTGGGTTCGGGCAATTCTCCTGCCTCAGCCTCCTGAGTAGCTGGGATTACAGGCACGAGCCACCATGCCCAGCTAATTTTTTGTATTTTTAGTAGAGACGGGGTTTCACCATGTTGACCGGGATGGTCTCGATCTCTTGACCTCGTGATCCACCCGCCTAGGCCTCCCAAAGTGCTGGGATTACAGGCATGAGCCACCGCGCCTGGCCCTATTTACAGTTTTTAACAATTAAAGTCTCTATGAACATTTGTATGAACATGGGCTTTCATTTCTCCTGGGTAAATATCTAGGAGTGGAAAGGTTGGATTATATGGTAGTTGTATGTTTAACTTTTTAAGAAACCACCAAACATTTTTAAAAGTTGTATGGTATTAGTATTTATTCGCACCATCAGTATATGAGACCTCTAGGTTCACATCCTCAGTAACACAGTATGTCCAGTCTTTTAATTTAATTTAACTTTGTTTTGTTTTTGTGAGACAGGGTCTCACTTTGTTGCCCAGCCCAGAGTGCAGTGGCGCAATCTTGGCTCACTGCAACTACCGCCTCCTGGAGGTTCAAGTGATTCTCCTGCTTCAGCCACCGGAGTGCCTGGGATTACAGGTATGAGCCACAACACCCAGCTAATTTTTGTGTTTTTAGTAGAGACGGGGTTTTGCAGTGTTGATAAGGCTGGTCTTGAACTCCTGGCCTCAAATAATCTGCCCACCTCAGCCTCTCAAAGTGCTGGGATTATAGGTGTAAGCCACTGGGCCTGGCCCTTTTTAAATTTATCCATTCTAATAGGTATGTAGTAGTATCTCGTTGGGGTTTTCATTTGCATTTTCCTAATGATTGAGGAAGCCATCATCACAATCAAGATCATCAATATATCCATCACTTTAGAAAATTTTCTTTGTATGTGCTTTAGTGCCATTTATGTATCATCTTTGGTAAAGTGATTGTTCAAATCTTTTGCACATTTAAAAAGGTAGATTGTTGGTTATAATGTTAAGAAGTTTTGGTTTTTGACTTATTTATTTTGGGTACAAGTTCTTTGTCAAATACATGTGATTTGCCAATATTCTCTCCTAGCCTGTAGCTTTTTTTTTTTTTTTTTTGTATTCTCTTGAACATATATTTTGAAGAGTAGAAGTCTTTAACTTTGATGAAGAACCAATTTTTTCTTTAATACATCACTTTTGTATCTATGAGATCTTTGCCTAACCTAAGTTTACAAATATTTTCTCCTGTGTTTTCTTCTAGAATTTTTTTCATCAGTTATCATTAGTTTATTATAAAAGAGAGATATGGAAATTATTTACATGATGAAAGATTTCGGAACTTCAGTGGAATGGGCAGCTTCACATTGATGCCATTTCGATAGTGACTTATTTCAGTCTACGTACTTTCCAAGAATGTCACCATCTCTAAATAGGAAATAATCCTTGTCATCTGAAACTACTTTGGTGCCTCCATATTCTGAGAGAAGAACTTTATCTCCAACTTTCACGCTAACTGGTTGAATCTCTCCACCCTTTCCTTTAGAACCCGATCCCACAGCGACTACTGTTGCTTGCAACACTTTTCCTTGAGATTTTTCTGGAAGCATAATGCCTCCTTTGGTTACAGTTTCAGCAGCACTCCTTTCAACCAATACTCAGTCAAAGAGTGGGAGAAACTTTCTAAATGCCTGTCCTGCCATGACTCCCTCAGCCTCAGACTCGTACTCTGCTCTTCTTCTAGAATTTTTATAGTTTTAGGTTTTCCTTTTTGGTCTATCCTTCATTTTGTTTTTGCATTTGTTTGCAGCGTTAGGTATGAATCAGTTTATTTTTTTGTACATGTATATCCAATAGTTCATACCATATGTTGATAGCTAATGGTTCTTCATATTAAATTTTTTTTTTTCAAGTAACTCATGTGGATTCTGTCTCATGATTGCACGCTGACTGATACAACCTGTCTCTTGAATTGTGATCTGGATTTCTAAAGTACTTCAACGAAAATTTTTGCCCAGATATCCGTAGCCTGATATATAAATAGTGTTCAAATGGGATCTTCAAGACAGACTTGTTGGCAGTAATATTTATTTTGTTGTGAAAAAAATTAAAAGATCTGGTTACCCAGTACCTCATGATAAAATATTTTAGGGGAAAATGAGTGGTTTTCTTAGTCAGTGCTCTTACATATTAAAATTGGACTCAAATACATCCAGGGGCTTGAATTTGAGTGAATATTTCATTAAACATTAATGTAACACTTAAGTATTGAAAATAAATGGCTATAAATTTGTTTTTCTGACAAACAGCTCTGAGCATTTGGTCTGAGTTGAGTAATTTGGGCTGGAGGAAACTATCCAACCGACCAACTAACCAACCAACCAATAAACAAACTGATGCCCAAACCCCAAATCAAAACAATAGAATCAATGAAAAAGGGCACATCTAAAATGAATGTATAAGAGAGTTTTGTACCTTCATGGCAACTTAGTCATTCATTTTCTTGTTTTTCTTTTTTTCAACTACTTTTAAGCCATAATGTAGATAGAAAAAATAATAAATGTAAAGGCATAAACAATTTAGAATCTCTTGACTGTTTGAAGTTTCTTGTCATTTAAGCCAGATTTTGTTTTAGTTACTGGTTAGCGGCAGAATATGGAGATTGTGAAACACCAAGTTTGTACCTTTTTTTTTTTTTTTTGAGACAGAGTTTTGCTCTTGTTGCCCAGGCTGGAGTGAAATGGCACAATTTCGGCTCACTGCAACCGCTGCCTCCCAGGTACAAGTGATTCTCCTGTCTCAGCCTCCCAAGTAGCTTGGATTACAGGCATGTGCTACCATGCCCCACTATTGTTTTTGTATTTAGTAGAGACGGCGGGATTTCACCATGTGAGTCAGGCTGGTTGTGAACTCCTGGCCTCAAGTGATCCACCCACCTTGGCCTCCCAAAGTGCTGGGATTACAGGCGTGCACCACTGTGCCTGGCCTTCAAGTTTGTACTTCTAAACCAACTGCACTCTGTGCATTCACCTTTACAACGATCCCAGGTTTAGGACAAGTTGTGAATTAATGAGTATCTATATGGTTATGACCCAGCTTATTACTTAATATAGAAATAATATTCTTTTCAAATGAATGGTTTGAAAATACACATACCATAAAAGTGAATCTTAAATTTTGAACCTACATAAATAACCAGTTGCACCGTCTCTTCTGCAACTGGATTAGCATTCATTTGCTATTGTACAATGAGGAGGAAAAGGAGTTTGTAATATTGAGAGACTTTGTAATGAGACCCCAAAGAGCCAGAATATATTTAAAATACTGACAGTGAATCCCATACCGGTTTTTAGAGCAAAGAATAAAGGAGGGGTTTGGTTGATAAACTACTCAAAAATAGAAACCGAGTTAAAGGTGATGTTTTGGCTGTTAGGCTTTCTTCAGGCCATAATATAGAAAATTAATATTTTTGTATATCTTCTTCTGCCCAAGGAAGTCCTCAAAGACAGATGTTGTGTTTAACCGTATTGTAAATTCCACAGAGTATTTTAAGAACTAGAAAAGTATTGCTGGAGCAAAAATGATCGGAGTGTTGAAAGATCAGAAAAATTCTATCATAATTTTAAAAAATAAGCAGACACTGAGAACTTCATCCACAATGTTATTCTGAATTCAGTGTTCTATCCTGGGACTTTTGAGGTAAATAAATAAGACTAACTTAGAGTTCACTGTATTTTTGTATCTGAGTGTTACTTTTTTCTAGATAGTTAATTACTTGAAACTTTATCTACTTTTCTGTAGTAGTATTAATTAGCTTTAAGTCAAGCATTGAATCATAAAATGATTTTAATCGACAACTTGTTCAATGCATTTTACTTATATATCCTTTCCTAATAGCTTACAAATATTGTTTAATTATATGAAGGTATCTTCTAGAAGTTATTAAAATCACAATATTTTATTAAATTTATGGTTAAATTTTGTTTATACAATTTTTTGAAATAAATGAGTTAATAGGTTGTAAAAAATAGAAACGATAGAAATCAAAGCATTAATTCCAAAAACTACCAACATGTTGGTCTTAATTTTTTTTTTTTTTTTTGCCTAATGAACAAACAAACATGCTCTGAAAAAAATGTGTATCTTTGACAGATATGCCATGTTCATGCATAGATTGTGATATTCACTGAAGACTGTATGACATTGTTCTAAAAATATAAATGTCTGCCAAAACCATCAACTGTGTTGGTTAGCTGTTAATATCTAAAAAAATGGAATAAATGTCCATGCAGCATAAAGAAAGAGAGTTGCAAATGAAATACACACTGTTGATTGCTAGAGGCTGACTCCGAATCAAGTATTTTGCACATATTATCTTATTTAATCCTCACAGTAACCTCATAGAGATAAAGCAATTTGCCCATTACCATACCACTAGAAAGTGGTCATATCTAGCACTGATGTGCTTGCTCTCAAAGCAGTTCTTTCCACTACATAGTGCTACTTCTTAAATATATACCACGTCATAGTCATTCATTAATTTGGTGGAAAGCAGCAACTGTATAACCAGATAGTATTCTATGTAATAGAATATTACTATTACTCATGAAAAATTATATATATTTTGTATAAACTTGTATCTATTCTATAAAAACATGCAAATTTCATACTATTTCTTATTACATCTATGTTAGACATTTTTAAAAATTCACATTTCATGTCAAAGTTTACTTTTGGCTTCATTTTTATAATTTTCAGTGCTGATATTTTATAATATTGATGTACTCCATTTATTATATTTTTTCTGAGAGAAAATGGATTAGTGTAGCTCAAATGACTAAGTAAAATAACAAGAAGTTCTTATGCAATAAAAATTCAGAAACGAAATGATCTGCTGTCACTTTCAAGTATTCATGGCAATTATAGTCTTTTGTTAATTTGCTTTTCATTCTCTTTAGTATTTAGTGAAGTTCTTTTTGAAAATTGCCACAGAAATGGTTTTTCTTTTGTTTTGTTTTGTTTGAGACCCTGTCTTGCACTCTTGCCCAGGCTGGAGTGCAATGGTTCGATCTCTGCTCACAGCAACCTGCGCCTCCCGGGTTCACGTGATTCTCCTGCCTCAGCCTCCCAAGTAGTTGGGATTACAGGCACACACCACTACACCTGGTTAAGTTTTTGTATTTTTAGTAGAGACGGATTTCACTATGTGGCCAGACTGGTCTCGAACTCCTAACCTTGTGATTCGCCCGCCTTGGCCTCCCGAAGTGCTGGGATTACAGTCATGAGCCATCGTGCCCGACCCCAAATGGTCGTATTTTATGTTTCATTAACTAATAGTATTAAAATAAACCATAGTGAGTGGACTAGAATTCAAGTAAGATTTTCAAATGGATTGTGATGATTCTTAAGACTGGGAATCTTGTGCTATTTTTCACTACCATAGTTTCTAAAGGACAGCACAAATCTCGGGGACAAATTTCAACACAATTTTAGCAGCACATATATGAGGAATATATGACTTTGGAGTTCACTCCTCATATCATCTATAGGTGATTTACTGATAAAACCTACCAGAGCATGGCAAATATTTTCCTACTACTTCAGTTTAGAGCACTTGTTGAGATTTACTACTCCAACATAGCTGCAGGACTCTGTTAAGAATTTGTGGCCTATAAAATCAACTTCTGTAATCTCTCTGGGGAAGTTTGTGCAATGGGCACCTTGAAGGATAGACGATCTGTTTTAACTGTTTCTTCATGATGGGACCAAAGTGAAGAGTTATTTTCATTTTCAGTGAAGTTTGATGAAGAGATCACTAGATATATTTTCAACTCTTTGGGTCCGAGCTAAGTGACCAACATGAAGGGTTAACATTCAGAACTCATCATCTGTCCAGTTCCTTCTAGTACAAACAATTCTTGGAGTAGTGGTACTCAAATTCTTTAGAGCTACAGCACTCTACCTTTGTGGTCACAGTCCACAGCTAAATGTGCCATATTTTTTTTCTTAGAATGAAAAAAAATTTTGTTTTGAAAATGTAAAAAATTTTCATGGTACTAACTAACTTGGGGACATTGCAAAGAGTTCAAAAATAAAGGATAGGAATAAGTGACTTAAAGCTACACTGACAAAATAAATTATAATAAATTGTTTCATTGTGATGAATTCTGAATATGAAAACCCCAATGTTTCTGTTTGTGACTCAATGGATCAAAAGCCTATAAGTGATTACTAAAAGATAATATGAAGTTAACTTCATAAAAACCTTAAACGTTTGCTCTCGCCACCAGTGTTAGAGTAAGTGCAGTAGTATTTGCAGAAGACAAAAATGTCCTTGTCAGTATGTTCAAATACTTTTTAATTGGAAGAAAAAATTTTATTAAATTGATACTACTTTTAAATGCTTCTATACTGAATTTAGTATTGGTTCTGTAAAATTAGTTTTTGGCAAATGCTTGTCTTCAATCATCCCTTTGATAAACTACTGATAGTTTTGCAACTTGGTAAAAGAAGAGAAATGTAGTATGTTGCATGTACTAAACTCCCTTGTCTTATTTATTTCCAAAATATTTATTGTCCTCTCTAGGAAAGACTTCAATTCATGATTATTGAACAAATACTGAAGAATTAACTCGTAAGTGTAGACTTCCAGGGTCAAGTTAGATTATCATCTGAATTAACATCATTATTTAGTACAAATTGAGCTGCTAATTTGCCAACCTATACTTCAGTATTTTTTTTTCTGCAGAGACAGTCTGAGCCCTTTGTATTTGTATCTTGACATTTTTGTTGCATTTATTTTTTTAAATAGAGAATTCCCTATTTTTCTTCATTTCATTAAACAAAATAAGATTTAAAAGCAAAATTGAAGCCAAAAATGGCTTGGCAGAATAAGTATTTATTTTCCAAAAACAAAATAAAACAAAAACAACTAACAATACTGAGACATTGTGACAAATATCTGCTCCTCAAGATGTACTCCCAGATCCTCCAACCCAATCTTTAGTGACCCTGTGAACCTGTGGAAGCCAGGTAGAAGTGGGACTGAGGATATTTTATTTGAAGAACAAATTAAGAAGGTCTAAACAGTAAAGCAATGCTCTCAGGAATTGGTGATGGCTTTTGCATGAAGAAGCAGCAAAGAAAAAATACAAAATGCATAAAAACTCTGCACAGCAGTTTTAAAGCTTTGATAAAATATAAAATGTCTTTAACCCCTTTGCTGTTCTTGCAAACGCCTGCAATTCAAGAATTTTATTATTCTGGGGCTAACGTATTTTAAACCTCAATAACTGAATGTTTCCTTTGGGATACCTTCAGGCAAACTATATATTGATTTTCTCAGAATGCACTGTATTTTTCATTAGTATCAGGTTTGGTGGATATCTAGTCATTTGTTCACCAAATTCCTCTGAAAATTAAAATGGACTACTCCATTTTGGCTGTGGAGCCTTTGGAGCATGGGCATTAATTTTTTCCTATTAAACACTCTGCCAAGGTACACTATTTTGACATTCATCTTGTCCAGGACATATGATACCAAATCACCACTTTAACTTGGTCTGCCGTTTTCTTCTAAATACCATTCCACCTTTGCCACTTGGGTTTGTTGACACATTTGACATAGCTAAAATCAGAATGTTTTCCTGATTTATCTTTTTAAGCTATAGAGCTATAGATTTGCCGATATAATGCAAACAAAGTAGAATCTATCTGATCATACTTCCATTTGAATTAGGAAATTTAGTTATTTTAAAAGGCAAATAATATTGACTTTGCTCAATATTCATTGTTTTATTCGTTGGTAGAAACTTAGTCTGTGATGTAGATAATGTGGTTTTCAGATGGAAGTAGAATTACTCAGGTAATTTTGGTGTGCCTTGCAGTCTCATCTTTTATGAACCACTTCTACTTTCCTGAGTGAGGACAGACCCAGCTTTTCTTCAAAGCTACACTGCTCACCAAGCTGGGTGTACATTAAGAGATCATATGTTAAAGGAAGCTTACCACTTATTTTGTCATATTTTGTTGTTGTTTTTAAATGAGAGTCTTGCTCTGTCACCAGGCTGGAGTGCAGTGACATGATCACAGCTCATTGTAACCCCAAACTCCTGGGCTTATGCAATTTCCCTGCCTCGGTCTCCCAAGTAGCTGGGACTACAGGTGCATGCCACCATGCCTGGCTAATTTCTTAATTTTTAATTCTTAGTAGAGATGTTGCCCAGGCTGGTCTTGAACTCCTGGCCTCAAGCTATCCTCCCACTTCAGCTTCCCAAAGTGCTGGGATTACAGGTGTGAGCCACTGTGACTAGCCTATCTTACACTTCTTGATAACCAGCACAGTTTTGATTCTACCAGCCATTACTCCCAACCCCACCCAAAATGCATGGTTTGAAATAGTAGTTGATTCCTTACATTTTTATAAGCTGTTGCCCAGACTGGAGTGCAGTGGCACAATCTTAGCTTACCATAGCCTCAACCTCCTGGGCTCAAGCAATCCTTCTGCCTCAGCCCCTGAGTAGCTGGTACTACAGACATGTGCCACCATGTCCAGCTAATTTTTGTATTTGTTGTAGAGACAGGGTCTCCTCGTGTTTCCCAGACTGGTTTTGAACTCCTGGGCTCAACTGATCTGTCCACCTTGGCCTCCCACAGTGTTGGGATTACAGCCTTAAGCCACTGCACCTGGTCTTAGTAGATACCTTTTTTGTATAGACATTTAAATTATGCAGTTTGCCAGTGAGTAAGCCAACTGAGCCCTCTGAATCCACATAACATGGATTTGATGTTCTTCCTTAATTTTCATGACAACCTTCTGAAGTAGGTGCATAGTATATAACAGTTTTACAATTGAGAAAGCTGATGAAATTGTATGCTATGGTCTGACTGTTAATTCAGTGATTTTGAAGGAAGTTGGGTATCCTTTGGAAATGTAAAATATTTACCATGACAGGAATAATTCAAGGAGCCAAGGAAGGAATTAATGCAGATGTGCACTTGCTGTTTCATATTTACTATGTGCATTCTCAGATTTTTTGAATGCCATCCATGAGTACAGCACTCAGTATTTTAGGCATGGGAGATCCAAAATGAACCATACAGGAAAGGCCTCCACTGTTATAGAATTTACCTCCAACCAGGGAAGAAGGAGAGAGAGTCAATATAAAAGGAACCAAATAAATAAACAAGATAATTTCAGGTAATGAATAAAGGCTTTGAAAATAGTAAGTCAGGGTTACATAACAAGAGAGACTAGAAAGGGTAGAAGTTGGCCG
Organism: Aotus nancymaae; assembly: GCF_030222135.1. NCBI lineage: Eukaryota > Metazoa > Chordata > Mammalia > Primates > Aotidae > Aotus > Aotus nancymaae. Next base: position 80,866,002 of record NW_026988425.1, on the reverse strand, counting down.
GGAGTGTTGAGAGCTATTTTAAATTGGTTAGTAATTTCACTAAGGAAGTGATGTTTGTGTTCAGGCCTGAATCATATAGAGGCACTAGCCATGTGGAGTTCTTGGAACAAGGGAAAACAAATGAAACAACCCTACGCTGGTGATGACCTAGCTTGGTGTGTACAAGAGCCTGGAAGAAGGCAAGTGTGGCCAGAGAATAGAGAGGGAAGTGGCAGCATCATTTAGTATGAAATGAGGTCTTTACCCTGGATTAACCAAATTTCTAATTTGGCTATAAAGACGTGACTTCAGGATTCAGAATTTAGAAATCTTAGGTCAAGATTAGTGTTAATTTACAATGTATTATTATAGGATTTTGGATCCAGTACTTTAAAAAGAATTCATGTGAGAATATCTAAAATGCGATCTATAGTAGCAGGGGAAAAAACCAATTTAATGAAGTATTGAGCATGTCTATGTATCAGACCCTGAAGTAGGTGGAAGCAGATGAATAAGATATGGTCCTACATGATCCTGCCATTAACAACATCACTGACAGGTAAAATGCAGGTTAAAACTATTACCTATCAGATGTATGAAAGAAAAGTCAACCAACTTCAGAAGGTATCCTCTTGTCTGAAATTGGACAAAATTACCTTCTCCGTTACAACTGGAATTTCTTGTCCAGTGTCCATTGTGTTTAACTGAAATCCAGTTTATATTTAAGCAAGTAAATTATACATAATAGGTGCTTCTTAATGGTTGATTTATTCGTTTTATTAGCAACGCTCGAAAGATTCAATGTATGTAATTTATATAAACAATTAGTACATCAATGCTATATCATAACAAATGAATAAGATATAAATGCAGATGTTTAGTCCACTTCTTCAAACTGTTTCCACATGTCTTATCAGTTACAATAGTATATACATCTTACTTTCTAAATCTGACCAGTTATTTTGTTCTAAATTTTCATCTGAATTTCTAAAAGTAATTCATTTTAGAAAAAATGCAGGCCGATAAATTAGTAGAGCCCCTTATTTTCCCTCTGATTATTTTTATAAAAAGCAAAACAAAAATAATGCATGCTTATTGAAAAGAAGAAAACAAACAATATGAAGATTCATAAAGTAAAAATTCAAAATCTTAATATACTGCCACTCCCCACTCTGATCTCAAATCCAAAAGGCAGCCATAGTAAATAATTTGGTGTATACTTTGCAGATCTCTTTTCATACTCATGCCATTCCTTCCCTACATGTGTTTGATTTTTTTGTTTATGTGAATTGATCATACTCTATATGTCCTGTGACTTGCTTAGCAACCTATCATTGATATAATTTCAAGTTAATTGCACATAGATTTACATCATTCTTTTAGAGTGATGTAAAATTTCATAGACTCAGTACATCACAATTCATTGTTTTTTTTTTTAAAAGAGTATTCATGTTACAAAATATTCAACATCCAGACAAGAGTAGAGAATAAAGTGATGAAAATGTGGGTCCCGTATTTACTATCTGGGCAGTGAGTACACTAGAAACCCAGTCCCCACCAGTATCCTGTATACCTATGTAACAAACAAGCACATGTATCCCCCGAATCTAAAATTTAAAAAAATAAGGTAATGAAAATAATAGAAACCTGTGTCCATAGCATGCAACTTCATCATATATTTAACAAGTTCCCTATTGGTGGGTCTATATGTTATTGCTAGTTTTTCAGTATTAAGAAGTATTGCAACGAAAACATCTTTGTACACCTAACAGTAAGCACATGTGCAAATTAGTTATGAAAGACCAAATTAGAGGTGGAATTGTTGGAACAAAACGCATGTGAATTTGAAAAGTTGAGAGTCCCAGTAAAACTGTCTTCCAGAGTGGTTGTGCTTATACTCCCATCAATAATAGATGCACATGAAGCCTCTTACTGGAACATAGTACACTTGCAGAATGAAGAATGAAAAATAATAAGATCTTAATATGAAAGCACAATTTTTAGAAAAATCAAATTAAACCTCCAAAATTATATTATCAAACATAGAACTACCAAATTCTTGTACCTTTATTAATTTCATTATCTGTTTTTCAGTACCTAAAATTGGTGTCTATTTGCTCATATGTTCAAATTAAAAAAAAATAGGAGTATTTCTGCAAAGAGCAAATAAACTTCATTTCAAAGTTGTGCTACTGAGGTTTTTATTTGCATACTGTTTGCACCTACTATTGTATTTCCACTGTCTGAAGTATTCTTATGTGGTATTACCATCCAATACAAGAGATATCAATCAGGCTTTTTTCTTGAACTATTATAATTGGAATAACTCCAATATTGCCTTTTCGTCTTGAAGAAGTAGGTGAAAAATATTTTCCTTGGGTATAATTGGTTTTTCAGAAATTTCAGCATTTATTTCATTTACCTAATCACTTAGAAATGCTGAATTTAATAAAAGTTACAAACCTATAGTTTAAACACAGCAACTTCTAATCAAATTTCACCTAATTTTAACATAACTTTTGCTTACTGAAGAATGGTCTGGAAATCAGGTACATGCCACTCTTTATGAGGTTAATTTAATGTGGTGATTTGAGTGGGCCAAGGGATGCCCAGATAGCTCGTAAAACATATTTCTGGGTGTTTTTATAAGGGGGTTTGGGAAGAGATTCACATTTGAGTCTCACATAGACTGAGTACAAATGATCCTTCCTCGCCAATGCAGGTAGGCATCATTGAATTCATTGAGGGCCCAAATAAAACAAAAAGGCAGAAAAAGAGTGGATTCGCTGTCTTGTATTGATCTAGAACATCCACCTTCTCCTGCCCTCAGACATTGGTGCTCCTAGTTTTTGGGCTTTTGGACTCAAACTAGGACTTCCACCATTGGCTCCCCTGGCTCTCAGTCTTTTGAGTTTGGACTGACACTATACCTTTCCTGAGCCTCCAGCTTACAGATGGCAGATGGTGGGACTTCTCAAAGCTCCATAACCTCATGAGCTGATACCACACAAAAAAATCTCTTTTTATATATCTATATCTCCTACTGGTTCTGTTTCTCTGGAAAACCCTGTTGATATACTCTTGTACCATGGAAAAAAAACCCACATAAAAAATAAATAAATAAATCAAAAATAACTCTTTATTCATACATTTATTTCAGGACTCTAGGAGTCTTTTAAAATTAAGGGGACCCTATAGTAAACTTATTTTAAGAACTTTCTTGAACCGTTTTCAAGGACAACAGAATAGTTAAGAATTTATAAAATGAATTTATGATGTCAAGTCAACAAATATTTATTGAGCTCTGCTGTGTAGACAGTGTTATGTTAGATACTGTGGAATTCAACAATAAAGGAGACAGGCTCCCTGAAATTCAAAGAGCTTACACTTCAGTCAAAGGTGGACTTTGAACTCTATTCTAGGTGGACAGTAGTTGCACATTCTTTGCACTTTTCTAACTAAGACAATAAGTTTTAAAGTTGATCGAACCAATACTTAATACTATATTAAAATAAACTACTCATTGCTCCTGTTTTATACTTTCCAGTGAAAATCTTCTGTTGAGATAAGGATTAGGAAATTTTGCTTTCAAGGTAGCCAGGGGTCTAGACTAAGATGAGTTGTTCACTGAACAACACTCTTATAGGTTTTAATACTTTTGACTGTGAGAAAGTGGCTTAATGCTAAGAAAAAACACGGGCCTTGGGAGGCCAAGGTGGGTGGATCTCTTGAGGTCAGGAGTTCAAGACCAGCCTGGCCAACATGATGAAACCCTGTCTCTACTAAAAATACAAAAATTAACCAGCCGTGGTGGTGTATGCCTGTAGTCCCAGCTAACACGGGAGTCTGAGGCAGGGGAATCATTTGACAATAATTCTTAGTTTAATGCTAAGAAAAAACATGAGAACGGAAATTAGGCATAGTCTGGTAAATTATCAGATAGATAATTAAATGAATCACTATGATATGTGGCGTTTATTATTTTCAGTCTCCCATTGTTAAAACAGGTATATTCATCCTCACCTACTTACAAAAATTGTGTTAGAATTGGTTTCAAACACAAAAGCCAGGTCTCCAAAACTGGCACTCTTTAGATAAACTTGAGTCTATAGGATACTTCAGTTGTAAATAGACTAAATAATCTTATGTTCACAGAATACATTTGTATGAATTAAACATGTTTTCATGAGTCCCAGGTATCATTTATGATAATATCATTACTTGCTAAAAGCATATAAAAAGAATAAGGTGAAACAAGGCCAAGCACAGTGTCTCACACCTGTAATCCCAGCACTTTTGCAAGCCAAAGGAGGAAGATCCCTTGACTCCGGAAGTTCCAGACCAGCCTTAGGGACATAGTGAGATTGGCAACATAGTCTCTACAAAAAAATGAAAAAAGGGAAATTAGGCAGGTGTGGTAGTATGCACCTGTAGTCCTACCTACTCAGAAGGCTGAGGCAGGAGGATGGCTTGAACTCAGGAGTTTGAGGCTGCAGAGCTATCATTTTGCCATTGCACTCCCAGTCTGGGTGACAGGGTGAGACCCTGTCTCAAAAAAAGAATAAAGTAAAACAAAGTCCAAGACTAACTAGAACGTTTTTTAGAAACAGCAAATTCTAATCAAATTTCAACTAATTTTAACATAAATTTTGCTTCGTAGATATGGCCCATGAGTGCTATGCTCAATAAAAATGCTCACAGTGGCCAGGTGTGGTGGCTCATGCCTGTAATCCCAGCACTTTGGGAGGCCGAGGTGGGTGGATCGTTTGAGGTCAGGAGTTTGAGACCAGCCTGGCCAACATGATGAAACCCTGTCTCTACTGAAAATATAAAAATTAGCCAGCTGTGGTGGTGTGTACCTATAGGTCCACCTACATGGGAGTCTGAGGCAGGAAAATCACTGGAACCTGGGAAGTGGAGGTTGCAGTGAGCCAAGATCACACCACTGCATTCCCGCCTGGGAGACAGAGCAAGATCCTATCTCAAAAAAAATAAAAAATGCTCACAGCCATCAACCCAATCATACTTTTTACTCCGTCCAACTCTGTACCCTAAAATTAAGCCATTAAGCCATTCAGATTAAACCATTTCAGGCATAATATTTTTTAGTCGCAATGTTAGAATAGATGAATTCAAGTAAAGTTTTTGGCTGAATTACAGTATACTGAAATTAGAACTAAGTATTTTAAGTTTTTATGTCAAATCTTGTAAAAATTACTTTTCCTTATCTATGTGGTTTAGTTCCATTGTGAGTTCAAAGTAAAATGCCCTTTTTTATCTTTGTGAACTTAAATTGACCTCAAATTAACCTTTATTATTATTATTATTTATGCTCCTAAAATTACAGAACGTGTTTGAGTATTTATCACTTTCAGGACGCTGAATGAGATCCTGATCATCTGAGAGAGTTATCTGCCTTGTGTAAACAAGCATTTCTTTTCCTAGAGAGATTATCACAACTCACTGTAGCAGCAGTTCTGCACAGTTGTATGTAAGATTACCTGAGGAGCTTATTAAGAATTCAGATTGCCAGGCCTCTTCCCCTATGATTCAGATTCAGTAGGTCAGGAGTGGCGTTCAGGAATCTTTATTTTTCTGTCATCCTTGCCATTCTGATGTAAGAGATTGGGCTAAAGCTTGCACTTTAAGAACCCTGCTAGAGGCCAAAGTCTAAAATAGATTTAGTGAAATATTCATAGTAAAACATAAGTATTTCTTTCCTTTCTTTCCTGCTCTCTTTTCACGATTTTTTACTAACCCAAACTTGATGTATCACTTTCCCCATTGTCTTGTTTGCTCTCAAATCCACAATTAAACTATATGTCTGGTATCTTCCTAACAGCCTATGCTTTTCATGTGGAAAATATTACTTTATTCATTTTATAATCCTCTGGTAAAGTTTGTGCAGACACAACTGGTAGTCTTTATGACTAGAGATGGGGCTTTGTATGTTGTGTTTTTCTTCTGAATGTTTTCTCTACATTTTGCTGCCTGAGTAAGAAAGTGATAAGGAATTTATAACCTTATTAATAACCCTGCTTTGTAAAGAGCCAGTTTTCAAAATGATTGTGATTTTTCAGCAGGATGATATTGTTATTATTGTAAGGCTCTTTGGTTTCATGGACATACCCTCTTGGCTTTTCCTTCTGGATGTCTTTCTGGGAGTTGTAGTTTTCTGTTTCCTCTTTAGTGCAAGCATGATTAAAATTAAATATTCATTGTGTATTGCACAAATAGTAATTCAGTGTCTATTAAATGCCAAGCACTTTCCTGGGCCCTTAGGATACCACTGTGAGCAAAATGAAACTGCTCTTTGTCCTCAGGGAGGCTTCAGTCTAAATTATGGCCTGAAGTATTTGGTAGTGTTATGAGGTGGCTCAGGTTGCTAAAGTGAACTAAAGTTGACAGAAACAGTGAAACGTGGTTGCTGAAGATTTGTAGAACTGAATGTGCCTTTAAAGATGATTTATTTTAGTCTTCTGAGTTTAAAGCTGACAAAACCGAGATTACAGGAGGTCAAGAGGCTTTTGCTAAAATGTAGGTAGGTAGTGAAACAGATCTTGAATTGAGCTCTGATAAAAATGCTGGAATTTTAGGTCTGGGCCTTGGAGATCATCTATTCAGCTCTTCATTTTTAGATTGAGGATACTGATCCAGGTCCCAAAGCTATGCGGCTGCTTTGTGGCTCAGTCACAATCTGTAGCTGAGTGTTCTTTATGACAAGCAGAATCCTTGAAATAAGACCTTGGTGTTAACTGTGAGTTCAGAAGTTTTCCATCTATATCTTCCTGCCTGTCTCATGGACAGAGTATTTGGCTGAAATTGCTAATTACTTTTTAAAATAAACTTTAGATTTTAGAATGGTCATAGATTTATAGAAAAATTGGGACAGTAGTACTGAGAGTTCCCATATACTCCACACACGATTTTCCCTATTATTAACATTTTATATTTATGTGGCCTATTAGTCAAAATTAATGAACCAATTATGACACGTTATTATTAACTAAAGTCTATACCTTGGTTAGATTTTCCTAGTTTTAACCTTATTTCCTTTATCTGTTCTAGGAACCCCTCCAGGACACCATATTACATTTAATCACAATGTTTTCTTAGGATCTTGGCTGTGACCGGTTTTCAGACTTTTCTTGTTTTGAAGACTTTGACATTTTTGAAAAGTACTGGTCAGGTATTTTGTGGCATGTGCCTCAGTTGGGTTTGTTCTGATGTTTCTCTCATTATTAGGCTGTGGGTATGGATTTTGGGAAAGAAGACCATAGAGGTAAAGTGCCTTTCTCATCACATCATATCAAGGATACATATTATTAACATGACCTATCACTGTTAATTTTAACCCTAATTAGTTGGCTAAGGTAGTATTTGTCAGGTTTCTTCACTGTAAAGTTAAGCTTTTCTTCACCTTTCTGTATTGTATTATTTGCAAGACAGACACCATGTATACTCTACACTCAAAGAGTGAGGAATTATGCACCATCTCTTGAGGGTGGAGTATTTACATATATTATTTGAAATGTTTTCTCATGAGAAATTTATTCTTCTCATTTATTTATTCTTCTCATTTATTTATTTATTCAATAAGTTTTAATAATTTATATCAGTATGGTATTATAATTCAATAGTATTTAATTTTGTTGCTCAAATTGTTCCAGCTTTGTCCACTAAGCTCTTTCATTTGGCTCCTGTGTCCCTTTGACATAGTCTCATTAGTGTGTGTGTATGTGACAGTGTGTGTAAAACTTTTTACATTCCAGAGCGCAAGATGCTCCAGGCTCATCTTATTTATTTCCTAAGTTCTAGGATCAACCATTCCCCCAAGGAGTTTTGGTTCCTTTTATTGGAAATGGTATTAGACACCAAGATCTGCACACTAGGTATGCTCGTCACTGCTGGGATGTCATTGCTTTTAAGCCCTCTCACCTGAAACAGCAAGGAAATATATGCATGTATGCCAACCCTTATTAATACACATACCTATGAATATTTCTGTGTATATCCAATCTTGCCTATATTAAGATAAATGAAAATTTATACTAATGTTTTTAATTTTCATCCACTGTTTATGGATCATTTTAGCCTTCTCCCTTTGCTTATCTGTAATTTCTCACTTCAGCAGTGAGAAACCTGGCTTCTACTGTTTGCCACCAGTTTACTTAATGTTTAAATTGCAGTATACATATATAATGGTTTAAACAACTTTATCAACTAGAGTACAGTGCTTGCATTTAGTTCCTTTTGCCTTCAGTGTTACAGACTCCAAAGTTAATTCGGTCAGCAACTTTTTCTTCCACTCCCTTCAGTGAAGTTGTTTTATACATTTGTAATATGATTTGATTATTTTGTCAGAGCCTGCATTCCTTCAAATGATTTTTTTAAAATTTGCATATATTATAGTTCATTCTTTGTGATCTAAAGTTCCATTGGTTTTGACAATGCATAATATGATGTGTTCACCATCACAATAGTATCACTGCTCTAGAAGAAATTCCCTGGTTTTCACCTAATAAACTCTCCTCATAGCCCCAAATCCCTGAGAACTATTGATCTATTAATCATTTCTATAGTTTTGCTTTTCCCATAGTGTCATCTAAATGGAATCATGCTATCTGTAGGCTTTTCAGACTGACTTATTTTACTTAGCAATATGCATTAAAGATCCAGTCATATCTTTGGGTGGTATTAATTACTTTTTCATCAAATTAGATATTAAAATGTATTTACTTCACTGTGACATTAATTGTGTTGGAATTAGTACTAACTATAAGAATAAGTAAAGGACACAATACTAATATATGAAAGCAATTCACTCTGTTGAGAAAGGTTAGGAAAAGTTTCACAAAGGAGGAAGAGAAACTTGGATTAGGCTTTCTATTTTAATAGTATTCATTGTAAAGGCAATGTTACACACACACACACACACACACACACACACACACACAATCTCGCTACCTTAACAGAAAAGGTGCATTTATTTTGGTATATAGATTTCAGTACACATGCACTGTTAGTAAAATTTTATGTTTTTAACTTACTAATATTACTGAAATATTTTTCATGTTTACTGCTCTTCACAATTATAGTCTTGTATATGCTTTAAGCATATTTTTAATTTTTATAAAAATTATATATGCAAACTGTAGCTAATTAAGTAAATACAAAAAAGTATGAAAAAGAAAACATATATAATCCCATTACTCATCTGTAAGGCAACATTTTAGTGTATCTCCTATCAGACTTTAAAGGGTTATATGTTTATTTTACCTAACATTATCATATTTGGTTATTTAAGATTTTCACAATCATAAATTTAATGGCCGCATAACAGTAATCATTTGGATATTCCCCTATGCTCATATTTTTTTTTCCTTAGACAAAGTCTCACTCTGTCACCAAGGCTGGAGTGCAATAGCGTGATCTCAACTCACTGCAACATCTGCCTCTTGGGTTCAAGTGATCTCCCACCTTAGCCTCTCGAGTAGCTGGGATTATGGGCACACACCACCATGCCTGGCTAATTTTTGTGTTTTTGTAGAGATGGGGTTTCACCATGTTGGTCAGGCTGATCTTGAACTCTTGACCTCGGGTGATCTGCCTGCTTTGGCCTTCCGTGGTATTGGGATTACAGGTGTGAGCCATAGTGGTCGGCCATGCTCATATGTTTCTATTCCACTATTGTAAATAATTGTGATAATGCTGTAACAAACATCTTTGTAAATACATTTTCTTCTGTGGTGTTTTTTTTTTGAGACAGAGTCTTGCTCTGTCACTGAGACTGGAGTGCAGTGGCATGATCTTGACTCACTGCAACCTCTGCCTCCTGGTCAAGCGATTCTCCTGCCCCAGCCTCCCAAGAAGCTGGGATTACAGGTGCCTGCCATCACTCCCAGCTAATTTTTGTATTTTTTAGTAGAGACAGGGTTGCACCACATTGGCCAGGCTGGTCTTGAACTCCTGACCTCAGGTGATCCACCTGTCTCGGCCTCCCAAAGAGCTGGGATTATAGGGCATGAGCCACCATGTCCAGCCTGTAAATAAATTTTCTATATATTTAAATTAATTTTCTCCAGAAGGACTCCTACAAAGAAAAATAAATTCCAAATCCCATATCAGTTGGGGGTAATTTCAGCTGTGACAATAACCCTCAACTGAAAAAGCTTAAACAATAAGAAATCTATTATATCATATAAAAAGAAAACCAAAGTTAGATTCATGGTTGCTTCATTCACTGATAATAATGGTGCAATCAGGAATCCCTTTGTTCTTTAAGCTCTTTCATTCTCAGGATTTTGGTTTTGGTTACAGGCTTAGACCCTCATTGCTGTAATATGGTTGCTGTGGTTTCAGGTATTATGCCATTACCCAAATGCCACCAGGAGAGATGAGGGCAAGACACCAGATACTGACTCACCATGGTGAGGGCTTCAGATTTTCTTTCTGCTTGATAAACTTCCTTTAGCCATTCTTTTAGAGCAGTTCTGCTAGTGAAAAATTCTTCATTTTCCTTACTCTGAGAATGCCTTTATTTCATCTTCATGAAGAAAATTTTAACTAGATATAGAATTATGGATTGATACTTCTTTTATTTCCTCAGGAAAAAAATTTGTGCCATTTCCCCATGGTTTCTAATGAGAAATCCTTTGTTATTCTAAGAATTTTTCTAGTATAGGTAAAGGAACATTTTTGACTGCTTTTAAAATTTTTTTCTTAGTGTTTACTTTTCAAAAATCTGATTATAATGTATTTGAGCCTGGGGTTTTTTTTTTAAATTTTATTGTGTTAGAGATTTACTCAACTTCTTGAATCTGCAGTTTATGTCTCTTGTTAAATTTAGGAGAATTTTAGCATTATTTCTACAAATATTTTTTCAGCTCTGTACCCTTTCTTCTCTCCTTCTGGAAATCAGATGGCACAAACATTATAATTTTTGTTATAATTCAGTAGGTTTTTGAGGCTCTGTTCATTTTTTGAAAAATCTTTTTTTTCCCTGTTTTCAGATTGAATAATTTTTATCGATGTACCTTCAAATTTACCGATTTTTAACTCTGTCATATTCATTTTGCTCTTCAGTCAATTAGGCGGTATTCAATTTCATTCTCAGTATCTTTCAGTTCTAAAATTTCCATTTAGATCTTCCTGATATCTTCTGTCTCTTTGCTGAGACTTTGTTTTTCTTCATTTGTTTCGAGAGAATTCAAAAACACTCGTCGAAACATTTTAAGATGGCTTCTTCAAAGTCCTTGTCAGATAATTTCAACATCTGTGTTTTCTCAGTGTAGGTGTCTTTTGATTGCTTTTTCTCATTCAAATTGAGATTTTCATGGTTTTTGCCATAATGGGTAATTTTATATTGTATCCTGAACATTATGAATACCAAGTATAAGACTGGTTTCTATTTAAATCTTCTATTTTAGCAAGAATTCAACCTGTTTATATAAAGAATATACATCCTAGCCTACTTTTGTGGGCTGTGATTCAAATGCAATTTAGATTGTAAAGCCTTTGCAGTGTTATTCTGGTCTGCCCCAGTTGTGTGCTTCCCAGAGACCAACTTGAATTCTGGGCAGTGTTTCAGAAGAGTGTTCAATTTTCAAACCTTTTGCTATGTTGTTTCTGGGGTTACATGCATAGGCTTCTAAGAAGTCTTCTCAAGATTTCAATAGCTCCTTTCTTTCTTTGGAAGGAGGAGTAACATCACTTCATTATTGTATGGCAGAGATAGAAGATAAGGCTCTGCCCACAGTCTCCAGGCTGCAGCATCTGGTGAGGAAGGAAAGGTGTATGGCTGTGTTGCTTTTCTCTTGGTGTTCACCTGGAATAGGGCAGGTATGGTTGAAATGTTTGTGTCCTACTGGGCTTCCTTTTTCCTCCATCCTTTGGATAGGGCTTTTTGTCCTTTTGGGATTTGTGTATGTGTGTGCATGCATGTGTGTGTGTGTGTTCTTGCTGGCGTTTTAGGTTGTGTTCCTTTCCAAGACTAGGATATACAGGAGGCAAACAAAACAGAACAAAACAAACTAGGAGATTCAAAGCTATGCCATTCTTCAAGTCCTGGGGTCCCTAACCAGTCTGCTTTCTTTTTTCCAGTTTTGTCTTCTTTCACTTATGTTATGAATATTGTCCAGGGCTGGTTTGTTTCATAAGTAGTGGGAGGAATAGGATGAATGAAATGTGTTTACTTTATCTTGTTCAAACTGAAAGCTCAGGACTTTGGATTCTTTGGGCAATGGGATACATTTGGATGTTTTTGAGTAAAGGAGGGAGATCATCTGAGTTACATTTTAGAAATGTTATGCTGCTTGTTGTTTAGGGAACTTGCTGGTGCAGTGGTACATGTGGAGAGGATGGTGCATGGGACTAGAGAGTAGAAAAATGTGAGGGATTTGCAGAATTTTTACAGAATTTGCTGGTAAGAGAAAAAGGAATCAGTTTTTCCAAGTGTTTTGGCTTCAGAAACTCAGGGAACGATTGTATCATTTACTAAGATAGGGAATTCCAGGGTAGAAGCAGAGTTGGGATTAGACATGGAACTCAAGAGTCCAAATTTTAGATGTGTCCAGCTCAAGATGCTTGCTAGGTACTCAAATGGAGATGTTGAGTAGGCAGTTGGCTATTCAAGTCAAGAGTTTAGGGGAGAGTCAGGGCTGCTTATATATACATTTGTAAGCCATGAGTCAGAAGATGATACTTAAAACCAAAAGAATGGTTAGATTACTTAGGAGTGAGTGTAAACACAAAGGAGAAAAGGTCTAAAACACTGAGCTCTGTGTCTCCCTAACATAGTATCTGCATTGACACCTCAGTGGAATTTGTTGTAGCTCACTATTTCCTTGTTCTAAAATATCCTTTTCTCCTCATTTCATTGACATCACCTGCTCTCTAGGTTTTTCTCCAGTATTTTAGGATGTCCCTTCTCCTCTTTATTGGCAGGTCTTCTCCCTGACTTCCTGACATATCCCTTAAAAATTGTTTTATTTGGGGCTGGGTGCAGTGGCTCATGCCTGTAATCCCAGCACTTTGGGAGGCAGAGGCAGGCAGATCACAGGGTCAGGAGTTTGATATCAGCCTGGCCAACATGGTGAAACCCAGTCTCTACTAAAAATACAAAAATTAGCCGAGCGTGGTGGTGTGTGCCAGTTATCTCAGCTACCTGGGAGGCTGACGCAGGAGAATTGCTTGAACCCAGGAGGCAGAGGTTACAGAGAGCCAGGATCACACCACTGCATTCCAGCTTGGGTGACAGAGTAAGACTCCATCTTGGAAAAAAAAAAGTTTTATTTTGTTTTGTTTTGCTTTTTCTCCTGTAGATTGTAGTCTCTAAATGCCATTTTCCACTGGGGCTTACCAAAATGGCTGATTCCAGGTCTGAGGCAGGAAATATATATAATACAAACCAGGTTTATCTTTCATGCTAATAGATAGGAAAGCTACTGATGACCACTTGGGTTATGTCAAAAGGACACAGCGTCCAGCTGGAAAGAACTCTCACTGGACTTATTTGGGACAAGTTGAACATCAAAAATAATAATAATTACAATAGATTAAAACACATCAGGTATATTAAAATCTATGTGTTGATGATAGTACCAAAAAAAAGGTCATCTTTCAGGGATGCTAGGAAATCGACTCATTCTGAAAACTGGTAAATAAAAGGGAAGAGTCATATTTATTTTGTCTTTTATATAAGAACTGTACCTCTGGGTACTTAAAGATTTAATGTGGTAAAATTCTTCTTTGTAGAAAAATTCCAGCTAATAAATGTGGAAGGAATAATAGAATAGCACCATTTTGCAAACTCTAATGAAATAATGGATTCAGGCAATGATAATAAATGGCTGATTAAAGATCAAGTTGACTATATCTGAATTCACTGACTAATTTAATATCATAAAAAGAAAGACAATAAGACATTATGTGTCTCTTGATAGGCACTAGCCACATGTGGCTATTGAGCATCTGAAATATGGCTAATCGAACTCATGTGCTATAAGTGTAAAATAAACACTAGATTTTTAAGACGATTTGAAAAAAGTAAAATGTCCCATTAATGTTTTAAAATATTGATTAAATGTCAAAATGTTAAAATTTGGATATATTGGGATAAATAAAATATGTAATTAAAATTATTTTCACCCATTTTGTTTTAACTTTTTAAGATGTGTCTTTTAGAAAATTTAAAATTACATACATGGCTTGAATTATATTTCTGATTTGTTCACAATGAAATTTTCAGTGGCCAGTAAAGAGCCTGACACAGTTGTATAAATAAATGAAGTTGCTAATAGTTAAAATTATTTAATTATTTATGGGATTTCATCTGCTAGAAACTCAGCCCCAAATTTGGAGAAGCAGTGGGGAATGAAAGTGGTGGAAAGTGTATCAGATTATAGCGAGATTTTAGAGAAAAGCAGGGGATATGTGCCTGTAGATGTTCTGAAGTGGGAGCCTGAGACTATAAAAATGCTTGTGTATTGTATTGGTTCATTCTCACAGTGCTGTAAAGAACTTCCTGAGACTGGGTAATTTATGAAGAAAAGAGATTTAATTGACTCATAGTACTGCCGACCTAATCAGAAGCATAAATGGTAGGCCTCAGGAATTACAATCATGGATGAAGGTGAAGGGGAAGCAGGCATATCTCACCATGGCAGAGTAGGAGAGAGAGAGGGAGAAAAGGGGGAAATGCCATACACTTTCAAACCATCAGATCTTGCGAGAACACACTCACTATCGTAAGAACAGCAAAGGGGAAATCTGCCCCCATGATCAAAACAGAACAAAACAGGCTAGGAGATTCATAGCTATGCCATTCTTCATGTCCCACTAGGTTCCTCTACTCACATGTGGGGATTGCAATTTAGCATGAAATTTGGGTGGGACACATGAGCCAAATTGTTTCATGTATAAACCAGGTCTGTCTCAACTCTCTTTCCCCACCTTCACTTTAGTTTATCTCTGTACCTTTCTTAGGTTTCTCACTTTTTCTTCACATCCTGTAATCTTCTGTGGGTTTTGTTGTTTGTTTGTTTTCTTTTTTAGTTTAAAAATCTATTGAGCCACTGACTAAGAATAAAGCATATAGCTTGAAATAAAAAGAATCCTTATAACTAAAAGAGGTCGTGGAATTTTAGGCAATTTTTCTTAACCTATCCCTCTTTGTTTTAGTTTATTCTGGCTGCTGTAGGAAACTATCATGGATGAGGTGGCTTATAAGCAACAGAATTTAGTTCTCACAATTCTAGAGTCTGGGAAATCCTAGATCAAAGTGCCAACAGAGTCCATGTCTGGAGAGCATCCACTTCCTTATTTATAGACAACCATCTTCTCACTGTGTCCTCACATGGTAGAAGGTGCGGGGGAGCTCTCTGGAGTCTCTTTTTAAGAGCACAACTCCATTTATGAAGACTCTGCCCTCATGACCTAATCATTTCCCAAAGGCCCCACTGTCTAATCACATTGGGAGTTAGGATTTCAACTTAGGAATTCGAGAGGGACACATTCAGTCTATAGCACTCTCCTTACCCTAAATTAAGAGGTTGGCAATTATGTTTCTTCCTGGTGCTCATTTTTTAATTAATTCTGTAACTGGCCAGAGTAGGTTGTGTGTGCATTTAAATGACACTACCTACCTTTTCATACATATATGTAATCTAAAGCCTATTAAAAGACTGTAACCTCCAATACTTGAAAACCTCCATTCGTTTGTTGATAATACGAGAAATATATGATATCATGATTGTAGCATTAAACATGTTTTAGGCTGATTAAAAAATAGATATAAGTAATACTCTCAGGGGCATGGAGGTGGAAACCACAAAATGGTTTGAGAAAGAAGCCAAAAGGGGAGGAATATGTGGGTGAATCGTCTATCACCAAACCTGCACATTCTCACATTCAGTAAATATTAATCTACCTCTCATGAGTCTTTCATAGTGTGACTTTATTAATGATTTGAAAAGTTTAGAATTCATAACATAGAATATAGCTTTTCACATATAAATATGAAATCATATTACAAAAAATTTTGCAATATCCATTCTTTCAGCCTCATTTAGAACTTAGAACTTTCCCTTTCCTTTCTTACATGGTAATTCTCCCAAGCTTTGCTAGAAAACCAGCTGGATAATTAGTTGACCCTCAAAGTTGACGAGTATATTACATATTCAGGAAACTAATTTTTATTTTAGCAGGAGTCTTTAAACACAGTTGTTTTTTTGTGAAACAACACATTAATACCAAATTATTATTGGTGAGAGAGGTATTTTTGGACTGCTTTAAATTTTGCCTACAATATTTAAAGGCACCGGTGTTTGGACTGTCCCATGTTTACTGCCCCAGGCCTGACTTTATCTGATTAGGCCAGGTTCGTATGCAAGAAAACAACTATGTCTGCATAAAGAAAATGGGACCTTGAGTCTAAATGTTATAATGAGTTCTGTCACAGAAACTATGTGTGAGTAGAATATCCTGGTTCTGAGATCTAACAGTCTGGATTTGAATCTGGGGCACATTACTTACTCTTTGTGTGACATTGGGCAAATTACTTGTCTCTTCTATAAAACTGATAAAATGTTAACATCTGTCTCAAAAGATTATTGTTGAAATTCAATGAGTTAACACTTATCAAGTGTTTAGGATAGTTCCTGGCCTTTGGTAAGTGTTTAGTACCAGCTATTACTGTATGAGAGATACCAATAGGATATGTCTGGATTTCTTATGTGGATAGCCTCAGGTCTAATTCATTTATTTGTTCCTGCCACATTACAGTCAATTTAGATGCAGTTTAAAACTTGACTCACATTAGGTATTATTCACACTATAAATGTTGGTTAGACATTTAGTTATAGTTTTCCAAATTATGCTTATGAAATTGAAATATTGGATAGAGTATCTGGGTTATGATAATATAATGGTATTATAAATGGTTGAAATACACATTTTGGTATGAATTTCCCAGTGAATTTTAGAACTAAAGGCATGAAATCACATTACATGAAAAAAAGCAGCCCTCAATATTTCTGAAATAAAAATGATTATGAATAAATTAAAATAAAACATTTATTGTGCACAATTATCTTTTTATATTCATCAAAATATTTAGTATTGTTCCACCTTCTTTAGTTTCTTGCCTCATACGTAGCTGGGTTACTAGATAAGAATTTAATTACATGAGTCAGGACTCTTTTGGTTGCCAGAAACCAAAACACAAGTCAAAATGGCTTAATTCAAAGATAAATGATTTATTTATTCATGCAACTCAAAAATCCAAGGGACTGGCTTCAGATATGGTTGTTGCAATCTTTCAATTCTTCTTTCCTCTATACAGAATTCATACTGAAGTATATTCTCCTCAGGTTATGATTATAGAACATTACATTCTCATGCCTAAAAAATCATAGCTAATAGTTCTTCTAAAAGTTCACTGAAATGATTTACTTTCAGCAGACTAACTTACCTCACACACCTATCTTTGAAAATTCACTATGGCCAGTGGGTGGATTATGCTGATTTCAGTCCTAGGGTGTTTTGTCTTTGGAGTAGGAGAGGGTGAGATGGTGGGAATAGTGCAGAGCGGTGCTTTTCCAAGGTAAAATCAGGGCCTTGGTATCAGAAAAGGGAATACTGGTCAGGCAGACCCAATAGAGTCTTCTCTCACTAGGAGGTGGTAGATCCCTGGCACTTTTTCCATCATTGTATCCTTCTGCATCCTTGGAAGACATCCTAAATTGATCATGATATTCTTTACAAATCAGCAGACTTACCCTTGGAATCGTTTTCAAGATGATACTCCAAGCATATCTAACCTGTGTATATAAACTGACACTCTCTTTGAAATCTGTTTGCCAGACCTAGTTTAGAAAAAGAAATGAACCAGGCTATAAGTCTTAATATTTGATTTAATGGGCTTGTATTGCTTGCTGCCTTAGGTTGGGTTTCCTAGACAAAGATCCTGAAAGGAAGATTTGCGTGCAGTATGTTTATTGGGAGTCATCTTGGGAAGCAGGATTGGAATAAGGAATCCCATTGAAAGAGCCAGAACTGGGCTTGCCCTTCTGAGTTGTCTCAAACTGAGGCAAGGGGCGAAGGCTTTTATCCATATTGTCCACCTTTGGGTGCAGGCTGTCATCAGGGAGGGGGTGGAATCTGAGGAGAGGCAACTGTCCTTGTTGCAGGGCAATCCCAGATGGAGGGACACACTGTGAGCCACCAGCAGCCAATACTGCAGGCAGTTGGGATTCTAAGCACAGCTGACTAGTAGAGATGAATGGGACTAGTTACATGGATTTAAGAATAATTATAAATTAAGATCTTTAGTGTTTTAATGAAGATATTATTTACCTCAATAATCACTGACTTTTTGTTTTATTTTCCTTTAACCCAATTCATTGGATATTATTTGTAATCAGGCAATTTGAATAGAGATGACTTTGTCAGCAAATCCTCTGAAGTATGTTCCCACAAATGGTAATGTTAGATATTCTGTAGGCACCTATCTTCCTTTGAGGAATTAAAAGTTATCAATCTCTTGTATAAAGATTGCTTAAGACTGAACAGACAATGTGTACAAGTACTGTAATATTGGGGTTCAGGGTGCCATCAGCTCACCTGAGAGGATGTTTCTCCAGGTTCTTGGCCTCCTGCCCTCTCAAGAATGAGAGAGGGGACCGTGGCGCAGTGCACAGGAAATGCCGGACTCAAAAATGTTTGTAGAAAGTGATTTTATTTAAAGAAAGAGAAATAGGAGAAAGAGAGAGAAAGAAACCGCTAACTCTCACACTGAGTGAGAGAATCCAGAAAGATGGAATCAGGAGAGGAAAGCAGCTTCCACACTGAGTGGAAAGGAATAGAGAGAAAGATGGAATTTAGGAGGGGAAGACAGGCTTCCATGAGAGAGTTTGAAGGGGACTCCAGAGGGAAAATCCAGGATAGAGAAAAACAGCTTCCATGAAGGGAGTGTTCGTGGAAGGGGATCCAAATATGGAGTCCGAAGGGGTGTGAAAGAAGAGGACTTTTAACCTGGTAGGAACCCCCACCTTCTCTAAGACCCCAGGCCAATGAAAGGAGTTCCTTCCGCTAGTGATTGACTCTTAGTTTCTTCCTGTGAAATTTAAACATAAACCGTTAAATCTCCCGGATGGAGAGAGATGGGAGGAGGGCATGGTGCTAGGAAGTTCTTGCGCTTAAAACTACACCCCTTTGTGGACCCTGGAAAGAGAACACCTTCCCTCAGTACTACATAATAATAATATTGAAGGTAATCAGAATTACTGGGTTAGAAGGAGAGAATCAGGCATTTTTGACAAGAAAGCAGTAAAATTTTATTCAAGAAAAGATAATAAGAAAGAGGTTAAAAAAAGAAAAGAAAGAATCAAGATAAGTGGGATTGCTAAAGTCTAATTGTGTAGAGGGTGCCATGATACATAGTCAAAGGCTGCTGTAGGTGTAACACTAAGTTTTGAACGAGATAAGTAAGGTTCATTATTATCATAAATCTAAAAGCCAGTTAGGACTTTAGCCATCAAGAGTGATAGCTGCAAGACAGATGAAAATATTTAAAAGATTCTTCCCAAAACATTCCTAATGTGTCTTAAAGCAAGATTTTGTTTGAATAAGTACCAGCAAAACTCATCAGCTCATAACTAACAACAAACACCATTTTATGTTAACAGAAAATGGCTATAAGTTAAATAGCATTTGTAAATTATAATACAAATAAATGATAGGTTTAAAAACAGAAGCATCCAGGAGCATGGATGACAAGTTTGATAAACTCTGATGGAATAAACAAAATAGTAACTTACAGTAGCATTTGAGTTATACATTTTAGACTGTTAGGGCTGGAAATGGTTCCAGAGATCAACCAGTTCAACACTGTTGGTTTTTTAGTTGAAGAGAGGGAGAAAACAGGTCTAGAGATGTTAGATGACTTACTTAAGATCACTAGTGGGAAAATCTGGACAAGGAAACTGATCACAGCTTGTCACTGTGCACTGTATAAAAGCAAAAGTGTACACTACCTTTCCTGTCCTGGAGGAGCCTGAAATCAAGCTTGATCTGTGCCAGACAAACATGTATATTCATCTCAGGTTATGTGTTTCAAAAATTGAAGGAATGGCAAATTTAGGGGTGGGATAGCTATGAAATTATCTGTAATCTCTTTTTTTTTTTTTTTAATAGTTTAATGTATTTTCCTAGCAAACTTACAGGAACAGCACAGATGACAGACAACATTAAAAACATGTACTTGCCTCAGAAACGTTTGGTGAATGGATGGAATTTACTGTATGACAAAAATACTACAAACACCATTTAGTTGCCATCAGTAAGAAATTTACTTGTTTTTTTAAAAAGTCCAAATGCTGGCATTGTCCAGAAAAATTTAACATGTTTATTTATAATTATTATAAAGTTGAACCATTGAAACTTGTTCACTGAAACGTTTTGACTTGCATTAATGCTTTGTGTCCCTGCATTTATATTAAAAATTCACATACAAAAATGGAGAAACTGCCAATCCCTGATTTCTGTCCCCTCTTCTTCCACTCGCAGTCATAAATTTAGGTACGTTCTCACCTCATGGAAAAAAAAAAAATCTAACATTCAGAACTAATAATAATAATAGGAAGAAGAGAATTTTTTTTGAGAATGAACTGTTTCCCATCATCATGGATTCTTAAGCACGTTCTCCACGTTTGCGGTGTGCTAGTTGGATGTCTTTTGGCATAATTGTTACACGTTTGGCATAAATAGCACACAGGTGGGTGTCTTCAAAAAGGCCAACCAGTTAGGCTTCACTTGCCTCCTGCAAAGCACAAATAGCTGTGCTCTGGAAGCGCAGATCTGTTTTAAAATCCTGAGCAATTTCTTGCAGCAGGCTGGAAGGGAAGTTTGCGAATCAGAAGTTCAGTGGACTTCTGCTAATGTGTAATTTCACTGAGTGCCTAAGTACCAAGCCTGTTAACAATGAGGTTTATTCACCCATCCAGTAGAGGGCTCACTCTCATGAATGGCTTTTGTAGTCAGTTGCTTCCCGGGTGCTTTACCACCGGTGGATTTGCTTGCAGTCCGCTTTGTAGGAGCCACGGTATAAAGACCTCCTTACCAAACCCCCTTCTCCTTTGGTTGGAGCTCCGCGAAGCGAGAGGCGGTGCTGACATTAGAGAGTGTTGGCGGCGCTGTGGCGGCATATGTAGCCTCTCTTTCTGAACTGGGTACAGGAATAAAATTTGATTACCCGCAAAGTATTGGGAATTGATGGATATACATGGAATTTTGAATGTTTAAATATTTTTTTTCCTTTCTTTCTGGATTCTTAGAACTCAGAATCCACCCAAAACCAGTCTCCCAAATTGGAATTTTCAATTTCCAATTTCAAGCTCTTGCTTGAGAAACATAATGCCTTAGAGCTATCTTAATTCTTGCTCATGGTCAGTGAATCCTTAAAGTCGGAATGTGGGAGGAAGGATCATCTAAAAATATACCTGAGGAAAGAGAAGAGGTCTTTGATTTGTGAAAGAAAAAAATCAGTAATTTATTTGAAATATTTGCATATGAGAACATTTTAAGTGCTTTGAAAATCAGTTTTTTAAAGTTTATTCATTCATTTATTTATAAACATTTAATAAGGAAGATATTTTTCTAGATATCAGAACACAGCAGTGAACCAAACAGACATCGGTATCTTCCCTCGGTAAGCTTATATTCTAGTTGGGGTGAGAGACACAATAAACAAATAAAGAAGTTAAATATATAGTATGTTGAATGGTAACAAGTGCTATGTAATGAAGGGGATCAGGGCTTTGGAGGAGGGATTGCTATTTTAAATCGTGCATGAGGAGAATCTTCACTGAGATGATGACATTTAAAGAAAATTAAAAGAGGTAGGAAGGTAAGCTGTGTAGCTCTCTGGGAGAGACAGCGTCCTTGGAAGATGAGTGCTGCTGGCAGAGGAAACGGCATGTTCAAAGCTCCAAGCAGAGCATGCTTAAAGTGTTTGAAGGGGCCAGTGTAGGTGGTGCAGAATGAGCAGGAGATAACATCAGAGGAAAATGGAGCATCATGTTCTGCAGGACCTTGAAAGTCATTTAAGGACTCTGGCTTTCACTTTTTTTTTTTTTTTTTTTTGAGACAGAATTTCACTCTTGTCACCCAGGCTGGAGTGCAGTGGTGCAATCTCTGCTCACTGCAACCTCTGCCTCCTGGGTTCAAGCGATTCTCCTGCCTCAGCCTCCCAAGTTGGCTTTTACTTTGATTGAGATAGTAAATCATTGGAGAGTTTTGAGCTAAAAAAATCACTGGAGAGGAATGATGTGGGCTGACCTTTATATGAAAAAGAACACTGGGGGCTGCTGTGTTGACAATATCCTGTCCCAGTTTGGGGCAAAATCTGAACAGCTAGGAGGCTACTACAGTAAGAAAGAGGTAACAGTGACTTGAAGTCAACTGGTAGCAATTGAGATGGTGAGAAGCTGTCAGAGACCTGGACATATTCTGTAAATAGAGCTGACCTGTTTTGTTAATGGATTAGATGAGAGAAGTGAGAAAGGGAGAGGAGCCCAGGATGGTTCTAAGATTTTTGTTCTTGAACAATTGTGAGATTGGAGTTACCACTTGCTGAGATGGGGACTGGGAGAAGAGTTTGGGAAGGTAGAAGGCTAGAAATTTTGTTTCCAAATTTGGTTTTACTTTGTCCTGAACTCAACAATGTTGAAAACCAAATTTCTCTTGTCTTGCTTTGCAATTAAAAGTAATTGAGAAAACTACAATTACTTTTTCACCAACCTATCTAATATTTGTTGTTAGTGTGGCTGGTGATTTGCTGTGTGTGACTATGTGGAAAAACAGCAATCTTAACAACTTGAAATAAATTAACTTCATATCATTTTGACCAAAACACCTGTCAGAGGCTTTTATTTATTTATTCTTTTCCATTTGATTTTTAAACGGATATTTACACTGGATATAAAATTCTGAGTTGACAGAATTCCTCCAACACCCCCCTGCCATGCTTATTAGTACTGTAAAGACATTTTCATTATAGAAGCTTTTACTTATTTATTTTTTAATCTGTAGAGTATAATAAAAGATTTAGGAAACACTTCTTTACAATATTTCGTATTTACATTTAAATGAAAATATTTATAATTTATGCAAATCAAGGTCTTTAAAAAACTCAGAATGTAAGGAAAATTTTAAAATGTACAGTTATTAATGGTAAGATAGAAATAATAGAATAAGTTAAATGTCAAAGGGTTTAATGATAGATTAATTTTTATTGTATGATTTCAAAGTAAATCCCATATAGTATATCTTTCCACTCATAAATACTTCTGTGAAAATGTTTATGTCTGAAGAACATGTTTTGTTCACTTATTTATCTAGCTACACTTTTTAGTTGCTATCTATGTACTACCACTTAGAAGGTTTTATCTGTCTACAATATAGGTATGAGAGATTCTTAAAGCAACTCTTAAGAGTTGCTCTAAGTCAGGGGTTCCCAACTCCTAGGGAACCCTAGGAGACACAGACTGGTATACCCACCCCTCTCCACCTCCCCTGCCCCAGTCACCATCTGTGGAAAAATTGTCTTCTATGAAACAAGTTTCTGGTGCCAAAAAGGTTGGGGACCACTGCTCTAAGTTACAACAATAAAGTTAAATAAAAATTATTCAGTGAGGTTACACTATACATATTAAAATAAAATGTTTCCTCATTCAGTCTTGTGTGAAGTATTTAAGTTTTATGGGAACATTTATGTAAATATAAGTTATATACTTCTTTGAAAAAGTATAGCTTCTGCTCAACTAATTGAAATGCAGCTCAACCTATGTCTGCAAATGAACTGAACTGAGAACTTTCCTGGGAGATTAAAAATATTTTAATATTCTGTTTAAGAAAGCAAGAAATTTTAAGTGATCTAAAGAGAAGTTTCTAGATCGGAGATATTTTTAAAATATTTAAGTGGAAGTGAACTTTTAGCTATTATACAACTTCGGAAAATTAAGAGATTACTTAAAAAATATTTTGCCTAATAGATTGATTAATATATATTTATCTTTCAGCTGCCCACAGAATTCAATTGCATAGATTATCATCACATTTATAAGGCCTATAAGAGAAATTTGTTTTAGTAAAGAATATTCCAAAAGATATTGAAAGAAGGGCATAGATTTCAGCTATTCTCAGATACTTCAAACTGATCTTTGTGGTACATCAAGGATTTATTTTGGAAAGGACATCATAGGCTTGCAGGTCTGGAAGTGCCCATAAGAGTTCATCTAGTTCATCATGTCAGTCTAAGGATTATTAAAATTGCCAGATGCAAAACCAGTTATAATAGGCTGGTTTTCCAACCTGTGAACTCTGGAGAACTCTTCTAAAGGCAGAATCTCCTTTTCAAAGATATTAAAAATAGGGTTTTTCCTCATTTCACTTTTGCTGAGTCCCCAACAGTGGTGGTATGTTTTAAAGGGTCTCCTCACAATACTTTAAACCCTTAAAAGAGTTTAGAACTTAAACTTCAAATAATCTTCTCTTTGTCAATGTCTTTTGGTGTTCTTCAAATAATAGTCCTTTGTTTAAAGAAAATCAGACTTAAACTTGTGCATTAAGTGATTAAAGTAAAAGCTCATTATTATGTTTTCCCTGTTACTTCACCTCTGATCTTTCAACTATGACCTCTGCTTTTGATCCATTTCCAAAGTATTAAAATATAACCATTATAAAGAACTAGTCTTTATAGTAGCACCATCACCAACATGTCCTTTGGCTATTTCCGATTATTCAGGCCTTGTTCTTCAGTTTTGAGACTACCTAGAATTTTTTGGTTCACTTCTTATCAGTGATTTCTCAACTTTCTCTCTCAAGGGACTCTTTCAGTATCTAATTACTTTGAATGTTAAAATCATTAAAACATTAAAAACATTCTGATTTTTACAACTATACTTATAAAAGAAAATAAGCAAAAAAAAAAAAAAAGAAAAAACTGGGTAGAGGATGATAAGTGATTATTTCCAATATGTTCTTGAATATAGCTGCAATGTCAGCAGTCACAAATAAGTATATATACATAAATGTATGTAAAATACTACAATGGATTAAAAATATCACGCATGTTAAAATCTCAATGATTTTTAAAAGCATCCTCATTAGTCACTCTTGGGAACAAAGTTATTGTTCTGAAAACCGATCAAAAAAGGTAAAGAATTTTTAAAAACATATTTCTTAAATTAGAGAAATTTAAAAATGCCCTCTGTCAGTTTCCACCAAATACAAAAAAAAAAAAAAAAAATTCCTTTTTCTTCATCCTTAGCATTCCATATGGGTTTTATATAGGCGACAATTTTGGAACATTTAGGGACTTACTAAGAAACATTCTTATTAGTAATGTATTTCAATAAAACATTAGTGGTGCTCCTTTTAAACAAAAAAAATGAAATGGTTTTCTTTAAAGGATATGTATCTGTGGATTAAAAAAAGTAGGGCCAAATGTGGGAGAGTAAAGATTACACTGGTGTTTTCTTCCAGTGCTCACTAGACTCTTGAAAGGTAGTTTTCATTCCTTGAAGCCTAGTACCATCTCAAAATATCTCAAAATCTTCTTAGTGTCTTATGGAGGAATGCATTTTAGCTTAAATTTGTAACAAATTCTAAGACATTAAATTACCCGGAGCTTTGGACTATACATTTCCATGGCACCATGGCATTGCTATACATGTTTTTTTCTTTGTAGATGGGTGATGTTGCCATGTCCTACTCCAAATCAAATCTACATCATGATGAATCCTGATGCAAGACATGTCTCTATCCGAATCCACTCAGCTGCCTAGACTTCCTCTTACTGTTCTCCTTGCTGGTTTTGGCTCTTATCTCAGTAGAAATTCTGTGGTAAACTTCTTGCAGGACACATTTCTTCTTTAAAAAGGAAAAGACAAGCTCCTACTCTATTTTTCCCTGTCCTTGACTGTAAACACATTCACTTACATTCAACAAGCATATTCATTTAAAACATTTATGTCTGCAAACTTTCAGATGCAGCTAAAATACTCCTGTCTTCAAGGAGTCGTCATCTAACTCCTTAGGTAAGTTAGCTGCTCCATTCTCTTGTACAATCATGGAACTTGGTTTATAACTTTAACTGCAGCATTTACTGTGCTCTTTAGTCACTTATTCACTTTACGGTGTAGATCTCATTGGATGTGAGCTCTTCAAGAGCAGAGGTCATGTCTTATTTATCTTTCTCTCTAGCATAGTTCTAACCCTTGGTAAATATTCAATAAACATTTGTTGATAGAATGAAAGAATTAATGAATGGATAAATAAATAAATAAATAAATGGCCTTGTATCCTTTGGTTGCCAAATAATTTCTTACTTATTGTTATGGCATTTTTGTTTGCTTGTTTTATGGATACTACGCTTCTACATTTATTAAGTAGAAATTGGTTTTTAGTCTAAATAAGTAGCCCATACTATGCTTTTACATTTATTAAGTGAAAACTGGTTTTTAGTCTAAATAAGTAGCCCTAATTCTTTTTGTTGTTGTTGTTATACTTTAAGTTCTGGGGTACATGTGCAGAACGTGCAGCTTTGTTACACAGGCATACACGTGACTTGGTGGTTTGCTGCACTCACCAACCCATCGTCTATATTAGATATTTCTCTTAATGCTATCCCTTCCCCCGGCCCCCACCCCCACAGGCCCTGGAGTGTGATGTTTCCCTCCCTGTGGCCCTGTGTTCTCATTGTTCAACTTCCCCTTATGAGTGAGAACATGTGGTGTTTGGTTTTCTGTTATTGTGTTAGTTTGCTGAGAATGATGGTTTCCAGCTTCATCCATGTCCCTGCAAAGGACATGAGCTCATCTTTTCTTCATGGCTGCATAGTATTCCATAAGTAGCCCTAGTTCTTAATCTCCCTTTAAATTCTACTTGAGTAACCTGTGCTTTAGTAAAGCACTATAGGAACATAATTTTATGTTTGTCTACACTAGAAAATTCTGACTGAATTGCTACAAAAAGGCAAAAATTAGGATTGGTCAAGGAAATCACTGAATCATTTGGTTTGTTTTATTAGAGTTTGCCATCCACACAAACATTTGACTTCTAGTTTACTAGTAGTAGTTTTTTCCCTCTCTTAGTAGATATCTTGTAATCAGAAGGAAAGCAGCAATATAAATGTGGAAATATTTTCCACCAACTTGATAGTTGGGGAGTCTGGGGCCAAATGGTGATACTTACTTTTTGACAACTTCAACTCTACTCTGCCTCTCCTTCCCTACTGTCCTGGCCAGGCTTTCCCTAGCCCTCCTTCCCCCTCCCACTTCAAAGGATCTCATTTTGGTTTAGTGGATAGGGTGGGTTAGGAGATCTAGCTCTGTGAGTCATAGTTTCCTCATCTTTAAAGACGGAGAGTAGATCCAGATGCTTATGAAGATCTAATACATAATGCACAAGAAAATTCTCTGTGAACTCCGTAAAACGACATAAATCTGAAGGATTACTATTTTTAATTTATTAGAGGCATCACCTGTAGAATAAAAATTCAGTAACTTCTATTTGTGTCTTTCCGTGTCCTTATAATAGTAACTAAGTAATGTAATAATCTGGTCTTGTTATAATAAGGATGTGTTTGGGGCATGCCCTTGGGGCATTTTAGCAATAGTCACTTGAAGAGAGTATCTCTTTCTCTGTTGTCTAACCCTGAAGAGCCAGGCTTACAGGCATGCAGAACAGTGGAATGAGAATGACCATGGAGCAGGGAAGGACAGTCAGTTGAGGGCATGTGGAGACACAGGTAGAAAGCCACAGAACACACCTACACCCTAAGATGACCCTATGATCAAAGTACCATGGCAGTCACTAGACAGTTTTCTTTTAAACAAAATTAATGTATACAGATTAAAATGGAAATTTATGTTGTAAAACTGAGCCATTTACAAAGTTTAACTTATTAGATTAGAAAAACACCTCAAATTAATAGAAGCTTTGTTAATAGAATTCCAGACCTTACAATTGAAAGGAGATGCCTTCTGTTGTAAGTAGGTAAGTTGAAAGTAGGTTACCTTTCAAGACTATTCATGGAAAGCCAAGGGTGAAATCTAATATTCTAAGTGGGTTACCTACCAGAGTGCATACTGTGCTGTCTTCACTTTTAGGTGAGAAACTATATGATTAAAGAAAGATGTTAAAGAGACCCATGATGCACACATGTGCACACTCACTGCACACACATGTACTCACATATATAAGACATTTCTTAAAAAATGGGAATAACTTAAATTTGTGAGAAACCATATGATTAAAGAAAGATGTTAAAGAGACCCCTGATGCACACCTGTGTGCATGTATGTACTCACATATATAAGGCACTTGTTAAAAGATGGGAATTTTGAAATTTTATGTTAATTAAGCTCAACTTTTATGTTCTTCCAGATGATCTTAATTATTTATGTACTATAAAATTCATAATATTTCTATTGTTAACTTTAAAACAAGTATTTTGGAAAAAGCTCATTTGGGGAGATTGCAGAATATCATGGAAAATATATTCCTTAAACTTCAGTACACCAGATATTTCAAGAAACGTAAAAAATAAGTGATAAGAGTGATAAATACAAACAGAGAAGCAGAGAACCCTGATCCTTAATCTTTGCTATTTTGTCAAGAAACTGTCTTTATCTTTAGAAATGTCCTCTGGGCTAGTTCACGAATGTGGTAAGCATTATATTTTCCAACACATTTATTTAGCTTTACACTCCTCAAAAATGGGTGCTATATAAAGAATATTAGAAATACATGGTTTGAATAAATTAAAAGGAAGTGGAAAAGTGGGAAGAATCACTTAAATAAATGCCCTGCCTCCTAGGTGAGGTCGGGGAAAATTTGCTTATTCCAGTGTCATTCTTTAATGTTGTGGCATTGCAGTTCGTTGTCTTATAAGTCATTTTGCTTCTAGACTCTAACTCTCAAGTGATGAATGGTCAGTAATTATTCATCAGTTTATTAGCCACTTTTTATCCTTAGCATTTTGCTTAACGCATGGTAGGTGCTCCATTAATGAATTTTAAATGAATGAATGAATAAATAATCTTTTATATATTTATACCAATTTTATGCACATTGTGTCAGTTTTTCTTACCTCACTTTGTATGTGTGATTATCATCCCACTTTTGAAATGGTGAAATTAATTTTGTGTTTTTTTCAGGGTATCCTGGTCTGAGATGGGAGTTCTGACTAAGATCAGTTCAAATTAATCCCAGGG
This sequence comes from Aotus nancymaae, assembly GCF_030222135.1. Classification (NCBI taxonomy): domain Eukaryota; kingdom Metazoa; phylum Chordata; class Mammalia; order Primates; family Aotidae; genus Aotus; species Aotus nancymaae. The sequence goes on along the minus strand of NW_026988425.1, from coordinate 80,836,747 downwards.
TAGATTATTGTTTAGTCTCAGAGGAGGCAGACACATCTGCTGGTGGCCATTTTGGCCTCCTTCCCTCCCTCCCTCCTTGAAATCCTGTCCCTTGCCTCCCATGACCTCTCTGATCTCACCTCCTACCAGAATCCCTCTTGCTCACTCCACTCCAGCTACATTGGCCTCCCAGCTGTTCCTAAAACACTCCATGTATGCTCTATATAAAGGCTTATGTAAGTTCCTTATATGGATGGGCAGGAGACAGATCATAGAGGGCTTCTGAATGCCATACCAGGGAGTTTGAATTGGTGGTGTGCAGTCCATTAAAGGATTTTATGCAGGTGAATGACAGAATCAGATCGATTGTATTTACATTTTAGAAATGTCACCGTGACTGCGATGTAGATGCTGGGAAGACTCATGGAGAAAGTAAAAGACTGTTGAAATGGTCCAGGAAGGAGATGATGACAGCCAGAACTAAGGCAAAATCAGTGGGAAGTCAAAGGAAGTGACAGTGACATATTAACTATGTGGAAGGCTCTAGAAGTTTCAAAGTGGAAGTTTGGGCTTTTAATATTATTATTACTCTAATGAGTATGTGAGTCTTGATTCTATTTATCCAAATAGGTAAACAGGAGGAAGACGTTCTATTGCATTGAAGTGATTATAAAACTTCAGTAAGTAAAAACCCAGTAAGTCATTGAATGCATAGGCCTGGATCTGTAGATTTTGGGAGTTGTTAACCCGTAAAGGTAGTTGAAGCCATGGATGTAGGATGAGAAGTAGGCTGCTGAAGGAAGAACCCTACAAAATCACATGTTGGGAGTAAAAAGAGAAAAGATAAACATGGTTAGAAAAAGAGACAGCACAATCCAAGATGAAGAAGGAGAACCAGAGGAAATGGATCTGTGAAAGCGAAGGGAGGAGAGAATGTTAAGGGCTCAACATGTAGCCTTATTGTATCGTTTGAAGCTGGATAGCGTGATGCCTCCCGCTTTTGTTCTTTTTGCTTAGGATTGTTCTTGGCTAGGAAAGCAGCCACTGGATTTGATTTGTGGGAGTTCACTGGGGCTTTCAGGGAGAGTAGCATTGCTCTACTTAACCAATTGTAAGGAAATTCTCAAGTCTTGCCTCAGTGACCTTGGGCTCTTTGAGGGAGTGAAAGAACCCAGAGTGACTTGCTCAGGATCACACAGCTGATTTGGGACAGACTTGAGCTGAAATCCCCTCTGCATTTCTTGTTTTGTTCTTTGCCTTAGGACTAAATTGTTAGATATTTGAAAGGATTCATAAACCAGGCCTAATAGATTTAGTAATAGGACATGTCCTTGTTTCCTTTCTTCCTCACTCCCACTCTGACCCTACCACATTTAATTCATGTGTAAATTCTGTTGACCATTCCTCCAAAAAACATATCCTTTCTAATTAGTTAACTCTCTCTACTTCCACCACCACAACTCAATTTTCCCTTGCCCATGTTATTGCAGTAGCCTCCTGACTTGTGTCAATGCTTCCACTATGCCCCTCGTATTGTCTATCTTCTCTTCCATGATTAGATCATGTCACTATCTTGCTTAAACATTCTACAGGATTTCCTATAACACTCAGAATGAAACCAATCTCTTTAAATGTCCTACAGGGTCCCAGGTACTGTAACTGTTGCCCACATTTTGGACCATGCCACCTTCCACTTTCTGCCTCATTATTGTTCCATTCTTTCTATTTCTTTCTTTCTTTCTTACTTTCTTTTTTTTTTTTTTGAGATGGAGTCTTGCTCTGTCACCCAGGCTGGAGTGCAGTAACGTGACCTTGGCTCACTGCAATCTCCACCTTCCAGGTCTCAGCAATTCTCCTGCCTCAGCCTCCTAAGCAGCTGGGATTACAGGTGTGCCCCACCACGCCCACTAGTTTTTCTATTAGTTGAGATAGGGTTTCACCATGTTGGTCAGGCTGGTCTCAAACTCCTGACCTGGTGATCCGCCCTCCTTGGCCTCTCAAAGTGCTAGGATTACAGGTGTGAGCCACCATGCCTGGCCTTTCTTTCTATTTCTTAAACAAGGCAGTGCATTTCTGCCTCATGGCCTTTGCACTTCTGTGTCCTCTACCTGAGTCCTCTTTCCCCAGATTTTTATTTGGCTGCTTTTTTTCCTCATTCAGCTCTCAGATTAAATGCTATCATTGTAGAGAGGTCTTCCTTCCCATCCTAATTCCTCCATTCGGTCTTATTACCACAAAATCTGTAGCACTTCTTATCACTTTTTGAAATTACATTGCATATTTGTTTGTTTTTATTTTTATTTTTATTTTATTTTTTTCCTTCAACTTTTATTTTAAGTTTAGGGGTGCATGTGCCAGATATGCTGGTTTGTTATATAGGTAAATGTGTGCCATGTTGGTTTGCTGCAGAGATCATCCTATCACTTACGTATTAAGCCCAGCATCCAATAGTTATTCTTCCTGATGCTCTTCCTCTCCCAAACCCCCCTCCAAGAGGCCCCAGTGTGTATTTTTCCCTGTCATGTTTCCATGTGTCCTCATCATTCAGCTACCACTTATGAGTGAGAACATGCAGTGTTTGATTTTCTGTTTCTGTGTTAGTTTGCTGAGGATAATGGCTTCCAACTCCACCTATGTTCCTACAAAGGACATGATCTCATTTCTTTTAATGCCTGCATAGTATTCCATGATGTATACGTACCACATTTTCTTTATCCGGTCTATCATTGATGAGCATTTAGGTTGATTCCATGACTTCACTATTGTGAATAGTGCTGTGGTGAACACACACGTGCATGTATCTTTATAACAGAATGATTTATATGCCATTGGGTATATACATAGTAATGGGATGGCTGGGTCAAATGATATTTCTGCCTTTAGGTCTTTGAGGAATCACCACACTATCTTCCACAGAACTAATTTATGCTTCTACCGACAGTGTAAAAGCATTCCTTTTTCTCTGCAACCTTGTCAGCATCTGTTGCTTTTTGACTTTTTAGTAATAGCCATTCTGACTGGCCTGAGATGGTATCTCACTGTGGTTTTGATTTGCGTTTCTCTAATGATCAGTGATGTAGGGCCTTTTTTTCTTATGTTTGTTGGCTGCATGTATGTCTTCTTTTGAGAAGTGTCCACTCCTATCCTTTGCTCACTTTTTAATGGGGTTATTTGTTTTTCTCTGATAAATTTGTTTAAGTTCCTTGTACACTATGGATATTAGACATCTAATAGATGTCTATTATGTAGACATCTCCATCTTTGTCAGATGGATAGATTGCAAAAATTTTCTCTCATTCTATAGGTTGTCTGTTCACTCTGATGACAGTTTGTTTTGCTATGCAGCTCTTTAGTTTAATTAGATCCCATTTGTCAATTTTTGGTTTTGTTGCAATTACTTTTGACATTGTCATCATGAAATCTTTGCCCATGTCTATGTCCTGAATACTACTGCCTAGATTTTCTTCTAGGGTTTTTGTAGTTTTGGGTTTTACATTTAAGTCTTTAATCCACCTCGAGTCAATTTTTGTATAAGGTGTAAGGTAGGGGTCCAGTTTAAATTTTCTTCATATTGCTATCCAGTTTTTCCAACCCCATTTATTAAATTGGGAATCTGTTCCCCATTGCTTGTTTTTGTCAGGTTTGTTGAAGATCAGATGTTTATAGGTGTGTAGTCTTATTTCTGAGTTTTCTATTGTCTTCCACTGGTCTGTGTGTCTGTTCTTGTTGTTTTGGTTATTGTAGGCTTGTAGCATAGTTTGAAGTGGGGTAACGTGATGGCTCCAGCTTTATTCTTTTTCTTAGAATGGTTCTTGGTTATTCATGCTCTCTTTTGGTCCCATATGAGTTTTAAAATAGTTTTTTCCAATTCCATGAAGAATGTCATTGGTAGTTTAATGGGAATAGTATTGAATCTATAAACTACTTTGGGAGGTATGGCTATTTTCATGGTATTGATTCTTCCTATCTATGAGCATGGAATGTAGTTTCATTCACTTGTGTCTCCTCTGATTTATTTGAGCAGTGATTTGTAGTTTTTCTTGAGGAGGTCCTTCACTTTCCTTGTTGGTTGTATTCCTAGGTATTTTATTCTTTGTGCAGCAATTGTGAATAGGAGTTCATTCATGATTTGACTCTCTGCTTGCCTGTTGTTGGTATATAGGAGTGCTAGCGGTTTTTGCACATTGACTTTGTATCATGAGAGTTTTCTGAAGTTGCTTATCAACTTAAGAAGTTTTTGGGCTGAGGTGATGAGGTTTTCTAGATACAGGATCATGTCATCTGCAAACAAAGGTAATTTGACTTCCTCTCTCCCTATTTAAATCCCTTTATTTCCATCTCTTGCCTGATTGCCCTGGCTAGAACTTCCAATACTGTGTTGAACAGGAGTGTTGACAGAGGGCATCCTTGTCTTGTGCTAGTTTTCAAGGGGAATGCTTTCAGCTTTCTCCTGTTCAGTATGATATTGGTTTGGGTTGTCATACATGGCTGTTATTATTTTGAGGTATGTTTCTTCGATACCTAGTTTATCGAGTTTTTAACATGAAGGGATGTTGAATTTTATCAAAGGTCTTTCTTGTGTCTATTGAGATAATCATGTGGTTTTTGTCTTTAGTTCTGTTTATGTGATGAATCACATTTAGTTACATTTATTGATTTGCTTATGTTGAACCAACCTTGCATCCAAGGGATGAAGCCAACTTGATTGTGGTGGGTAAGCTTTTTGAGGTGCTGCTGGGTTCAGTTTGCCAACATTTTATTGAGGATTTTTACTTTGACATTCATCAAGGAGATTGACCTAAAGTTTTCTTTTGTTTTTGTATCTTTGCCAGGTTTTGCTATCAGAATGATGCTGGCCTCTTAGAATGAGTTAGGGAGGAGTCTCTCCTTTTCAATTTTTTAGACTACTTTCAGTGGAAATGGTACCAGCTCTTATTTGTACCTCTGGTAGAATTCAACTGTGAATCTGTCTGATCTTGGACTTTTTTTGGTTGGTAGGCTATTAATTACTGCCTCAATTTCAGAACTTGCTATTGGTCTATCAGGGATTCAGTTTCTTCCTGGTTCAGTCACAGGAGGCTGTATGTGTACAGGGATTTATTCATTTCTTCTGGATTTTCTAGTTTATGTGCATAGAGGTGTTTATAGTATTCCCTGATGGTTGTTTGTATTTCCATGGGGTCAGTGATAATAACCTCCTTATCATTTCTGATTGTGTTTATTTGATTCATCTCTCTTTTCTTCTTTATTGGTCTAGCAAGTGGTCCATCTATTTTATTAAGTTTCTCAAAAAACCAGCTCCTGGATTTGTTGATTTTTTTGAAGGGTTTTTTGTGTCTGTCTCTCTCTTTCAATTCAGCTCTGACACTGGTTATTTCTCATCTTCTGCTAGCTTTGGGGTTTGTTGGCTCTTGGTTCTCTAGCTCTTTCAGTTGAGATGTTCAGTTGTTAACTTGAGATCTTTCTAGCTTTTTCATGTGGTAGTTTAGTATTATAAATTTCCCTCTTAACACTGCTTTATCTGTGTCCCTGAGATTCTGGTATGTTGTCTCTTTATTATCATTAGTTTCAAAGAACTTCTTGATTTTGGCCTTAATTTCATTATTTACCCAAGAGTCATTCAGGAGCAGATTGTTCAATTTCCATGTAGCTGTGTGGTTTTGAGTGAATTTCTTAATCTTGAGTTTTGATTTGATTGTGCTATGGTCTGAGAGACTATTTGTAATGATTTCAGTTTTTTTTTTTTTTTTTTTTGCATTTGATAAGGAGTATTTTACTTCCAATGATGTGATCAATTTTAAAGTAAGTGCCATGTGGTGATGAGAAGAATGCATATTTTATTGTTTTTGGAAGGAGAGTTCTGTAGATGCCTATCAAGTCCACTTGATCCAGAGCTGAGTTCAAGTCCTGAATATCTTTGTTAATTTTCTGTCCCAATGATCTAGTATTGACAGAGAGGTGCTGAAGTCTCCAATTATTCTTGTGTGGAATTCTAAGTCTTTTTGTAGGTGTCTAAGAATTTGCTTTATGAATCTGGGTGCTCCTGTATTGGGTGGATATATGTTAAGAGTAGTTAGCTCTTCTTCTTGAATCAAACCCTTTATCATTATGTAATCCCCTTCTTGGTCTTTTTGATCTTGGTTGATTTAAAGTCTGTTTTGTCAGAAATTAGGATTGTAACCCCTGCTTTTTTCTGTTTTTCATTTGCTTAGTAAATTTTTCTCCATCTTTATTTTGAGCCTATGTGTGTCTTTGGACATGAGATGCGTCTTTTCAAGACAGCATACTGATGGGGTTCTTGGCTCTTTGTCAGGTTTGCCATTCCGTGTCTTTTAAATGGGGAATTTAGCCCATTTTACATTTAAGGTCAGTATTGTTATGTGTGAATTTGATCCTGTCATCATGATGCTAGCTGATTATTTTACAGACTTGTTCATGCAGTTGCTTGTATTGTCATTGCTCTGGGTACTTTAATGTGTTTTTGTAGTGGCTGGTAATGGGTTTTCCTTTCCATATTTAGTGCTTCTTCAAGAACTCTTGCAAAGCAGGCCTAGTGGTGATGAATTCCCTCAGCATTTGCTTGTCCAAAAAGGATCTTACTTCTCCTTCACTTAATAAGCTTAGTTTGGCTGGATATGAAATTCTGTGTTGGAAATTCTTTTCTTTAAGAATGTCATGATGGGTATTCCACTATGAGGTAAGCCACCACCCATCTGCAAAAACAAAAACAAGAACAGAAGCAAAAAGAAGAAAAAAAATGTTAAATATTGTTCCCCAGTCTCTTCTGCTTGGAGGGTTTCCACTAAGAGGTCTGTTGTTAGTCTGAGGGACTTCCCTTTTTAGATGACCTGATCTTTCTCTCTGGCTGCCTTTAACAATTTTTCTTTCATTTCAACCCTGGAGAATCTGATTATTAAGTGTGTTGGGTTTGATCTTCTTACTGAGTTTCTTACTGGGGTTCTCTGCAGTTCCTGAATTTGGATGTTGGCTCGTCTTGCTAGTTTGGGGAAGTTCTCCTGGACAATATCCTGCAGTATGTTTTCCAATGTGATTCCATTCTCTCCCTCTCTTTCAGGTACTCCAATCAGTTTTAGGTTTGGTCTCTTTACATAATCCCATATTTCTTGGATTTTAAAAAATTCCTTTTCATTCCTTTTTCTCTATTCTTGTCTGCCTGTCTTATTTCAAAAAGATAGTCTTCAAGCTCTGAGTCTCTTTCCTCTGCTTGCTCTATTCTGCTATTGATACTTGTGATTGCATTGTAAAGTTCTCGTGTTGTGTTTTTTAGCTCCATCAGGTTTGTCATGTTCCTCTCTAAACTGGTAGTTCTGGCTTTCAGCTCCTATATTGTTTCATCATGATTCTTGGTTTCTTTGCATTGGGTTACAATATGCTTCTTTAGCTCAGCGAAGTTTATTATGACCCACCTTCTGAAGCCTACTATTTCTGTCAGCTCAGTCATCTCAGCCTCAGCCCAGTCCTATGCTTTTGCTGGGGAGGTGTTGTGGTCATTTGAAGGAGAAAAGACACTTTGGCTTTTTGAGTTTTCAGCATTTTTGCATTGATTCTTTCTCATCTTTATGGGCTGCTGACCTTTGAATGGGGTTTCTATGGGGTCTTTTTTGTTGACGTTGATGATGTTGTTTTCTATTTGTTTTTCTTTTAACAGGCCACTTTTCCATAAGGCTGCTATGGTTTGCTGGGGATCTGTTCCAATTGTAGTTGCCTCGGTTTTTCCCATTCCCAGAGGTACCGCCAGTGAAGGCTGCAAGACAGCAATGATGGCAGCCTGCTCCTTCCTCTGGAAGCTCTGTCCCTGGGTGGCACTGACCTGTTGCCAGCCTGAACATGCCTGTAGGACATGGCTGGAGACCCCTGCTGGGAGGTCTCACCTAGTCAGCAGGAATGAGATCAGGGACCCACCCAAAGAAGCCATCTGGCTGCCCTTTGATAGAGCAAGTGCACTGCATTGAAGTGACGCTTCTTCCTCATATTTGTATTCTCCAAAGGCAGCAGGTTGGAATGGCTGAGTCTACCAACACATCCATAGGCTGAGTCTCTCTCCTTGTCCCAGGGAGAGATCAGAGCCTTGTCTGTAGAACCCTTGCTGGAGTGGCTGAGCCCCCACAGAGAGGTCTCACCCAGTGAGGAGGAATGGATTGGCATCCCGCTTAAAGAAGCAGTCTGGCCACAATCTGGCAAGGCAACTGTGCTCTGCTGTGGGGGACCCTTTCTTGTCCAGACCACCTGTATTCTTCAAAGCCGGCAGGCTGAAATGATTAAGTCTACCAATCCACAGAGTTGGCAGTTCCCCTGGGGAATTCGATCCCAACTCTGGCAGACTTCAGCCTGCTGCCATAGGCCAACTGGAATTCTAAGCCAGAGGGTCTCGACATACCAGCCACTGTGGAAATGGGGCCCACAGAATGATGCCATTTGGCTCCCTGAACTCAGCGACATGCATGGATGGATCTCTTGCCTTGCCACAGATCCCAGGGCCGGAATATGCAAAATTTTGTGGTCTCTGCGTGTACCTGGGTAGCCGCTCTGCTGACTCGGCATAACTCCATGTATTGGACCCAAGGCCCTGGTGGAATGGGCTCACGAGGGGATCTCCTAATCTGCAAGTTGCAAAGATCTGTGGGAGAAATGTGGTTTCCTGGTGGGGGTCCCATAATCACTCTGAGGATGAGGGTTCCATTGGTTCCATCCCACCCCTGGGATTGGGCCATTGCCCAATGCTGCTTCTCTTTGCTCTCCTTGGATCAAGCTGTTTGCCTCGTCAGTCTCAGTGAGAGAACCCAGATACCTCAGTTGAAAGTGTTGAATCACTTGCTCCTTTCATTCCTCTCTGTGAGTGCTCTGGACCACAGCTGCTCCCAATCAGCTATCTTGGTTTCTGCTCTGCTGCTTATTTATTTGTTTCCTCATCTAATCTGTTTTGGTTGTGAGACCAGGGACTATATCCATCTTGTTCACCTCGATATTCCCAGGGTCTAGAATCATGCTTGGATCATAAAATAATAACCAGCTCTTAAATTATGTTTGCCCCTTGTGTGACACTGGTCTCTGTACCCTACAGATAATAATCATCATATTATTGCTATGAGATAGGCACAATTCAAACCTGCATTTACAGGTGAGGAAAACTAGGCACTGAGTTAGGTCATCAAGGACTTTGCCTAAGCCAGTAAGTGGCAATGTCAAACTTCAGCACCCATCAGAATCACCTTGGGGCCTTGATAAAACAGAGGTTGCTGGTCCCCCACCTTGGCATTTCTATTTTAGTAGATCTAGAGTGAGTTCCAAGAATTATCATTTCTGGCCGGGCACGGTGTCTTATGCCTGTAATCCCAACACTTTGGGAGGCTGAGGTGGGTGGACCATGAGCTCAGGAGATTGAGACCATCCTGGCTAACATGGTGAAACCCTGTCTCTACTAAAAATACAGAAAATTAGCTGGGCATGGTGGCATGCGTCTGTAGTCCCAGCTACTCAGGAGGCTGAGGCAGGAGAATCACTTGAACCCAGAAGGCGGAAGTTGCAGTGAGCCAAGATCATGCCACTGCACTCCAGACTGGGCGTCAGAGCGAGACTCCATCTCAAAAAAAAAAAAAAAAAAAAAAAAAAGAATTTTCATTTCTAACTAGTTTCCAAAAGATACTGATGCTGCTGATCTAAGGATTACCCTTTGAGAACCAATGCAATAGAGTTCACAGAGTATTTTCTCACGTTAGCTATATTAATACTCACATCCCCATGATCAATTATTGTGCCCATTTTATAGATGGAGGAAACTGAAGCTCTGAGAAGTTAATTAGCTTTCCCTCCAGAGTAGGAATGTATAGAAAAGCTGCTTGGACCTAAGTCTTCTGGCTCTAAATCAAGTTCTCTCAGCACTGCCCTAAGAGGTCTTTATATGGTACTGAATTTTTCAGAATGCTGCTCCAATAGATAAATTGTGAAGTCTTTGTGAATTTGGTAGATAAATCAAAGAACCTTCTGGGAACAAAAGAACTTACATCTTCTATCCTGTTTCCACTTAATTAATTTGAGTGACAAAGATGGTTTCTAGACAAACTGACATGATTGAAATTTATTTATATTATAATTTAGACATGCCATAAATGTAATCCAAAAACTTTCCCTTGTGTTTAATACTATTTTAGTCATGTGGTAGCATTGCAGGTGAGGTTTATCTAGCTCGTACTACTGTTAAAGAACCTTGCTTGCAAAACACAAGGAGAAATTCAGGAGTATTTATTGAAAATTAACAGTATCTTAATGTCTATCACTTAATTTTTGAATTAACAAAACACTTGTTCTAAAAGGGGTTTTAAAAAGACATCTAACAAATGAGACAATTTTCACTAAAATTTCTGAAGAAGTATTTGAATTTTTTTTCTTAGCTAACAATTCTAGACACCAGAGACTTAAAGCTACAAAACTTTGTTTTCCTTAGGTTCTTTCAGGCATTAACATTCTGATGCCAAAGACTAATTAGAAGAGAAAATGGCACACCCTGAATCTATTTAGTGATGAAGATAGGAGTGGGAAATGGTGAAAACCTACCTTGTTCTCATTACTACCATGCTAAAACTGTCATCAATTACAATCACTCACTATGTTCCTAACATGAGACTGTTGCTAACTTCTCAACACAAACTCAAGTCTCCTTTAATTCAGTTTGTACCTGAAATATATATGGAAATATATTGATAGTGCTAACACTGATAGCATTTTCTTCACTTACAAAAGCATGTGTTGAAAAGAAGTGATGTCAGTGCATAATAGCAAAGTTTCTGTAAGATGGTTATTTCTATTTTATTACCCATCATCTTATGGCAAAGTAGAAAATGTTCCAAGCATTTACCTTGACCCATATTTTATAGTCATAGTTATCTATGCAGCATGTTTTTTTTTTTCTTTGCCCAGTGTGCAGAAACATCAGTACTCTTCCTCCTACTTTTACCCATGGCCTTATGTTCACTTTTGTTCAGTTTGACTTATTTCTTTTTTAGTTTACTATCTTTTCTCCCCTCTCTTTCTTCTCCCTCTCTTTTTCTTTTTTCAACAAATAACTATTGGGTCCATGATATTCTAGATTCAGAAAGTAAGACCCTTAGAGTCGTGCTAGAGAAGAAAACATGAATGTATTAAAAAGTCCCATGGTTCAAGATGATACATTATATTATATGATGAAGCAGCAAGAAAAAAGTCCACAGAAGGTGCAGTAAGCATTTGATTGGGGCAGAGATTCCCTGTGGATTGAAGTTTTTAGGATGGCTCCATAAAAAAACATTTCAGGTATTCATTGCTACGTACTAACCACCCCAAAATATAGTAACTTAAAACCATAACTGCTTACCATTTGTCTTAATCCTACTATCTGGGTTGAACTCAGCTGTCTTCTGCTTCACCGGTTGTTTGCTGGTGTTGGAATGGCCATGATAACTTCTTCACTATTATGTCTGGCACCTCCTCTAAATGGCTGGAACAGGTGGCAGCTGACTGGGCTTCTCTCTCTCCAAAAATTTCCTCAGGTGAGTAGCATGACCTCTGCATGGTAGTCAAAGGCTCCATGAGAGAGCATTTCAAGAGGGCATAAGCCACAATGTGCAAGTACTTATCAAGACTTCACTTGCTCCTGTCCCACTGGCCAAAGCAAGTCAGTGTGGGAGGTATGAATACTGGGGGCCGGGGCTCATGGGGCCCATCAATCCAAAGGAAACATTTTGAGGGCCTGACCACATGTGGGGTATGAGAAAAGAAGTCACATATGGAGAACTTCACATGAGTGACTAGAAAACTTGTGGGATTATTCGTTAGGGGAGTAAAAGTTACATGTGGGAGCTAATTTTAGATGTTAAGTTTGAGACAATAAAAAGGTCTACTAAGCAAAGAAAATATATTGCAACATGCATGTGACCTGAGGACTGAAGTACTAAACTTTGGAGTCATATGTAGAAAACAAATAGTTAAAGCCATGTGACTGAGTATGTTCTGAGAAAGACAGAGATTCTACCAACAAACTTTGATCTATGTTTACAGTTAGAAGGTGGGAGGAGGCAGAGAGCCCGATTAGGAGACAAAGATACCACACATTCCTCTCATATTTTGTGACACTGTTAGAATTTCTATATTTCTAGTTAAATTTAGTTCTGATTTATCTGTGGGTAGAATTTAATTGAGAAATAATTTAGTTTTATTTTAGCAACTTTTACTGTGGAACACTTCTAATGCCTTGAGTTACTGACTTTTAAATGTTTATTTATGAGTAATAGCTAATATCTTTGAGACTTTCTTATGGTTCTCGAAGGGTAGAATCATAGTATGAAAACTAAAGTTAATGATATTGCTTGGCAGAATTAAGTTGTACTTTGTTTGTTAATCTTTCTACATGCTGTTCTGCTTCTGGAAACATCAATGAAATTGTACAAAAGCTTGGTTTCAATTATGAGTACACTTTCTTCTTATTAAATGGACTTACTGTTAAGGCTGGATCAAGTCAAGCACAGAAAATTGGAATGCAGTGGCGTGATCTTGGCTTACTGCAACCTCCGTTGCAGTTCTCCTGCCTCAGCCTCCTTAGTAGCTGGTATTATAGGCATGCACCACCAGACCCAGCTAATTTTTTTGTATTTTTAGTAGAGACGGGGTTTCACCATGTTGGCCAGGCCAGTCTTGAACTCCTGACCTCAAATGATCCACCCACCTTGGCCTCCCAAAGTGCTGGGATTACAGGCATGAGCCATTGCACCTGGCCCTGCTTGGATGATTTAGATTGGGATAATGAAGTTATTCATTGTATTAAAGGATTTTGTACTTTCTCTTATGCCTCATGAAATCATTTTGCTTATTAGGTACCTATTTATCAACTATATACTGGATAAAAATATGTGAGTCCTTACTTGCTATGAGCACAGAATAATATTTAAATTTAGCTTAAATATTGTTTAAATAAAATCCACTCCTGATTCCATTTGAAACAATTCTAAAGTTAGGATATTCCGTGTATCTTCTGCCTTACAAATATAGAAATATTGTTATCCCTTGATCCATGCATACCATTCTGTACTAGTGGGTTGCTGTAAGGACCAAAGAAGCTTTCCTCATAAAACTTTTGTGCTCACAAATGAACTCATTGATGTCATATAGGCAACTCTAAGAAAAAAAAAACAAACTTAAAACTAGATTTTAGAGATCAAATAGTTTATTCACTTTTATACTAGAAAAACAATTACCAAAATGATTTTTGGGAATAATCTAGAAATTAGATCAGGAGGTCCTTTCTGCAAAGCTATGGTGACATTGTCGAAATGGAGAAAGTGTCCACGAAATAAGTCTGGGCTAATCTGCATTGATGGTGTCCACCCAGCAAATGTGCCAGTCCCTGAAGCCCAGAGTCAGAGGATGGGTAAGCCTGGGAATACCATCTGTCTTTTAGACGTGGTAAACACCAACATTTTAAAAGGAATCTTAGTCAATGAAACCAGAAGTAATATACAAAAGTTTTACTTCCCCTTATGACCTTCTGTGACAAACAGAATTTATTGATGATTGAACATGATTGCTGATACCGAGAGTTCTCCTTAATGTTAAAATGCAAAGGAAATAAAGTGGGTTATCTAACAAATTACATGAAGTTTATACTTACGACGCTGTACTATTGGATCGTCTTTCTTCTGTTTCTTATGTTATTTAGATTTGGAAATCTTTCAGTTTTTGAAATTAATTCTTATAATATTATTTTATGATCAGCAAAATGGAGACCCACATGTAAAAATGCATCTTAAAGTCACTGAAATATTCTTTAAATCTATACAATTTGAAAATATAGCAGAATACGCTAGCATCACTTAGGGTATTTGTTTATGATTATAAAATTTCCTTCAGTCTTTATTTATATATATATTTATTGTTTGTTCATTTGCCTTTCCTGCCTGAAAACCCTCCAGTCTTTAAGTAAATTGGAACTTCTGATGAACTTTTTACATGAAGATAACTTTCACTGAGTACTTCCTTGATTTTAGCATTTTAAATGACTTTCATTTAAAAAGCATTCAGAATTAAGTATATAGAAAAACTGGTAGATATACATAATGACTACATATACCATTCTAATAATTTTCAGGATGCAAAAGTAATTGTATATATTATACTGGTAGATTTATTTCCTCGTTGTAAGAGGAGTCATAATACAGACAACTTTAATTTATTGTAACCTTGAGAATTCTTTGGGATGTATGTTATACATGAACTAATGAATAACTAAATATACTCTAGTCATAGTCTTTCATTCAGTGAACACAGAGTTTAGGAAACATTCTCTGTAGGAATATGAATCACAAAGCAGAAAGATTTTTTTGCTAGCTACTTGTATCCCCATAGTGATAGTAGGTATTAAGCTGAAGCTAGACGGGGATTCCATACTTTCATATGGACTTCAAATAATTTTAAACCAACTAAATTCTTTTCAGGCTTGAATTTCATGTGTTCCAATAACCCTAGGCTCTTTTTTGAATCTTGTTATCACAGGATATGTGATTTTAGAAATGTTTTTATTTAAGTCATAAAATAAAATGTACCCCTGCTATAGCATGGATATTTCATGACTTTGGATTTAACATGAGCCAGTCTTCTCTTAGCTAACACCATTGTTAGGATGGGGTTCTTGCAGAATCACAGAAGGTGAGAGCTATATTTTACACAAAATCTGTTACTCTTTCTAGAAGAAATGGTTTGCTAGTTCATAGTGAATTTCAGGAGAGTAGGATCTATTAGATCCCATTAACTCTAATTTAGTGATTAGTGATAAACTGGCAGGTTCTTCATAGACTTGAAATTGTAGGCTGTACCTGTACTAAAAAGCAAAGTCAAGCTTATTTGAAGATTTGATACATACAAGTACAGTTCTATTCTGAGTTAATGACTCAAGTCTCCATTTAAGTTGGTAAGCACGTCAGTTTGGTGTATATGTAATCATTTTTTAATAAGATTTATAGCAATATTCCGTCAATACTAGTTAACCCATTTTTCTAGAATGACCACAAAGGGTTGGAATAAAATTGAATGTAAATATATTCATTCATTATTCTACTCTCTCAATCATTCATTCATTTATTTATAAACAAACATTTGCTGCTTTCTTAGTATGTGTTAAACCCTGTGCTAGTCTCTAAAACACATTGGTAGGTAAAAAATAAAAAAATACAAAAAACTAAATAAACATGTTTGATTCTTGCTCCCATGAAGCTTCAGACAAGCCAGGCATTCATCATATCATCATACTCATGAAAGAATAATTATAAACAGATATGTTTTTATGGAAACCTATTTGCTACTCATTATAATAGAGCAATCAGACTTTGTCTAGGGGTGAGGTAGGGGTGCTAAGGAAGACTCTGCAAAAGGTTGAGTATGATGGTATATGAGTGAGTTTTCCATTTGTAGAAGAAAAAGCCTTTGAACTGCCCCAGGTGGGAGGAAGATGCTGAGGGGAGAAACAGAAATGAAGGAAGAGTTGAAGTTGTTTAGACAGGTATGGGGAAAGAAGCACAAGACGAATCAAGGGCCAAACTACTCAAGGATTTTTTTAGTCCATTTATCAACATTGATATTTATCCTAAGAAAAAGTGGCAATTGTAGAAATATCTTGAGAAAAGAAGTGTAGTAGGTTTAATGGTGGCTCCCATAAAACTATGTCCATGTCCTAACCCTTGGAACCTGTGAATGTAATTTCATTTGGGAAAAGGGCATTTGTAGACATAATTAAGTGAAGGATCTTGTGATGGAGTTATCCTGTATTATCCCAGTGGCCCCTAAATCCAATGGCATGTCCTTCTAAGAGACAAAAGAGAAGGAGCCCAAAGGAGAGGGCCACGTGAAGATGGAGGCAGAGATGGGAGTGTGTAGCCACAGTTAAGGAATGGCGACAGCCATCAGAAGATGAGAGAGGCGAGGAACAGATTGTCTCCTAGAGCCCCTGGAAGAAACACAACGCTGCAGACACCTTTATTTCAGACTCTGACCTCCAGAACTATAAAAATAAATTTTTGTTGTCTTAAGCTATCGAGTTTGTGGTAATTTGTTATGGTGGCCCTAAGAAATGAAAAGGGGTGGTGACCCAAACAGCCTTATGTTATCACGGGCCTTTCAGCTGCAGTGTGTGGAGACCTGATCATGTCAAGTCAGAGAGGACTCAGAGGGGCTAGGGAATAGATTTTTCACTGTAGTTGAGACAAGAGCTTGGTAACTTGCTTGGACTAGAGGGATGGCAGTGGAAACAGATTGAAGAACTAGTTAGGGAAGTTGAGAGGACTTGTTGATGGACTGTTTGCCCAGGTAAGGTAAAGAGGCAAATGTCGGTTTTAAGATTCACCTTTTCTTATTTTTGGAAGAAAAGTTGGCATTGTATTCATTCAAGGAGTATTTATTATCTTCCTAATATGTGTCTGTCACTGTCTTAGTTCTGTTGACAGTGGCAAATAAAACAGAGAGGGTCATGCCTTTTCAGAGATTATAGTAAGGAAAGAAATGGGGATAAATTGTTATTTGTGGATGTGTATATGCAACCAAATAGAAAAAGTTAGTAATAATGACATTGGCTTAGTTTACGCTGGACCCAGAGTAGTCATCACATCACGCTTATGCCATATATAGCCGGCCAGGAAGATGTCATGAGACAAAGGATACATTGTAATGTAATGGCTTTTTAAAAAAGTAATCCCCAACACAATCTTCTTATGTTGGGATGAAATGAGAACATTTATAGTAAGATGTCGTGGTAATACTCTTATATCTAAACAAAATACCAATAATTGTTTTTTTCCTCTGTTTAAATGAGGGGATTAGACGAACCAATTCCCTAAGGTCCCTTTTAGCTAAAAAACAAACAAACAAAACAAAACAAACAGAAAAAAACCCCAACTATTTATTTTTACCACGTTATTTACCATAAGTTCGTTGTCAAGATCTGATGTTTAAAAAAAATTTATTAGGTGTAATTTAACGATAAGCAACAAATTTATAAATAGATCTTAATTTAAAGAAGGTATAAATATTCATGTTTTTCAGAAATGGCTCCTAGATAAGAATTAAAATTTTTCCTCCTGAAATATTGTCATTCCATGAGTTGGGGATTACAATGTGTTTCTGGTCTTTACTTTAGATTTTGTGTATTCTTTGTGCTATTTTCACATTTTGGAGAAAGAGAGGAGTAGTGAACATTGAATTGTAATTTGTAGGGATCTGAGTCTAGTTTCAGGTGTCATCTCTCATGACTTCATTTCTTTAATCTCATTCCATCAATCCCTGGTTGGATAGCTTTCAATTGGTTTTTTTAACTTGAGCCAAATTAAAAAGTTGAGCTGACTTGGCCACATTCTATAGGATTTTCCTAAACAGTGGCAGGGCCTGAATGTAGGTATTCATTCTGTGAAGTGTGTGAGATTCTAACACTGGGGGAATCCACAGGATGTAGAGGGGAGCTCACCACTGGAGGCTGATGACCTTAGATGTGAATCCTGGTCTGCTACTCACATGTTATCATCTGACATCTGTTTTTTTTTTAAAAAAATCTGTAAAATACATATTTTGTAGACTCAATTTAGGGTTAGCAAATCTGTTTATAAAGTATTTATCATAGTTTTTATACTGTAGTAGGGGTATAAATTACTATTGTTACTGCAAAAGTGTTAGAAAGTCATCTGACATCTCTGTAAAACAATTGCCATTGTATAGCCCTTTAATTAAACGCACCGGATTGAGACTGGGTAGCTCACTTCATTTAAGGAGATAGACTGTAGCTGCTCCAAAGGAGCATGTGAAAAATTTAAGAGAATGTAAAAAGGTGAAGACCTTCAGGATTTTCAAATAGGCTAACTTGGCTCCATTCGAATATGCTTAGGGAATGGAAAATCATATTGTGCTTAGAATAGCACATTACTAAAACATCTGTATGCCATCATACGTATCTGTTAACTTTATGATGCTTATTTCAAATCTAGTTTCATTGTAATTTTCTATATAAGGAAACAACATATTCACTCAAGCTATTGACTTCCTAGATGTTCTGTGTATGCTTTCGAAAGTTGCATTTAATGCTTTCCTTTCATAAGAGTATGACTTAATAAAATATTATTTACTTACCTAATGACTAAACACTAACTTAGCACAACTGAAGAAAAATCTTACCAGATTTCTCCAGATGACCATGTAGTTCAGTAAAAGATCCATTTAATTTAAACTGTGTTTGAAAAACACCTAGTTTCATATTTTCTCACATTTTATCTGAGAAGTGCACAGTGTTTATTTGTAAAGTGGAAATGAATTTTAATATTGCACCTCTTACTGCTGTGGGGTTTAGAGTTGACTTCATATCATTAAATGCATGGATGAATTAGTGTATTTATTTGCATGTATGATATATCTGTATTTCAAAGCAAACATTTCAAAGGATCACTAAAATATGTATGTAAAGTTTGTATTTGCCTCCTAGTAATGTTCATAGAGAGGGTATGCACTACACAGATCTGGTTTTATAAGAAAAAATTGGACTGTTTGGAACTCCATTACTCAATTTTCATGGGCATATATGGAGGTGGACTTACATATGCAAATTTTGCAAGTATTTATGACATAATTTTAAAATCTGACAGTAAATCAGTAAAATCAAATTCTATCCACAGGTGACTTAATATTGGTCAAAACAGTGTTTTTGCTTTTCTGTATTTATAACACAGAACCAAGACACACAGGGCCAAGCATAGTTTGTCAGACAGTTACACACATTTCATTTTAAAATAAGGGTGCTTTACAGTAAATAACTTGAAACTGAGGACATATTGGAAATAGTGCCAGGGGGTGGTATGCCATTTTAGCTATCCATAAATGTAAACTCCTTTAATTATGCACAACATGGCTTCGTTTTTTTTACACTATTTTCCCTAGATTTTCTTTCTTACTTTTAATTTTATTACAAATAGATTTTAATCGGTTTTAAACATACAAAAGCCTCATTTCACTTTGATATATGTGTATCTGATTCCCATGGAAGTTAATGGGGGTTGTGAATGCATACAGAGGGGAGTACACCCATAGCCTCCAAAACAAATTTAGAACAATTTAAAATGCCCTGGAGTAATAAAGAGCTAGTTGGAGGGGTCAAGAAGAGGGTAAATATATGTTTTAAAGATGATTTTCTTGAAAACTCTTGTGGCTTTTTCCAAGCCCAAGGGAGGGATAGATGGGTGTGAACAGAAAAAAAGAATAAACTAACAATTATGCCTAGGGTAAAAGTGTAAATTACAGCTTACCTTGGCAGAAAGCATGTGCACGGTAACATTTTTTATGAGTGCTATTTGTAGTTCCAAGAGCTATGTAACCATTGTTTACTCCTTAGAATGCCCTTGTGAGGTGTGCATTTCCTACAAGCAGCCTCATGTGACAATGACATGGAGACATGTTTATCATTCAGGTTTCAGGAACTGGTATTTTAAGTGATCTACGAAGCTACCATCAATATGCCCTGTGCAAATGAGAAAAGCTCCAGTTAATGTGGGTTAGGAACTTTCTTCAAATACTGGAGAGACAGCATTTGGATTGGATTTTGTGAGGAATCATTCTTTTGCAGTATCTAAGAGACATGGAACACATTTGTTGCCATGTACCATGCCTGCCTTCCCATTTTTCCACCTCATTCCCTTCTTTCTCACAGTCAGCCTTGTCATTAGTTATCAAAGTGCCAGGAAAATAAATGCTTAGAACCCAAGTCTTGAATGCTATTTAAATGTTAGCCATCTTACCCTCTCCTTAAAAACCATTAGAAAATATTAATTCAACTGGTGAAACCAAATACAAATTTTTACCCCCACTCCTCTGAGGCACCATAACAAAAGTAACCTAATGCCAACACCAGTTGGGTGATATAATATACCACCTATGTGACTTGGCAATGATAACCATTGAAGTAAAATCACAACACCTGGCTTCCAGTTAAGCGCGTCTCAACTCAAACTGCCTACTAGAAATATCTGGTGAGCTTTCAAAACATACAGATGCCAGAGATACCCTCTTTCCCCAAAGGTCTAATTTACCTGTTTTGAGGTAAGGATCAGGCATCAGTATTTTCACAAACTCTTCAGATGAGTCCACTGTTCTACTTTCCATTTTACAACTTCTAATTTTTGTGAATTCCTTTTAAGAACTCAAACTCTCTTAAGCTTCTATTCTTGCATCTCTGCACTTGGGGTAATATATACTTAGCCTGTTCGTCTCACACCATCTTGAAAATCAAATGGAGAGTTGATTTTAAAACTTGTGAAAACCATGGCATGAGGTACAAACATGAGATGTGCTTGTGATGGTCAGTTAGCTTTCTTATAATATAAAGGAGTAAAATTTGAAGGAAACTTCTTGGAAAGAAATCTCAAGTTTTCCTTGACTTTCCACAGTGGTTTCTTGGTAAAACTTCAGTCTGTTTTGACCTCAAGTATATATTGTGCACCTGTTGTGTGTAATGTATGCTAAGGGATATCTGCCAACTCAGTGGTTAGGATAGATAGTAGGAAGTGGTGTGTGTTTGTGTGTGGGTGTATAAAAGTTAGTCCATATATGGAATATCTGGGAAAACAGATATCTGGGAAAATGCTAGATAGATTTAAAGAATGGATTGTGAGAAACAGCTATACAAAGGTGATTGGCCAAAGCATATCATAGTTTATTCA
The DNA here is from genome assembly GCF_030222135.1 of Aotus nancymaae. NCBI lineage: Eukaryota > Metazoa > Chordata > Mammalia > Primates > Aotidae > Aotus > Aotus nancymaae. Next base: position 80,816,042 of record NW_026988425.1, on the reverse strand, counting down.
TTCACCCAAGAAATACTTTTTTGAGGGTGTGCCAGCCCTTCTGCCAAGACATAGAAATAAATTACATTGCCAGTGTCCTCAAAGAATCTCCACAGACAATTTATAATGACAGACAAATAAACCAACACTTATAATACAGAGACATGCAGGCTGCAGTTGAAGGTCTTTCAGTATCAAGAAGTCTGTAGGAGAGAAGTTAGGAGAAAGGTGAAGAGCCCGGGAATGTGGTCAGGTGAGGCTTACAAGAAGACATAAAGTGTGAATGAACTGAGTCTTGAGGGACACTTGGAAGGAGGTCAGAGTGAGGATGGGGATGGGACTTCCAGGGGAAAAAAAAGAAGTGCTAGAAAAGAAATGAGAGAATGTGGTCCATTCAGGAGAGCGTATAAAGCACATGTGAGGGTACATTTGGGAACTAGTAGTGGGTGAGGGAGGAGAGAGGTAGCCAGTGGGCAAACACAAATGGATTTATAATTTATTCTGAAGCCCATGAGGATACACTTTATTTTATATAGGGGAGGAGCAGATTGGTTTGCTTTTTGGGAAATTCACTCCCATAACCATGCTGGAGGAAGGAGTATGGACTAGGTGAGAGACCCAAACAGCTCACCACTGATACAGTTTTAGGCCAAAAGTGAAAAAAGACTGAACAAAGACAGTGGTAGAAAGGAGTTATTGACTGTTTGGAGCCACTTAGGAGAGTTGAATAAATTAAAATTAAGCAACAGACTAATAATAATGACATTAAACTTTTTCTAAATAAAACCAACACATGGAAAACAGGATGTTAGAATGGGACTGTGATGGGCTCAATAATGTCTATGTCCCAATCTCTGGAACCTGTGAATATGTGACCTTATATGGTAAAAGTGACTTCACAAATATGATACATTAATTATCCTGGATTATCTGGTGGGTCCAATGTAATCATAAGTGTTCTTATAAGAGAGCAACAAGAGGATCAGAGTCATTGCTAGTTGTGACAATGGAAGCAAGAAGTTGAAGTGATGTGAGGAAGGAATCCAAGCTAAGAAATGTGAGTGGCTGCTTCTAGAAGCTGAAAAAGGTAAAAGGTAGGAAGACAGATTCTACTTGTATTCAAAACCTCCAGAAGAAAAACACCCTTACCAATAGCATGTCATTTTCCTCCAGCATCAGTAATGAGGTGCCATTCTCATTTATATTTCTTTTAAACTTCTATTTTTTCATACTGGAAGTTTTTACAAAACTATCTTGAAATCTTGGTGTTCAGAAATTTTGGAAAACATGTCCAGTTGTAGACCTTTTTAAAACTCATTCTGCTTATCATGTTGTGGTACATTTGATCTAGAGATGACCCTTCTCCACCTCTGAATATTTTGTTCAACTTGTTTCTTGATTATTTCTCTTCCTTTCTTTAAAAAAATTATTTTCAGACTTACTTAGTTGTATGAATATTAGACCTCCTAAAGTAACTCTCTGTATTTCTTAAGTTTTTCTTATATTTATCATCTATTTTTATTGTACTTTTTGTGATGTATTCTCAACTTGGTTCTGTTTTTTAAATTAAGTTATTTCAAATATCGTATTATAAATTTCTAAAACTTCTTTATTTTTCTTTTCATCTTTTCCATAGTTGCATGTTTTTGTTTTATGTATGTGTTATCTCAATCTCCCTGAAGTTTTTTTAAAAAATATTTTCTTCTATTTACTGAATATTGTCTTGTTCCAGATTAGCATGCAGGAGCCTTATTAGGAAGTATCCTTGGGATCAGCACCCGAGGAAGGGAAGTCAAGAAAAGGATTCATGATTGAGCAGAGGGAAAAGTTGAGTTGCAATGCAATCTCAGTGGAGTTTTCATCCAAACTTTTGGGAGTTCTGAAGCTGGGATTGTGAAGCAGGTTCACTGTGCTCCGATTACCAATTTGTATCTGTCTGGTGACAGAGAACATATTCATGTGCAGCAAGTTACATGAAGCAAGTTTATTACTTACAGATAGGCAGCAAGGGACAACAGAAGCCTAGGATTCATTATGAGTTGGTCCTCCAAAGCTCAGAAAGCTACTTGGGATGCAAGGAGATCCCCTGCATCATAGCTCAGGGTCCCTGGGATGCAGCCCACCCTAGGTATCAGGATCACATGATCACTGGGCTAAAGGGTTGAAGGACATCCTGTTCTAGTAGAAGATAGGGACAGAGCCCAGGCTGTTTTGGACAGCTTCTCTCCACACCCATCTCAGGGTGTTGCATTCCAGCACATTCTATAGTCACTCTTAAGCAAGAAATCGAGGAGAACAGAGTTAATCCACAGCCACCTAGAGAATTATCCTGCAGGGGTGACTCTTCAGTGTTTCTCCACATTGGAATAAAGAGGCCAGGACATTATATATCCATGTTTATCAATCACTGGATATGGTAGCCATCAGGAAGGAGTATGATCTTGGATGAGGTGGCTATCTTCAGCCAGTGCGATTCCCTTATGGCTTTCTGGAGACAGCTCTCCCAACAACTGGAGAATAAGTTTCTGAAGAGGGTTCTGTGTGGTTCATCTCAGCATCCATCACATCTCTGCTTTTTGTTTTGTAAAATTTGTTAGATTCTACTTTTTCAGTTTTTTCTCTCTTCGATGCTATAATTTTTTCCTCAAATGTTTGGCGAGTTTAGGTTTTCATTTACATGTATGCCTGAAGGTCTGAGGAATTAATATGACTGACTCCCTATCTGTTTTCCCTAATACGGCTCTTTCCTGAGTGGAAGGAGATCCCCTGCATGCCCCATTTGCATCACAGCTCAGCGACCCTGGGAAGCAGCCCACCCTAGGTCTGTGTGTGGTTGGGCACACAGACTGGCAGAACTCACTTTCAGATGCTCAGGCAGGAAAGAATCTGACATTCCCCAATGCCAGAATGTGGACAGCCTTATCTGGGGGTGCTACTATCTCTGTTAGTTCTCCCAGATGATTTCAACATCTCTTTGGAAGTTAATTATCTGATTTAAAGCACAGAATATGGGGCAAATTCTAATTCTGTATGCCATATCAGTCTGTGTGGGAGAGGCAGGAATAGGGTTCCTGAACGAAGAGCTGTCCATATTTCAATATTTCTCAAACTTGTTTGCTATAAAAATCACATGGGACCCTTGCTAAAAATCCACCTTCCTGGGTCATATTGCCAGACTCACTGAACGAGAGTCCTCAGGGATAAGTTAAGAGATTCTCTCTGTTTAACAAGAACTCCAGGTTAGTCTTGTGATCAGCTGAGGTTTATAACACTGCCTGTGGACAGTCTTTCAATTAGTCACCTTCCTTATCCACCCTCAATCTTCGTACCTGTTCCTTTGGCATCTCTCTGTGGCTTCATGGCCAGGAACAGTGCTTTTCTTTCTGTTAGCACTTTCTCCTATGTTTGTTAGAAATGGAGGCTCCCACTTTTGTTTGCCTATTAATATGATAGCTTCTACCTGCTGCACATGTTACAGAAAGTCATCTGGCTCTCTGGTCTTCTTGTTCTTAGCACTGTTATAAATTTTTTCCCTTTTGTATTTCTTTTTCAATAAGTTTTTAGTAAAGAGGGAAGGTAAACATGTGCAGTCAAAATACCCTTTTGAATCAAAACTCAATAATCACACTTTGGAAAAATCTCCTGAGCTAGGCTATTGCTAATGTGCAATATAACAGATTGGATATGGGGATAAGGGAGGCAGGGCGGCCTTGGATAATCCTCAACTGTCTGGTTTTAGAAATTGGGCAAATTTTTATGTATTTCACTAAAAAGAATAGAGAGGGGAAGGAATCATTTTGCTGGGGAAAGAGAAGGAATTTAGTTTTTCACAAGTCCAGTTTGATATGAAGGCTTAGGGAAAAGATCTGATCAGGAAGCCTATCTCTGTGAGTTGTTCATTCATTCATTTATTCATCAATTGACATTAGTAAAGCACCTACTGATGAGGCATATATTAAATGCCATGACATGGAATCGGAAATAGCTTATAGAGGATAGAAACAAATAACCAAGCAAGTACAATAAAATGTGATACATGAAATGATACAGGAGGTTCAGATGCTATGGGAACTCACAGGAGAGGCACCAAACCTAGACCTGGTGACCTGGGAGGGAGCTGACATCTAGGCTGAGACTTATAAGACAAACTGGATGAGTCTGGCAAAGGAACCTACAGAGGAAAGTTATTTTAGGAAGAATGAAGAGTCAGTAGGAAAGCTGAGATCCAAAACAGAATACTGTTAGAAATTTCTGTACAACAGGTTTGTAGTAGAAAGGAAGGCAAGAGAGGAGGCCGGAAAGGAAAGCAAGGATGAGGTGATGTAGGACCTTATACAATCGGAAGCCACCGGAGAGTTTTCTATAATCATCCTAAACGTGGATTTGAAACCTTGGCAATGGATGATGTCACCCAGTGATTCTCTATCTTTGGTCTGAATTAGAATCACCAAGAAACTTGTTAAAGATGCACCTACTATGTATAGCATTGTGTAAAGCCCTTTACATATGTTATCTCTTAAACCTCACCATCTCAGAAAGTGGGTGATGTTTATTTCCCAGGGTCACAAAGTTATTAAATACAAAATCTGAAATATGAACCCAAGCAATCTGGCTGCAAAGTCTCTGCCCTTTCTCCTGTACCATGTTGCCTCAAATACAAGCATTATATAAAATAGACCTCTGCATTTCACAGAGAACACATAATGAGGCCTTTGAGAATTCTCAGGTTCACAATGCCACCACAGGAAACAATTTACTCTCTTCCATACCTAGAGATTTTAACTCAGGAGAGTGGAAATGGGCCTAGAAGTCTGGATTTTAACAAGCATTAAAGATGTTGTTTTGTTGCAGATGGTCCCCTGACCCTGCTTGGAGTAACTTGAGAATGGAGTAGAGGTTGAGGATGAAAACTTAGAAGAGAATAATCCATGAAAATGAGAAGAAATGGCTGAAGAAATAGGAGGTAAACTTCGAGTATTGCTGTGGAATAGGAGAGAATTTGAAGAAAGATCAATAATATAACATGCAATAGGCAAGACAAATTAGATCAGAGCTAGAAAGTGCCATTGGGCATGGTTATCAGTTCACTGGTAAGACTGAGAACTTTCCCTCCATAATTCCCACTTAAGAAGATCTACTACTTCTTATTGTTGGTACTTCATGTAACTATGTCTAGAGATATTCACATTTTCCTCATATTTCTCCCTGTCTCGTAGAAATAGTTAAAAAATTGATTTTGAGAAGGTCATTTTGGTCATGCATGGTGGCTCACGCTGGTAATCCCATCACTTTGGGAGGCCAAGGTGGGTGAATCACTTGAGGTCAGGAGTTCAAAACCAGCCTGTTTCAGCATGAAACCCGTCTCTACTAAAAATAGAAAAATTAGCTGGGCATGGTGGTGTGCACCTGCAGTCCCAGCTACTCAGGAGACTGAGGCAGGAGAATTGCTTGAGCTTGGGAGACAGAAGTTGCCTGAGCCGAGATCAGATCACTGCACTTCAACCTGTTCAACAAAGTGAGACTCTATCTCAAAAAAAAAAAGAAAGAAAGAAAGTCATTTCTCCATAGCTTACCTTCATAGGCATTGAATTTAAAACACAGGATGTCTATGAATGGCAGACTCACTTAAATTTCTTACAAATGCTCGACTTACTCTAGGATTTGACTCTTTAAATATGGAAAGCTTAATTTGTTTCAACAAAATGCTGCTCATTGATAAAGTCAATAAAATACTTTGTACTGAGAATGCTGCCACCCATGATAATTGAACTTGAAAAGAAGAATTGAACTACAACTTAAGAAAACCTCTGTGCCTATCTTTAAATGTAAGCAAACAAAATTCTCAAAATTCTAGATTAAGCTGGAGGTAGATAATTCATTGTCGTGGATTATTTAAATGCTTTCAAAATAAAAATAAACAGACTCTGCTTTGAAGTTATGCTGGCTATGCAGGCACCAACAGTAAGTGATATCTCTTCTTTTCAACATGCTGAAATGTACGTATCCAATTCCTGATGGCTTTTACTGAGTTTGAGTCTCACAGCACAGAAGCTTAATCAAAACTAGTGCTAAAATCTCCACATAACTGACTGTCAATTATAGATGTTTATATTGTAATCTCTAGCAGCTCCAGTTTCTTCCTGTAATGTAAAGCATTTCTTCTAAACTGAATTCTAAACCTAATTAACTCTTCTTCAGACATTGTCTTATTCTTATATTAACTAGTGTATTTATCTTAAATTAGAGGTCCAGTTTGACAGTCCTGGAGATCACTTAGAAATTTTATGATAATAAAAATAAATAACAATTGAGCATCTATGTTTGGCTTTGTGTTAAGGTCTTTACATATACTGTCTCCTTTAAGCCGTATAATTTTAGAAAGTGAATGATATTTATATTCCCAAGGTCATATAGCTGGTAAGTGCCAAGACTGAGACTTGAACTGAATCTGGCTTTAAAGTCCCTGCCCTCACTCCTGCACTATGCTGAGTCCATAAAGAAGCATTGCATAAGATAGGCCCCTAAATTTCACCACAGCTGGAGAAGAGGTCTTCGAGAATTCTAAGATTCACAATACCACGACAGAAAACTATTTACCCAAGTCGTTTCCTAAGCTAATTCAATAACTTGCTGATTCTCCTGCAGACCAACTTCACCTTCTACTAAATTCAAATCGATATCTGACATCGTAGACTGCACATTGTAGGCCATCGAATTCATTCTCTGTCATCTGCTTAATTCATTCAACAAATGTTGAGCATCTGATCAATAAGATCCTTGTCTTTATGGAGTCTCTAGTGGGGGAAAACTGTGAATGATAAATCTGTAACTATCAAGAGTCTAGTAGGATTCTTGTGGTTTTCATATACATGTAAATGTGGTTGAGGTTATACAGGTCACTCAAACAAGTAAGACATCTTTTAGGATGTGAAAATGTGTTAATGTAGGAGGTTCCTAGACTAAGAGACTTCTTGGGAAGGCCCAAGAGCAACCATCCTAAACACGTGGAGGGACCAGGGGAAAGCATTGTTGAAAGACATGAAGTCATGTCAAAGAAATGTTGTACTGTGAATTTTGAGATACTGAGAAAATAGCATTTGTACTGCTAGGTTTCTTTGATTTACATATTCCTGCCAGATATGTGTTGGAGTACCCTGACAATCACTGGACATGTGTAGTAACTTGAGGTACGATTTCAAACCTCTCGAGGAAAAGGGTGAGTAGTAGCAGTTCTGGAATGCTGCTTCCGTCTAACCTGCCTATCCTCCTCTCCCAGTACCATTCCAGCTTTCTGAACTCTTGTAAAGAGTTGAGTGTTTACAACTTTTTATATCAAATTTTGTAAAGAAGGAGGGAAATGTATACTTTTATGATTATTGCTATTAAAAACCAAGCACAAATAATAATTTTTAGTCCATTGCTTTTATTACTCATGGTATAGAGCTTAATGTTTGCTTTTAACTTTAAATTACTCTGCATTCTAGATTAGGGGTAGAGGTTTTAAACTGATTTTTAAGACAATTTTTATGAGAAACAAACTCTAGTTAACTATTCACCAGAGGATTAAAACCGAGATGTTGGACCAATGGGTACAGCAAACTGCCATGGCACATGTATACCTATATAACAAACCTGCACATTCTGCACATGCAACCCAGAACTTAAAGTATATTAAAAAAATTCACAAGAAAATCCAAATGAAAAGCTCATTAATTATTTATTATAATAGCTGCTGAAAATACAAATGGATTAACTATTTTATTAAAAATCACTACCAGCCAACCTACTAGAAATCATAAGATAAGTGTTACCATAATACTCCTTTTTTTTTTTAATTTAAAGAAGTATCTCTAGGTTATTTCCAAGGCAATCTACTTTAGTTAACACTTAGACTTTGTTCAAATTTATAAATGGATTTTTTTTTATAAAGGAAAATTCAATTAAGGGGCACAATAAGGAATCAAATGAAAAATAAACATTTTGAAGTTCAGAAAGAGTGATTTTCCTCAGGAATATCTGTAAAAATTCCAATTGCCTATATTTACACTAGAAATACTCACCTATGCTTTCATTTCTCAAGCTGTGGAAAAACAATTAGTTTGTCTGTATAATACAATTTGGAAGTCATTTTAGGGGAATAATACTGTCATCTTTATTAGAAGAATAAAAATAAACCTTTCTATCAGGTTCATATCTTAACAGTTTAAAAAGTACTGTGACTCTGGAATTGATTCTGGACTTGCATTTGCTTTCCATTACTAGATCCGTGTTCTTGGACACATCTCTTCCCTTGGCAGTGCTTTTGCTTTAAAATAGGGTTAAGCATAATTATTATCTTACAAGTTAGTTGAGAAGATCAGATGGGATAATGTATACAGCTTAGATAATGCCTATAAACTAGCAAATCCAATACAAATTATATATATAAACACATACTCATAAAAGTTTTTTTCAGATTGGTTCCTCTAAATAGAAAAGGTGTTTTTCCACAAATTCTACATGGATTTCTACAAAGTCTGGTGACTTGATAACTATAGAAGAAATATTTTATGATTTAAGGTAATAAACTCCTTGAGGAGTTTCTACAACTGGATAATATAGAAAGGAGGAATATATTTAAATGAAAATTTCACTGAAGGGGAGTTGGGATAGAGCAGAGCCCATGCAGGAATTATGTGGGATAGAGGACATACATCTAGCACACATGTCCTTCAATAGCACACATGTCCTTCAATAGGACATGTGTACTAGATGTATTCTGTTTATTTTTGCCTTAAATAACCATTTTATATTTCATAGAATATTGATTTTATAGTGATAGGTATATTTAAGTTAACAGGAAAAATAAACCTCCCCCCACTAACCAGTTATTTATTTTATTACTTGCCAAGAGATCTGAAGTTAAAAGATGTTATCTTGTTTTACTTAATCTGCTGGCATTTATGGAATCCCAGGCTCACGTGGAGCACTAGGTGGAGTCACTGGGTGAGGACAGGGGCAAGTTCAATAGAAGGTATTATTGTTACTCTTAAGGAGCTTATGATCCAGTTGAAGGAATGCACATCAACAATTGAAACAATGGAAAACCCATTTATGAACCACAATGCCAGTAAGAGTAAATTGATATCGAAATTGCTGGCCTGGAAGAGAGATAATGGGCCCACATATTTTAAATTCAGATTTTCTGCTTTGGAATGGTGTGTTGCACTCAGGATGTGTGTGGATATCAAAAGTGTGACTTGAAACTTTCTCATCTTACAAGACCACTTCAATTCCCTCCTGTTACCTTTTCTCTTTAAATCAGACACATTGTACATGTGTAGGCTGACTTACAGTTTAGCTTATATATGTTCATACTTACTGCAATAAATTGCATTTACTCTCTTTTATAGAATAAAGAGGAAAATAAACTCAGTCAAACTCTACCAAAGAGATGGTTGACTAGATCTGGACGAATTATTATAGTAGTTTTATTGGGCAACAACCAGTCTTTTGTTACATAGCATGAAAAGTCCCATCTCATTCTGTTAAGTAACTAAATCATATTATTGGCTCTAACTATACTTTTAAAGTTATAGTTTTCTATCTAGAGAACGCCACAAATAACAGGGCTTAGTGAGTTCTAGTAAGCTACTCCTAGGGGAACTCACTACATCAGTTAGAAAAGGACAGGTCAACAATTCCCAAATTTCTGGGTTTTGGTTTCTTTACTTTAAAAATTATTGAGGACTTCTAAAGAGTTTTTGTTGATATTGGTTATATGCATTGATTTTTTTTTCATATTTGAAATTAAACAAGAACATTTGAAAGCATTCATTAATTAAAAATGACAATAATAAATCCATTATATGTTAACTTTTTTGTAAAATACAAAAGTTTACAAAACAAAATAAAAAATTAATGAGGAAAGTGGTATCATTACATGTTTTTGCAAATCCCTAACTTCTTGTCCTAGTTAGTTCAGGCTGCTATTACAAACTGCTATGACTGGGTGACTTAAACAACATTTATTTATCACGGGTCTGGAGGCTGGAAGTCCAGTATCAGGCTGCCAGCATGGTTGGGTTCTTGGTGAGGACCTTCTTCCTGGTTTACAAATGGTTGCCTTCTGGCTGTGTCCTCACATGGAGGAGAGGGAATGGACTCTGGGCTCTTCATCTTCTCATATGGGCACTAATCCCATCACAGGGGCTCCACTGAAATGATCTCATCTAAACCTAATTACCTCCTAAAAGCCCCATTTCCAAATACCATCACATTGGGGATTACGGCTTCAACATATGGATTTGCGGAGGACACAAACATTCAGTGCGTATTACTTTTCTGGATTCTTATATCAGCTTCTGCATTCATTCTGTTGTGATATCACACCCGATTTAGCCTTTGGAAAACTCTACACTGCATTTGTGAGAGAATAAGAGCAAAAGTGGAAATAACATCTTCTTATTATTATGAAAATAAGTTTGACTTCATAGACCTCTTGAAAGGGCTTCAGTAACCCCAGGGGTCTCCAAAACGCATTCTGAAAATAACTGGGCTAAGTTACAATATGATAATATTTAATTTTCAAATCCTGGTGACTTTAGCAATAAAGTTTTTTTCCCTCCTTCTTCTTTCTCATTCAGTATCCATTACATATCAGTTGGATATTTTGTTCCATGTCATTACAGTCCTTACTCTGGGACATAGTTTGGTGGAGCAGAAACTTTCTAGAACATTGATGGTAACCATGGAAAAGAGAAGAGAAGGAATGGAAGAATATGGACTGATTCTTACAGCTTTCTCCCACAAGACACCTATGACTTATTTCCTTAGCCAAAGCAATTCACATATTTAGTCTGACTTCATGAAGGCAGGAGGTATAAGCCTTCTGTAGGGAGAGACACAGGATATTAGTTAACACTAACACTGTCTATCATACCCACTAATATTTTTAAAGCACATTTGTGTGTCAAGTCATTAGATGCCTTATAGACTTTGATCCCAGTCACAGTTTAGTGAGATTATCTTTATCTTTGCTGCCAAACCTGCTCCTTTGTTGGTTTGAAGAATTTAACAAAAGCCCAGTATATACTGAGTATTTAATAAACATTCATCATATAAAGGGACAAAAATGGAGTAACTAATAAAATATTTAAATTTTGGCATGTGCCTAAAATTCTCAGAATGTCCAAATACTGGCCAGGTTCATTTTGGATCTTGGAAGGGTCTTGTTGATAATCTACATCAACCCCATTATTTAACAGATGATTCAGTTGAAGTGTGAAAAAATTAAATAATGCTATTCTAATCATAGGTATGAAAATAGAATTAATTGTGTCCAGTTTGTATTTTGGAAATGGTGTTGAGTTTGGGATGTCTTTTAGATAAGTCTAGATAAATGCTCAAATGATGCCATCTTATAGATTTCTGCCTTGGAGATAGATATTGTTTAATATCTAAAATTTCTAGGTCTCAACAAAAAATTTAAGATGGTTTCAAAGTAACTACAGATGTAAAACTTAATTTACTTTATTTCCCTTTTGGTTCCATTGGGATAGGAATTCTTTGCCTAATTTCTAGCTCTCCTACAAGCTTGAAGACATTTTGAATGCTACTGTGTTGGCAATTTCTACTGCAGAAGCCATTTTCTAAAACCGGTTATGCCCATAGAAACATCTTGCAGCTGATATAAGATTATATAAAATATATTGCCAAGATGTGGGTGACTGCTCCCACCTCTAAAAAATCTAATTAAGCATTTGGATTTTATTTTTATTAACTCTAGAATCAAAAGTTCCAATCTTAAGAAAAAGAGATTGAGTACAGACAAATCTACAACACTGCATTCCCTACCATATAGTAAAGATGTTAATGAATGAAAAAAAATGAAAACTTGCATTCATAAGATACTTTTAGTCTAGGAGCAATATTTTTATTCTAATTAAACTTCACAATAACCTAATAAGGGTAGGTAATGGACAAATATTCCCTTTTTATAGATTAAAAAATCAAGGCACAAGCAGGTTAAGGGAGAAGCCAGCCAAAGTTGACACAATGAGTCATTAACAGAACCAAGAAGACATGATGCTTTTTTCTTCCAAGATGGTGCCCTAGACACCATCCAAGACAGTAGCCACTGTCACTGTGATTATACATTTTGATAAATGACAAAAATTAGAAAAGCATCTTGGTCAAAATATCTGAAATGAAACCCACATTGTATTTGTGGCAATTGTCTTGGTAGGGAACAAGAAATTGCTTGCATTTTCAAAAAGCATGCTCCCCAATATTTTATTTTTTCAATTTTCTTTGTATTCAGAAATATCTATTGTTCAATGTCAAATAGATGCAAATATTAACTGTGATACAAAGTAGCATTTGTGCCACTAGCCACTAGTACCATTAAAAACTCTCATGTGTGAATGGGTGTTTAATTAGGCTGTATTAGATTAATCCCATGTCTCCATTGGTTGTAACAAATGAAAAGATAGTGTGCACTGTCATGGGGATAGACATTTAAAGCTCAATGTAACTTTCATATTTTTCTATGTGATCGGTCAGCTAGGACTTCCTTTTAATTTAATGAAAATTTGGTTTGTAAATCAGATAACCTTTTTAATTGCAAGAAATGCAAAGCAGGAATCTCACACTCTTTTTCTTTTTAAGGATTGACGTTACCTTTGTTGTTTGATACATTAAAACAAGACCCATAAGGGACAGCTCTAAACAACGAACTTCATATAAAATAGATAAAAGCTTGCTCCTTGGGCCTACATAGAAATTCAGACAGAGGCTTAGAAAGAACAGTCTAATACTTCTAATATGATAATATTGCCTAGGTAGCAGTAGAGTATTTGTTATAAAAGGTCTTAAATGTCATTTCCTAATGACATCTTGAGGTAATTTTAACTACTCTTAAAATAATTGCATGTAGATTATAGTTATTGTATAAGAAAAGACTTGCCTCCAATTTAAACAATATTGGGAAGTTAAATGTAAATTTAAGTAGTGAAACTTAATTTTTAAAACAGAAAAATATTCCAGCCAACACGTAAGTTTTGCTTTGTCACTGTACTGTATTCTGTTCAGTAGAACAAAGACCGGATGCATAATGAGCCAATGTAAATGAAGTCAAATCAGCAAAAGCATAGTGGGGGAGGGGAAGGTGTAAAATATGACAGTCGATATAATGACCAGGGAGTAGAGAATTTAAATGTTTAATGCCTACACATTCAGATTCATTTTTCTGTCATCGCTTTGAATGGGTAGACTGAGGAGCTTGAAAGTCCAGAATGAAAACATCATCCTGTGGACCAAAAGAATTATTAATATTATTTAATGGCATGGATATGATCTGCAGTTACAATCATCCTTTTTCTATCACTCCCCACTTCCCCCCTCCACCCAGGGTGGGTTGGGGGAACAAAAGGTGGTCATAATAAGAGATAATTAGAAAATGCTCTAAGTATTTATTTGGGGCTTTCTGTCTTACCCTTCTGCACTGCATGCCAGCTTCCCATCTCCCAGCCATGATGGAAGCTCAGAACACAATAGAAACACAGCAACGATATGAATTGCAAATACATGTATATCTTTTCACACAACCTATCTTATTGACTGTTAATAAAATGAGTATCTTCTAAAAAATTTCTTGAGCTGTAAATTGCTTTACTATTGATGATGGGCTTTGGAAAAATACTGCACATGCCTTACAATCAACTAGACAGAGTTGTGTTAAACAGAATTGCTTAGCTCTTTTCTGTAAATTACTCCCCTCCCTCTCCAATAAAAGAATGAATCTTGCTTAATAATCTATGCTGCTTAGCATGTGCTGCAACTATACATGTGCAAATCTGAGTATTTTATATATCCTACACTTTAGGACTATAACAAGACTTTATCATAATGTTCTCATATTTAACATTTTCCTACATAGAATGTGAATTTTCAAGAATACTGGCTTAAAGATCATTTAATGTAGTGTCCCCTGCAATCCTATTTTCTCTCATATGCAGGTCCAAAATATTGCTGTCTTGAAAGATATTCATAAAATTCATTTCACTGTCTAGCCGACTTAACACATAGTAATTAAACTGGAGCTATAAACAGCAAACATACATAGACGTCTCTGATTTCAATGTTATATTATACTAGTGAATATTAATCCCTAAAAATAAGTAATAATACGAAGGTAGAGTTCTATGTGGGGAAGGGGAGTGGGCAGGTGAGAAACAATTAGAGAATTATTGTAAAGTAAGTTAAATTTCTAGTTTTGGTGTTAATTAAATTATTCAGAAGACTTTGTTTTTACAGCTTGAAAAAAAGGAAAAAGATTTATTTGGCACTGGCAATGGTCACTAAAAGCTGCTGTTAAACTGGCTGCACATATGGGAGGGGTATATATGTTGAGGGCTGGGGGAACACAGGAACCTGAATACTTGCTTTGTAAATATTTAAGCTTTTTGCAGGCTAGCATCTAAAGAAGAAATAAAATGCTAGCCTCTTACCTTTGAACCCTTTTGTAAAATATCCTAATGTTACCAAATGTGAATATAGTGAACTTAATCAGTAAATTTGACTGAGATTTATGAAGTTTTTAATTCTAAATGCATTTACATATACATAAGTGCATATATGTTCATAAATTTATTTTATTACATCCATTTTGCACAAACTGGACCTTAAGCAGTAGAAGTACTAAAAAAGCCAATCAAAATGCTCTTCATATATCCTTAAGTCCATAAACCTCTTTAAATTGTCTCTTTTAAAAAACAGCTAAATTATGGAAATGCAGACTGCATTACAGAATATTTGCCAGTTATATCTTGATTCTTATTTGAAATTCCCACAAGAATATAGGCATGACAGTAATATAAACCATAGAAACAGGCAAAAAAAAGTAGAACACAGGGACTTGTAAATAAATCCATGAATATCAAGAAGCACAGATGCTAAGATTATGCATTTTTACCAGTACAGTTCTGTGCTTGTAAACTATAAGACCAGACATTTGTAAGATGCCGTGTAGCAGGCCCTGCTGAGGGCGGGAGAGGCTGGAGAGACTCTGAGAAAGGTGGGGTGGAGGGAAGAAGGGAGGGAAAATGAGTGAGAGGCAGAGAGAGAGAGAGAGAGAGAGAGATTGAGAATAAGGAGGGGGACACATAGCCAGACACAATAACGCATAATAATGTTAACATTCCTGCATGTCTAATGGCTTAAATATGCTGAGTGCCTCACTCCAGCCCCACACCACAGATGATGTCAAAGAACCATTTAATATTTTATCAACAGTCCTTCTTTGAACCAAAAAATTTTTTTCCTTTAAAGGAGATTTCAGGGGTTTCCAAGCATGAAAAAAATTAAATCCCTTGAATGGCAAAATTTTAAGACACAACAATATTTGTGAATACCTCATGTTCAGCAAGATTCACACCATTCTACAATGCATCTTACATTATTTACATCTTAGCAATGTCAACATGTCTTATTTACTGTGGAAACATATCGTATTTTTATCTTCTTTTTTATAAACATTAGTAATGTATGGCTTTTTTTTAATGTAAATGAAACCCATTGATTGAATTATTATTATAATATCAGTTGGACTTTTAGGGGTTTTTTTGGTGGAAAATATTGTTTTCTTGTTTGACGGATACTATGCCTGTAACAAAGAATAACTGAATTGTCTTAACAAAGAAGATGAAGGCTGTATGTGTTAGTTACAATAGAATAACCACCTTCCAGATCTCTTAAATCCACAATATATGTAGTGTGGGTCCTGAGTGGCTTTTGTTTTCAATGTCTTTTGTAAGCTTTTAGGTTTTTTTCTGCATCAAATGTCAAGTTAATTTACAGGGCGCTATTACTGATATGTTTCCTTGGTTTGTGGTTTTCTGTGAAAGGCAGGCAGCTGAGACCAAGTCTTAGGCTTGGGGGGAGGGGCAGCAGGCGAGCCCATAACACATACACAGTGCCAGGGTCTGTAAATTGGCTGCCTGTATGACAGCGGGCCCAGGGAAACCTCTAGTCTTCATTTGCATGCTGAAGAATATCCAGGATTAAACCGGACTGATTTTCATACAGGATTTAGACCTGACATTTATTATTCGGTTCACAGACCTCTTGAAGGAAAGTTTGTTTTCCACTCATAGATGAAAAATCTGCTAAGATAAATAAAGTCTGGCTTAGCAGTAACAGTAAATAAATATCTTTCCTGTATTTCTTATGAATTTATCATATATGATTGCCAGACAGATGTTTGCCACCAAATTATTATATTTTGCTCTTTAGCAATTCTAAAGAAAAATATCTATCAAGCCCCACACAGTATTTATAAAATGTATTCATTTAATTCTGGAAGTTGATTTTTCATAAATAAAATTCAGAGACAGACACCTGATTTTTAGAACAAATTAAAACAATATTGGAGCAGTAAAATACTCTGAAATGCTTAATTTTGCATCTGCTTTATGTGTTTTTATGAGGACAGAGAAGATTTCGGTTATACTGTAAGCATCAATTATGTACTTTTATATAAAACATGAAAATTATAAATGAATGCTACACATGAGCCCTATCTACCAAATTTATAACATAGATAGTTCATTTTCATTGCCAAATAGGTCCATAAAGTATTCTGGTGTCTTTTAACATTTAGGTATTAATTGTTTGTCCAGACAAACACTTATAATCCAATACTTTGGCAATATTTTAACTAAACCAAGATTTAATTCTCAAGTTCAAACAAAATATATTTTGACATACTACCAATAAGAAGAAACATGGTAGAGCGGCTTTATGTTTTCTGAAATGCATTTTCAATGTGGACCAGAATAAAGACTTCAAATAGTGATTAAGCAGGCCCAGAAGAAATTTAGGATTCCTCATGTATTAATAAACAGTATATATTTTAAAATGCATTGAAAATATACTTTATATATTTAATAAACATAAGATTAAAAATAATACAAATGTCAGTAATTAAATATATTATTGTTTCTGTCAGTGCATATGGAAAAAACACTGTAAAATCTGCTATATATTTGAATTTTCGATGTGTCAATGGAACTTTTGAAAATGTGTTCTGGTGTTTGATTTCTTTATGAGTGTTAACTTATTCATAACAAATCTTAAATATGTACAATATAAGATATATTTCTTGGAAATTTTTCTGTTTTAATGTTGCATTTTATTATAAATGTACATATGAATCACATTTACTTCCTCAAATCAATTTATGATCATACTCAGTAGAAAGTATATATTGTTGAAGTTTTAGATAAAATATATCAATGAACCTTTTTATGGTGAGATATCTCACCATATATACAAATCAGTTTATTAACCAAGCATTTAATAAATGGACATAATGAGTCTGTCTAGTTTTGCCCTGATTCAGTTACCATGTAGAACACGCATATGAATGATCTGACTCTACCAAAAATTAGGGACAACCAAAGAGTAGAAATTATTGTGAAAGATTTTGGTCATCTTGTGCGTAGAAATATTTCTGCCTTATATGTATGTAAATTGCAAATGTTGACATAAATATTAACGTAAAATGTGTCTACACATGCAAAGTGAAGAGAATCAAGTCAATTATTTGAACAATTTAGGATAAACCCCTCACTTTTGCTTGCAATAGATAATTGAGGCAAAAGTGTTTTTCCCTTGAATTATCTGGATGATTGCATCAATTCTTCACTTGCTTTATACATGTATACAGACATGGCAATTGTGTGTCTTCAGAAAGTGTCACTATAAAAAACATGCAAATACAGAACACATTCATTTAGGCATCGCTAACTTACAGACTTAATACGCCACTGAACTTGTTTGTTAATCAAATTGGGACCTTAAAAGAGAGGAAGGGTTAAATATATTTTTCTGAGCAATTATTTCTAAAGCAACATACAGTGATATTTAGATGTAACATACAATTATACATGCATCATGCAAACTAGATTTCTCCAACCTACTCTGGCATACTAATGCTCCAGTATTCTTCATTATTATTTCTATTAGCAGTATACTTCCACAGTAGGCCCTGCTAATTGTATGAAGAGCATTCACGATGGTGTGTTGCCAATATAGTACTGAGGAACATTTAATTGTGAAGGGTTGACCCTCAACCCAAAATCCTGAAAGTATATGCTTGAGAAAAAGGAATTCTGAATTCAGTTGGTTGGAATGAGGAAGGTCATTGTGAATCAAGCCAGTTTTTAATGACATTATTGTTAACACCCTTAAAAATATGGCTGATACAATGACTGGAGTGCACACAGTTATTTCGTCTTTCTTAGTGACTGCATGAGAAATAGGTATTAATTGCTCTGCCATTTAAAATTCTTGATACAATTCACAATTACTCACTTTAAACTCAAGATGTCTCTCAATCAAATTGTGGGGCTCTTTATATCTTCAGTGTAATTAGTATTGTACAGTATTCATGACAAACATACTGAAGAAGAAAGAGGATTCCTACTTGATAATCATTGTAAATATGAAATTGTCAAGCTAGTCCTAATTAGTCACTGAGATAAAGATAATATGCAAGTCTCTAAGAGGTGCAACAGACTTAGAACAAAATTCAAAAATACCACATTAGATTATTGTTTCAAATGCCTATGCTTAATAAAGTTGGTGGACCATGTTTGCCAAATAATTTTGTCAGGCAAGCAGTCAGTTTAAAGTAATTAAGCAATTCAGCCTCATTGTAAAATGGCACATGCAAATGTCCGGCTTTTGTTGGTTTGGAAATGTGTAAGATGCTCAATAAAAAGGACTGCATAAGAAAAAATTCAGTATATGATACTTTTTAAGCTTCAACAGGTAGAAAATCATTTTTAAACTTGCCTTTAAAAAACATTCTAGTAAAGCATTTGATTGTTTAACATTTTTATTATTCAAGTTCTTACCATTTCACACTACTCCCTGGAGAGGGGCCAAGAAAATATTAAAAATACTATAGAAATATAAAGGATAAGATATTTGTCACTCTCGTTTAAATTGATGTATGCTGCTGTCCTACAAACGTCACATCGGATAACCCTGAAAAATTACCATGAATCTCCATAATTACGCATATTCATGATGGTGTTTTGCATAGTGCTAACAGCAGACTGCATGTGGGGTGGGACGTGAAGGGGGGGTAGAAGTGATGTGACAGATTAAAATTATTACCAGTATCATTGAAATAGACATAGCAACAGTTCCATTTTGTTAGGTCTTAGAAAACAAAAGCATATCATAAAATCTCACAGTAATTAAATAACTAGAAATTTTTCTCCTACATATTTTATCATAAAAAGTTAACAGCGATAAACTGACTAGAAAGATCATTGTTACTTGAAATGTGCTTGCATTTATCATAGACTCCTAGGTACAGGGCCATGTCAACTGAAAGGAGACAGCTCTTTTTAACTTTTTTGAGGGAGAGCAGGAGAAGGGAGAGCGATGGTGAATTTTCAAGCCTTCCAAAGTATACCTGTGCAACTTACATGGTTAGCAAGCTCCTGATGAGTTGAGTGCAAATCACGTAGGTACATTTCTTCTAATAAATATAAGGACTGAGTCATACTCAGTAAACTGTTAAAAGGCTCTAAAAGATAGAAAAGTTGTCTAGTGTCTATCTCAATAGCTTTTTTGTGCTGAGGCAGAGAGCAGAGTTAATCAGGGACTCAAGAAGTAATTATCGACAGAGTTTGGGTAATACAAATGCTTGGGTAAACAGCGATTGTTCTTTCCACAAGATTGTGAGTAGAAACAACAATACTGGTATTGTCCTCCACTTCTCATTAAGGGGACTTGGGGAGGGAGCGCTGCACTGCGAGGCAGATGGGAAACTGACAGGCAAACTGTGCTGGGAACGACTCTCTCCTGATCCCACTACCACAAGCTCTGGCTTTTGGCATCAGGAGTGCCAGCTGCATCGGGAGAAGCCAAGCCTGTCATACCATCTTCACATCAAATCTTCAGGGTACAAGAGCTAGAGCATAGTTAGAGCTTAATGAAGAAACAAATACAAAAGGGAAGATTAGGCCTCGTTAACACTTGCATTCATTTGTTCTTATAGAAACCTCACTGGAAGGGTTGTTTTATAGAACTCATTCTTTTTCCTCTTAAGCAGAAAAGTTACATTGAGGATGCATTTTTTATATTGTAAATACCCAGGGAAAAAAAAATCTTTCAGTTCCCCTGTAACTATCAGCCAACAAATTGTTTTGTCAAAAATGCCATTTGAAATGGTGATGTCCATGACAACTGTCAAAATTGGTAAATAAATACTTTTCTCTTTTTTATATTAATAATATTTTACTCGTTGCCACATAAAGCGTTTCCTTGCATACTTAAGTGGTACCATTGCTTTCTTTCAAAAAATTGGGATGTGAAACTTTATCTATTGTTATAGGATAACAATCTCTTCTTTGGGGTGAAATATTTATGTTTCATGGCACCACATTACTTTTATCTTCAAATTAATTGCATTTGTGAAAAAGGAACCATATTTTTGAAGTTCACTATAAACTATCCAGAAAGTTTGACAGCAGAATGCTACAATTATTTTTTATTGTTGTAAGCAATCAGTCAATTGTACAAAGGTGTATTGTGTATAGCTGCAATGTAAAACCTATTTTTGTTTATGCTATCTGTCAACCATTTAATATGCTAAGGTGCATTCTAAATGATATTATTCCAAAGGAAACAAGAACACTTTAATGGAATATTGTACTTTCTATTCTATACTTTGTGTGTGTAGGGCCTACCCAAGAAAGATTCATAATGTATCTGTGGCTTTTAAACTTTAGCTCTATGTTGAAAGAAGGCAGGCTAATGGTTTAAGCTACAAAGAGAGGAATGTACAATACCTGTATTGGGACTGAAATATTTGATTTTTACAAATTATCACTCAGTTTAGAGGTAAGCTCAATGGGGAGATCCTTGCCTATGCTGGAATACATAGGAATATGGACAGCTAGGTATTATTTCAGATAGAAACTTTCTGGAAATTTCTTCCTGTAGACATATGACAAGATATATTCCCAAGTATAATGCAGCCTAATTACTAAATGTAATACTTTTTTAAATGATAAAGGCACAGAAAATAAAGCGTACTACAGAAGTAGCTGAAAGCCAAGTCATTTTATATAAATTACATTAACCCAATGTAAATTTACACCTACAGTCACATAATGATGAAGAAAAACATTATAAACTAGGTTTTGTACTGTATAAGTAAAGCTTATCATTTCATACAAAGCAAGACTCCACATCCCAGATATAACTTCTATATTATCCCTTAATTTGTAAGGGATATTACTTGAATTTACATGGCCTAATATGAATGAGTCCTTCTTCGTCTTTTTTTTCTTTATATAGCCTAAAGAAAACCAGTGTTTTCAGTATGATAGAAGTGAATCCCCTTTATTCTGTTGGTGTCTGAAGATACCACCAACCAAATCAGAGTTATATTCTGGAGTTCCACTGACTTTTTTACTCTTTGTGGTTACAATATTTGTGTGACATTATTTGGTCCATGGTATGTACATATCCAAACAACAGTGGCCCTGAAATACTGAGAAGCATTTGACATTTTCTAGTCAACATTCTTCTCAGTACTCTGAAATCATGGATGTCACCATTTTAAGATGAGCACATGACTACATCTTAAAATGTGGGGTCCTGTTGTAGGTAGCTGACTTCATCAGAAACAGTTCTCAGGTAACTTGTTACAATGAATTCATTGATTAATTATTTAAATTGGTATTTATAAGTGACAATTCTCATGCTTTTAGAACAAGAGCAGTTAAATACTGTATATTGCATATTTATTTGTTAATTTTACTAGCAGTCTCCTCAGTAGTTTACAATTAAACATGACAGGCAGATTTGCATGGTGTCTCCAAATGTGCTTAGCTATACAATAGTATTAATATAACTTTGTGATAACAAGTAAAATGAAACTGCATTTTTCTTTCTGGACAACAGAACTCCTTTTTAGGATTTTATTAATAATGACTTCAGCATTAATGTGACTATACTATAACATGCATTTCTAAAACTGTCCAACCAATGTTAGTGAATGTCAGTTATGAACTAGCAGAACAAAACATGCTGCTAGAGTATTTACAAGAGAATCTTCACCTCTGGAATAACTTGTATCTTGAGTATAACACTGTAAAATATACATGTTTATATTGTTTTACTGGATTATTTTAAAATGACAGTATAATTGAAGAGAGTAAAATAAGTTCACGTTGAGAAGAAAAATTCCCCAAGCAAAATTTGACAAAAACATTTATTATATTGGAACACATGTAAATATGACATATGTTCTTCTGACAAAATGAATGCAAGTAAATTTTCTGTTTGAAAATATATTGCTGGATTGAAAGTGTAGAGTTTAGGTGAGAGTAGATAGAGCTATGGATATTAGTATCACATGCATTTAATTGACAATCCCTATTTTGGGTTATAAAATATTATTTTAAAAAACATGTTTTTTAAAGTTTAATATTAATTTGCACAAATTTACAACTTCAGTGAACAAAAATAAAAATATACTTTTATTTAGATTAGAAAGTATTCGCCATGAATTTAATTAAATTTTCTTTTAAAATAATTTGATATTATATAAAACATTAGCTACAATACAAAGAGTGAACTTTTCTTTAAGTGTTGAAAAATTTTGTTAGATAATGACGGAAAAATTTAAATGTGACTAAAAAATTTGAAAATCTAATAATATTGAATATTTGGGCACAGGATATATTGCTTTTGAATTGTTCTTTATTTTTTTGAAAGAGATGACATTGTTGATCAGGACTCTAAGGAGAAAGAACTTTTTTCACTGCTCTCACCTACCCCCTGGTCTCTAGCAGTGTAGAACTGATATATAGAGGGGAAGGCAGCATATATATTAATGGAACCATGGCTGGGCCAAATAGCAACCCAATTTCTGCTGTAGCAACATAATCTCAAGCTTTGCTAAAATTCGAGGCACAATCCACCAAGAATCACTCCTGGTCTCCACTATTATGGAAGCAATGAAAAGCTTTCTTGGAGGGAAAATTGACTGAAAGTGGAGGGTGTCAGAATTCTTTTAGTTTGAGCCCATGCTTGTAGGTACTGGATGTGTATATCTTTGCTTACTCTCTTTTCCATAGGTTTCTACATAGAGGTTAAAAAAATCTTTTCAGGCAATTTCGAGTTTGACTAATATTTTTACTCAATATTGATACTACTAGATGTGCAGGATCCCTGAGAGGGCTGGCTATGGAGTAAAGAGATCTGAATTAGAATTATGGCTTCTCCTTACATGGAGCTAATCATCTCATCTTATTGGGTCTCAGATATTTCTTCCTTACACAGAGACTCTAAAGATTACATAAAATATCATATGAAAAAAATTGCTAGTACTGTGTCTGGAAAAATCTGATTCCCCAGATTAGTGACTGAATCTAAATTTCAATGTGTAGGTAGAGTCCAGGACAGATTAAGAGCTGAGTGGTTCTTTAAGAAAGGTTGTTTGACCTTGAGAGGTGGTGCATGGGGGCAGGGGCACAGAGCCCCTTCATCATCTGTGAAAAATGACAAGGCCCCCTGTGTTGGGCTTCCGCTTGGTTCTGTTTCCAAGGTTCCGCATTTAGCCAAACCACGTGAAACTGATTTGAGTCTTTCCTCATAGCTGCAACTTAGAGAAGACTTGGAAAAACTAGGTGCTTAAAAACAAAAAGAATGAAAAATAACACAGAAATCCATTGTTATTTTTCCTTTGTAACACAGAACCTTGCTTTTAATAAACTAAATACATATTTGCTGAATGAATACACAAATACCTAAATACACAAATAAATTAAATATATGTCACTGAAATTTGAAAATAAGTAATTCTGAGTTCACCCTTACCTTTTTATTATTATTTTTTTAAATAAAAAGTTCAGGGGACTTTAAGAGTGAAGGATACTCTAAAATGATTGACCGATCTTTATGGTCATGTGTTGAAGAAGAGCTACTTGGCATACATTTTTATGGAATGTACCTAAAAGCACAAGAATAAACCTGTATCAATATATGCTTCTTGCACAACTTTTTGTACCATGAATTCTATGATAGTCACACATTTATTCATAGAATGGTCTCTCATTTCTTAATTAATAAAACATTTATTCAGAATATTTTCTTAAATAACATAGCCAGATGTTTACTCAATATACTCTAAGTATTTCATGAAGAAGAATATATTTTCAGACATTACTACTTACATTAGATTTAATCAAGATTGCTGAAGTATGTAGGCCAACAAAAATGAGTGGCTCAGCTGTAGGCATTGTGTTGACCTGTTAACCTGAATTTCATTCCTGACTACTTTCGTATTTAAACTTAAATTCCATAACCCATATATGCACAGAGGATTAATTGCGAATTACCATCCTACTTAAGAATAACCATAACAGCAAAATAGTTGTTCATTCCAACCATCAACTTTTTCAAGATTTGGAGCTTGTCTCCTTGAAAGTTCTTCCATATAGCAGAGTGAAGAGGCCACTTAAAGTAAGATACCAACAGGAGTTTGCAGAGATGCCACTTCATAATGAATGACAGCATCTGTGGAGGTCCTTTATTCTCTGGTATTCATAAAAACTATCTTCTATATATATTTTAAGTGCCAATATAAATATGAAAATTTTCTAAATTATGTTTTTCTAGTAAACATAATTCACATAAATCTCAGTGATTCAAAATAAAACTCGGTGATGCTAATTCTTTTCTGGTAGAAAACCTGTAGATTGGAAAAATTATAACATCATGAGGTCACCTTAAACTAAAAATAAACATATGAAGCAAATAATTTTTATAGCTGCCAACTGATGCTATCAGCCCTCTTATAAGTGACAATGCTTATGTAAAAAGTATACATTGAATGTTCAGATTTGCAAATGCATCAATGAAGATTAGAAAGAATTATATTAGAATCTATTAATCAAAGAATTTTCTTTCTGTAAAACATAGACATAAAAATTCATTCAAGAAAATATTTTTACTTCGCTATTTATTTTCCTCATTGCACTTTGATTTTAAGGACTCTAAGAATCTCATCATATACTACATTTAATTTTGTCTATTTTTTTCCTAAGAAAGTTGATGATGTTAGGTCATTATTTGAATATCTGTTTTAGTGCTCACTAGGTTATTTTTTGGTAGTTTAATAATCTTTTTAACATGATTTTTACATAATAAATACTTTAACTGAAATGTGAAATCATGATAATATGTCTTTATTTTGATAGTACTGCATAGTCTGATAAAAATCCACTTAGAGTAATTGTTATACTAAATAAATAGTAAACTTTATGTCCAGCATTTTCTGGACAATAAGTATTTCTCTGAGTGGCATGTTTACATTTAAGAAAGTTTCTTATATTTTGAAACATGTGACCTTATCTTTTTAGAAACGTATGGTAAAAATCTTTGCGGCAATTCAGCTGTTTTAAGTAAGAAGCACAGATATACCCTTCAAACACTTTTTTCTCTTCTGTATGTTTTAAAGGACGTGTAAGAACAAATTCAATCAGGTAAGTTAACTATTTATTATATGAAAACGAGAAAACAGAAACAAGAGGATAGTAATGTCCAACTTTTATTTACTTCAAAAAATAATATATCACACAACAGATTTTATTGATGATTAGGACTCACAGATGTGCTTGTTAAATGAAGTGCCTATATCATACCTCTTATCAATCCACAATGACATTACAATAACAAATTTGCATTTGTAAATTTCATAATTACACAGTTATTATTTTTCTTTATATAGCTTATTTTTAAGCAAATGCTAATTTTTCTTAGAATGAATTGTAATAAGCTTATAGTGCTTTAATTGTAATAACATTTTAACACCAAATTCTTCCTACAATACCTGCATGCCAATATTCAGTATTTCTGCTCTTTTCTGCATAACCATGGTTAGATGTTTTTCATCAACCAAATTCTTCTCTCTTTTTTCTATATCTCTCTGCCTTTCTCTAGCTTCCTTTTCTTTCTCTATTTTCTTTTATATCTCCCCCCTCCACCTAGTTCCCTTCCTTCCCTGCCCTCAGTTCCTCACTGCAGAGTACACTGAACATATTAAGAACATTCAGTTGTGGTTGGGCTTCTAACCTTGCTCAACTCCAGCATTAGCAAAGGGATTCAGTTTCTTGAATTCATTAATAGTGTTTTGCCACAAAAGGCTTTGTAGTTCTCTCCTGAATATTGAGCCTAGCTTAATAACATTCCATTTATGTTAAAGACACATTTAATCTGTAAATGTGACCTTTAGAAGAATTCTCTTGTTTTTCATTAAAGAAACACTGCATTACAAATATTAATTATTCCTTGATGCCATATTTTAATTAACTAATCATGTGCTATTTGCAGCAATAAAGAGTGTAGTAATGTATGTGCAGTAATGTTATGCAATGTAAGATTGATATCAAAGAATTCAGTGCTGTAGAAAAGACATGTTTTGGGTATCTTCTCTGGAGTAGTTTGCTTATATAAAACATTTAGTCTAGAATGCTGCCTTGTTTCGCTTTGTGTTTTGTTTTTTTAAATGCCAATGCAAGTCTGATTAAAATGCTGAACATATCGTTAGCCCCATCACTAATAAGTGAACGTTCACTGATGCATATTAGCAGGGTCTAGCAATGTGGTGAAATTGTCACTTAAGTGCTTGGAATCTGAACACAGAAAATGACAGGCAATGCCGAAGGTCCGGCTCCAGTGCATGTCTTCACTGTAGCTAGAGTCACTGGAATGGTGAAACCAGTTTAGGTTCAAGGTCGCTGCTGACATTCAGCTGTCATGGCTTCATTGTCTGCAGGCCTTCTCTCCATTGACACATTCAAGAGTACTTTATGGCAACCACAAAGAGCCAGTCAATTGATACCATTACACTTCATGCACACACAAACCACAAGCCTGTTCAGGACTGTTGATACAGTCTAACATTTATTCATTAAGGGATCTATTGAAAATGCAACTTGCCCAGCCCCACTCTTAACAACATAGACTTACTTGTTTAGTCCAAACATTTAGCTACGTCTTTTTTGAGTTTTGCACAGCATTCTCTAATTGAGGTAACATTATCTGCATTTTAATGCTACACCATTTATGTCCAATGAAAGATTACCTGAAGAACCCTGCCATTACCACACTAGTTTAAATACGGGCAGTCGTATAGAAAAAATATACACAAAAGATGTAAGCAGGGGGAAAAGGGAGATATTTATTTGTTCTGGGAGTGCCACGGAAATCCAATTGCTCAGAAATGAAATAAGAGTCTGAAGTGAAAGGAGGGAAAACCTAAGCTTGGGTCAGGGAAGAGGCAGTGATTAGCTCCATTGTTAGGAGCTCTTTGAGCTTCGTTGGTTGTAAAGAAAAACCCACTAATGAATCTATTGAAGCTTGCCAGAACTTTGTGTGGAAGACAACTTAAGTTATAGTGCTTATCTAAAAAATGGTACTAAAGTGTGCAGATATATAAAATATAGCACATACATCTCTTTGTTAACAGCTTGCCCATAAAAACAAAAAAATTGTTTAAAAATACTGTGATGCACAAATGACTGATTTAACATGGATATGCTTAATTCAATATTTACAGGTCTTGAAAAAAATCACCTAAATGATGATAAGATACAAGAAAGTATGCCCTATTATAGTTTAAAGATGGGGAAATAGGCAGAAATAGAATGTAGCTAATCTCGATTCTTGGTTTTCTACCAGTATTTGCAAAGAAAGGTGGGTTTAAAAGTCAAGTCAGAAGATTGTTTCATGTTTTGCATATTTTAAGTATGCATAAAACATTTCATTAAGAAATATAATCAACTAACATTAAAAATAACAGACTTTGTATAAAAGAACCAATATGCCTGTGTACTATACCTAGTAAAACATGTTCATCATGCTTCCATTCTATGGAGAGTTTCCAACATAGAGTTGAGTCTTTTCTTGCAGCCCGATACAATATCTAATTACATATATATATTTAATTCTATAAAATACATTTCACTGTCTAAAATACAGTTATCATTAATATAAGAATTCAATTAGGTAGCCACATACTAGAAAAAATAATTTTGGCCAATCACTTGGTCAAGATCATTGTAGTAGCTGGAAAATGTATGCTATATAATAAGTAGAGGTAGAACATATTCCGAATGTTTTGTCGAGTTAAGTTTTTCCAAATACTTTCAAGTGTTATATTGGTAAAGCCAAGTTCAGTCACCAAATGAGAAGAGGTCAACCCCGACTATCACACTTATCCATGGTTCCATGACTTTTTCACAGGAATGGAGCTTATTACTCGGGAAACATGATTCTCTACCTATGAAGACTTGTCTTTTATAGATAATTGAGTGTTATGTCAATGAATTTGCCCATTTTTTTCATGACCAAGTAGGCATTATTCCTCCAAAGCATACTATTTTGGGGCAACAGGACTAACTGATAAGCAGAATTCTTTTTTTATAATGTCAAAGATCTCTTTACTTTTGACATCCCATATTTCCAACTAAGGCCCTAGGAAACTTTTTGTGGAGATTATTTTGTAGTTATCATGAAATTGTCTCTTTAGACTCATGTCTACATAAGGGAAGATATTGTTGCCACAATATGAACAACCGTTCTTCAGGTCTTCATTAATTTGCTTCAGTGATCAGACTAGCTTTATGTCCAGCATTTTCTGGACAATAAGTATTTCTCTGAGTGGCATGTTTACATTTAAGAAAGTTTCTTTCTTTAAATGAGCAAAGGCTAAACACAACCAAATAAAAAACTAGTTATGTGATTGTAGTTTATGTCAGGTCCAAACCATCCAGAATCCATTCTGGTAAGGTATGTTAACAAGAATGTCTCTTTTTCTATGAGATTTTATATCAGGAGATTTGACTTAATTTTGACCAACAGAGAAATCTGAGGATGAGAATTGCAAGAGGTATATCAAAATATTAAGAAGGTAAAGGAAGTTAATATTGAAAGGATACATTCCAGTTGTGTCAAGCACTTTACTTACGTTGTTTTGTCTCCGTAACAATCCTGTACATTTTGGGATTATTATTGCTCAATTCTACTGGTGGGCAAAGAGAAGCTTCTGGATCTTTAAATTTTTACCTGAGGCCATAAAGCAAGTAACTGGTAATGCTGCAAGTTAAACTGAATACCATACTCGCCTGAAGCCCATAATGTCCTGAATACTGGTTTCAGCCAAAGGACTTAAAAGACCCTGGTAAAATTTAGCTAACATTGCTGATGCCATTTATGGTGATAGTACCTTCTCTTTCATCTTTATGTTGCCTCACTTTTCGAAGTCACTCCCTGTAATAAGCTTCCATTTTGTCTTTCTTTCTCTTCCTCTTTCCTTTGCTCCTAGAGAACATTGAAGATCTATCATCTTCCATATCAAACTTCATCCATATCAGACATCTTTCACATCAGTTTAATAAAAGTAGGTCCACTAATGAGTAACAGTGATCTACCAATTCACAATAGTTTCTACTGTATTTTTTTCCTCAGGGAGTATGAATGGAAATCTGTCAGTCCAAAATACAGGGTCTCTGTAAATGTTCTGTAAAATCCTTATGATATGTTATATAATCCTTCAAGCTTTCTTCCAAAACTCTTTTATATCTTTTCATTAATTTAACAATTTTTTTCTAGGAAATTTCTTCTGAGATGAGGAAGCAAACTTTTATGGTAAGTTACCCTGTATTTCTACTGGAGATTCTAGATCAAGAGATATATGCTAAGATTTATAGCCTGTACCATACCGGCCTACAGCACATGTGTTGTGTGTCTGCGCATGCGTATATAACCTTCCAGGTGCACCCTTCCAGACTAACAGCTCACCATCCTCTGTTCTCATTACTTTCACATGGAGAAATTTTTTGTGTGCCTCTGATATATTTCTTCAAGAAAAAATAAAGACTGTTTAAGTGCATATTATCAGTTAAATAGCTTGGTCAATTTTTGGAGTATTCACTCATTTGAATGGCAAAGAAATTATCCCATCTGAAAAGTAGAAAGGATATAGTGCTTTTGTCACAGACACATTTACAGTCTCTCATAAGGCAATTTTTCTTTGTCCAGCTGTATTTTCAAGAACGATTTTAAATGAGGACTTTATAAAATGCCTTACTAAAAATGACACCAAATAATATTCAAATAATAACAGAAGGAGAGAGATGACCAAGGCAAACAAATGACTTCCCTTCTGAAACTTTGCTGTAACTAGATACAGATTTCTCCTTTTAATGATGTAATTTGGATTAAAGTATTTTGTAATTATATTAAATTTATAACATAAAATTGTCTTGGGGAAATTCTCTCCATGGTATAATTTTTTTTTATTTTTTTACTATTCTCCACTAGTACACAATTAAAGCAAATATTATTTGGCAGGGTTGGCAAAAAATATTTTAATACAAATAGCTTACAGAAAGATAATAAACTCTTTTAGGAAAGTGAAATATGCTTTTAAGGTATGCTTTCAGTTAATTTATAATCTAGAAGGAGGCTTATTTGATGATTGTTCCCTATAATTAGTGAGATCAGTAATCAAGACAACTGTGATTTATTTTACCAGGAGACCTAAGAGACTGAAGACATCTGGCCTGGACTACTCTGATGGTAAAATTGAAAGTACACCGAAATTTGCTTTGTTACAGGATTCTCTTCAGAGGACAAGAGAAGACGTTATATTCTCTGCAGGAGGACAATTCTGCAGCATCAACATTGAGTAATACTTGTTTTCTGGCAGCAGAATTTTGTATCATATTTCCAAAGACAGTAAGCACTTGGGTGGATGTCAATGAATACTAAACACTAATTGATCTGATACAGCCATATGCACATACACAGATATATATGGTAGCTTACAGTGGTTGAAAAATTACAGTTTGGTTCTATTAAAAGATCTGTCACTTTTAGGTCAGAGTGGGATTTTGGAGGGGTAGTCTCCCACAATAGAAAACTATCTTGACAACAGTGGTGTTTTTGGGTTGTTTGTTGTTTAGCTTGTTGATGATGCTTAGCTAAGGAGACACTTCCTTTCAGATTCTGTCTTCCAAACCCCAGGGCTCTGTTCTGGGCAGTTCAGTCTAATGGAATTAAGCCTGACATGTTTCAACTCTATTTCTTGATAAAATAAACATAAAACAATGGTTTAGATTTCGAATAAAACTCTTGAAGCATGGGGGACTCTAACTTTCCCTGTTCTTTACACATCTGTAAATAAAGTGTATAAAAGAGGAACACAACAGGATAAATCAACATAAATTTGAAATTCACTGCAGCATATTAAATGGTGCAGTCTCAGTCAAAGAGAGACTGACCCCGAGGCTTCGTGCAGTTTGAAGCTAATTGTTTTCGTCAGGATGGGAACGTCTGGAAGTCCATGGCTGTATCCCACCAGTAAGGCTCCAGTAACTGAGCCGGCCCACAGAGAATGGGCCCACTTTGTAGCGACACAGCGGGCTCAGACACCACCTATTCTGCTCTCCAAACTGTCATGCATAACAACTTTATTGTGCTAAATTGAACTTGAAAGCAACCAAAGGCTATGAGAAGGAGAGGCTATGAGAAAAGCGTGCTGTCAGCGCTGGCAAAGGCTGACCTGGAAAGTAGGCTCAGAGACAGGGGAATAAAAGACCAGGCCCCATGAACACAGCATATTGTTTCATTTTAAAGTATGATTCCCATACCAGAGAAAGTAGCAAATGTGATGTAAATTTATTTAAATAGATTCGACCGCTTAAAAGTTTGCCAGCCGCTCTTATCCAACTTTCCCAGCTCTCTGATTCGTTACTTACAGTGGGAATATAATGACATATAGTCATCATTGTAACAGCTTCTTTGCAGGGGCACAATGATGATTAATAGCCAGCAGCAAATTTTCACATGGGCTCTGAAGCACTATGGCATTAAGCAGCCAAACAGTCCCAAATCCCCCTTTTCTGTTCCGCTGAAAAGTCCCCTCCTTGTACCTTCCAGATAGGAACAAAGCCTATCTTAATTCCAATCAGCTTTTCGTCATTCAAAGGGACCTTCTCTTTTTCATAATTGATTCATGTGCATTTTTTAGTGTTCCACTGAGCTG
Source organism: Aotus nancymaae (assembly GCF_030222135.1). NCBI lineage: Eukaryota > Metazoa > Chordata > Mammalia > Primates > Aotidae > Aotus > Aotus nancymaae. The sequence goes on along the minus strand of NW_026988425.1, from coordinate 80,783,941 downwards.
AAGCCACTTTTCTCCTTTTCTCTGTTCTGTCCCCACACCCACACCCCTTTTTTTTGAGGGGGTGAGTGGGAAACATTTCAACAACAACAACAACAACAACAGTAAAAACCGTGTGGTAGTTTTCCCCAAAAATATTTGCTAAATAGATTTTTCAATTAGTATTAGCTTTACACTTAAAGGGCTTAAAACAAAAATTAACTCCTGGACTTCTCTTTTGTTGAAAGTGGTTTTGGTTATAAAAATATGAGCTTACTGAAATAGCTCTGGTGGGAGCCCCACAATCATGTTCTGCTCCATTGGGAGATTTTGAGTAGCTTTCCTTCCCATGAGAGACACAGCTGGAGCGAGGATGGAGTCTCTTGCTCCAGAATGATTCTTTTTCATCCTCTGTGCTGGTAGCCATCAAAAAAGGAACAAGTGACCAAAATGAAAGGCAGCAAATGCACACCTCCTAACCCGCTCTGTCCTTCTCAATTATCATTTTTCCCCATGGTAATCTTACATTATAATTATTAGCAGAAGCTCCTGTGTTATTTGTGGAAGTTGTCTCTCTCATCTATAGTTTTCACCTCCTGTGATAATGACACAAATGACATTAACCAGTGCTGTCTTGGAAAAAGATTTCCACCCGCAAATTCATTTGTGTTTCTATGACGATATAATGGCCATCGAGCACAGTTTTGGTAGGTATACTTTGCATATTTGTTTACAGTTCTTACAACCCTGTCCTCATTTTTCTATATGAGTAGGGTGACCACATGCCTCTGTTTTCTCAGGGCAAGCCTCATTTATGCCTGTTGTCCTTACATAATTATTAACAGTGCTTCCTTTCACCCTCGAAAGTATCCTAATTTGAACAATTTGAAAAACTCATGCCTTTTGCTATTTAAATGGCCCCCAATGACTTATACATACCCAAAGGGCGGGCTGTCTCTTACCCAGGTGTCTGGGGACTGCTTTATACCATCTCAGTTTAGGGGAAAGAATCCAACTTGGAAACCCTGCTGCCAATGTAGCCAGCACCGACTTTTGTCTCGCCCACTTTGAAGAGGTCAGTTGACCCTATGCAGCTTCTTTGATATGTGACAGAAAGGAGGTCATTTGCTGAAAGGAAAGACACATTACAGACCAAATTTTAAGTGGGACTCTTTCCTTCAGCTGGGTCACAGTTCTTACTTTGAGCCAGCGCAACACACTTTACTGGTCAGATAAAAATACTCTGCCATATTTTAGAATAACAGTCTTTCTCATGCTTTAGTGTCTCCAAATGGTTAAATGAAGATTTAACCAATTGATAGGAGGAATTCTGTTCATCATTTTTACTCTAGCACTTATATCTTCTCACAAAAAGCAACATGTGAAAATGGCATCATATATCTCTATTGCATTTTTCATTCAAAAATCTCAAACAGGTGAGTGTAATCCAGTCTTTGGGTTACAGGACCAAAGACTCTCAAAAAGTGTTACAACCCCCCAGGCAATGGTCCTAAGGGCTGGATTTTGCATGTAGATTACCGAATTAACTGAGAGATATGTAATACCATCTGTAGTCAGAGAACTCCCTACTCCCTATATGAGGGGAACCAAGGATATTCACGTGTTGTTTATTCTTGAAAGCATATGGGATAAATGGGCTCCTGATGTGCTAGTTTCAGAATAACTATAGCAGGACCTCAAAATTTTCCACTGTTCATAAGACCATAGCTCACATTCAATTACTGGAATGACAAACATGTAAGACTTTTGACTGCCTTACTAGCTGTTTTAGACGAGCATAGCTCCTTGATGAAGCCCTTGCTCTAAGCCAAATCTGGACCTATCTAACTTTTATTCATGCATTTTATCCCCTTTCTTAGATCATTCTTTCAGAAATGAAATGAGTGGGGTACATGAAAGATATTTTCTGATGCAATATTTTTAAAATAAAAAACTTTTTATGGTTGTGCATTTATTTATGAAGTGAGTGTTTAGACAACTTTAAAGCCAATTCTACCATTTGGTTCCTCTTTGATGGTGTTAGCCAGCTGTCCTATTTAATAGGATGATGGAACTGGTTACCACTAAAGTCTAACACTTAGAAATCACTCTGTATTTTTAGGCCCTAGTTGTTTATAAGTCTATGGGAATCTAACAAAGAGAATTGGTTTCCGCTAACAATTCTTCCTATCTTCTTGCATGTGGCTGTGTCTATTCTCAACACTTTTGGCTCATCTTACTAGATCTTTTACAAAGATGCCGATGTTTCTTGAAGGTGGCTGAAAGATTAGGGACTTTGTGCCTGATGTGCTGGAATAGGTCTGAGTTCTGTTAAATCTGATTTAAACATGTTAAATCAAATCTTTTCTGATTTATTCTTATGCCCTCATTTTCATGTAATGTTACTACTATGAAGAAGTGTAATTAAGACTTTGATATGAGCCTTCACAGTCTAAAGAGTGCTTCAGTGACAACAGTTTTATTAGATTATGGTGATGGGTCTGGCTGAGAAATTCCCACATTCATGAAGGACTCTGCTTTTTACTGGCTAAAATGGGATTTTAAAATGCAGTGACCTTTGGGACTCTCAGATAAGTTGCCTCTTCAACCCTGAGGTTATTTTATGGATTGCTAGGGACACACAGAAGAATGGATTAATGAATGCTATGCTCATCTTGTCTACTGGCACCATTGGAGGGACTGAAGATCAGGGTGCCTCTTTAGACTTTGGTTTGAGATTACAATGTTACCCCCTGCTTTGCCCTACTAACTCCATCCTCTCCACTCCATCACTCTGTATTATCTCTAGAATGCCATAAAGCACTTACAGTTATTTTTCCTCACAGTGGAAAATCTCTTTATGCAAACTATATAAACTGAGGCCCACTATCCGTACACAGGCAGGGCCAACCCTTTCCCACCAAAGACTAAATCTTCCTGGTATGCCCAGGATAGTTATTTTATATACATACACACTATCTGTACCCTAATCCCAAGCCAGCTAAATATATGTATCAAACCCGAGGTGGTTTTTTTTTTTTTTATTACATGATGCCTACATTGAAGTATAAAATCTCTTAATTGGTTCCTGTCCTGTTTTTTTAATATACTCAAGCTTTTCATATCTTTATTCTGATTTTTCATATTTCTCTTTTCTCTTTTTACTTGTTAACAGAACGCTGGTTTCTTTTCAGATACCATGCAAAAAATAGACTCAGAGAAGGTACACATATGCCCATGAGTCATAATTGGTCTAACTCTTTCATCATGATTCCATTCTTTTTAGCCAGGGATTGGTTTAAGGACAGGCATGTGACTCATTCACCAAATGAAAATAAAAATAAATCTGTTGGGAAAGATTTTTCTTTTGTAAAAAAAGAAGAGACAAATTCATGAGGAAAACCTCATGCTTCCTTATGTTTTTAAATCTTATTTCATGAGGATGGGGCTTGGAGTTTTGGCAACAATACCAGAGAAGCCAAGAGAATCCTAAAAAAGCTAACCCAGAGATGTAACATTGGTGAGATATTAATTAACCAACTTGGAAACTGTCACTTCTAGACTTCTTGTCATATAAAATAATAAACCCTTATTATTCGAGTCATGCCGTGTTGGGAATTCTGTTACTTGCAACCCAAAGCACAGTAACTGAATTCCATACCTTCTGTTTTCCTGGTTATTTCTCTCTTAGTACACATATCTTTTCTAGCTTCTCTAGGTCAACTTGGTAGGATAATAGAACTCAGACTATTGTAGTTGGCAGCACAATAGATCATCTCATTTAATTAGATTTAATATACTCAATTTACTGTAGAGAAAATGAGCTTAGGAAGCAACAAAAATTAATCTGAGGTCATATAGGCAGCCTACTCTCAACAGAATTAGAGTAAAATTCTAGTTTTCCAAATTGCAATTAAGTCTCTCTATAATAATTTGGTCCAATTTCCACTATTGTTCTGCACTCTCTCATTCCAACCACAGTTCATTAAAAATTGACATACTGTACATCTTATATATGAAGTACATAAGATAGGCTGAGCTCAGTGGTTCATGCCTATAATACCAGCACTTTGGGAAGCTAAGGTGAGTGGATCACTTGAGGTCAGGGGTTTAAGACCAGCCTGACCAACATGGTGAAACCTCATCTTTACTAAAAATACAAATATTATCCGGGCCTGGTGGTGCATGGCTGTAGTCCCAGCTACTCAGGAGGCTGAGACAGGAGAGTCGCTTGAACCTGGGAGGCAGAGCTGCAGTGAGCTGAGATTGTGCCACTGCACTTCAGCCTGGGTGACAGAGAGAGACTCTGTTTCAAAAAATATAAAAAATGATAATAAAGTACAAAAGATAAATCTTATCTACAAAATAATGGATAAAGTATACATCCATCCATACATCCAATTTATCAAAGGAATTTATTCATCAAAGGACATTTTCATGGACTCCTAGGAAGATCACTATGTCACACTTTCCCCAGAACTAAGATGTCTTTATTTAAATATTATTTGGTAATCTCCACATCATTTTGTGTGTTTTGCATATTGAATTTGTAAGGTCCTAATTTCATATATATAAAATATATACAGTGCACTGATACTATATTCAAATCTGATATCTGGGAAAAATGCACAAGAGTTGTTCAAATCCACATCATTCATTCTAAAATTTGGAGATACAATGCTGAATCCTAGGTCAGTTAACTATACACAAGTGTTATGCTTACTTTCACATTGTGGTGAACAATGAGGGAGAAGTGATAGACAAGAGAGCAAGAGATGGGCTGCTCTTTAGCCCTTGTGTTTTGGGACCAGACAAGTTCTGGGTCATTTCTCATTGCTCTTTGCTCACAGTTCCAGCATAACCCTGACTTTTTTTTTTTTAATGTGAGGTGTTAATATTATGGGCAGAAATTCCTCTTGATATCTATCACAGTAAATTCTAGCAGCCAATGTAATCAACACAAAGTGAGATAGGCTGTTTAATCAATTAAATGTAGTTTAATCTGCAGAAGAGTTCATATTTAAAAATTATTTTTTAAAATTGTGGTAATATATACAAAACATATTGCTTAATTTCATTATTTTTAAGTGTACTATTCAGTGGCATTAAGTACATTCATACTTTGCAGCCATCACCACCATCCATCCACAGAATTTTTTTCATCTTACAGAACTGAAACTCTGTACCCATTAAACAATAATTCTCCATTAACCCCTCCCACCAGCCCCTGGTACCTACCATTCTAATATGTTTCTGTTATATACCGTTTGTCCTTTTGTGACTGCCTTATTTCACTTAGCATTAAGTCTTCAAGTATGTATCAGAATTTTCTTTCCTTTTAATGCTGAATAATATTTCATTGTATGTATACACCTCATTTTGTTTATCTGTTCCTCCATCAGTGGACACTTGAGTTGCTTCTACCTTTTGGTTATTGAGAATAGTGCTACTATAAGCATGAGTAATATGGTCTGGTTCTGTGCCCCCACCTAAATGTAATCTTGCATTGTAATCTGAGTATGTTGGGGGAGGGACCTCAGGGAGGTGATTAGATCATGGAGACAGTCCCCTCATGCTGTTCTCATGATAGTGAGTGAGTTCTCATGAGATCTAGTGGTTTTATAAGGGGATTTTCCCCCTTTGCTTGACACTTCTCCTTCCTACTGTGATGTGAAGAAGGATGTGTTTGCTTTGCCTTCTACTATGATTGTAAGTTTCCTGAGGATTCCTCAACTATGCTGAACTGTGAGTCAATTAAACTTCTTTCTTTTATAAATTACTCAGTCTCCGATATGTCTTTACTAGCATCATGAGAATGGACTAATACAATGAGTATACAAGTATCTCATTGTGTCCCTGATTTCAGTTATTTTGGATACATACTCAGAAGTATTATTGCTGGATCACATGGTAATTCTACTTTTAATTTTCTAAAGGAACACCATGTTGTTTTCCATAGCAGCTATAGCATTTTACATTCCCACAGGTAGTGCACAAGAGTTCCGATTTCTCCACATTCTTGCCAACATGTGTTTTTATTTTTATCTTTATAAGAGTCATCCTCATGGGTGTGAAATTGTATTTCACTGAGGTTTTGATTTGCATTTCCCTAATGATTAGTGATTTTGAACATCTTTTAATGTGTTTATTGGCCATCTGTGTATCTTTGGAGAAATATCTATTCAACTTCTTTTCCATTTTTTGATTTAGGTTGTTTGGGTTTTTTTTTTTTTTTTGGTTGTGTTTTAGAAATTCTCTGTCAATTCTGGAAACAAATTCCTTATCAGATATTTGATTTGCAAATATTTCCCCCCATTTGGTGGGTTGAGTTTTTACTCTGGTTGTTTAAAAGTTAGTGCACAAATTCTATGACACATTTTCCATCAAGAGGTAGAATTGTTCTGCTTGTGACCAAGATGCAATAACAAGGACTGGATTTTCCTTCCCATCTGAAATAACAGTAATGAAAAAAGGAAAGCAAAAATTTTGAAACAACAGTTTATGACACTGGACATCAGGTAAGGAAGGTCAGATATCCCCTAGAGATGGGGAAAATAAATGAGATGAGCCCAAGGATTGTTCCAGCTTAATGATTCAAAAGAGTTTATAAGCTATGTCATAAAAAGGAAAAACCAAGGCAGAGCCCATTGGACTCCTCGTATTGAGGAGATATAGTTGAGAGTCTAGGGAGATCAAGGTAACAGGTACCACAGGGTGGTGCACCAAAAAGGAGAGAGCTACACAGAGAAAGAAATCCAGAGATCTACAGAGTGTGTTCTTCAAGTATTCAACCAAGTACTGAACAGTAAGTCCATGCATGGAAACTACCTGAGGCCAAGGGAAAAACATCCCAGAAGACTAGAAGATACAGTGCCTGGCACTCTCACAGGGCAAGGAATAGTGTCTACTCCCACCAACCAGACTAGACAACTGTATAATTCAAAAGGCCTTGGGTATGGTACTTAGAATGGTCTTGTGTCAGGAGTGAGGAATAGTTGGCCCTAGACTAAATGTTGCTCTGGTCTGATATAAAGAAGTTCAAAAACAAGATCTAACAGAATCAACTGTTTCCTAGGACTTTGACTGCATCCAAGAACAAAGCTCACCAACCAAAAAATATCCAGCATCCAACAAAGGAAAATTCACAATGTCTAGTAGTCAATCCAAAATTATCACATGTATCCAAAAGGGAGGAGTATAACTCGTAACAAAGATAAAAAAAATAACCAACTGAAAGTAACCTGAAATTGACAGAAATGTGAGAGTTGGCAGACAAGGACATTACAGTTTCTATACTGTATTCCAGGTGATCCAAGAGTGAGTTAGAGAAAGGGAAGAAAAAAAATTAAAAAAAAAAAAAAAACAAACATCCAAAGATTAAAAACCTATAGTATCTAACACGGAAAATACACTGATGGACTTGATGGCAGATTAGGCATTGCAGAAAATGATATTGATAAACTTGAAAACATGCAATAGAAACTATTAAAAATGAAACACATGGAAAAAAGCAGTGTTTTTTTTTTTTAAAGTGCATCAGTGATCTGTGTCACTTCCAAAGGCTTACTATATGTGTAGAGTCCCTCAAGAAGGGGAAGAATCAAATAAATATTTGACAAAATACAGGTGGAACATTTTCTAAATTTGACAAAAACTATCAAAAAATCTAAATGAAACCCAAGCACAAGAAACATGAAGAAAACCACACTACTCAAATTGTTCAAAACCAGTGATGGAAAATTTCTTAAAAGCAGCCAGAGGAAAAAAGGCACCTTTTACTGAGGAAAAAAGGTAAGCATGATAGTAGATTCCTCTTTGGAACAATGCAAATGAGACGACAGTGTAGCAACATCTTTATGGTATTGAAAGAAAAAAAGCTACCTAATATTCTACACCCAGCAAAAATAGCTTTCAAACATCAAATGTTTCATACAAGCAATAGCTGAAAGAATTTATCACCCGCAAATCTGTTCTTCAAAAAAGTTAAAGAAATTGCTTAAGGAAGAAAGAAAGTGAGACCAGATATAAATGAAAATTACTGGAAATGGCTATTTCATAACTTGTTTTTCTTATTATTTAAATCTCTTAAAGACATTCGATCTGACAACTGACTTGTGTATAGTACATAAAGAACTTTCAAAACTCAACAGTAAAAAAAACACAGTTAGAAAATGTGCAAAATACATGAATAGTCATTTCACTGAAGAGGATATAAGCAAATAGTCACATGAAAAAGTGTTTAACATCATTAGCCATTAGGAAAATGCAAATTAAAGCCATAATGAGCAAATCAGAATGGCTAAAATAAAAACAGCACCAAATGCTGATGAGAATACAGAGAAATTAGATTACTCATACATTTCTTGTAGAAATGTAGAATGGTAAACCTTTCTAAAAAATAGTGTAAAAGTTTCTCAAAAGCTAAACAATCACTTACCATGCAATCCAGCAGTTACACTCCTGGGCATTTATCCCAGAGAAATGAAAATGTGCATTCACACTACAACCTGTACACAATGCCCATAGCAGCTTTGTTTATAACAGTTTCAAACTGGAAACAACAATATTTTCCTTCAGTAAATGAGTGGTTAAATCAATTGTGGTATATTCATATCATGGAATACTAACATTAAAAAATGAAAGTACTACAGATACACATCACAGTTTTGATGGTTCAGGGAATTATGGTGAGCGGAAAAAAAGCCAACCTTAAAAAGTCACATACTGTATAACAATTCTACAAACAACAAAATTATGAAAATGGAGAACAGATTCATCGTTGCCAGAGGTTAGGAATGGTGGGGGGAAAAGGTGGGTGTGACTATCAAGGGGTAGTGCAACAAGAAATTTATTTGTGATGTTTGAATGGTTCCATATCTTGACTGTGGCTGAGGTTAAATGAATCTACACATTTAATAATATGATAGAGAACTATGTACCAATGTCAAGTTTCTGGTTTTGATAATTTATTATAGCTATATAAGATGTAACCATTGGAGGAGAGTTGGAAAAAGATACGCAAGAACTGTCTGTACTATTTTTGGAACTTCCTGTGAATCTACAATTATTTCAAAATTAAAAGTAAAAAAGAAACCACTATTATGAGAATGAAAATCCAAGCCACACATTGAAAGAAAATCTTTGCAAAGCCTATACTTGACAAAAGACTTGCATCCAGAATATACATAGATTTCTCAAACCTCAATAATAAGAAAAAGACCTTATTAAAAATAGGCAAGATTCAAACACACTTCTTCAAAGAAGATATATTGATGACACTAATGCACATGGAAAGATGCTTAACATTATTAGTCATGTGGGAAATGTAAATCAACACTACAATCCAGTACTCACTCATTATTAAAAATCTTCTCAGAGCGAGTGTTGGCGAGGAGTGAAACTCTAATATATTGGTGGTAATGTAAAATGGAGTGACCACTTTAGAAAAGGGTTTGGCAGTTTCTTAAGAAGTTAAACATACACTTCCCATATGATTCAGCCAATTCACTCGGTAAAATGAAGCCCAAGAGAAATGAAAGCATATAGTCATTCAAAGGATTGTTCATGATCATTGATGGCAGCTTTATTTGTAGTAGCCCCAAACTGGAAATGATCCAAATATCCATAACATTTTAATGGATAAACAAATTGTGAAATATCCATGCAAAAGAATACTACTCCATAATAACACAGAATTAACTACTGATGTGAACAACATGAATGAATCTTAAAAATAATTTTACTGAAGGAAAGAAGCCAAAGAGTACATCTTGTAGGATTCAATTTAGATAAAATCTAGAAAATGTAAGAATAAATACTGACAGGAAGTAGTTCAGTAGTTGCCTAGAGTTGGGGAAGAAGTAAAGGAGAGAGCATTAGAAAGGAATATGACAAAATTTGGGGAGCAATTCCTAAGTTTGTTATCTTGGATGTGCTGATTGTTTCATGGATTTATACATTTGTCGAAACAAATCAAATAGTTCACCTCAATTTAATATTGTACAGTATTTTTAAATTAAAGAAAGGTGGACCAGGTGTGGTATCTCATGCCTGTATCAGAGGATTGCTTGAGGCAAGGAGATCAAGACCAGCCTGGAAAAAACAGTGAGACTCTAAGAAAAATTTAAAAGAATTAGCTGAGTGTGGTGGTGCACACCTGTAGTCCTAGATATTCATAGGGCTGAGACAGGAGGATCAATTTGGCCTAGGAGTTTAAGGCTGCAGTGAGCTATGATTGTACCAATATGGTCCAGCCTGGGTGACAGAGTAAGACCCTGTCTTCTAAAAGCAAAACAAAACAAACAAAAGCCAAAAAAAAAAACAACATTAAAACAATTGAGATGGAATTTATTTCCCTCTTGTTTGAGACTACCTCAACTATTAGGTTGGAGCATAAGTAATTGCTTTTTTTGCAATTAAAGGTAATGGCAAATAATAAAAGAATATGGCAGAATCGAAGTTGTGTGATCTCTTACATCAGCTAAGGAAAGTCCTTGCAGCTTCCCCAGTTAATTTTAGGATAGTCATCTTTGGAGCTGTCAGCCACCATGTAAAAAGTACAGCTACTCTGAGTTCATTCTGCTAGAGAGACCTCTTGGCAAAACTACTTACAGAAACACTGATACTAGGAAGGGATAAAAAATGCTCAGGGGTTGCATGTGGTGGCTTATACCTGTATCTCAGTGCTTTGGGAAGCTAAGGCAGGAGAGTGCACTATTGCACTCAGCCTGGGTGACAGCAAGATCTTGTCTCAAAAAAAAAAAAAAAAAAAAAGAGAAAGATGGCTGTATAGCTTCCTACCGACAAGCTGTCTCAGGTCATCATCTGACTATAACTTCCTGACTGAGATCCCACACCAGAACTATCCACCTGAACCCTGGAAGTTGTTTTATACCATGAAGTTTTGGGATGATCTGTCACACAGAAAAAAATGACTAGAAGCTACCAATTCTATATTTTCCATGTTCATAGTATCACTTTTATTCTTTCCAGGAGAGACAATGTGTTAACAAATGACTAGATGTAATTTGTGTTTTAAACATTGTTACAACTTTCCATATAAGCGAATTTGCAAATTAGAAAAAATGATTTGTCATTGTATATGCCCTAGCCTCAAGTTTAGAATAGAGCAACTCTATCTATGAATTAAGAAAATCACTGGCTTCAGTCTAAAACCTTCAAATTTAGCTGAAGTCAATCAGTCAAGAAAGTACTGAATGTTTGACTTTGTGGAGTATGCAGAAGATATCTGGTCTGCCTTGTCCTCTAAGAGTTTATCACCTGGGTGGTGAAATAAGGAATTTTTGCAGCAAGATGTTGTGGAATGTCTTCATAAAAGGGGAAGAATTTGAGCTATAAGTGACAAATTATCAATTTCAGTTATTTGAATGATTTTAACTTACTTTTTTCATTTTGTCCGAAAGGAAAAGTTTTGTGCATGATTATCCCATTAATATTAAATCTCAGGAAATACAATCTAAGAACTGTTATTTGCTAACCAGACAATTTTCCTCCCAGTATTTATCCACTTCCTTCAACTAAGGATATTCCTGAGTGTATATTTTTCAAACACTTTGTCAGCTTTAATTTGAAATTATCTTAGCAATGGACCATTGCCATCCAGCTAATGGGAGGATGAACAGGGGTGCTGCTTCATGCAATCATGTTGGGAGGTGATGGATTTGATGTAAATGGTGGTTAATAGCATTAACCTGTGTTAGGTCTTGAAAACGAGATCGTGTTTTCACATTCAAAATTTATACAAGAGTAATATATCTAACTTTGTATTCAGGTAATCCATAGCCACTGCAGGAAGCAAAGCCCTGGAATGTGTATTTTGAAACCTGTTATGTACTGTTTAATGCTTTAAAAAAGTTTCTGTCCAGTAAACTGAGTGTTCCAGTGGTGTGTTGGAGACTGTCTGAACCGGCTTGCACAGGCAAAGTTATCACTGCTTCCTGATGCCATAGTCAGTGACATCACATGGGAAGCTTAAAACTAGTCATAGTGGGAGTATTTACACCACAGAAATGGCAAATGCTCCAAGTCGGGCCTCTCCCTCACCCCTCCTTCCACCCCAAAACATATTGTTAAATATAAACCAGTACAACCCTTGATATATCTCCAATTGTTTAGATACATATCAATTTCAGTAGATTTCTCTGAGTTGGGACTGGTTTGAAAGGTGATGAGTTGTATTTGTTTTTGAGGCCAGTGCTAAATGGGCAGGGGTAAGAGTGAATTCCTGGGAAGAAAAAGAATCAGGTAGTTTTCAAGACAGTATTTACCATACGCAAATGTGCATGGGCAGACACGCATGCACACATTTTTCCAGTCTCTGCCAGTCCTCATGGGACAAAAAGCTGACCTCCTGATGTCTCCAAGACACAAGAGTAGGAAGTAACGTCCAGTTGGGCAGTGAGAGTCAGCATCACTGGCTCCCAGAGCACAGAAGAAGCAAACCTAAATCTTCTGGATTGGGAAGTTTGTATGGATGAGAGGTTGGGCAAGCAAAATCCCAAAGGCAGGAGAGTGGCTATCATGGGAGGTCCTAACATCAGGAAAAGTTCCAAGTGGTTAGGTGTGAAGATAGAACCAGTAAATGTTAAATTAAAATGAAGAAAGGAATTGATAGAGAAAGAACATTAATAGTAATTAGGTACTAATGGAGTTTTATATTTTCCTTTTATTTAGTATCCTTTTAAAATATAGTATTCACATTAGTAAACATTTATGTTTGCATATCACCATCTTAGAAAAAAAAAAAAGCTATTTTTTGTAGAGAAAACATTATGGGAAAATAGTTCTCCTCTGAATTCCTGTGTTGGGCCACAATGGGTTGTGGGGTGTTCTAATACTGCCTACTGGGAAATAAATGGCCTCAGGGATAAACCCAGATCCATACAGAGTGACATCTGATGAAGAGGGAATTACATTCTCACTGTGCCATGGCTTGAGAAAAACTATTTTGTGAGAGAAATGGACTGAAAGAAAGTGAGGATTGGGAAGAACTAGAACAATGTGAGGATTTCTTTAGTTGGGTGGTAGGGATTTGGGATTTTAAAAGTAGATTCTAAACCATGACCAGAGATAAGCACCTCTCAATCATAACCATGTTTGGATTTTTAAAATAAGAATCCAATGATACCCATTGCATTGCTCTCCAAGTCTCTTTTAATTGATTCTCCATTATTATTTCTGCTTGATTCTTACTTAAATAAATGTATCTGTTGCATGATTGGAATCTGTTCATCTGTAGGTTCTTTAAATAGAAGATGTATCAGAAGATTACAGATCCTGACCATGAAAGTATACACAATGCAATAATATGTGTACAAGAGTAAGTGTGCAATTTGCAAACCTTTAGCTTTACTTTTCCATTTGATAGGCCCAGGAGACAACATTAGTTCTTCTTATCTGTTGTGTATTTTTCAAGTAGAGTTTCTCTGGGCTATTGCCTCCTGATATGTGCCACTTCCCTACACCTCTGCACTGTTTCCTCCTCTCATTGGCATTTACAACTCCCAGGTTTGTATCACTTATAAATTTCATTCATGTGCCATTTACCTTTTTTCCAAATAATTAAGCTCAAAATTACATTAGAGCTTGCTCAAGCTGCTTGCCACATGGATAAATTATACACCATGACTTCTCCAGTCAATCACCATCTAGGATTTCCAACATTCTGTAAGTCACTTCGTTTTATGTGTTGTCTTCTCTGGCAGCCCTCAGAGGACGAGGCTACCCAGGAAATTACAATGAAGAAAACATACAGTAGTTGATTTTTGTTTTAACATTTCAACTTGCATATTCTTCCAATGCCTCTTTTGTGGAAAAGAATATTATTATCCTCTTATATGACTGGTCAGCACTATTATTTTGGAAATCAGCAAGATGGAAACTATTTCCACTAATATGTCACTAACATTTAATTTATGTAAATAAATATGGAAATAATTTGCTTATATACTGCACTTTTGTGAACAGTTCCATTTTTAAAATTCGGGTAAATAATAATTCTGTTAGTTGTCTTACTTCTTTTCTTTTTAAGACAGAGTCTCACTCTGTTAACCAGACTGGTGTGCAGTGATGCAAAGGGCTCACTTTAGCCTTGACTTTCTGTGCTCATGCAGTAGTCCCACCTCAGCCTCCTGAGCAGGTGGGACTGCAGGCACGCACCACCACACTCAGCTAATTTGTTTTTATTTTTATTTTTATAGATATGGGGCCTCATTATGTTACCCAGGCTGATCTCCAACCTCTGGGCTCAACCAATCATACTGCCTCGGCCTCCCAAAGTACTGGAATTACAGGCATGAGCCACCATGCCTGACCTAGTTATCTTTGTTTTTTGTTGTTGTTGTTTTTGCAACTTGTCTAAATTTTGGTAAATAATAGGAGTATTTGTTAACTATTATATCCCCACTACCTAGAACATTGTCTGACATAGTAAGCACTCCATAAATATTTGTTGAATGAATATTAAGAAAATTATTGGGTCAGGCGCAGTGGCTCATACCTGTAACCCCAGCACTTTGGGAGGCTGAGGCGGGCAGATCACCTGAGGTCAGGAGTTGGAGACCAGCCTAGCCAACATTGCAAAATCCCATCTCTACTAAACAATGCAAAAATTAGCTGGGCGTGGTGGTGTGCACCTGTAATCCCAGCTACTCGGGAGGCTGAGACAGGAGAAAAGCTTGAACCCAGGAGATGGAGGTTGCAGTGAGCCAAGATTGTGCCACTGCACTCCAGCCTGGGTAACAGAGCAAGACCCTATCTCAAAAAAAAAAAAAAAATACTAACAAATCAATAAACTTATTCTCTGATGATAAAAACTGGAATATAAGTTTTATGATATAGAAGCCCTGTCTACATTGCCTATTAATGTTCACTACTTAGCAAGGCACCTTGGCAATACAGTATGTGTGCAATAAATAAGTGTCTTCAGTATTCCAGAAGAAGTCATCTAAGTAAAGCAGTGTGTCAATCTTAGTGTGAGCTCCCTAGCAATTTTTTTTTTTAAGACGGAGTCTCACTGTGTCGCCCAGACTGGAGTGCAGTGGCACAGTCTTGGCTCACTACAACCTCCACCTCCCCTGTTCAAGCAATTCTCCCTGCCTCAGCCTCCCAAGTAACTGGGATTACAGGCACCTGCCACCACTCCCGGTTAATTTTTGTGTTTTTTTTTTTACTAGAGAGAGTTTTCACGATGTTGGCCAGACTTGTCTTGAATTCCTGACCTCAAGTGATTTGCCTGCCTCAGCCTCCCAAAGTGCTGGTGTCACAGGCCTGAGCCACGTACCCGGCCAGCTCCCTAGCAATTTACATGACCAGTTACCTGGATCTCTGTCCTTTCTCAGGATAATCACTCAAGAAGACAATAGTAAATAAATACTGTGAGTGTCTTGAAATCTAGCCCAAAGTAACTCTAACAGTCATAATTTTTTTAAAGTTCTCTCTTTTTTTTTTTTGGACATACATGCAAATGTTGCTTTAAATTTCATGACGTTTCTTATTACCTTAATATAAAATTGATATTTTAGTTACTTACTTGCTACTTATTTAAATCTTTCCCACAACCCCAAGTATTCCATTGTATTTGATATTAAGGAAAGATGTGCAACGTGCCCGATGGTGTCAATACCCATGCACCTTCAATTCCAGAAAACCTAAGTTTGAAAACCACATTTTTTAAGTGCAGTATTCTTAATTAATCTTATAAAAATGTTTTTTCTTATTATAAAGTAATATGTATTTATCTTAGAAAACTTATGAATTAGTGATAAGTAAAAAGAAAAAAATCACATTTTCACCATGAAAAATAGACTGTTAAAATTTTGGTATATATCCTTCTGATTACATGTGTAATGTATGTATTTATAGATATTATTACTGTATTACATATGATTTTGAAATTTACTTATTCTCCACTTAATTTACCACAGACGTTTTACCATGTTTAAAATGTTCTTCACAAAATTATTTTAGTAGCCTGGAATCCTCTCTCCCAAGGTCATTGAATCACTGGTTTCTTCTTACTTGTCAGGTCTCAATCTTTTGGGCTCCTTAGTAAGATTTTCCTTGATTACTGCACAGAGAGGCTGCCACTCCCCACCCCCAGCTTTTTCCTATCTCATAACCTTTTTGCTACTTATTTTTTTGTTTCTGTTAGAAGCTCCTTGAAGCAGAGAAAGTGTCTGTATTCATTGTTTTATTCCCAGCACCTGAAACTTAGTAGGAACTCAGTAAATATATTTGAAAAAAATGAGTACATGAATAAATAAAAGGAAGAAGAAAATTCCATTATAAATGTGACACTGTGACTTAATGTCCCTATTTTTAAACATTTAGGTTGTTTACATCTCTTTTATTATTGTAAAAATTACTTTCATACATATATTTCTCTGTAAAAGTTTTTGTGCACATCCATGATTTTTTTTCTTTTTTAAGTTTACATTCCTAGAAATAAATTGTTTGGTCTAAGGATAGGTAAAAATATTAAAGATTTTTCACATGTATTACTAGAAATTTTGACAATTTATACTCTTGTCAACAGTATTGCAGACGGCTACTTTACTCAAGTCAGTAATAGATTTTTGTCATTTTAAAACAGTGGTAGATGAAAAATTTCATCCTATTTTAAGTGAAATATTTTGATTTTGAGATATATATATTATCATATAGGCATATAATTATTTTCATATGCTTATTGTCATTGTCCTTCTTTTTTTTGTGAATTGTTTATGTTCTTGGCCAGTTTAACCTTTTTAATTGATTTATGATTTCATTATATGCTAAGGTTCTATTTAACTTTCTATTATTCTTTTGCAATTTTTTCCCAATTCATGATTTCTGTATCACTTTTGTTTATGGAATTAAAATTTTTATATTAAGTAAATGTTAAAACACATACAAAAGTAGCAATAACACATATAAACTCCATTTATTCATCATCCAGTTTCAGTAATCGTCAACTCATGCCTAATCTTGTTTTGCCTTCCTCCAATCAGTTCTCCTATTTTACTCTTCTCAACTCGTGATTACGCTGAAGAAAATCCCACACAGTGTGACATTTAATTAGTCAGTACTTGAATACGGATCTCTAAAAGACAAAGACTCTCCTTTTTCAACATTGACTCAAGGCCAAATTTGTAAATAATGGTATAATATAGGCAAAAATCTAATATTTTTATAACTTCAATCTTTTCCTTTGTGGCATCTGCTTTTGTTGTTATTCTTAGAAAATCCTTCTTAACTCCATGATTTTATAAAAATTTGTTCATTTTGTTCAAATTATATAATTAATATACAAACTTTTTATAAAATTTTGAAAACATAAATGATTTTAAAAAGAGTTAAGTTTCATAGTCCATACACTCTCAATACTATAGAGTAGATTATGTTCTGAAAATATTTTATGATTTATTTTTACAAAATTAGAATGATACCATTTTGTAACTTAATACTTAATTTATTTTAAATGTCATTCCAAGTTAACAAATGTTAACTGACATTATTATTTCTAAAGGTCCATAGTATTCTATTGTAAAACTATAACATAACTTATTTTGTTCAAAATCTTAATGTTAGATATTTAGTTGGAGTATAATTTTTGACAATATACATAATTAATTAAGTGCATATTGAACTTCTATGCCAAACAGTATATTTGGTGCTGAAGCTGTGAAGGTGAGGGGGAACAGAAATTAGAACAATGCGTCTTTCTGTATATGGCTTAATGTAATTATGAACATTTTTGTTTAAAGAGGTTTGTACCACTTTCAACTGTTTCCTTTGGATAAGATCCTAAAAGTGAAAAATATTTAAATAAATACTGTCAAATTCTCCTACAGAGTTACTGTGATACCTTACATTTCTACCTGCACTCTCAGAATACTGAGACACTAGGTATCCTGGTTCTTTTCAATCATTGATAGATGAATGGTTGGTGATGAAATGGTGTCACTGTTATTTTATCCAGTATTTTATTATTGCTAGTGTCATTAATTACTTGTTCACATGCTTACTAAACCCTTGTATTTCTTCTTTTGTAAATTGCCTGTTCATGTTCTTTGCACTTTTTTCTCATTGAGGTGTTTGCCTTCTTTTATAGTTCTGCTTTTAAATTCAAACACAGTGCATCACAATGGTGATTGTGTGTGGAGGTCTTATGTGTAAAACTGCTGAAAACTTTTGGCTAACTAAAATTATTGTAAGGCCTTAAATTTGAAGTCTGTCTACAATAATAGTATCACCCTAATTTGGAGACTTTTCTAAATTGCTCAACACTATGTAAATACTGGCTTATACTGAAAGACTAAATTTAAGGCACAAATGTATGAATAGATTAAATGCTTCTTTAGAAGTAAATGTAAAACAATTATAGCTTTGTATTGGAAGACATAAGAAATGGGCCTTTAGTGGTTGTGGAATTGCTAATGGGTTATGGAGTCTTCTGGCTCAAAATGGTAGTATTAGAAGTAACATAAAGTCATTATATATCTGCTAGCTGTTAGATTATGCAAAATGATGTTGAGAACTCAGAGTAATTCTTAATGTGAATATAACAAGAGTCACCAATGCAATTAGCACCCTTGTTGGCAATCTCAAGAGAAAAGCCAAGGATTGAATTATTGTAATGTATAAAATACATTCTCACCTATGAGACAAATTGGTATGAAAATACAGACTTTCCTAGATTAGATTCTCTTTAGTTGGTAAATAGAGAACTGATTTCAATTTTTAGGACCATTAATCTCCTACCTTTTATGGATAGTAAATTATCTTTAAATTAAAACAAACAAATAGTATACCTGTCAGATTGTGTATCAGTTTGAACACAGCCTGTCAACAACTTGTAATTAGGACCTCTAACCTGATCTACTTAAATGGCTTTGACAAGTAGGGGAACATAAAACCAATTTTCCTTTTCAAAGAGAAAAATAACTTTTAGTCAAAAATTTGAAATAAAATAACAACTTTTGCATTTTTTCCTATGACGATCATATTACATTGATTTTCTTTAATCACATTTTATGTACAAACAGAATGATATTTCTTGTGTTTATGCCACATGTTTTTTGTTTTAAATTATGTTTTAATTCTCATACTCAAGAATAGTGGTTTGAAGGTAAAATTACTATCATCTTGTCTTTGAGCACATGTGAGGTCAGTAACACCACATTTCAAACCACATTAATTATCCACTTGAATGAGTAATGTCCTAAGAATATTCCACTTGTCTTCTCCCCAGCATGGTTTGGTAGGAAGAACCACTAGCTGTGGGAAACCACCAACCACAAAATAGACAGCAAGAAAGAGTGGCAGAAACCATTGTAGCTGTTATAGAAAATGTACTAGATGTACTACTGGTGTCATTCTGAGTGTATGTATTGAACAGAGGGGAGATCATTTTAATTTTTCCTGTGATTTCATTTAAAAACTTAAGAAAATAAACAGATATGGTAAGGAGTCAGTAAGGATCTTTTATGTAGCACGTGGTAGGAGGGAAAATGTGCTGTAAGCTTGAGTCATATAACTGAAAATTCCAGAGGTATTCTGATTGCAGATATGACTGGATATAGGACTAAAAATGATTCTTTTTTAAAAATATGACATCTCTTTCACAGGCTTTAATCTCTACATTCTCCTCTTTTAGCTCTATTCACAGGCAACCTCTACAATATTTTCTTTCAAAACTTCCAGCCATTGCTCTGACAGGACCTGGCTTAATTTAGATGCCCGTTACGGAATCAACACTGTGGTCAGGGAAATATTTGACTGAGCCTGGGCCACGGGACCACAGCAGGGGAGGAAAGAGTCTCCAAATAATTGAATGTAGGAGGAAATGGAAATTGATGTTGTGGAGGCAAACCACAAATATGTACTCCTGGAGTGTAGGTTTTTCTACCACTGGGCTCTCTTTCTTTTGTATTTTGGGTGCTCTTGAAACAGACATAGCCATAAGATTAAATTTAGAGAATCTTTCTTGTCATAAATTCACAAAAGTGGATATAGTCACTCTTTTTTGTTTTCCATGGTTTCCAAACTATGGAAACCATTACACCATTTATGCAAGAAAAACCTCAGGAGGAGGTCCTCAGGGTTGCATCAGTTTTTTTACAAAATGGAGAATGACATTCTAAAAATTAGATTATTTTTGGTGTAGAGCTTCTGAGGTACTGATGTTATCTGCAGAGTGGTCTGGAATGGCCAGATATTTTCATAAACCTCTGCTGACTGCTATTGATTAAGATATTTCAGTTTCATGTAATTTTCAGGATGAGAGCTGCAAGGCTTTTAATTGATGAAGATAAAGAATGTCTGCTATGAGCAAGAGAAGTCAACTGGACATCCAATAGCTTAATAGAAAATTTGGGGGTTTTCTTCTATAATTATTCGTATTCTTAGAGTTTGGAGGAAAAAGGACAAATAGTTAAAGGACAGCTCTTT
Source organism: Aotus nancymaae (assembly GCF_030222135.1). NCBI lineage: Eukaryota > Metazoa > Chordata > Mammalia > Primates > Aotidae > Aotus > Aotus nancymaae. The sequence goes on along the minus strand of NW_026988425.1, from coordinate 80,763,514 downwards.
GAAAATGAATCCTTTGAAAAAGAGGTTGCGATTTTAGCAGTTTCATGAGCTACAAAGAGATCTGGGAAGTGAAGTAGGTGTTTATGCATTTGCTGATAGATGAGTTTAGATGGAGAGAGGAAAATGGAAAGACAAAAACACTTAATTCCTCTCACATTAATATATTATTATAAAATAATTATTTCAGATAATCAAAAGTAAATATTTTGACCACTAGTTGCACCAAAACTGTAACAAAATTTAAAATCATACTTCAAACAGATTTTTTCCTACCCTGCATAAAATGTATTACATCTTTTCAAGAGAAACGTGTTAATTCCTTCTGGAAAACAGAATAGGTCTTGTGATGCACCAATGAGACTTAAAAATACAAGTGTTACCTTAGCAGTTATTTTTATTTAACAAAATAATGGGTAATAAAGTGACCAATTAATGCTCTAATCCATATTTTTACTCTTTTCTAGGATAGTGTAATGTAATAACTCACTTGGATTGTCAATTTTTATAATAAACTCATATCAGTTAATTACTAAATCTGAGGACTTCTTCATGAAATTGATTATTGTGGTTTTCCTCAAATTGTTACACTAGAAAGGACAGGAGATATGTTTGAGGAACAATCAACCAGTCGGCCACATCAAGAAGTTAATGGTATAAAAGGTTAACATGAATAAAATATAAATTATATTATAAATAGATGAATATATTGAAAAGCTATATTTGTATTTCATAATGGGTTATATTGTACAATTGGGCTGCTGGAAGAAGAGATGAATATGTATTTGTAAAACGAGTACACCTTTATGGAAATTGATGTATCTGAAGAGGTTTGTAGAGGGGGAGTACAGAATAGGTAGGTAGGTAGATATAGATGGGAAAATGATGCTGCACTCTGGAGAATAGTCTGGGAATATCCTTGGAGTTAAGGGGACCAGTAATATTTATGTGAATGAAGGGGTCAGAGAGCAGAGAGATATGAAGAAGATTAAATAAGCAGCAGTCAATTAGCTTTCATTCTAACTGGTCACTTGAAGTCATGGTAATCATTTTAAAGCACATGAGGATGACCTAGAATTGCTCAATCATTGGTGAAATTACAAGTGTTTACTCTGTATCCATGAGTAATTGCACATACAAAATATATCCATGCCAAAATTATACACACAGAGTGAGTTTTACTAGGGAACTTTATAGCCTTTATCTTTTATGCAATTATAGCTCTCTGAACTATGTATACAAAACAATTATAGAACATTGGTTAACTACTTCTTTTAACCCCTCATATGTCTGAAACAGTGATTTAGGGAAAAGAATAAAGAAAACAATTAAAATTTCACCTACACAAGGTAGACAGTTCAATTTGTTGTTTCTCTGCAAGGTAATTTATCTACCATTTGCAATGGACTGAAAGTTTATGTTTCCTCCAAATCCATAAATTGAAATCCTAGCCCCCAAGTGATAGTATTAAGAGGTGGGGCCTTTGGGAAGTGATTAGGTCATGAGGCCAGAGCCCTCATAAATACAATTAGTGCCTTATCAAAGACATTCCAGACAGATCTCTTGCCCCCTCCATCCTGTGAGGTTACAGTGAGAAGATAACTGCCAACAAGACATTGGGCCCTCAGAAGATATGTTGGCACCCTGATCTTGGACTTCTCAGCCTCCAGAACTATGAAAAATAAATCTGTGTTATTTATAAGTCACCGAGTCTATGGTATTTTTTACAGCAGCCAGAATAGACTAAGACACATCTATATGCAAAAATAAACTCCTAGTTTGTTATTATAAACTGAGTTCCTGCAAAACAAAATTTTAATTGTACAGCTTTTTTTCTTATTTATTTTTAAACTATAATTCCTGAAATAAAAATTTTGTTCAACTCCAATGTGACTATTAGAGTTGTATTTGTGAGTTGTATTTATTTGTGAATAGCTTCTGTTCAGGGAAATATTTTAGAGGTATTAAGGCTTAAGAACTTAATCTGTGGAATCTGACAGACTTGTGTCTGAACTTTAGTGAAGCCACTTAGCAGGTGCAATGGTCTTGAATGTTTGCATCTCCCCAGAATTTATATGATAAAACCTAATCACCAATGTGGTGATATTGGGAGGCCCCAGAGAGCTATCTTATTCCTTATACCACGTGAGGACATGGTGAGAAGAATCAGAAAGCAGACATCAACTCTGCCAGTGCCTTGATCTTGAACTTTTTAGCCTCCAGAACTGTGAGAAGCAAATGTTGTTTATAAGCTACCCAGTTTATGGTATTATGTTGTTAGCAGACTGAAAGTTCTAAAACACTGGGTTTGAAACCTTGGGCAATCGCTTAACCTCTTTAAGTCATAGTTTGCTTACTCATAAATTGGTTATAATGATACTTACTCCAAAGTGGTATTGTAAAGATTAAATGAAAAGCGATATATGAGTAAATCCCTTAGCAGAGTTTCTGGCATACAGCAAATCACCAAGACAGGATAGGAAAAATTAGAATTGTAAATTTTATGTGAATTAGATGGGAAATGAATATAAATTTTACACAATATGAATGGTTTGCATGTAACGGAAATTTAAAATACCACCGTTTTATAAAGTCTGTAATGATAGAGGTTTACACATCCCAGGGCTACCAGATAGTATATGGTCCTTTGGTCCTCCTCCCTTCCTTCCTTCCATTTTTTAAAAAGATGCTCTGTTGCCCAGACTGGAGTACAGTGGTGAGATCATAGTTCACTGTAACCTTAAATTTCTGGACTCAAGAGACCTTCTTTCTACAGCTTCCTGAGTAGGTAGGACTATAGGCCCCCCTCACCATGCCCTGCTAATTTTTTTTTTTTTTGTAGAAATGGGGTCTCTCTATGTTGCCCAGGCTGGTCTTAAACTCTCGGCCTCAAATTATCCTCCTATCTCTGCCTCCCCAAAGAGTCAGTAGTATCAGAGTGAGCCACGACATCCAGACTTTTTTTTTCTTTTCCTTCCTTTCTCTTTCTCCTTCCTTCCTTCCTTTCCTTCCTTCCTTCTTTTCTCTCCCCTCCCTCCCTCTGTTTATCCTCTCTCTCTCTCTCTCTCTCTCTTTTTCTCTTTTTTACTCCTTTCCTTTCCCTCCTAGACATTTTTGATTTAAACAGTCTTGGGAGGAAGGCAAACACATGAAACAGGTGAAAACAGATGTTGTGGGGATTGGTGGGGAGGCATGGCGCCCAGACTTCCATCCACTCAGTCACTCCTCCTGCTTCCCATCTCCTAATGGCATGGGAAAGGGCACCAAGGAAATCCCAAAGACTCTCTGAAAGAATTTGAAAACCATTTCCTAATTCTTGGCTTGTCAGTACAAGAAAATGGATCCCAAAGCCTAAGTTTTGTAGTCATTAAGGTGGCTAGTGAAAGAGTCAGGATGACTTCCAAGTATAGTGGTCACTGTGCTATGAAAACCTGCCTGATTAATCCTCTGCTATATATCTAAGGGAGTAGGAGACATCTGAAGCACTGAGATATTCATTCAAAAATGACCCCTGGAAGTTGCAAATCTGTACAAGAGAAAATTCACAGACTGCACTTCAAAATCACCAAGTAGTCCTGGAAACTTTAGTGTCCATTAGACTGTTTCTGGTATTTGCATGAAGCCCAGTGGTCCTGTGGTAAGCACAGAGGTAAGAAAGTTTTTAAAAAGAAGATTCTGGAGAGGACTTAAGGAGCTCAGAGTCAGAACCATTGCAATTGCTCTGATTGATTTATAGTTTAAAAGAAGGGACTCAGTTCAATCTAGATTTCTCAGTACTCCCAACATTAGTTAGAATCTACTAAGAAAATGTATCCAACATGAAAATCTAAAAACTATCAAATGTTCAGTTCAGGCTACTTTTTATAATTAAAAAAAGAACAAAGAAACGAGGAGAGACTAAATTAGTGTGTCTCCTCAGACTAGAGAGGCAAAGGCTGAGAGGATATAGCCGAAGCTCATGAAGTAGCAAAGGTTGTATGCAGTGTGGTTGAGCATAGACTGCCCACTAAATCAAACATGTGAGAAGTAGCTGAACCTCTTAAACCAATAAATTTAAGACTGATAAAGGGAAAACCAGTACATTTTCTCTTCTGGTTGGACTTTGACTAAAAGAATTTGAAAAGGTACTCACATTATTTGGCATAGTGATATGTTCTCATTTTAAATTTTGATATAAAATCCTCTGAATTATACTCACAAAACAAATAGAATTGTGACCTGGATTTCCCAAGTAGCCTAGATGATTTAATGTACTTAGACAATTAGAATGATTTATTTGGGAATTTGGAGACACACAAGTCTCATTTGCTGTTTTCCACACCAGGGGTAGTCATTTGGAGAGATACTGCACTGTACATAAAATGTTTCCAACAGCTACTGACTTCCAAAGAAAATCTCTTTAAAATTCTTACTCAGGCCAAAGCAGGTGGATCACCTGGGGTCAGGAGCTTGAGACCAGCTTGGTCAACATGGCAAAACCCCGTCTCTACTAAAAATATAAAAATTAGCCAGGCTTGGTGGCGGGTGCCTGAAATCCTAGCTACTCGGAAGGCTGAGGCAGGAGAATTGCTTAAATCTGGGAGGCAGAGGTTGCAGTGAGCCGAGATCATGCCACTGTGCTCCAGCTTAAGCAACAGAGCCAGACTCCATTTAAAAAAAAAAACTTACTCAATTCTTCTGATTATCTCAAGAAGAAAGTCTGTTTGAGGTTGTATGTCTTTGAAACCTAACACTTGCTAATATCCCTTTTAACAATGAATAGGAGTTCAGTAGACAACTGAATCTATGATGAACCTGGGTAGGTTTGACAAGGCTCAATGGGAAAAAAGGAGGAAGTTGAACCCCTGTTAGAGATTACCATAGATATTTGCACCATGAGATCTGGAATCCACAAATCCAAGGTGTTTCCTATGGTCATTTACTCAAAGGGTCTACTATACTTGGAAAGTTTTTAATCACAAACACCCAAAAACTAGAGGCTTTAAGAAAGGTTAATCTAAATGCACAGATGACAGGAAAATATTAAGAAGTCTCAGGGTGTATCCCTAGTCTTTGGTGTTTTGTGTGACATGGCTCTTTATGCTCCTAGTAGAGACAGAATATTGGATGGACCATGGCTCAGACCCACTAGACTAATACTTGTGCTTTTAAGTAAAATCCTCTATTTCTTTGAAAATACCTCTTTTAAATTGCAGATGAAGCTGATCTGGGGAAAGGTGTCCCTAAAGAGAAAGTAGCGTAAGTGCCCATGTTAGTGCTATCTTACTGTGTGCACAGGATAAATCTAATGCAGATTGAACTAATCTAAAGTTCAACATCTGTTTCATTCCAAGTGGAACATTTGAAATTCAATGCAAAGAAGGACTTTCAAGCCTGGCGTTTTTTCTGAACAACTAATTGCAGTAGTCAGTTTCCAATTTTTGAGTCCATAAAGCCCCTTAGCTAGCCTCAATAAAAATCCCAGAAAATAGCATTATGTTTGATGAACGTATTATAAGTTTCATTCTGTTTATAAAAAGAACCATTGTACATCATTTAATAAATTTTTGAATTCAGCAATATTGCATATCAGTAATATTGAATGTCACAGGTAGGAGCCTGTCCTTTGGAGCTGGACAGATGTGGGATAGAATTTCACAGCTGTTACTGAGTGATTTCAGGTAAGTTATTTAGCCTAAGTCCAAGGTTTTTTTTTTTCTATAAAATAGGGATACAAATAATATATATCACATAGACAGCACTAAGGAACTAATGCTTATTGAAAGCAAGCATTAAAAAGTACAAAATAATTTAAGTAAGCTCCTAGCATAATACCTGGCAACGAGCGAGGGGTCAAAACATATTAACTGTAATTAATCACCAGCCTAGTAGCAGCTTTATTCAGCACCAATCTTTGGATTTAATAGCCTGGTTTATAGAACACAAACAGGTTAAATGCATGTTTAAAAAGTATCTCTTGATATTTTCAAACATGCAGATGTTTGACAAAAGGAAAATTAAAAAAAGAATTTGAACTTTTTATCTGGGGATTTTGATATTTCAACATTCACAGTGATAGCAATATGAAGTATGCTCATCCTAGTCTTTATTTACTTAGTTTTCTATGACACTCTATTTAACTAACTCTGCCCCTGGAATGGGTTCTGTTTCCCACTTTCCTAAGGTAACAGAATGTTTAGAACTGGAGGGTGAGAGCTCAGAACTCATCACTGGGACAGCTACACCAACTCTGCTTTTTATAAGGGGGAAACTAAAGCCCAGAAGGGGTAAGTGGCTTGCACAAGTTCGACTGAGTCAAAATTTAAACTGTTTCCCATGCTCATTCCATTGCATCACACTGGTCCTCAAAACTGCAAGGCCTCAGCATTTCTATCTGATACATTTTCTAGGCCTGATTAGAAGTGATTTTCTAGGATATTCTTAAAGTTTCAACACAAGCTTTGACTTCAATGAAAACATTAGTTTCACAAGATTTTTAAATGTTTTAGATCTGCTTTCCAGAAGTTTAAGAGACTGAAGCTACACATTCTAGTCCATTTATACAAATGAAAATGCACTTGACAAATACTGTCCTGGCAAGTCAGTGCTAAATATAATATTAGCTGAGGAAACGTTTTCATTAAGCATCCTCTTTCAAATGCCAGCTAAAGCTTTTCCTGTGTATATGCAACATTGGGTATTATATGTAAAATATCCATACATAATACATGTATTTTATTTATAACAGAGCAGTCATAATGTATATTAGGCACTCCGTTATTATTCAAATGATGTATTTGTAAATTCTTGATAATTTGCCTTGTTGTCTAGAGCCTAGGATAGTGCCTGGCACATAGGCATTCAGGAGATAGTTGCTGACATCTTGAATGAGTACTATCTGTCTTACAGAGAACATGCTATTGCCAATTAATGTGCTTTGTACAGTATCTATTATAGCACAAAATTCAGCCCAACACCAATTTCAGTCCTTGAAATATTGTCAGGATCTTAAAAAACAGTACAACTCAGTTATTCCAGCTACTGTAATAGTTTTTTAAATATGCATTTGAAAATTGTGATTATTATATTATAATATTACAAGTAAATTTCTCTTTGAGAATATATATTAAAATTTCCTTGCCTATAACCATTGTGCAGTGGCAAAGTAAAAACTCCAGTGGCTCCACAGAAATCCTTCAAAATAATTAAAGTAGAATTTCTGAGCAGATAGAATGAACAAGGGTCATGAATCAAGTCAGTTCAAAGGTGTACCTTTATGCAGGGCCTTGATATCATTTTGGCCCATTTAAGAAAGAAAGAAGACCTTGAAGAACAATGCTGTAAATCATGAAGAAACAGGAACATATTTTGGTTTTCTAGAATTAGGTAATTTTTTGTAAAGCAGTGTTTCTAAGAAGACATTTTATAAATGTAGATATGTATTAAAATTTTCTTTCTGGGTAAAAAATTGTGATGTTTCCAAAAGGCACACAGTTGAAAAAAAAAATGCTTTTTAAGATCTTATATTAAACCTTAACGAGAAAACAGCTAAAACCCCAAATTGCATGGCAAAAAAGTCCTGTTCTGTAATTCTGTGTATGATGCTGGGATTAGGCAAACAGCTGATGGCTTGATCTGTCAGGGGCTAACCTGAAAACTGCTGACTTCCTGGATGAGAGCCAAAGGTTGCCCTTGGGGTTAAGATAAGCCAGTTAATCTCCTGACTGAAACAACTAGTCTAGATATTGAATTGCTCTGGCACGGTACTTGTCAGGGATGTTGTGGATTGACTACATTCTAATTTTGTCCACTGTGTAGTCCTGGAATTTCAGGATGTTTTGGACAAGAGAATGGCACAGTTGCTGTAACTTGACTAATTCAGCTGTGGAGAGAATGTTATATAAGGTGGGGTGTTGGGTTTGCATAATTTTTTTAGCTCAGTTCCCAGTCACCAATGAAGAGAAAATAGCTGCATAATAGGTCTAGCTTGTTTTATTCATGCGTAAGGATGTAATAAGGAATCTGTAAGCTGGTATTAGACTGTGCTTCTGATCCTCTGAGAGGTTCTTCTGGCTGTGAGGATCCTTAAAAGTCGTTGAGAGAGTCATTTGGGATTGCTGTATGCTGATGACTCTGAACTGAAAGACGCATCCAAAGAAAAAAAGACTTTCTAAAGAGCAAGCACAAAAATAAAGGCGTCATTGGACATCAAGTAGAAATTTGACAAAACTCTATCATTACCTGATATTTTGTTATAAGAAGCGCTAAAACAGATTAAGCAGAAGAATAATTGTTGTGCAGGCCTGGAACATCCTCAGCCTAGCAAGAATTGAAGCGTCCAACCCACAACCTGGATGCGATACACTGACTTGATCCATCTTGATTTGTATCATATCTTATTCAATATTGAACCCTTACTTCATTCCAGGATATTTTGGGCTAGAAACATGAACAAATTGAAGTTCTTCTTTTAGTGACTTTATATTCCAGTAAAGATAGTCATGTCAAATAAGGAAAGAATATCACCAAGAAAGCGATGAACAGCCACCATCACACACTTACTTAGAGATTGAGACCTCAGCTGAAATAAGGGAAGGATTCTGGACCCACTTAGAAATGCATCTTCTTTAATTTTCTTGTCTTATTTTACACATTATTCTTCTACTCATTGAAACCTGTAGCTACTATTATATTCTATAGATACAAAATATTTTATTTCTAGACTCCTCTCCTTTCTGTTTTCTTTGCAACTACCTTTCTTAGCTTTTCAAAAGCTTTTTGTTTGATCTTTTCCAGAAATTTTCTATTTGCCTTCTCCTCTTCTGTATATCTCCTTTTGGTCTAAAACAAATTCATGTCACCCTACTGCTTAAAATCTTCCCCAAACTCCGCTATCACCTGTAAGATGAAGTCCATATTTCTTAACATGACTTACAAGGAACTTTTTGTATTCAGACCTGTCTACCTTTTCAGATTCATTGCTTCCAACTGCCCCTGGACCAATCCTAGATGCCAGCAATAGAGAACTCCTTGCAGTTCCCCAAATGTACCACATTCTTCCTTATGTCTCTTCTCTTCTATTCCATTTACCTGGAAAGTCCTGTTCTCCCTTGTCTGCCTACTGAATTCATTCCAATCATTCTTCAAGAGTCACCTCAAGTTTATTTCCTTGAAATGCCTCCTGCCCACATTTCTAGACAAAATCATGCACTTTCGTTTCTGTGAACTGTAATCATTTGTTTTTTTCATTTGTCTCATTCTCTAGGATGTGAAAACTCAAAGGGCCAGTAACATGTATTTGTGCGTGTATATTATAGCTACATAACCTCATCTCATATTCCCTATGTTTACCCCAATTTCTTGCACAAAACCAGATGCTTAAGAAAACAACAAATAGAAAGAAAAGCAAAGGAAAAAAAAGAAAGAAAAAGAAAGAAAAAGGAAGCAAGCAAGCAAGCGAGCAAGGCTTTTCTCTACTAACTACACACTGTTAGTATATTAACAATTAGCATAAACTGTTCTAATCAACACCCATGATTGTTTCACTAAAGTCTTTATGAGCTTTGTCTCCAATTATTTTGTCAACATAGAAACATTAAGATTTGGTGAAATTTATTCTTCATATACTTTAGCTTCTTATGATTTTTGCGTCTCTAGGAAAAATGTCACATGTTCATGATGATCAAACACGGCTGTTTGATTGGTGTTAAAATGGATCTGCCTCATATGATAAGAACTGCAACTGAGAACCCAAACAGAGCCTTAAGGTAAGCTCCCAGGGAAAGCACTGACAGTAGATATTCAGAGGCATTTTGAACAGTTGAGCAATCAGAGTGAGACTTAACCCAAAATCAGGCAAGATGTGGATGCATCAGCGGGTATGTGGATAGGGCTGGGTTTTGACTGGGGGTTGCAGAGGATGTGAGCTGGTTTTTGACTGATAATGACGAAGGGGTGATTCTGACAGATGGACCCTCTGTGAAATCTTCTGGGGGATCCAGCCATAAGTAGTGAATGCCCAGTCACAGCACGTGACATTCAAAAGCAATCGATGAGCCTCGGCAGCCTTGGTAGGAGGGGCAAGTCAAAGTTCTAGGTGTCAGAGTTGAAGCAGAGAATCAACCAGAAAAACTGGTACAGTAGGATGGAGACCCAGGGTATTAGGACAGAGCTGTGTAGCAGAAGTTCGTTCACTGAGGAGTAAACAAGAACTCATTGTGATCCTGGAAAGTAGCAGCAAGATTATGGTAGGGCTGGTAGGAAGGTGGCTTGATGCTGAGACACTGAATGTGGCCTCTGTTGTCTCTTCAGATACAGGATTGGGAGCCACTGGGAAAGGCTTAAAGCTATAGCTTGTGACCACGACCCTTGGTGCTAGAGAGATGATGGACAATAAGTTAAACTTCATTTTAACCAGGATCCTGGGTACCTATAGTGTCAAAATTTGCTTCCACTAGTAAGAATCACTAGAAAATTACCAAGAAATACCCAATGGTCTATTTATTTTGTGGATGCATTTAAAAAATTCTTCAAATAGCCCCGTTCTTACTGTGCTTTGACCTGTCCACTCCCTATAGTTCAGAAGAGTGAAGAAAGAAACAGTGGAGAAGAGAATGTACTTAAAAATACACAGTTAACCTTTTCCTCAAAGCCAAAGCCTAAAGGGAGAAAGGCAGTGTAAAGAAAGTAGGAGGAGGGCCCAGGATGACTTCTGAAGGAAAAAGAAAGGCATCTTTTGTTCAAAACTAAAGCAAATCGTGGCTATGTGATGTTGCTTTTTGTCCATAACTAGGTCATAATAGACGAATGCATTTCTAATGATGAAGAGCTCAGGATGGGATGGGACCGTGGTGGGGAAAAGCAAACCTCCCTGAATGTACACCGTGTTCGTTTGGGACACGAATGGTGTAAGGTGCTGCCTGTCAGCTAGAATGTGCATGAGCAGGGCAGAGATGGACAAGAACAGAGAATGACTCCCTGGGCCATGTTGGGCATTTGTAGAATAGGTCACTCGTTTTGTCTTCTAGGAGAGAATATTTCTTTTTGATATCCAAGATGGCTTTGTGATGTGTCATCTTGGCTAGGGTGAATAACTTTCCCCAGATTTCCCGTTCAATATAATTTATGTTTCTGATTAGGATGGACTTTAAAGGAGATTCTTTCATAAGAATTGAAAGACAGAAGAGAGGCAGTTGGCATTTAATAGTGTATACATATCACCCTCCAGATATTCTGTCATTACTAGTGTAGGTGCTGCTGGGAAGGGTTTTCCAAATATAATTAAAGTCCCAAATCAGTTAATTTTGAGTTAACTCAAAGGGAGAATAATATGGGTGGTCCTGCCTTAGTCAGGTGGAAACCATGTAAATGGGGACTAGGTCAGTCCCAAGAAGCTGAGACTCCAGAAAGCACAGGGAAGAAGACTGTCAAAGAGCTCTCTATTCATCTCATTGGAAGGAAGTGGCAGCTGGGCCTATAACTGCTCTCCCTTCTCCCTGCTCTTCCACTGGTTTTCCCGACTCCTTGGCCAGGTGGGTGTGTTCCGCTCCAAACATGGTGAAGTTGGTCCACATTCTACAGAATACCCTCGTTACCAAGGTCAGAGGCAACAAGAAAAGACATACGTTTCAGTGTGTCCTTATGGGGTCAAGCCTGTTTGTGATACCCACTGTTGCCTACCTGTGCAGTTTGGGCTCTAGCATTTGATGTGAAGACAGCCTGGCAATGACTGCTCAGCCAGAAATTATCTGTTATAAGTAAATACACACACACACTCACACACAAATACACACACCTGTGCATACATATACATGGATATGTGTTTATGTATGTATATATGTATGTATATTTTTATTTTTTTCTCCTTTTTAAATTTTTTAATTTTTTTTAATACTTTAGCTTTAAACTATAATACTATTAAGTTAAAGCATTAAATGGGGTACATGTACAGAATGTGCAGGTTTGTTAGATATACCTGCCATGGTGGTTTGCTGCACCCATCAACCTGTCATCTACCTTAGGTATTTCTCCTAATGCTATCCCTCCCCTAGTGCCCCACCCCCTGCTATCCCTCCCCTCGCCCCCCTCCCCAAGACAGGCCCTGGTGTGTGATGTTCCCCTCCCTGTGTCCATGTGTTCTAATTGTTCAACTCCCCCCACTTATGAGTGAGTGCATGAGGTGTTTGGTTTTCTCTTCCTGTGTTAATTTGCTAAGAATGATGGTTTTCAGCTTCATCCATGTCCCTGCAAAGGACACGAACTCATCCTTTTTTGTGGCTGCATAGTATTCCATGGTGTATATTTTTATATATGTATTTTTAAAATATAAAATACACATAAAAATATACCTACCGGTTCTGCTTCTCTGGTGGAATCTGGACTGATACAACCCCTCATTTTTAGCATATTTTTGTATGTCATGTTAGAATTTCCTAAGGACTTCTGCATGTTTTATAATATTATGTCCTAGGTGACAAAACTGGGGACCAGAAACAGTAAGTGACCTAACCAATGCCATGTAGCCAGTTGGTGATCTAATCAAGACCTCAATTAAAGCTCAAGCTCCTCAACCTGACAACATTGTTTATAATGTTAATGTGTATCTAGAGTTGTGTGTAAAAAGTTTAATAACAATAAATATACAAGATAAAAGTACAATAAAACTTTTTGAGGGGTATAGAAAAAAAGTATTACAATTGGATTGTAATTCATTAAATTATAATCCAATTGTAATTTATATTTATATAAATTATATATGTATAATGTAATTCCTTAAGTTATAAATAGTAACTTCTCTTTATATTCCTGAAAATTATATAGAACACCATTTTGGGGAGAGGATTGAACTTTGTGATTAATTCCAGTTTTTAAAATTATACTTTAAATTTTGGGTTATATGTGCAGAATGTGCAGGTTTGTTACACAGGTATACATGTGCCATGGTGGTTTGCTGCACCCATCAACCCATTGTCTACATTAGGTATTTTTCCTGATGCTATCCCTCCCCTAGGCCCCCACCCCGTGACAGGCCCCAGTATGTGATGTTCCCCTTCCTGTGTCCATGAGCTCTCATTGTTCAATTCCCACCTATGAGTGAGAACATGTGGTGTTTGGTTTTCTGTTCTTGTGATAGTTTGCTGAGAATAATGGTTTCCAGCTTCATCCATGTCCCTGCAAAGGACATGAACTCATTCTTTTTTACAGCTGCATAGTATTCCATGGTGTATGTGTGCCACATTTTCTTCATCTAATCTATCATCAATGGGCATTTGGGTTGGTTCCAGGTCTTTGCTATTGTGAACAGTGCCGCAATAAACATACGTGTGCATGTGTCTTTATAGCAGAGTGATATATAATCCTTTGGGTATATACCCAGTAATGGGATTGCTGGATCAAATGGTATTTCTAGTTCTAGATCCTTGAGAAATCACCACACTGTCTTCCACAATGGTTGAACTAATTTACACTCCGACCGACATTGTAAAAGCATTCCTGTTTCTCCACATCCTCTCCAGCATCTGTTGTTTCCTGACTTTTTAATGATCGCCATTCTAACTGGTGTGAGATGGTATCTCATTGTGGTTTTGATTTGCATTTCTCTAATGATCAGTGATGATGAGCATTTTTTCATATGTCTGTTGGCTGCATAAATGTCTTCTTTTGAGAAGTGTCTGTTCATATCCTTCACCCACTTTTTGTTGGGGTTGTTTTATTCCTGTAAATTTGTTTAAGTTCTTTGTAGATTTTGGATATTAGCCCTTTGACTTTTTTTTTTTGAGATGGAGTTTAGCTCTTGTTACCCAGGCTGGAGTGCAATGGCGTGATCTTGGCTCACTGCAACCTCTGCCTCCTGGGTTCAAGCAATTCTCCTGTCTCAGCCTCCCGAGTAGCTGGGACTATAGGCATGCACCACCATGCTCAGCTAATTTTTGTATTTTTAATGGAGATGGCATTTCACCATGTTGACCAAGATGGTCTCGATCTCTTGACGTCATGATCCACCCGCCTCGGCCTCCCAAAGTGCTGGGATTATAGGCGTGAGCCACCGCGCCCGGCCCGATATTAGCCCTTTGTCAGATGGATAGATTGCAAAAATTTTATCCCATTCTGTAGGTTGCCTGTTCACTATGATGATATTTTCTTTTGCTGTGCAATATTTATGTAGAATTCTTTTTAAAGCCCAGAGAATTTAGCAAAGGGTTTATCACTTTATAGTATGCTGCCTCCTGGGCTGGGAATAGAGTGGCTAGGGAAGGCTGGGTGAGGAGAGATCTTAAAGAAGTAACAGATGTAAAGTCCGATAGTAAAATAATACACCCGTGCAATAAGCATTCTATATTCTCTCATATATTACTCAGATATAACAGTTCTAATTTAATCAACAGAAGACATCGTGTCCCACCCTTGCTGCTCCCTAGAAATATTTAGTATCTTGATCACTGAAAGTCAGTATTGAAAAGGCTTTAATCTGTATGTATGTATGTATGTATGTATCTATCTATCTATCTATCTATCTATCTATCATCTGTCTATCTTTTTTTTTTCCCTTGGGAACAACAATAGGCATAGAATCCTAGGATAAGGAGATAATTTTGGAAATAGTGATAATTTTATTTTTTAACTTTAAAAAATATTTTTATTGCTATATAATAGTTGTACATATTTAGGAGGTACATGTGGTATTTCAATACATGTATACAATGTGTGATGATCAAATCAGAGTATCTGTGATATCCATCACCTCCAACAACAGCAATTTTTAAATTATAGGGTAAAAGACTAAAAACAATGCATTTAGCCTTGAGCATCAACATTTAACTGTTCATCGGTTTTTTTTCTCTCTCTCTTTTGGCCTTAAACTGAGAAAAGCCACAGCCCATGTAGAATGGAAATACACTATTTTAAACTTTCTTTCTTGTAGATACAAAACCCACCTCTTTTTCTGGGGGATTGCAATCCTATCCCAATCAGTCTTAGTGAGGACCACTGATTTCAGCATAATTTCCCAGGACGTGGTGGGTGTTGTGAGGGTGAGAGCCCACATAGAGGGAACAACTGACTTAAGCAGGATCTAGGAGGGTCCTCCCTCAGGATATCCTATACACGCATGTGAGGCAGAGGGCCATGCCTTCCTGTATGGTGAAGCTATGGGAGAGGAGTTGATAGTAGTTCACGGCTATGTCTTCCAGAGTATGGGAAAACCGTAGGAGTGAACAAAACTAAGTTGTAGACAGATGCAGGGAAACAGGCCCATTGAGAGGGAAGCCTGGTAGTTCCAATGGGTAGCTCCATCTATCCCCGAAGCCCCAGTGCTATGGGGGGTAGCTAACTTTTGGATTATTATAAATTTCATTTCAATGAGCAACTAAAGAGACTGGAGGATAAGGATTGGTGAAGTGCTCTATTTCCAGAGCCTTGTATTCCAAGATGTGGGTCAGAGTTATGTCTGCTGAGGGGCCAGGCTAGTACCTAAGAAGTCTAGTCTGAGCTTGCATCTCTGTGACCTGTGGAGACAACATGGAATGGCACCATCCTGGTAGTTTATCCTTACACAAAATGGGTGGGACTGGAAGTGAAAACTAATTGTACTTTTAAAGTTTCACATGTCTTTTCTTTAAAAAGGAGGGGGAATGGTAAAATTGGGGGAAAGCTGTGAAAGGAAAAAGCATTCTGAAAAATTTTTAAATGCCCCTTATTATTTTGTAGTTGCAGGATTTTGGTCTAATTTGAATCAGTTAACTCTCAGAGGACATCTGTAGCATTTAGAAAAGGATGGCTAATTTGCAGCAGATACGAGCTTTTGTGCAAAGGCAGAAAGATGTACTGTAACGTATGATGCAGATCACTTTAGAGTAATTGAACCATGGCTTTTGCGTGCTTTCGATCTTAAGCTTATCTCTATCTGAAGCCTGTAGAGTCTTTTTCCATTTACATAACAGGGCAAGAGATTATTACTACTAAAATTAGATCCACGAATTGCTAAGCATAGTGCTTTGTAGCATAATCAAATTATGATAAAATAGCCTTTATTTTTTTATAGCTATGTAATATAGTTAGGTTCTTTAGCAATTTGTTTAGAAGTAAACGGGTGGCAGTACTATCTTATTATATTAAAGCATTACTGATTTTTGGCCAAATTGACAACCTTGCTTGATTGTTTTTTAGAGATGCTTATTTGAAGGATGGGGAGGAGCCTGACAAAGGCTAATTTGTTTTCCTTTCTTGCCACTCCTCCCCCCAACCTTAAAAAAAAAATGTGAGCCACTGCTCATAAGTTCTTCCTGCACATCCTTATCACTTACTGTGATAATACAATCCTGAGAAAGTGGTTCCTGTTCATTTGATGTGACCAGATAAAGTCAAAACCCTTATGCCCTAGAGAATCCTTAACTGTTTTCTCCCAGATTCGGAACAGGGCCAATCACAAAAAACTTGTCATCAGTTAAATTATTCTTGTAAAGATGTAAATACGGGAGGGGAGGGAAAACAAACTCAGAGAATCCAGGAAAAAAAATGTAGCAGTGGGGGAAGAGAAAAAAATGGAAATTAAGACTTGTAGTGGGGGGAAAAACAGCAGAAAGTAGAGAACAGGAAAAATACGACAAGGATATGGCTATGAGAGAAATAAAGGCTAGAGAGAGGGCAAAGTATAAAACCAAGGGAAGCTTAAAACATGGTAAGAGCAGATTCCATCCTGTTTCAAGGCTCTGAAAGTTTCTTGATGGCTCTATTGAGCCGAACCCCCCACCTCCATCCCATTCTATATTACTGTTAATGCTAAAGGTAAAGTAGCTGCAGAGGTGGCATTTCTTCTAATTTAATTTTCAGTTACTGAACTCAGTTACTGACTCTTTAGAGCCTGAGGGAGGATGAGCCTTTGTTAAAGCCGCAGCCGTTAACTTTCACTTTTCTTTTCAACCTCATTAGATTTCCTGAGGTTTAGTTCTAGACTTAAAGCACTGCACTGTGGCTAAACTATGTAAAATAACGTTTTTGGTGAAAAGCAACACCTGCAAAAATGTCACAGAAATTTCAACTTTAGTTGTACCCGGTGATGTCACCAAATGAAGTCCTAGTGCAGACGACACAAGTAATAGGGTATTAAATTTGTCACGGGCTTCATGGAAGCCACAGCCTGTGACTCCTTCATGGCATCCTGCAGTGCAATGATGAACCAGAAAAACTCCTTGTCTGATGGCACCTTTATATTCGTGTTCAGTGAGTAGCTCGCCCATGCAGACATAAGCCTCACTGAAGCAGGATTTGAGAAGAGGCTGCTTACCTGGTTTAGTCCACACAGGGCATCAAAATTCTGATTTAATTGATATGAGTAACCCGTTTCCTATGTGTGGGGAGATTCTTCAACTCAGAATATTACAAAAATGGCATTTCTTGATTTCTTGAGAATGACTAAAGGCTGGAATGAGAACTACAGATGATTGACTCTGAACAATCATGTACAATGATCTATAAAGTTTATATAATGCATGCGGTGATCAGTGTCTGCTGCCATGTCTTTCAGAGAAACGTCTCTATACTGGCCTTATCTGTGGATCCCAGGTTGGTGACCTCGTCCCAAATGGTTAGGCACAGCCAGGGAGGTTTTATTGCCTCAGGACTCGCTTTGCTGCTCGGAGAGTCTCTGTGCCTCTGGTCTCTGTGACAAAGTGTTTTCTCTCCTCTGGTGTTGCATTCTGTTCTTAATGTGACACAGAGAGACATTTTAAAGCCACCTAAGTGGGACAAGTCCCTCCTGTGCAGAGTGTAAATCTAATTGGATCCCCCATTTCCTTGGTGCCTTGGCAGTGCCTATGCAGCACCATTCAACCTCCTCCACGCAACAGTAACTTAGGCATACTGCGTAATCACTTCTTGTCCAGTATCACGTACATTTGCTTTTCTTGACATACTAGCTGTGTAAACGTCATTCTAAAGGATACGTAATGATACTGGAATTACTAAAGAAAAACTTGGCTGGGTGGATGGCTAAGACATTTTATATTTTATGATTCTCCATTAAAAAGGTAATGAGATAAAATCAGATTTACTTGGTAGAAAAATGTACCAGATTTCATTTGGGCTTGTTCTAAAGGAGTATTTTACACAAGCTTTTTATTTAAAAAAAAAAAAAAGTACCATAGGAAATATATTTAAATCATGACCCATTTATTACAATGTACACACATCTTACTAAGAAACCATGTGATGTGTTCTGATTGTTTCTGTCCTATTTATTTCACTTAAAAATGCTGGTTACGACCTACTACACTTCTTTCATTACCTACAAATGGGAAGTGACACACAGTTTGTAAACCACTTTTCTATAATTTTGAGCACAAAAAGCATAAAGGATACAAAAATTTCAGGCAGTAGAAGTTAAGTAGTAGACACAAGACTCTAAATTCTAAACACACAGTAGGTGTTCTGTTCTTGTTATTTTAAATATTGAATTTAATTGTGGATTAGTTTTTGAAGATCTTGGTGGTAACTAAGCCCTTGTTACCTTGAATTCATTACAATGTTTCAAATCACTTTTTAAGCATGGCATTAAGGCTCTTTATAGTTATTATCTTATTTAATCTTCAAAATAACGCTATTAGATAAAAGGCTTATTGGACGAAGAAACTGAGGCTAAGACTGAAGGCAATTTGCTCCAGGTTGAGACACAGTTAGTAAGTAGTCAAGCCAATGTTCTCTCAAGTGCTGTGACTTCTCCGCCCACTGCCAGGCCTTTAGCTGGAGAGGGGCCAATCAGAATCACCCAATAAGCTATTTCCACGCACACAGTCTCTCTTCCTATCCCTCCAAACTCCATATCACACTTGGCTGCTGCTTAGACTAATGGAAAAGGAAATGGTGGTTGGTTTTTCTTTAGCACTGTAAATAGACTTGATCTCTACACCTCCCCAGTCTGACATTTTTATATTATAGTATAACTTGGTTATAATATAAGTTGGTTTATATAATTTACCACTAATGACTCACAACATATCATAAGTAGATTGAAAAGTACACCAATTTTTTATGAAAATTAAAAAATTAAATATAGGCACAATTTGTTGCTGTTTCTGAAGACAAAGTAATAACTTAGAGTATTACTGCTTCTAATAAAGAAGCCATCCATCAACTAACCAAGGCATTCTTCTGAGAATACAACAACCAACAGAGTGACACCTCCTTCTTATTCCCCAGCTTTCTCCATGACCTACTTCTTGGATTAGAGCTGTTGTTTATTTTAAGTAGGCTCAGGTCAAAGAAGTTGGACCTGAGATAGGGTATATATATTACTAAATTAATTGGTTACAAGCTCCCAGAAATAAAGAATAGCATTGACAATATAGCCACTAAGTTATCAATTTTAAATATTCATTTTTAATTACTTAAAGAAAAACCAGTACATTTCTCTGCCTCAACCTCCCTCACTTGATTGAGTAGAAGCCCTCATACTCCATATGCCTGGCACAGTAGGTTGGTGTGGTGAACACCGCTGGGCTCCCTGGCTTTTCCAGCTCTTCTCCTTTTCTGGTACTTGGAAGGATTATGCTTCCTCTCCCTGAATTTAAGTGTAGTCATGTGGCTCACTTTGGGTAATGCGCAGAAGTGAAGTGCATCAATCCCAAGGGGCATTAACACGCCTACACGGGATTCTTCATGTTTTCTCTTTCCTTTCCATGTTGACCCAGGATGGCACATGCTTCATATAGTAAGTCCTTCAGATGCTACCCATGGGATAGGTTTCAGAGCCTCCAGATTTAAGGTGAGCAAGCAATAAAGATTTGTCATATCATTCATTGAGATTTGGGAGTTGTTTGCTACCACAGCATAATCAAACCATGCTGTTATGGTTGGTAAATCAAAAGAGCTGGTTAAAGAAAGGAATCTTAAACATTAATGCATATATAACTCTAAAAGTTCTTTGTACTTTTTAATAAAAATGTATATAAAATGATCAATATTTTTGTTATTGTTAGCCAGGACTTGTCTTCAATGATGAGTGTGCTGACTGGATTTCCATATTGTCTTTCATGCAATACCAAATAGATCATGCTTTATGCAGGATTTTTCCATGCAGCAAGAATGCAAAGGCATGGATGAAACTATATGAGCGCTGACTCTTCTGGCTTTTTAACATTGCCCTTTGCAAATACTTCGCTTTCGTCTCTCTTAGCAAATCTGTCTTCACAGTCTTTTTCAAGAGACTTACCTTGACTAAGTCTTTCCAAAAAACTCATTTTCATTTCCATACAAACACCTTTCATTCTTTTCACACTCATATTTGACTAGCATGTGGTATTGAATTAAATAATTGTATAATTCAAATAACAAGTATAAATGGCAGAAACAATTTAAGAATAAGCATAAGTGATTCTTACAAGCATGTAATTCATCAAGTTAAAGTACAAGACTAGAGAATTCTAGAGAATAGCCTATTCATCATGGGTTTTGAGACTTTTACGCAAGGGCCCAGAGAATCAGTATATTGGACACAAATCATGTGTATCTTCTCAGATCCCCTAGGTGACATTTCTTCTTCCTCTCAGGTGGTATTTACTTGCACCAAGTCACCCTTCCACTTTAGCTATGAATAAAATACCACATTGCAAGCATGGGGTTTGGCCTCTTGTGTGGTTACCAGGGGGCCGATAAGTCAATTGGCAGTGCTGGAAGATATCTCCCAATTCCTACTGAATCATGACCAATAGAAAATGAGAAATGGGAGGCATCTAGCAGGTGAATCTCTCCTTTCTTCATTCCATGGACAGCAACAAGTAAGCTTCTCCTTATATCCTTTTTAGGAAGAAGTCCCTTTGTGCTGAGTGAAGTCTTCCTAGCACACTGTTGTCATCTCTTTTGAACTCTGTGAGAAGTGGTGACCATCATGATAACGATTTGCCTTACTCCATGTCTTTTATTGCCTCACTTCTTTCTCTTCATCTTTATTACCCTGGGCTTATATATCCCTAGTGTCATAACTTTAATCCCTGCCTCAGGCTCTGTCTTCTAGAGGAACTATACAAAGATAGTCAGTTAATCTGAAGAGTCAGTTAAACAGAGTTTTATTTAAAAAGCTTCTATGGAATAGCATTAGTGCTAGGCAAGGAGACAGTAGGAGCCCAGAGAAGTGGTGGCATATCTAGAGTCATTTACAGTCTGTTGGACTTTTTCAGGGAATACAACATATATTGAGATATCTAAAATTAATTAATCCTAAAGAACAAAAACTGATTATTGGAGGAAACAAGGTTTTCAGTCTGGTAGGAAAGCTTAGGCATAAAGAAGAAAATAATAATACTATTAATAAAAATCATAACTCATATTTGTGGATTCTTACTATGTTCCAGCTACTATGTTACGTGCTTTAGAAAACTTATCTTAATTAAATAAGACACTGTTAATTTTACTAATTTTTTATGGAGAAACTGTGGCTTAGGAAACTTAAGAGTGTTTCACATAGTCACCTATCTAAGAAATAGTGGAGCACAAATTCAAATCCACGCAGTTTGACTCTTAACCACAGGACTAAGCAAATATGGGAAAATATCTAAGTGGAGCATGAGGCACATTGTAGAAGTAGAGAGCAGTTCAGAAAACTGGGAACAATATCTCAGACCCCAAACAGGAGATCCCCTTCGTAAAACAGGGCTGCGTGGGTATGAGTGCTGATGCAGGGTCAGAGGCTCTCTGAACAACTGTTCAGAACTTAAGGAGCCTCCTGGTACAGTAAATCAGAGCTAGCTAGTATAGGCTCACTCCTTTTAGAAGAGACTGCTTCTACTTTTTATAGTAACAGTTACAAATGGCTAGATCTTTCAAATATATTATTTCATTTATCCCATTATTCAACAAATATTTAAGATTTTCTCAGAACCATACAAAATTGTTGACACTGTGGATATACAGATAATTAAGGTACAGTCCAAACATTAAGGAATTAACAGGCTGATAGAGAAGATCACTAAGTACTCAAAAAATATATAAAAGAATAGCAGTAATGTGGGGGTATGGGAGCACATAGGAGGGTATTGACTCCTTCACTGAAGTTAGAGGAATGAGGAGACTTCACAGAGACAATGAAGAAGATGAGTCCTGAGAACGGGACATATTATTCCCAGGAGACAAAGAGAAAGAAAGAATATTCTAAGCAGAGGAAACAGCACTGGGAAAGAAATGGAATCATGAACAAGTATACTGCATTTCAGAAACATGTGATAGCATGGTAGATTTGGAGTACAGGCAGAGTGGTCATGCAATTCACCAACAAAATCAGAATGGTACTTTCCAGAGTGAAAAGGGTGCTTTTCCTGACTACTTTGGGACAATAGGAATAAAGAGGAACAGCTCCAGGTAAACCAGGATGTTTGGTCACTCCAAGTAAAGAGACTACAGGATGAAAAGGGTGTTGGAAGTACTTAGACTTGAATTTGAATCCAGGGAGGGATGATCAGAGGCAGTGTCTGCATTCACTCATCTTTGTAGCTGATTATGCCTCAATGTTCTCCTTTCAATCAAAATGAATTGCTTGAAATTAATAATTTCTTCCTTGTAGATTTGTGTGATAACAAAATGAGATAATAGAAATAATTCAGCTGACTCAGTGCTGGCCTCTAGTACGTGCTCAATAAATATTGTTTCTCTGTGTGCACTCTTCCCACCATAGGCCAGAAATAGGAGATGAATTTGGAAGACTAGGCCAGTGAGATTATCACAGATTGCAAATATCATGTCAAGGAGTTTTAATTTTGACCTGAAAAAAATAATTAAGCAGATAAATTTCCTAATCATGTTTGTGTTTTAGAGATAGGAGTCTGGGCTAGGCATAGTGGTTCATGCCTGTAATCCCTGCAATTTGGGAGGTGGAGACAGGAGGATCACTTATGGCAAGGAGTTCAAGAAATATAAGTCTGGCATAGAAAGACAAGCACTGCAAGTTTTCACTTATGAAGGGGGGTTAAATAATGTGTACACATGGCCATAGCGTTTGGAATGAAAGACAATGGTGACTTGCAACAGGGAGGGGGTGGAGGAGAGTGGGTGATGAGAAATTACTTAATGGGTATAATGAACATCAGTTGGGGGATGGTTACTCGAAAAGCCCTGATTTCACCACTATGCAATCTATGCATGTAACAAAATTGCACTTGTACCCCATGAATTTATACACACAAAAAAGAAATATGAACCGGGCAGCAGTGTTTAAGATGTTTTATCAGGACTATGAGATGTATCCAGGAGCTCCTAATAACCTCTGGCACCACAAAGCCATGAGATCTTTATGTGATGCTAATTGTAAAAGAATATAAATTCAATATTATTGCTGGAACTCATCCTCTGCTGATTTTGGAAAGTGAGAGTGGAAGAAGCTATCACTGTGTTAAGGAGTGGGGCTGAGTCAGAGATGGTGATTTAGAGCAGGAAGTTCCTACAACTCCCTAAATCTGATTCTTGAAGTACAGTCCCAGACCGGCAGAATCAAGAGCATCTGGGAACCTGAACTTGATAGAAATGCAAATTATTGGCGGAACGTAGACCTACTGAATCAGAAACTCTGGGGGTGGACGTCCAACAATCTATTTTTACTAGACTTCTAGGCAATTCTGATACATACTATTAACTGCCGTTAATAACTGCCATCCTGATTCAAAGTATGGTGCAGAGGTAAATATTAAATGGGAAATCAAGGTTAGTAAATCAGAGAATACTGATGAATATGTCACCAAACTAAAGAAGAAATTGAAGTAAACATTAAAGCCAAAGGAATTTGGGGTTCCTGGGAGATAAGAGGAAGAAGATAAGGTTGAGACAATAAGCAGTTGATATGACATAGCCTTTGAAAAACACCTGAATTAGGTACTGCAGTCTATTTTAGTTTCCTAGGGCTGCTGTAACAAAATACCACAAAGCAGATTGCTTAAAACAACAGAAATTTTGCTGGGCACCACCCTCACACCTGTAATCCCAGCACTTCAGGAGGCTGAGATGGGCTGATCGCTTGAGCTCAGGAGTTCAAGACCAGCCTGGGCAACATAGTGAAACCTCTTCATTATCAAAAAATACAAGAACTAGCTGGACGTGATGGCAAATCCCTGTAGCTACTTGGGAGGCTGAAGTGGGAGGATCACCTGAGCCTGGGAGATTGAGGCTGCAGGGAGCCAAGATTGTGTCACTGCACTCCAGCCTGGGCAACTGGAGTGAGACCCCGTCTCAAAACAAAAGCAAAAACAACAGCAATTCATTTTCTTAGGGCCACGATCCTTCTGAGCCTCTAGATACACTCCTTCCTGGTCTCTTCCTATCTTCGGTAGTGGCCTTCCATTCCTTGGCGTTCCTTGGCTTGAAGCTGCAACATTCCAATCTCTGCCTCTGCCGATGCACGGCCTTCTTTCTGTGTCTCTCCCTCCATGTCTCTTCTCTGTGTTCTTATAAAGGCATCAGTCACATAGGAATAATACCCACTACAATGACTTTACCTTAAGTAATGACATCTGCAACAACTCTATTTCCAAATAAGGTCACACTTTGAGGTATTGGGAATGAGGGTGGGGTTAGGAATTCAATATATTTTGGGGCTAGAGGGGGGACATAAATCAACCCATTATCAGCTCTTATATAGCTGGCACTGTATGATTTGTGTTCCCTTAGAGATAGACCCTGAAACAGAGATTCATGTTTAAGCAGCTGATTTGGTAGTGATCCCAGAAAATGCCCTAGGGAAGTGGGAAAGTAGGGCAGGGATACGATAAAATTACTGATTAGACTTATTTGGAGTTTTTCAAGGGACTTCAGTTTCTAAGGTTTCAGAGAATTAGAAAAAAAAAAAAAATTCAGATAGCTCACTGATATCACAGAAGGGCAACCGGACAGAGAAAAATCGAACCTACCCATGGCCATTTAATGAGGTACAGAAAGATTTAGAAAGAGCATTTCCTGCCTCAGCCTCTACTCTGCACCTTCAGCTACTCAACTGTGTGTGACTTGTCTAGAAGGCTAAGTAAGGTGAATTGTTACATGGTGCTCTTTCTAAGGAGACATGGTGGATTTCTTAGCATTAATGTTTCTTTTTAAGGTGGACACCATGCATTTATACATAGATAGAGGTTAGCACCAATTTTATCATGTAAAAAAAGGCTCAGAGAGTTTTCTTTCTTAGGATGATGCAGCAAGTTTTTGAGGGAATCTGGGTTATCATCCAAGATTTTTTTTTTCTGTTTTGTATGCGTTACTTCTTTTCACATAAACACGAATATTTTTTGGTTACTTAGGAGCTATGTATACAGTGTGATCAAGTCACTGAAATTGCTACAGTAAAATATATTTTACTGGAGACAGAGGCACTCCACATAATCTGGCAAGAAATTTGGCATAGTTTTAAAAGAAATGTCTTCTCCTTTATAGACCGTGTTCTGTAACTCAAAGATTTTATATGCAGTATACATGCCGAATGTTTGTTTTGATATCTAATGTAGTAATATGAAATCTGGTATCGTCAGCCACTGTAACTTTGTATGATAAGCTAACTGATGTTATATGTGAAAAAGTTTAGCAGACAAAGAGTAAGTTTTGACATCAGAATATCTATCTGGTCCTGTACAGTAGGGGGTGAAAAGAGAATCCAATTATTACTTTCCCAATGTGGTATCTAATGGAGAATAAAACTTCATGGGCCAGTAATTTATAAAAGTCTCATGCAAAAAAAAAATTCATGGAAATTATACTTGTGATAATTGTAATCCTATGAAAAAATTTTTAGCGGAGTTTCGGAATGGATGTGAATTTTATATTTTCTTTTGGTCATGATTAAAGTTATAAGGAGGATTTTGTACAATTATTTCTTTGTATACGTCAAGACTTGGTTTCAAATCCTGTCTCCCACTTATTGTAGTATGATTGGACAATTTATTTAATTGTCCTCTGCTTTGTCATCTATGAAGCATTTCAAACTTTTATTCCCATCTGCTAATGAATTCCTGCCATATATTAAGTGTAATTAAAGAGTCTCATTCTAAATAAAATGACTTTAAAGGATTATCATTAGGATAACTGACAAAGCTTGACATGTAAAGTAGACACTCAATAAAAAATATTTTTATTCCTAGTCATGGTATGTGCTATTTGTATGTATCATGATATATGTTGGAAGAAGTATTAAAAAAAACCCCTCAATTTAGAGACTATAGGCATGTTATTCAAACTCTGACAACTTCAGATGTTTGTTCTCTAAAATAAAAAAAAAGGAACTACCTTTCAGTGTTGAAAATCAAATGTGTTAATGAATGCATGAAGTTCTTTGATTTTACTATTTATCTCTAAAATGGGAATTTTATTCATTACATATCTTAAAGTGTTATGAAGCCCAATTTAGAGAATGCATCTGAAAGTAAATTTTTAAAAATCTGGTTAAGTATTGTATGAATGTGGATTTTTGTTATGAAAAGTTCTAGAAACATTAGATTTATTTCTGATTGTAAACGTTTCTTCTGTAAACACTATAAAGTGTTTGCTGAACTCTCAAATTTAATCAAATCATTATGTTGTTGAATATTATCAATCATGACCCCATATTTTAAAAAAACTAATTTGTGAATATTTAAATTTCTAGGAAACTGAACATCTCTGCTAATGATTATTAATATCACATTTAAAAAATTTTTATAAGTGGTTTATTACAAGCTTTCTTTAATCAGTAAGATCTACTTTATGTTAAATATGTTATTTGATTAGTTAAATTCTATTTTACATTGCTTTTTACAATCTCACTGTGTAAAATGTTTTCCTGTAATTAAAATGAACAAATTAGAAATATTGAATAATCCTTTGGATGAAGCCCCCTGCAAGGTAATCTCTGAATTACAAGGTCTGTGCCTTAAGAAGACTTACGTATGAAGTAAGACAGACAAGACCGACATTGTTAATAAAACATTCATGGGTGAATTGGTACTCAAGTGAGATACTGAAGGAAAAGAGGATGGGAAATAAGAGGGCAGTGGCCTATGTAAAGGAGAGCTGGGAATGACCAGGCATTTTCAGAGAAAAAATAGACATTGTGAAGTATAGTCAGGCACTGGTGATGAGAAGAAATAGGAAATATGTTGCTTGTGGCAGTCATTGTTTTCCAGACTAAGGAGAGAGTGGACAGACATCTAGTGTTTTTAGCAAAAGAATTATCAACTTAAAAGGGAAGCTCTGGGAGATTAACTTGTCAGTGGAGTTCAGAGTTGTATGAAGTGGAGAGATAGGAAAAATTCTAGAATATCTGTAGTTTGAGTATGACTTTTTAAGGGCGTAGAATGAATATAATGACAGTCATAGGTAAAAGGTTAGGAAATTATTTATTACAAAAAATTAAAAACTAATCATATTTCTCAACTGATCCAAATAAAATACAGGGAAGTCAGAAAAAAAGATTTTTTTTTTTTTTTTTTAAGGGGGAAAGGTAAGGGCATTGTGGTTGGTAAGGTTAACCTCAGATACAGAAATGTTGAGTTAATCTGGTTAGGCCAGTTTTGTAGCAGACTAGGGCTGGAGTCTTGAGAGTGGACTAGTTCTATGAAGGAGAAAGTGTGGGCTTGTATTGCTAACCCTGATCTCAGATACAGAGCTCAGAAAAGTAGACTGGATATGCCATAAATCTTTCATTTCTATTGTATCCCTGTTCTACTGAAGGCTTTTCTCTAAGAGGCTCTTTGATTCAAATTATGAGGTAAACTTTCTAGTTATGAAGGTTGTTTCAGCCTTCACACTGTCAACCATCACACTTATATCCTGTTAAACTGAACACCAAGAAAAGTCGTAGGTTTTTGCATTTATTGTAATGGAATGTTCTTTGCAACGCTTTAGCTATGGCCACTTAAATGTCAACATTGTTAACAATGCTGTCTCTAAATTAGATACCTACAGGAAAGCTCTTTTAGTTGGAAGACCTTGCATGTTATAAAGCTTCTTATATTTGAATGTATTATTAATAAGAGTCACTTACAAAGTATATGAGCTTCCATCCTTAGAAAGACATCTCTACTATTCTAATCAGTGGGTTTAAATTCAGTTTTTAAAACTTTATGATTAGTTAGGAAAATCACCCCATAGGGGAACACATCAAAAAACTTTTTAGAATTTTAGAAATTTAAAATATCTTTTACCAATCTTAGAATTGATTTTAATAAAAACACAACTTGAGACAATTTTCTCTATTAACAACATTCAGCTGTTTCCAGCTGCTTTGTCAGTTTAGTAAGGCATCAGGATTTCTTCTTATTCCCCCAGAAATGGAGCTCTGGGTGTATAGCATTTTCCCTGCTGTGATCCTGTTGTGTCTCTCTCATGACGTATACTTGAGAAAGTTATGTGTGAAGAACTTGGGGCTGTGTGTTTGCGGGGGAGTGTGGGTTCCTTTCTCCCTTCTGCTTTAAACAAATCACTCACATATCTAGCTTACATGGTTTTCTCCATTAGTCTTCCTCATTTTCTCTTAGTGCTTCCTCTGGTGCAGATTCTTAGGTCACTAAGAAAGGTATCTCCTATCAGTGGAAGTGTTCTGCTTTCAGATATTCATAATACAATGTGGCGGTTTTTCTGAGTCTAGCTATAGAATTTCTTTAAAATAATAATGAAAAAAGACCTCTACTTTTTTTTTTTTTTTGCCACTGAGCTAAAAGAAAGGTCTAAGGGAAATTTATTTGTGCTTTCAAAGTCACATGGTTCTTTACAATTATGAGCCTTTAAAGCTACAAGCCTCCTTCAATAGCAGGAAGTTCACATTTATAGTTGCTAGTATTATTGTTGTTCCAATACCAGTATTATGAGAAACATTTGCATATCTAAAACTTAACATATATCCATTGTTCAGGTATTAGTCAGAATAGGATTTCTTACCAACATTCACACAAACATGCACACCAAGTAGCAACTAATCCAAGTTTTAGGAACTCAGTAGGGATTTATTTTCCTAATAAAAATAATCAATGGTTGACGATTTTCTTCCTTTTCACATATAATGACTTTTTTCCTTTTTGAAGACTTTAAAATATGTCATTGTAACAGAATCTCTAGTTATTTAAAGTTTATATATAACAAAATATACAGTCTAAAATTATACTAAGCATAAAATATAATACAAGCACTCAAGTTATGAGATATACATGAAAGGTATGCATATACACAAGATGTGTAGCTATATATAGATAGGTAGAGAGATATGTATATGCATGCATATGTATACATATATACATATACGTGTATATATTTGCCTATCTATATATCTATCTACATATCTTTTTTATGTATCTATATGTACCAATACATGTATATACGTCTATATAATTATAACTACAACTATATATGTACAAACACATTATGTTTAATTTATCAGCACTGAATTTAATCTTCCAGTCTTTCCAATATTTAGGCAACAACATATTTTAAAGATAAGTTAATTATGATTTTCTTAATGTGAAAATGGAAAATTCTACTAAACTTTAAATTTGGAAAGAGTTAAGTCTAGAGTCTTCATTGATGCCTCTTTTTTCGTTATGGTAAAATGTTAGTTGCAAAATAACAAGTAAATATTCTATTCTGTCATGTTTACATTACTTTGAGAGTGTGTGAGCAGAGGTGGTATAAACTGGTATAAGTTGGTATATGCTATAAATAAGTGCCATTGATGAGTTTGTAGCTTGTTCATTTTCTAATGTAAAGCACTTGTTCAATTGCAAACCTCTCCCTCCTGAAGGCAAAGGACATGCTAGTGGCCTGGCAAAGTGGAATTCCTGCAGCAGCAGCAGCAGCAGCAGCAACAGAGCCCAGGGGCAGAGAGACCCTCTTTGTAGATAAGGCCCCACTCTTTCTTCCTTTAGACATACTTTGAACCTCATCCAAAAGTGAGAGCAATTGAACAACGTTGTCCTAAATAATTATTTTTAACAATAATATTTGCAAAATGTCTTCAATCTAAAGATGATTTATGAAGTGTATGTATCCACATTTTGTATCCTCATCAAGCATTCTCACTCACTGTTTGCTCTGGCTCACTATTCATTAGCTGGGTTTCAACAATGAAGAAACAAGAATTGATTAGTCTGTCACTGTATACTGGGGCAGCCAGCCCCCAAAAGCATTGCTAAACTTAGTTTCCAAACAAATCTGCAGGATGCTTTTGCAAAAGTACATGCTTTATCATTTGAGATTTCTCCCATGTGAAAATACGCGAGATCCAGAGCATGAGACCACTGTCATGATTTAAGTCTTTTATTTTCACTTTAATTTGGAAAACTTTGCAGGAATTTTTGCTAACCGCATAAAGTTTACAACGTTGCAACACAATTCTACAGAATGTCTCCCCCTCTATCTGTAATGATTACTGTTATTTTCAAGCTATTGTAAATTGAGCACAGCATCATTCATTCGGGAAAGCGCTCCTGGCTTGCGTCATTTTAGCCACATTGTTCTCTGTGGCAGGTAAGACTAATCCTGTAGCATTTTAACTTCAAACTTAAAAGAAGAAAGCAGCACAGCCAAGACACAACTGAGTATAGTTCATCTAACTAAAGAGGCCCTGTTGCCTTTACTATAATGCAGTCACGGATGCTCTGCCTTATGTTCCTAGGCTTTTCTTCTATTGGAGAGAACTTCTACTTTCACACATTAACATCCTATGCCAAAATCCAGCCTGGGACTGCGTCCTCTGAGAGAATTGTGGGCAAAGTCGTAATTATTGCTTATTTAGGTGCCTGCTCCATTTGACATACATGAGTCACTTTTGTTCTTTTCTTTTTTGTTGTCACAAGGCTCCTATCCCTTTAGATTTCTTTTCTCTTTGTAAAGGGGGAAGTGTCTCTAGGCTGTTCCCACAGTGTCCTCCATCCAATAGGTTACAAAGGTACTAGCACACTAAATAGAAATGGTACCCTTGGGAAAAAATCCATTTCTTCTGAGGTTGTCCCTGTTCCGGTGAATGAAGACCTCTTTGAGGTTACAAATATGTTTAGCAACATCTCCATACAAATGACTACAGGTTGTTTCATTCAGACTCCAAGGAGAAAGCCCTCCTATCCTGGATAGGCGTGAGGTGATGAATACACTCTTGGAACAAGGAAGCTTTATTTAAAAGATTCTTTGTGTTCTTCTGAGTACCCTAATGAGCTATCCAGTGTGGTGCATCAATGTGGGAGCAATCAGAGAAGTCCTGTATACTCTTTTCATTAATCCTGCTCTCTTTTATAGCCGTGCTTGTTGTTGACTCACAGTACTCATCATTCCTTTGACTGAATAGTAGAAAAAACATGACTTCCATTTTATGGCCCACATCACCAAAACCATCAGTTTTCATATATGGCGAAGAGCAGCACAGGAACCTGATCTCTTGCCTCTATGCCTATGAGAGGTCAGGATTTTGATTCTTCAAAGATGTTTGCAGAAAATACCAACCCGAAAGCTTGAGGGGAATGCATGTTTGCTAAGTTCACCGTGTTTAATAAACCTCAAACCACTGGAAATCTTAATTGATTCCACTTGGATGCAGGCAGTCAGACTGTATCTATACAAATCAAGTGAATATGTCAGAGCTTTATCCAGATAACTTGGGCCCCCTTGCATATTTCAAAAGTATATTTGGTGCTTTCAAGATTCAAATAATGCTTCAATTCTTTGTTTCATGTAACATGTAGACTCAGCCTTAATGGTTATGTTTTCTTATCTTAATATTCAGAGACTAAAATTCACACTGCATTTCATTTATTTGAGACATAATTTATAATTAAGCATTCAAAATTTCATCATATTTTAGTAATATAGAGCCTGTAGAGGAATAGAATTCAAAATTAAATTGATTTCTAGATAAAGGCAAAATAAGTTCCTTGCTTAAAACATGCAATACTTTAGGTCTAATGTAAGGTTTTTTCATATAATTTATTTTGATCATTGCCTTGAGTCTCCATTTTCCTCTGTATGCTTAATAATAGCCTAAACCGAATATTGATACCATACTCAGAAACACCGCTACCTCTGCAAAAACCCAAGACAATATGACTATGTAAAATTTAGTTTTGTGGAGTGTCATTTACACCAAAATATCATGAAACACCTCATGGTTGATTTGATTATAAGAAAAAGAAGTGAGCGTGTCACACTATCCCATTCAGCTGGTAGCCGCAGACAGATGTAGGCAATTCAAAGCAGAGAGTGCGTCCACAGTTCTTGAACATCATTTTACTGGTGGAATTGAGGAGCTCAGTGACTTTGCGTGGCACCTAACCATCCCTTCATTTGTTGCTCACACTGTCTGTGGAATACTTTTCCCTTTAAAATAACAGGCCGAAAACTTTTGGCAGAGAGTATAAATGATTTAGAAAAGTTGTGTGTAAGTAACTCAAAAACTCAAAACACTAAGAATTATCATGTTTCTTGAAACAGAAAACTACAATTCTTACCTCAAAATTAGTCAGTCAGTGTACATTTCAGGATGTTCCACAACATACACTTAAAACCCATACCTTTTGAGGCAAGAAGACAAAAACCTCGTTTCTAAGCCTTGTTTCCTCCAGCCCATCAGCAGCACCTCGGCATGCTGGTACTCCATTCTATTTATTTTTAATTGAAACCTCAGTTATAATTAAACGGTTGTGGGTGAAGGTAGGATGCCACTGCTTTAACCCAGATAAGTTTGCCTGGAGTTCGTGGGCACGTGTGTATGATGAAAGATCAAATATCACATGCAGCTGTCACGTTCTGAACAGGTTCTGTATGTCCGTGTATTAACTGTCCACAGTAGAAAATTTGAGTTAGTGATTTAAACCTCTGCACTTAGAAAGTTCCCAAAGCAAGTGAAAATGGTGTTTGAGGGTAGAGCAATAGGAGCAATATCAAAACAGTCAGTGAAAATAAACTCCCTGTGTGTATTCCTATGTTTGTGCTCAAGGTGCTAATTACACTAAGGACAGGAATTAAAAGGGAAAAGACAAAGACCCAGAGCTCTGAGTGAGGCCTAATTGTGTTTACACAGATAAAGAGACTAGATGGGAGAAGAAAAGAAACAACGGGTAAAAAGTTCTCCATTTAGTCTTTATAATTAGTTAAGAAACATTTAAATTAATAACACATTCTGAGTAATGCAGCATGTGTGGCATATAGCACATTTTAAATTAATTCTTGAAATAGTTACTGGTGTCCTACTTTATTTCAATTTTGATAAATTAACTTACAGTCTCTTTTTGATGGGTGTCCCATAAAGTAGAAATTAGTATTTCATCTGCCATTAACTACTCTTCCTGTAGAAAAAAAAGGTAACATATAAAAGTCAGGAATGAAAATAGATATTTGAAGTTGATCCTATTAATTTGTATTTTTAACAATGGCATTGGAGAGGAAGAAAGGATAATAAGTGTTATGAGCTTATTTGTGTCGCCTTCTAGTAGAAAAATCTCTTGATTGTTCATGTTTAATATAAAACTGGTCACTTGCATTTATTATTCCTCATTGGTATGATACAATAGTCTTCTCTGGTATTTTGGAGCTCAGAGAAAAGGCCTGAGATTATAAGACTACTTCTAAATAGCTAGCTTTTGTCCTAGAATTATGTAAAAATTTACAATCTGCTGATTACACTATTAGAGAGCTGCAGCCTCATTGACCTGATGTCATAGTTACCTTTGGAATCCTTAACGTCTCAAGGCATGATCCAGGGTAGTGCTTCTAAAAATTCCCTACTTTGATTTTGTCTGCATCTCTGTATATCCGTGTTGCATGTGTGTGTTTGTACTTAATTTTGAGCGATTAGGAAAAAAAAACTTTTCTGTGTGATCCTTCAGTCTAGCAAGGAATCAAGTTATTTTTCTTCATGTTTGCTTATTTATTTTGTATGCTTTCCCATCCAAGCAAGCAATTCAAGTATATGTAACAATCAGAGGGGACCAAATATAAACTAAAAAATGGTCATATGTAAAGCTCAGACAAAAGAATGAGGCACAATAAGGAGAATTTAAGAAGTAGCTAGAAGAATCATTAGCTTTATTTCCAAGGATTCTAATTTCTGTCCTTCAAAGTATTGCAACTCGAGAACAGATAAGTGCATTTTGTTAAATTGATGGGAAAAAAATCACAAATGTTTCTTTTGATTTATAACTGTCATCAATGCATGCATGTTCAGGGGTACATTCTTTTCAAAATATTTCTTTAAGGACTGGTTAATTATCTCTGATACTTCACTCTCCTCCCCGACCCTCATCTTTGCATTAATTTGCCTACCCTAACAATAAGTGTATGCCTTAATCATATATATTTAACCTACTCAGCCTTTCTAAAAGGACATATTTATGTCTTGGAAAACCAAAGTGATTTCACTTTGTTCTGACAGAACAACGAACATTTCATTCAAGTGTCTTTTTTTAGGTGATACTCTTAGCAAGGGATTTTATTTACTGAATGACATTTCTGCTAACCTGGAAAGGAAGATATCCATTCTTCAAATACTGTCATTACCAAGCTTTAAAAAGACTTGATTGTACCATGTTAGGGAAACAGTGTCAGATTTTCCATCAAACTTTCTCCCACTGTAATAACTGAGCATAAAAATGAACTTCGAGTGATGAAATGACTACAAAGCAAATTAATGCAATCAAGTCATTAGTAACAACTCTGTCCATATCTGTTAAATATTTTCAAACTATTCTAAAAAAGCACACCCAGAAGGCAAACTAACAGTGAATAGAAACAAAATGGTCAGCAGCGTGTGTCGCATGTTATTTGAATGGAAAGTAATTTATCGCGTCTGAAATAAAAGCTGTTTATTCTTGTGTTTCACTGTCTGTAACAATCTTTACCATTTATCTGTGAAAAAGTGAGAAACTGTACCGTTATTAGCATATGAATACTTGACACATCAAATTGGCTGTACAATAACAGAAGGACATTTGCTATTGGTGTATGCACACAGACAAAGCAGCCATTTTGAAAAAAATTGAAATGGTGTGGGTGGTTTAACCCTTTACTTATCTTGTAGGTTTCCCACTCCTGATTTTGACCGGAATAGTTTGGCAGTTAGAATCAGAATCTTTTTATAGGAAATAAAAGTAATCAGGGGCCATTATGCTCATGATAATTACATTGATACATTCACTCTACTAGAAAAATAGAAGCGGAATGACAATAAAGGAGTTTGTATGAGTGTGTGTATGTGTATGTACATGCATGTGCGGGGTGGGGGAAGGGAGTGGAGGCCGGCAGTGTGGAGGGTGCAGCGATGAAACAATGCCTACGTACAGTTTTATTTCATGGCAACAACATAGTGGTCCTTGGGTCAGATGTGTGAAACTATTTCTCAAAGAAGCTGCATACATAATTGAGGCCCTCCGAAGGGTTCCCAGTTGAAGTTGCCAGGCTACATTGATTTCAAAAGCAGAGCCATTTGTTATCATATTTAAATTAACTCTGTGCACACTGAACTTGAATTTTAGAGTCCTGCTTACTTGTAATTCTTAAAATAGTTGAGAAAGGGGAAAACATGTGTCTGAAAAAATGGAAATAAGGTAGTCCCACAAGGGACTGCAGTGGTTCTCATGCAGGCCTGCAGTGAAACAGCCTTTTACAGATTAAATTTAGAAAGATCTATTTGGAAAGACTAGAAGCAGGTCTTAATTTTCTCATGCAATTTTGTATATAGATCCAGATTTGTTGCAAAGTCTTTTCATTTGTAATCTGTGTGTCAGCTAGGTTTTAACCCTTATCAGGGTACTAACCTCATTCCCTTTCCTACTCCCCCAGATTATTCTTTGCTGTGAGATTTAGAATTAGATAATTTCTAAAGTTGCACAAAATTTAAACTATTTTAGTCTAATATGTCATTTCAATCTTGGCTATAAAAAATACAGTTTTTTTCCTAATTTGTGAAACTTTATGCATTATTTTAAACAAAGTTTATGCAACTTACTAGATAAATGTTTTGATAATTTTGCCAATTGCTGATACATTTATACAAACAAACTCAGTGGAAATCCATACATATAAACCGACTTGTATTAGGACCTTCCTATAACTACACAGAGGAAGAACTATCCAAATGAAAATATTGTGCATGTTTTTTTCAAGATGTACAGAGACATGATTGCACGTTATCCTCTCTGTCTGATAAAAGCATTTAAAGTTTAAGCTATCTCCGTTGTTAGAATTTTCTCCATCACGTGAGTTGGTAAAATTAATCATGGGACAGATTTTCATTTCTGCTAAGTTTCATATATAGAAGTAAATAGCCCATTCTTAATAATCTATGTATTTTTCTTCTCTTTTGAAAAATAAGTTTAAAGGTTTTAATCACTATTCCTTCATCATTATAAGACACTAATTTGCTATAATCAAGAAAACCCGTGTCCATCGTTGTAAGGAAAATTTAACATTTTAGACTGCAATGCATAGTAAAATTTGATTTGAGGGCAATAAAAAAGAAACAAAAAATAAAATAAAGCAAAAAAGTGCAACGAATATAAAGTACCATTAAAAGCTGTGATGTTGAAAGTAATCTTCCAAATACCTACTGAGTCTCTCAAATAACATAAAGAACATCTTATTGTTCTCTTTATAAGTAATTAGTACTTGTGAAGTACTACTATAGCCATAGAAAGCAGGAACTGGTCATCTTAATGACATTATCTATTAATAATATAACAATTGATAGGCAACATGAAAGTTGGAAATAAGTTACACAATTTTAAATTCCTTTAAAATTGTTGAACAAACACATACAAAAAGTGCCTATTAGTCTTTCTTTTCTTCTAATAAAATGAGATGTTTTAAAACCACAACCCATTTGCTTATTTAAAATTCTGTGTGGCCAGCAATACTACAAGATTAGTATGTCCTCCCAAGTGCTCTTTCAGAATCTTGTTTACTTATTGGTGGAAGTGATGTACCATACTCGTGTATCCATGACAACGCTGCAACATGCCAGAGCAGTACTAGATCCTTCTTCTTCTTCTCTTTTTTGCAACTGCAATATGAGATTAAAAGTAATAAGCTAAATCTTATTAAACAGCAGAAGCTTTTCAAAGATAAAACATAAACTTTATGGGAACATATAGAAGTTGCTTGTGGTGATACATTTCTGCTGTTTCAAAGCTTTACCCAGGTCCATCCTGACTATAAACAGTTATGAATGTTAGAAAAATTAGGATAGATAAAACTTTGCCAAGTTAAACTCAGATAGTTTCATAATACAAATAATCTAATTTGGCTGGGTCAAAATTGAATAATTAATGATATCAGTTTCATATCTAATACTTATATCCAACACTGGTCCTCTTTGAAAGCTTCAAGTTATCTTTCTTATGTAAAGTTCTCTTAAAGAAAGCTGCTATATGTTCCAAGAGATTATTAACATATTGGTTCATTGGCATTTAAAAGCATTTATGACCAACAGTTTGTCCCTATTTATAGTTTATATTTTTAATTAGAGTATTTTAATTAATGTACAGGACAGAAACTTTTGAAAATTAAAATGTAAAATTTCCTTTTTTGTTTGCTAAAGAGGTAAATTTTTCTTATTCTGCAGAATTTTATTTTAAAATGTATAATTATTTCAATGAACATAGGTATTATGCAAATAACCGTTTTCCCCCTCATTGGTCACTAAAACTACTCATTGGGTCTAGCAAGACTCTATTTAAAGTTCTATTTTGGAATATTTCAAAATATGCTAAGCTTTTCTAAACCCAAAATTAAATTTGAACTTAAGTGGTTATTAATGTTTGTTTCATTAGCTAATTCTGTCACTCATCATAGAATTAAATTTGGAGATGACTAGATATCAACATATCTCAAATCTGATGGCTCACCTATTTGGTACTCTCTTAACATCCAATGTTTTTGGAAATTACCTAAGAGTAGAAAAGTAACCGTGATATGACTGCAAAATGGCTTATCAACATTTACTGCAAAATGAAGAGATTAAGTTTTCAAAGTATAATGAAAAATAATTCTCTTTCTCTCCCCCTTTTTTCTCCCTCTATCTTGCTCTCTTCCCATCTTTTACTTCTTTCTCGACCTCTGTTTCCTGCTTATTTCTCCTTTCTGAGACTCTTAAGCTAAGCCAATCAACTCATAGGCAGCACGCTCTGAAGAAACTGGCACACATATGGCAGTGAACTGGTTTGGTAAACATATGTCTTTGCAGGCATTGGATGTCTTGCCAGGAATGAGATATTCCGTTTTGGGGAATGAGGGTGGGAAATGCTTAACCACCTACAGATGTTTTGCATCAAAAGCTAAAGAATTGTAGTCAAAGAGCTGCAAAATGTGTAATTTGGAATTTTTCCAGGTTTCTTTTTTTTAATAAGAAAAAAGTTAACAGCTTTCCTATTCATCTCTTTTGAGAAAATTTACAGTCGTTTCCCAGTTCTTTCCCATTCTAAAGTAAGGACAAAAGACTGAAACCGAAGCTGTCCATCTGCTCCATAACAGTAATGTTATAAGGGGTGCTGTCCATTTTTATGCTATTGCTCATGTGTGCCCAGGGGACTGGAACTATTTAATTCACTGATTTCACAGCTCTGTTGTGTGTCACAAAAGGTTAAAAAAAAACCAACACACTTTTTAGCACCCTGTTTACAAGGACTCCCTGTAAACCTAACTGAAGTAACAGATTCCCACCCTGCCCCCCATCGTAGCTCCCTCTAGTTTTCCTTCTAATTTGGTGCATTCAGATAACAGGTAATAGATGGAACTCACACCATTATTGACTTGTCCTGTACAAATAGTGGATATTTCAAATCTGCTGTGAATGTTACTTTCAAAAGCCCACAAATTCCAGAAGTAGATTTGAAAAGAAAGATGTTTGCCTTTAAGATTTTAGGATTAGACAACTCTGTTTTCCCAGAAGTCCAAGAATTAATGCTCTAGATTAGCAGAGAGTTAATGAAAACCTGCAGAGGAAGACTGATGACTTCTATTCCTCTCCACCAGGCAGGGGCTGAGCAGTCCACACGCAGCTGGTGCATGCTGGTGTTTTGCCAAGGCCGTAATGAAGCATGTGCACTCCAGGGCATTTTCCTGGAAAGATAGAGGTGGCCAGAAAATAGCCACTTGGGTCCATTCTATGGTCTTCTCAGAGCAGTGATGCAGGGTGTTGAAGCTGGTACTCATGTTTGCCACCAAAGAGAGAATGTGGACATGAAGTTGAGGGGGTTTCTATCTATTCTCCACCAAGGAGGGCCTCAATAAGAATGTTTCAGTATATCAGATCCTTTCGGCAGCCCATATATGATCATGTGTTTCTGTAATATTTTTGATAATTAAAATATTAGCCATAAATAATGTACTATCCAGATGCAGTCGTCACTTTCATTTTGGTAGCATTAATCAAACTCACTTCTCTGTGGTAACCGTGAACATATGTTTATATACCCTTGAAAACTAGTTTGTGTGTGAACAGGCTTAAAGAGCAGTGAGCCTCTCCTCATATGCCATTTAAAAAAATATTGTTATTAAAAAACAAAATCTCTTAATTTCTTTTTTCAGTAACAATAGCAAATATTTATTTTGTATTCACAGGTTACAGGAAACTACTGGACACAGCAGGCATCTGAAAACATAAATTGGACATGCTGTCTGACCTTAGAGAAATTCCATAAAATTGTATGCTTATCAGTTAGCACTTCTCAAACTCAATTTGTTCATTTGTTCATTCATTCAAACACTTCTTGAGAATCTACCATGTGCTAAGCACCTATTCTAAAAAGTATTAATAGAAGCATCTCAAAAAATGAGTTCTGTTGTCTAATAAGTTTGGGAAACACTGTGTATTATGTTTCCATTCTTTGAGATATAATAAGCATGTTCTATGTATGAGGCAGGCCCTGTTCCACTGTATTAATACACCTGAAAAATCCTTTATTTCATTTGTATTTTCCTGTAATAATTATAACTTGTTTTTCCCTCCAATTCCCCTCTCCAAAACAAAATAAAGTAGTAACATCAGAATGCTAGAGTACTGAAAGATGAAGCTTGACATTCATTTGTGTAACATAGACAAAAAAAAATGACAGAACAACTCTTGTTGCATTCATTTCTAATGGTAATTCTAGCAGACTTGTTACCCAGAGTAACATTAATAGAAAAGTAGGGGCATTATACTTCTTGAATATGGGTTCTTTAAAAAATAAAAATTCTGGATGTGTCAAGGTTGAAAATGAGAATCTTAGAACTAATTAGCACACTGTGAGAGTACTATAGATGACAAAACTGATTTTTAAATATAATAAATTTTGATCAACTGATTCAACCAGGTAGACAAAGGTAGAATTTATTTCTTGAAAAAATTGGTATGATGTTTTCTGTTAAGACATAAAGCTTTCTTTCAACATCATACTGAACCTCTCTTATAAATGTAGATGTATGTTAAATTCTTAGAAGTTAATGTTTGAGCAATCAGTTAAAAAATCCTGAAACTCATCTAGCCAGTATGTCTAGAGACAGACTAAGATAACAGGATATTCTCAACTGTTTACTTTTTAAATATAAAGTTTCGTTTTGATTATACGAGAGGTAATGTTGCAATAAAATATGTCTTCTTTGTGCATAGCTACTTTTTATGGATCATATAAACTGGAGCTCAGGATAACTGACAATTTTGGCTCTCAGTTCAACTTTTGATGCCATACTGAAAGAAAATTAAAATATGTACTCAATAGAATGTGATAGTAACAATGATATTCTATGGATTTACATGATTTATGAAGAAGGATCCAATTGGAGAAGTTTATGAATCTTCCAAAAAGAACTCACCATGGAACTATTACTATTATCTTTCTGATATTCTACTGAAAGTGAAATACATTTACCAATTCTCCAAAGGCAATTTATCTTCACCTCAAATAAATCTTCCTTATAGGTCATATAAATAGAATTAAACTGGTATATAATGTTTCCATTTGTTTTCCCGCAGAATAAACTCATTATAATCAGCCCATTAGAAAATGATATTAAAGAATTTAATTGCCTGTGCATATTAAATATACTTAAAATTTATAAAAATAAACACTTTGAGACTGAGTAAATATTCTGCAATAATAGAAATGTGCATATTGTTGTACTAGAAATACATAAGGTGATACAGATACATAGCATTATGGTATACAATATGTACCTCCATGAAGCATGAAGAAATTTCAGAGTCTAGAATCTAGACCAGACAAGGGCAAAAATGCATTCTGGGAAACACAGGTGGAATTGTTAATAGATTATAAACAGCAATTTAGTTTATTTAGACAATATCTTTGGATGAAATATTGCATTTATGATAATAAGGAGAGATTTACAACAATTGGCATGGTGATTGATCTCTCAGCATGGGCATTCCTCCTCAAGGGAGAAAGTGTATTTGAAAATGTGTCTTTACACTTTCAGAATAACATGTTTCAAACTTGCCTTACTGACAGCTGCCACTTATCAAACGTTTATGTGAAATGAAGAATCAAGCTAACAATTTAACACTAATTAGAAGCATAAACAAAACTAATGATCTAGTAAACAAAGTCCCAAAGTCCCAAAGTCCCAGAGGTCCTGGAGAAACGTATTATTTCCTTAGTTTTGATTTCTCAAAAGCTCCTGGGAGGGCCTTTTAACTTTTAGATATGATGGTCAGACAACAGTAAGAAGCAAGACTTGAAACAATTTTGGAAGTTAAGTAAGCACTTTGTTAAAAACCCTGTGCTTATTGTCACACAACATCTGTACAAAACTGTCTATATATTTGCGAGATGAACAAAATTGCAAGAATGAAATGAGTCCAATTCAGAAAAATTAATTCAGGCTTAACTTTCTAAGGTAATTTTTTAGACAATTTTTTTCAATTTGAGCAGAAAAATGCATGATTAAGGTTGAATTCTAACTTTCTGTGTGTTCTGAACTGATGGAAAAATTGAGAAATCTTGAAGTATAGAGTGGAAATACAAATAGGTCATTTTTTAAAAAAAGTTAAACCACAGGGAAATAAAACTTTAAAGATGTAGATTTTTTAAAAAAATCTCTTCAGTTATTCTAAAAAACCAAATCACTTCAGTTATTCTAAAAAAACAAATAAAATTTAAAAACCTTCCTGAAGTAAGACGAGCCACTTCTCATCATTTCTGTGCTCTTGTAACATCTAATCTAATTCAAAAGGCAGAAGTTTCTGTTACGTGAGAGGTGCTGGGTCTCCAAGGTAATAAGGGCTCATTTGATTTCTATATTGTTTGATGATTTTTGTGTTTCTTTATCTCTATTTCTCCGGTATCTCATTTCCATGAGTGGAATACCTACATTCTGCTTGAGACTCCTTAACTACAACTGCAGCGAAGATTTCATCGATGTGATCTGTCCACACTCATATTACTTTGTGTCAGTAGTGGTGAACTCTTTGGAGACAGAAATTGTGTCTTGTTGATTTCTGATTTCCCCATAACTCATATGGCACACGGAACATAGTGGGTGCTAAATAAATATGCTCTGAATAAATCAAGTAGATTTAACAAAGCTTACAGAGTATTATACTTAAAACTGGGCAAGAAGGTCCAGGGCACTATGCTTTAGAGTAGTGTTGTCCAATAGAAATTTTTGCAATTGTGAAAGGGTTCTATATCTGTATCCAGGATAATAAAGTAACTACTAGTCACATGTGCTATTGAACATTTGAAATGTAACTAGTGCAACTGAGGGATTGAATTACTAATTTCACTAAATTTATTAATTCAAATATAATTAAATAGCCATGAGTGACTAGTGGCTAGACCGGTTTAGTCCTTCAACCACGTCCCATTCCATGCCAGACGACCAGTCCACGATAGCCCATGTTCCCCCTACAGACCAGGCTGCAGATACTCAGAACTCCAGAATTTCCTACCCACTCTGTACTCGTGTCTTGGCCTGTTTGGTCTTCTTGCCTGGTCTTCTTGCCTTGCCTCTCTTCCCAAGGACAGACCTTGTTGCTGGTGTGCACGTT
Source organism: Aotus nancymaae (assembly GCF_030222135.1). Lineage (NCBI taxonomy): Eukaryota > Metazoa > Chordata > Mammalia > Primates > Aotidae > Aotus > Aotus nancymaae. Next base: position 80,720,589 of record NW_026988425.1, on the reverse strand, counting down.
CTATACCAAAGCAGTGTCCAGGTAATGGCAGTTTGCTGCAGAGAGTGGCTGAGTAGAGACAGCATGAACAGGTCTTATACATGTAGATGAGTGTCCCATACATGTGCAGGAGATGTTTTGAAGTGGAGGAGGATGGGATAGGAAGCTGGATATAAGACAGGAAATGGTACAACTTTCCCTAAGTTTCTAGGTACCAGGTTAGTGGTTTTATCACAAAACATACACAAGAAATAGATTGATTCTTAGCACACCACATGCAGAATGATTCAATGATCATTCATTCACTCACCAAATACTTATTGAGTACCTATTGTATTCCAGGTAGTGTTCTAGGCACATGGCAGTGAACAAAGCCAGCCTTTGACTTCATGGGGTCTATATTCTTGTGAGGAAGACAAGAAGTGAATAGGCACAATAAATGTGTGTGTGTGTGTGTGTGTGTGTGTGCTGTAAAGAAAATTAAAACATCCTGAAAGAATAGTGACAAAGGTGTTCTTTTAAATACGGTGTTCTCTATACAATCTTTCTAAGAAAACTATTTTTGAGGAAAGACTCAAATGAAAGGAGGAAGCAAGTCATGTAAATAAAGGGAAGAGTTTTCAAGTAAAGGGAATAGCACGTGCAAAGGCCCTGAGATGGAGACATCCCTGCCATGTTAAAAAAAATAATAATAGGAATGTTACTTTGCTTGGAATGCAGTGAAATTGATTGAAATAAAGTAGGGGAGATGGCTAAAATTCAGATCATATAGGGTGGTATAGGTTATACTAAGAACTTAGGATTTATCTTTTTCTATGTTTGATGGGAATTCGTCAGAAGGTTGTGATCAGGGTTATGATATTTGCTCTTCAAAAAGATCACTTTGTCTGCTTTATGGAGAATAGGTAGGGTGCAAGAGTGGAAGCAGGGAGACAATTTCAGAGTCTCCTGCAGTAATTCAGGTGGGAAATGCAGGGGGGTTGCTTTGGCCTGTCAGCAGTGATGTCTTTTTGGCAAGACGTGAGTTTAAAGTGACACAATGAACTTCTTTCAATCCTGCCAGTTTAGCTCTGCAGCTGTATGTGTGACCTCATTTAGAAATAATGTCCAAAGTCTGAATTTGAGATCTCTGTGATTGTAAGTCTCAGGGTCAAAAGGGCCTTCTACTCAACTCCCCAAAACGACTCTGCAACTAGCTGGAGGAGCCTTATGGAAGCAGTTACATCTTTGTCTAAATATCACAGCGGTTTCGTAGACCTTCAGTGGTGCTTGTACTTACTGTATTACAACACCCAGTGACTTCAATTGCAACTACTGTTTCTCATGAAAAGACCCTGTGGATTTTCTTGGTGGTAACATAAATTGCTTCTCTTTTGGACATAGGTACAAACTGCCCTCAAGAACTCTTAGGAAGCTGTGGTCAGACTTTATAGAGGAAGGGGAGGATTAAACTATTCCAGGCCCATGTTTTCCCACTACAAAGTCAGCCTACTCCAAACAGTGAGCTTCAAGAAGATTAGAGAGAAGCAGAAAGACTTTTCCCTTCGTCTTTTCAAAATCTTCCACAAAAGAAAAGTAAAGCCCTTTAAAAAAGGAAAAGAGCAGTTTTGTACATACATTTCTGTGCCTTTTCTAAAGGTTTTGTTAAATTATTATTTTTTTATATTTTTTGAGTCACTCACTGTGATGTGGACTTTTTCCCCTTCCCCCTTTCCTCCAAGGACATAATATTACTGCAAGATTTCTTCTGAAAGATCAAATTACCACCACAAGTAGTGGGAAGTCACAGAAAGATCATATTCCAGATTGAATCGCTTCTGAACAAAATGGATGCTTTTTTAAAGATTCTACTAAATGTGACTTTTCAAGGGCTGGTGTAGACAGCCCAGACGATAAAATTGCCTAGCCCATCTGCAGATGGGAGGGAGCGATGGACCTCCAGGAAGATCTCCAACAACACGTAGGCTGGTCTGTGTCATTTGGAAAGAGCTTACTGAGGTTCAAACTTCAGAAACACTAGTTTTCCTTCCTGTCCGATCATCTTGATGGTGATACAATATTATATTCCTATATACTATTTCATATATAAAAGGCCCTGAGGTGATTTTCGTATATGAAATATTACATAGGAAATTTTAAAATGTTCTATTTTTCTTGTAGTTTCAGTGTTTCAAAGTACTCTCACATTTATTAAAAGTAGACACATATGAAAGCATCTTGTAGGTTGTAAAGCACTATGCAAAAAAAAAGTTATTAGGATTGTCACTGTCTCATATTTTCTCATAAAATGCCAGAAAAGGCAAGTGTTATCACAACCCTCAAGATATAAACTTCTTCTTTTTAAAGAAGTTGGGGCAACACCAGAAAACTTTGGCTTTGTGTCCTTGTAGTGAATGATTTGGGGATTAGAGAGAGTCAGTTAAGCATTCTATACATCAACTCTTTTCTAACTGTACCACTATTGGATGCTCCTTAGCTACAACTGAAGCAAAGATTTCTTCAGTGTGATCTGCCCACATTTGTATTACTTTGTGTCACTAGTAGCCAACTCTTTTCATATATATTCATGAATATATCCTCCTCTTAAATTATTGTCCCAGTGCAAGTTTTACTCCCTTTTAAATCTTGCTATAACTGTTATGAATGATTTTTTAAAATATGTGAACTGCAAAAGTGGAAAGGAACAACAGTAGATTATAGGAACAGAAATTTGGAGCCTGGAAAGCAGATAGATAAGTGTGCCTGCCTTAGCAGTTACAAGAAAACTGAATCCTAAGGTAATAGTGGAGAAAATGAAGAATTAAGGCTTACAAGGTAACAGTACCAGGTACCTCTGGAATAGGGTGTGAAGGGGAGGAGGGTGCCAATATAATATTTTATTCATTGCTAAGGTGTACATTTTTCCCCTTTTTATATCTTTGAAATGGGTATGCACATTTCAGCTGATGGCATTTACAATTAGAACTAGAAGAATTCTTTCTCAGAGAGGAAATGATGGTGTGTCTCGTGATCTATGGAAACTTGTTTTAGAAATACTAAATACCTAGATCCATGTCACTGGGTGTCTCTGTAGAAGGTGAGAAGGTGGTCTCTAGATTGAGGGATGTCAGATACATTTAGAGCCACAAGTACCATGTCAAAAACATGAGAATAAAGTTATACCTACATTCTGCAAGCAGCATATTAAAATGCTGAGATGTCTAGTTTTATCCTTCTACTCCACCCCCTGATCTCTAGAAGCCAAAAATTCACACTCTAGGAAGGATATTGATGAAGTATTTAGAGGGATATCTGAAATTCCACCTACATGCTCAGAGTACCATAATACTTCAGTCTTCAACTCTTAATGATGGCCATACAACTAAGGATTACCAGACATCTAATGAAATCTAACAGTAGGAAGAGAAGCAAAAAAGCATTTTAAGGAAGGAAAGGCTCTACATGGAGAAGAAATTTTCTGAAACTGTTATTATTAACTTCAGAGAGGTAAGAAAAGTAAGAAACTTAACTTTTATTGAGTTTTTCAATTTAAGACATTGTGCTCTTAATAATTTTATGCTGATTGTTCTTTTTATAGAGTCTCCCATTCTTAGTTTATGATGTAAAACTCGATAGAAGTGCAGATTGAAAACTAAAGGTGAATAAATACCCAAGAAAGAAGTTCAAAACAATAGAGAAATGGAAAATATTAAAGAAAAAGAAGAAAAACTTGAATATTGTTCCAGGTGGTACAACCTCCAAAAATATAGTACTATAGTCCCTAAAAAAGAGAAGAGAAAATCATCAAAGAAATAGTTTAAGAAAATTTCCAAGTATTAAAGGATAGAATTTTCCAAACTAATAAAGCTCCAGTGATTAGCCTGGATGACAACACCAAGTCTCTGAAATTTGAAAGTATTGAGGACAAAAAAAAAAATTAATAACCTTCAGAGGAGAGGAAAACAGACCACTCAAATGATCAGGATTAAGCACGGCTTTGATCTTCTCAATAACAACACTAGAAGCAAGAAAGCAATAAGAATGTATTCAAAATTCTAAAGAAAATCCTAATGTTTCTAATCTAAAATTCCATATTCTGCTCAACTTTCAATCAAATATGAAGTTACTAGAAAAATATTTTCAGAAATGTAGCCTCAAAATTTTTAACTTTTATGAATCTATTGTACAACATGGTGACTATATTTAAATAGTAATATATTATATACTTGAAAATTACTAAAAGGGTGATTTTTTTTTATTGTACTTTAGGTTCTGTGCATGTGCAGATCATGCAGGATTGTTGCATAGGTACACACATGGCAATGTAGTTTGCTGCTTCCATCCCCCCATCACCTACATCTGGCATTTCTCCCCATGTTATCCCTCCCTGACCTCCTCACCTCCCTGCTGTCCCTCTCTTGCCCCCCCAACAGACCCCAGTGTGTGATGCTCCCCTCCCTGTGTCCACATGTTCTCATTGTTCAACACCCGCCTGTGAGTGAGAACATGCAGTGTTTGATTTTCTGTTCTTATATCATTTTGCTGAGAATGATGGTTTCCAGATTCATCCATGTCCTTACAAAGGACATGAACTCATCGTTTTTTATGGCTGCATAGTATTCCATGGTGTATACGTGCCACATTTTCCTTGTCCAGTCTATCGTCGATGGGCATTTGGGTTGGTTCCAGGTCTTTGGGTCTTTGCTATTGTAAACAGTGCTGCTATGAACATACGTGTGCATGTGACTTTATAATAGAATGATTTATAATCCTTTGGGTATATACCCAGTAATGGGATTGCTGGGTCAAACGGAATTTCTATTTCTAGATCCTTGAGGAAGCGCTGCACTGTCTTCCACAATGGTTGAACTACTTTACACTCCCACCAACAGTGTAAAAGTGTTCCTATTATTCACATCCTCTCCAGCATCTGTTGTCTCCAGATTTTTTTCTAACTGGCGTGAGGTGGTATCTCAGTGTGGTTTTGATTTGCATTTCTCTAATAATCAGTGATGATGAGCATTTTTTCATATGTTTGTTGGCCTCATATATATCCTCTTTTGAAAAGTGTCTATTCATAGCCTTCTCCCACTTCTGGATGGGTTTGTTTGTCTTTTTCTTGTAAATCTGTTTTAGTTCTTTGTAGATTCTGGATATTAGTCCTTTGTCTGATGAGTAGATTGCAAAAATTTTTTCCCATTCTGCTGGTTGCCGGTTCACTCTGATTGTTTATTTCACTATACAGAAGCTCTGGAGTTTAATTAGGTCCCATTTGTCTATTTCGGCTTTTGTTGCCAATGCTTTTTGTGTTTTAGTCATGAAGTCCTTGCCTATATCCTGAATGGTTTTGCCTAGGTTTTCTTCTAGGGTTTTTATGGTGTTAGGTCTTATGTTTAAGTCTTCTGGAGTTAATTTTAGTGTAAGGTGTCAGGAAGGGGTCCAGTTTCTGCTTTCTGCACACTGCTAGCCAGTTTTCCCAACACTATTTATTAAACAAGGAAATCCTTTCCCCATTGCTTGTTTTTGTCAGGTTTTTCAAAGATCAGATGGTTGTAGATGTGTGGCATTGCCTCTGAGGCCTCTGTTCTGTTCCATTCTTCTATATCTCTGTTTTGGTACCAGTATCATGCTATTTTGATTACTGTAGCTTTGTAGTATAGTTTGAAATCAGGTAGTGTGATGCTTCCAGCTTTGTTCTTTTTGCTTAGGTTGTCTTGGCTATGCCAGCTCTCTTTATATCTGCCTTAATTTCATTGTTTATCCAGTCAACATTCAAGGGCCAGTTGTTCAGCTTCCATGAAGTTGTGTGGTTCTGAGTTAGTTTCTTAATTCTGAGTTCTAATTTGATTGCACTGTGGTCTGAGAGACTGTTTGTTATGATTTCCATTCTTTTGCATTTGCTGAGGAGTTATTTACTTCCAATTATATGGTCAATTTTAGAGTAGGTGCCATGCAGTGCTGAGAAGAATGTATATTCTGTGGATTTGGGGTGGAGATTTCTGTAGATGTCTATTAGGTTTGCTTGGTCCAGATCTGAGTTCAAGTCCTAGATATCCTTGTTAATTTTCTGTCTCATTGATCTATCTAATATTGAAGTGGAGTGTTAAAGTCTCCCACTATTATTGTATGGGAGTCTAAGTCTCCTTGTAGGTCATTAAGAACTTGTTTTATGTACTTGGGTGCTCCTGTATTGTGTGTGTATATATTTAGGATCGTTAGCTCTTCTTGATGCGTTGATCCTTTTACCATTATGTAATGCACTTCTTTGTCTCTTTTGATCTTTGTTGGTTTAAAGTCCATTTTATCAGAGCCTAGGATTGCAACTCCTGCTTTTTTTTGCTATTTGCTTGATAAATTTTCCTCCATCCCTTTATTTTTAGCCTATGTGTGTCTATGCATGTGAGATGGGTTTCCTGAATACAGCACACCAATGGGTTTTGACTTTTTATCCAATTTACCAGTCTGTGTCTTTTGATTGTGGCATTTAGTCCATTTACATTTAAGGTTAATATTGTTATGTGTGAATTTGATCCTGCCATTTTGATGCTAACTGAATGTTTTGCCTGTTAGTTAACACAGTGTCTTCATTGTGTCCATGCTCTTTATCATTTGGTACATTTTTGGAGTGGCTGACACTTCTTGTTCCTTTCCTTGTTTAGTGCTTCTTTCAGGAGCTCTTGTAAAGCAGGCCTGGTGGTGACAAAATCTCTCAGCAATTGCTTGTCCATAAAAGATTTTCTTTCTCCTTTGCTTATGAAGCTTAGTTTGGCTGGATATGAAATTCTAGGTTGAAAGTTCTTTTCTTTAAGGATGTTGAATATTGGCCCTTACTCTCTTCTGTCTTGTAGGGTTTCTGCAGAGAAATCCACTGTGAGTCTGATGTGCTTCCCTTTGTGGGTAACCCAACCTTTCTGTCTGGCTGCTCTTAGCATTTTTTCCTTCATTTCAATCCTGGTGAATCTGATAATTATGTGCCTTGGGGTTGCTCTTCTTGAGGAATATCTTTGTGATGTTCTCTGTATTTCCTGGACTTGAATGTTGGCCTGCCTTGCTAAGTTGAGGAAGTTCTCCTGGATAATGTCCTGAAGAGTGTTTTCCAGCTTGGATTCATTCTCTCCATCACATTCAGGTACACCTATCAAATGTAGATTAGGTCTTTTCACATAATCCCATATTTCTTGGAGGCTTTGTTCATTTCCTTTCACTCTTTTTTCTCTATTCTTGCCTTCTCGTTTTATTTCATTCAGTTGATCTTCAATCTCTGATATCCTTTCTTCTGCTTGGTTGATTCAGCTATTGAAGCTTGTGTATGCTTTGCAAAATTCTTGTGCTGTGTTTTTCAGCTCCATCAAGTCATCTATATTCTTCTCTAAGTTGTTTATTCTAGTTAGCATCTCATTTAACCTTTTTTCTAGGTTCTTTGCTTCTTTGCATTGGGTTAGCACATGTTCTTTTAGCTCTGAGAAGTTTGTTATTACCCACTTTCTGAAGCCTGTTTCTGTCAATTCATCTGATTCATTCTCCATCCATCTTTGATCCCTAGCTGGTGAGGAGTTGTGATCCTTTGGAGGAGGAGAGGTATTCTGGTTTTTGGTGTTTTCATCCTTTTTGCACTGGTTTCTTCCCATCTTAGTAGCTTTATCTACCTGTGGTCTTTGTAATTGGTCACTTTCGAATGGGGTCTCTGAGTGGATGTCTTTTTTGTTAATGTTGAAGCTATTTCTTTCTAGTTCTTAGTTTTCCTTTTAACAGTCAGGCCCCACTGCTCCAGGACCCCTGGAGGTCCACTTCAGACCTCGCTCATCTGGGGATCACCCTCGGGGGCTGCAGAACAGCAAGGGTTGCCACCAGTTTCTTCCTCTGCTATCCTAGTCCCTGAAGGGTCCCCACCAGACGTTGTTCTGAGATCTCCTTTATGATGTGTCTCTTAGGGTATACGGGGGTTGGGGAGTTGCTTGAGGAGACAGTCTGTCCCTTATAGGAGCTCAAGTGCTGTGCTAGGAACTCTGTGTTCCATGCAGAGCTGCTGCGCAGACACCTTTAAGAGTGCTTCAGCTGAACTCATAACCGCTTCTTTTCCCAGGTGCTCCTCTGTGCTGTTGTCGCTGGGAACTGCACTCTGAAGCTGTTCCTATTTGGCCATCTTGGATCTATTTCCTAAAAGGGTGATTTTAAGTGTTCTTAAAATCACACAAAAAATGATAGGTAAAGTAATGCATACATTAAATCACTTGATTTAAACATTCCACATTGTGTGTGTGCATGTGTATGTATATAAACATCATGTTGTATACCATAAATATATGTAATTTTTACTTATCAATTTAAAAAATATGTTTTAAAAAAGTGATATATAAAGACTGAGGATCCCAGAAGAGGAAAGAATTCTGCCTCTACACTCCAGACTTTAGACTCAAAACTTGTAACATTTAATCTTGCCAGAATTTCCAGCCTGCTGGATTTCAGATCTGCCAGTCTCTACAATTGAATGAGCCAATCTCTTGAAATAAATCTCTTTTTACACTCCCCACCCCCACACACACTCATATAAAGAATTACATGAGTTTCAGAAAACAGGATATCCACGCAAGAAAGAATTGAACAGAAGCTTATAGATAATGTTGATTGTCCTGGACATATCAAGATAAAAATTGTGCACCAGATATGGAAGGCAACGTGTCCATAATTGGCTGTGTGACTTTAAAGTTAGGCATGTTGAAAACTCATACTACTCTTTTTCTCTTTTCTACCTGAAAAGCAGTTCTAAAAAATAGATTCCATTAAAATAAAGGAGCAAATCCAGAAAGAGAAGACATTAGATTCAGGAAATGAGTAACAATCTAGAAGACAAAGGAATTTCTATAAATAACAGCAAAAGCACAGAAAGACAACTAAGAAATGGGCACAAAGAGCCACCAAATTAAAGTAGAATATTGGTTCCAGGAATGAAGGCTTCAAGAAATAATGTGTAATTTTAGAAATGTTGTGATATGATTGAACTTGTAGAAACTTGTATTAAAAAGTTATTAGAAGATAAGGGAAATTAGCAATAGGTGCAAAGACAGCTAAATGGGTGGAAAAAAAACAAGGCAATCAATAACTTCAGAAACACATGAAAATAAGAAAGAGAATGTAATAATTGCACTGTACTCTTTGACACTCGACTGTGAAAATATTTGACAGTCATTATAAGTACCAAATATTGTACACTCTGGAGATAGGGAGGAGAAACAGAGAGTAGAACAGTGTAAATGTTAAATCATCATGTATATTAATAGAAAGTCAAGAGACAGTGTCTTAAAATGATGAATCAAAAGACAGTATACACATTATTTAGAAATATGTAGATGTTTAAATGTTGGCTGAAATAGCTAAAAGAATTGAAAGTGGATACATCTATTAGAGAACCCTGGATAAACAGAGGATGAGGCAGAGAACTTCTATGTTTTATTAAAAATCTCCTGGCAATAACTGAATTTTAAAAGTACATGGCTGTATTAATTTGAGCAAATAATTTATTTAAAAATACAAAATTTTTATTGTAATTGACTGGTGCAGTGAAACATTACTAAGCAATGAGAACCAACAAAACAAACACATTTAAAATAATTTGCAAAGAAAGAATAAATAAAAAACATTTGAATAAAAATTACTGATAATTCAAAACTCAGATTTTTATCTTTAGATTTATTAGAAACATTTTAAGTTATCTTCAATTTGTTCTTTATCATCCTAAAAAATTATTTATATACATAAACATGCAGGATTATAAACTTTTCTCTCTCTCTTACCACCAGAACTCTTAATCTCAAATATTTTAGTTCAAATAATATGTCTATGGTGAACACAAACTCTTAAAAACATATTTTACTAGTTTTATCAACATTTTAAGACTATACGGAGAATTTTGTCTACCCTTTGTACAAATGTCAGAGGCCAGTGGTCCCTTTAAAATGCCCAGAAGAAAAAAACCCTGTACCTGTAGGTGACCCAGTTAAAGCTGCGTGAGAAGAACGGCAGTCTTCGACATGTGTTTGAGGTACTCTGTAATTTCACCCGTCTCTTGTAGCCTGTGCTTGAGTCTGCTTGTAGTTTAGGATTCCAGCTTATTCTACAGAGCCTTGCATCCCCAGAATGGCTGTTGGGGCATCATTGTGAACTCTAATTACTGTCCCCTCCCTCTGTATAGTTCTTGACACTTCTTCCCAGAGCACAGACTAAACCCAATGCCTGATCATTCTGGCTCAGTATCTACCTACCTCACTCTACTAACACCTTATGGAGAAGCTGGGTGCTAGCCACATAGCCAGGTTGGGGATCAGTAATACCAGGTTAGAGTAAACAAAGAGTGCTAAGAGTTAGCAGGAAGCCAAAGCGGAATGCTTTTAGAGTCAAGATCAAATACCAAGGCATCAATTTTAAACCCCAAATTAAAAAGCCAGAAGAATAATGAAGATTAGAGCTGCAGATTTTATTAATCATCAGAGTTGGGGAAAATGGGGAAAAATGGAAAGTGAGTGAGAATAGTTCAAGGAAACAAAAGATCAGAATGACTATAGCATTGATATAGGAACCAGGAGGAGGAAAGACGGAGTCCTTAAAACAGAAGGGCTGGTATGAGGTAGCTTCTAAAAAGCCTTATAAACATCCATTCTTTCATTCAGCAAATAGGCATCAAGAGACTTTTAAGCCCTCATTCATCATCCAACTTATACTTATTACAAGACTATGTAAGAAAGTACTTCATTATTTAATTAATTCATTTAACAAATAATTACTACATGGGTTGGAATCCCTACTGTGTCATTTACTAGCTGTGTGACCCTAGGCAAATTACTTAACCTCTCTGCCTCTGTTTTTTTTCATTAGTTAAATAGAGACAAACAGTATCTCACTCACAGATTTATTGTGAGCATTACATGAGTTAAGACATATAAAGTCCTTAGAACATTATATGACTTGCAAAAGGAAATCAATGTGAGAAAATAAAATCAATAAATCAAATATTCCTCCTATTTACTGTTACAGGATAAATTTTGTTCCCCCAAAGATACGTTGAAGTCCTAATCCCAGTACCTGTGAATGGTTCTTCATTTGCAAATAGGACTTTTATAGATGTAATCAAGTTAAGATGAGGTCATTAAGGTGGGCCTTGATTCAGGGTAACTGGTATCCTAATAAGAAGAGGGAAATTTGGACGTACAGACAGAGAGAAGACCACCATGTGAAGATGGAGGGAGTGGTTGCAGCTAAAGAATGCCTGGGGTGGCAAGAAGCTGAAAGAGACAAAGAAGTATCCTCCCCTAGAGACTTCAGGGGCAGCATGGCCCCGCTAACACCTGGGTATTGGACTCGTAGCCTCCAGAACTGTGAGAGAATACATTTCTGGTGTTTTAAGCCACCAAGTTTGTGGCATTTTGTTGCGGCAGGCCTAGGAAATTCACGTACCGAGAATCTACTATGCTTTGGAGACTGTTCTAGTTGCTGGTGAGCAAATGCCTAGAAATTTGAATTTTTTTCCTAATAATGATGTGAAGTTTTGAGGAAAGTGACACAATCATATTTTCATTTGCATGAACACAGAGAATACATTGTAGGAGAAACAAGCTGGAGGTAGGAGAACCAGATAGTAGGCAATCACAGGAGGTAAGAGAGAAAATGGTGGCCCTTGGTGAGGATGGCAGACATTGGGATGAAGAGCAATGGGGGATGAAAGGAGAGGTTTCTGTACATAATTGGATTGATGGTGGTACCACGTACTAGGATAGGGAACAAAGGAGGAGGCACACATGGGTTTAGGGGAAGAAAATGAGGAGTTACATTTTGGACATGTTGAATTTTAGGTATCTGAGGAACATATGAGAGAAATCCACTAGAGAGTTGGATATATGAATCTGGCACATGGGGCAAACGGATCTTAGCTGGAAGCATAAATTTGAGAATTATGAATAGTACTGATGGCAAGTGGAGAAGATTATATTATGAAATTGGGTAGAACAGAGAGAGGTGTCTTGTCTAGTAAACCAGCTTTAATAATGCACAAAACTTTTTTGTACATATCTATGTGTATTTTTCTGGAGTAAGCACATAGCTTTTATCAGATTCTCAAAAGCATCAGTAGCTAAAAAAAAAAAAAAAATTGAGAACTACTAGTATAAAGTAAGAAGAGAAGAGGGCATGGGATCAAACACTGAAGCATGCAAGTATTTAAGAAATAATCTTAAAAGAAAAATTTAAAAGAGTGACCAAATAGGTGAAAGGAAATCTAGAATCATATAGTCAGGGGATGACAATGTTCAAGAATGTGGGTATTGGCAGTGATGTCAAATATTGCCAGAAACTCAAAATAAAAGGAAAATGAACTTATTTCAAGTGGTTATTGTGACTCTGTCAAGTGGAATTTAAAATTAACTGGTTGGAACAGAAATCTTTATGTTGAGGGATAAATGAGAGGTGAGAGAGAGGACAATCAAACTTTAAAATAAGAAAATCAAATTTTTAGCTAATTCCAAGATTAATAACCAGAATTTATTTTGTGTTTTTTTCAAAATAGGTTAATTAACTTTCACCCTTTCTTGTACCCACTCTCCTTTCATTTATCTTGGAAATCCTGTTGATGTCCTCTTATTATTTAATGACATTCTGTTTTTTATTCTCTAAAAGAAAAATCAGAAGAAAAAAATCTGCAATGAAAATCATTAGGCCTACACAGAAAGTAAACACAGTAGAATTTACATTGTGTCCCAAAACATATCTTTCATAGCAACAAGTGAGCACTCAAACAATAGTTGAATTGAATTTAATTATATTCGGAGAATCACTTGGCTGGACAGTGGTTGTAACTTCAAAAACTTCGAAGCTTCTAGGCAAGAGTCTGGGCTATGTCAAAATTATGTCCGAAATATTTATTGTAATTATCAACCAAATGTTTTGAGGAGTACATCCTGGTAAAACCAAAGAATGAGTTGTTCAAATTTTTATTTTTCAAAACATTGCTTTGGCGTCACAGAGGCAAAAATACTGTTAGAGATAACTTTTAAAAAATGAAGTTATTCAATAAAAGAAATGAGGATTATACAGATAATGTAGTTTCTTTTCCTTGATAACATAAAGCTTTAAAAAGACACCTTTTCTGTGACATCTATTACACAGAATTGAAAATGCTTCTCTTTCTACCTCCCCATACTCCTCTCACTTTCATGTAACACATTGGTGTGCTACTTTTTGTATGTACAGTTCCCTCCACCACACAGTAAGCCTCTTTGGAGAGGGACTGCATCATACACATCTTTATATCCCCAATCAATAGCACAATAACTGGGACTTAATAAATGTATTGAATAAATGAATGAATTTTAATTACTTACCAAATGTATCTATTAGTTTCATTCTGAACTTCCATTTGTGCAATAAGAACTGGGATTTTTCTGCTATCTTATAGTTAAGGATGACTATGTTCCCCATAATGCATTTGGAATGTTGTTAATAAGACAATGGAAAAAAAAAATGTCACAATTCATTTGAAATGCAAAGAGCAAATAAACAGCAGTTAAATAATAGACATTAAATGTTGCACATGTGTCAAGTAATAACAAGAATGCTTTTCCTGGAATTTGAAACATTGATGAGTGAGATTGCTAGGGAAATACGATTTTTTTTAGGCTAAAACAGGGCCTGATATGGAGGAATAGTTTATGTGCATTAAAAGAAATGAGAGAATAGTGAATCTGTAGAAGCGGTTCTATTGAGAGAAGATGCCATAACTTCAAAGCTTATTATCTGACATTTTACAAAGGTGATTGGATTGCATATTGCTGGGGGAGAGAACGAAGACAATTTTCTTGAGTTGTACTAGACACTTTTATAGCCTCCTAGATCCTCAGAGATCACAAGTGGACCCATTCAGGACAAAGTTCCCACTACACGAAAACAAAGCATAACAAAACAAACTTTAAATAGCAGCAGCAACAACAAAGAACAATATCCATACATACCATTAGGTAAATTCACTGACTTGGACATTTATTTATTTGTCCATCTCCATCTACAGTTATGATGAAGGAGAAATGAGAATTTTAAAGTGATTCTGATCTATCAATCATACAATTAATAAGCATGCATGGAAAGATAAAACCTCATTTTCATATTCTAAAAAGCTTTTACGAGGAGCATGGTGGCTTAAGCCTGTAATCCCAGCACTTTGGGAAGCTGAGCGGGTGGATCACCTGAGGTCAGGAGTTCGAAACCAGCCTGGCCAACATGGCGAAACCCCATCTCTACTAAAAATTCAAAAATTAGCTGGGTGTGGTGGTGCATGCCAGTGATCCCAGCTACTCAGGAGGCTCAGGGAGGAGAATTGCTTGAAGCCGGAAGGCAGAGGTTGCAGTGAGCCGAGATCGCACCATTGCACTCTAGCTTGGGTGACAAAAGCGAGACTCGGTCTCTAAATAAATAAATAAAACTTTTAATATGGAAATATTCACTTTGTTGGCATTTTAAAAACCTGGATAATATACACCCAAAAATCCTTGTGGAATTTTAAAATATGAAATGATGATCTTTTGTATGATTATGTAGGATAACCACGTTATACATCCCTGCAATACTTAAGAGACTCCACTAGCGGTGGCTCACGCCTGTAATCCCGGCACTTTGGGAGGCTGAGGCGGGTGGATCACGAGGTCAAGAGATCGAGACCATCCTGGTCAACATGGTGAAACCCCGTCTCTACTAAAAAAATACAAAAAATTAGCTGGGCATGGTGGCGCGTGCCTGTAATCCCAGCTACTCAGGAGGCTGAGGCTGGAGAATTGCCTGAACCCAGGAGGTGGAGGTTGTGAGCCGAGATCACGCCATTGCACTCCAGCCTGGGTAACAAGAGCGAAACTCCGTCTCAAAAAATAATAAGTAAATAAATAAATAAAGAGACTCCACTAAAAGGTGTCAAGGAATGACAGAGGTCACGCATTGATTTATTACATCATCGTACATCTTTTGGAAGCCAGGTCCTGATATCACTCCTCTAGTGATAGTAAGCAAAGAAGCAATTTAAAAGACATAAAATGTGTTTATTTTTCCTACGGATGACCATGTAAATATTTATCTGCTTATTGGAATTCTGAGTAAACTTTTCTATTTCTAACATCTTCCAGGAAATCACACAAGAATGTTTGCTGGTGGAATTTCTGACTCTTGTTCTTGGATGATATACTATGATGTCATTAATATTTGCAGCTACTGCATGAACAGCTTTTCCTACAGATGCTTAAGTAAGAATCTGTAGATAAGGAAAAGGTGCCTTTTCTCTGACCATATAAGCACATCAAAATGAAGTTGCCATGATGAATTTTTCATCCTTAAATGGGCTTTTCAAACAAATAGGCAAGAAATAAAAATAAAACAATCCCTTCAAAAAGTGGGCAAAGGACATGAATAGACTTTTTTTTTTTTTTTTTTTTTTTGAGACGGGGTCTCACTCTGTTTCGAGGTTGGAGTTCAGTGGCATGATCTCGGCTCACTGCAACCTCCACTTCCCGGGTTCAAGCGTTTCTCCTGCCTCAGCCTCCCGAGAAGCTGGGACTACAGGTGAGCCACGACGCCCAGATAATTTTTGTATTTATAGTAGAGACAGGGTTTCACTGTGTTGGCCGAGATGATCTCGATCTCTTGACCTCGTGATCCACCCACCTCAGCCTCCCGAAGTGCTGGAATTACAGGTGTGAACCAACGAAAGAAGATATACGAATAGCCGGTAAACATATAAAAAATGGTCAACATCACTAATCATCAGGGAAATGCAAATTAAAACCACAATGAGATACCACCTTACTCCTGCAAGAATGGCCATAAGTAAAAAGTAAAAAAACTATAGATATTGGCATGGATGTAGTGAAAAGGGAACACTTTCACACTACAAGTGGTAGTGTAAATTAGTAAAACCACTATGGAAAACAGTGTGGAGATTCCTTAACGAACTAAAAATAGAACTACCCCTCAATCTATCAATCCCATTACTGAATATCTACCCAAAGGAAGTCATTATATGAAAAAGATGCATGCACATGCATGTTTACAGTAGCACAATTCGCAATTGCAAAGATATGGAACCAACCTAAGTGCCCATCAGCCAAAGAATGGGGAAAGAAATGTGGTATATATACACTACGGAATACTACTCAGACATAAAAAGGAATGAAATAATGCCTTTTTGCAGCAACTTGGTCCGTGGAGCTGGAGGCCATTATTCTGAGTGACTTAACTCAGAAGTGGAAAACCAAATATATGTTTTTACTTATAAGTGAGAGCTAAGCTATGAGGATGCAAAGTCATAAGAATGATGTAATGGACTTTGGATACTCAATGTGTGTGGGGAAATGTTGGGAAGGGGGTGAGGGATAAAAGACTACACAATGGGTACAATGCACACTGCACCGGTAACAGGTGTGCTAAAATCTCAGAAATCACCACTAAATAACTTACTCATGTGACCAAAAGCCACCTGTACCACAAATCTATTGAAATGAAAAAAGAAAGAGTAAAATATCTGAACAAAGAAAAAAATAGAAATAAAAAATAAATGAGTTTGGAAAAGGACTACCTCAAAAAGAGATGGTTTTCTCCACACACCTCCACCTTCGGAGTGGAACAATTAGCCTCCATTTCTGATTCTCTCCCCTCATGAAAGAGAAAACATGAGAATCATATTGAGTACTATTTTAAAATTGGAATATTTTTAAGTATATTATTTTATTTGATCTCATGTATGCTTCGATAGCTGTATGCCTAGCCCTGACCTCACCTGACTTCCAGACTTAAAGAAGTCCAAGTGCCTGCTTGAGATCTTTGCTGGAAGTTTAATAGGCACCTCAAAGTTAACAAACAAAAACTTGATGAAGTTCCCCGTGCTTTCCAACAATGCTCCTTTCCTATAGTCATCTTCCCTGCAGCAATCTGCACCATTATCTAGGCAAGAAATCTCAGAATCAGCCTAATTTTGTATTTTCTTTATGTTCAATCAATCATGAAGCAAGTTGTATTAGTGTTACTTTCTTTTTTTAAAATTTTTCCAATTATTTGTTATTATACTTTAAGTTCTGGGATACATGTGCAGAATGTGCAGGTTTGTTGCATAAGTATACACGTGTCATGGTGGTTTGCTGCACCCATCAACCCATCATCTACATTATATTAAGTATTTCTCCTAATGCTATCCCTTTCTAGCCTCCCACACCCCAACAGGCCCCAGTACGTGATGTTCCCCTCCCTATGTCCATGTGTTCTCATTGTTCAATACTCACTTATGAGTGAGAATATGTGATGTTTGGTTTTCTGTTCTTGTATTAGTTTGCTGAGAATGATGGTTTCCGGCTTCATCTGTGTTCCTGCAAAGGGCATTAACTCATCCTTTTTTAAGCTTTATAGTATTCCAAGGTGTATATGTGCCATATTTTCTTTATCCAGTCTATTATTGATGGGCATTTGGGTTGGTTCCAAGTCTTTGCTTTTGTGAACAGTGCTGCAATAAATATATGTATGTAAGTGTCTTTATAGTAAAATGATTTATAATCCTTTGGGTATATACCCAGTAATGGGATTGCTGGGTCAAATGGTATTTCTGGTTCTAGATCCTTGAGGAATCGCCACACTGTCTTCCGCAATGGTTGAACTAATTTACACTCTCACTAACAGTGTAAAAGTGTTCCTATTTCTCCACATCCTCTCCAGCATCTGTTATTTCCTGACTTTTTAATAATTGCCATTCTAACTGGTGTGAGATTGTATCTCATTGTGGTTTTGATTTGCATTTCTCTAATAACCAGTGATGATGAGCTTTTTTCATAAGTTTGTTGGTCGCATAAATGTCTTCTTTCAAGAAGCGTCTGTTCATATCCTTCGCCCACTTTTTGATGGGGTTGTTATTTCTTTTTCTTTCTCTTTCTTATTATTATACTTTAAGTTCTGGAATACATGTGCAGATCGTGCAGGATTGTTACATAGGTATACACATGCCATGGTGATTTGCTGCATCCATCCTCCCAACATCTACATTAGGTATTTCTCCTAATCTTATCCCTCCTCAATCCCTCCACACCCTGCTATCCCTCCTCTAGCTCCCCCACCCCTCAACATATCCTGGATATGTCTACTCCTCAGCACTGCCACAGCTACCACTCAGTTCGAGTTACCACTGTCTCTCACCTGAGTGATGCCAAAGACCTCCTACAACTGATCTATCTGCTCCACCTTTGCCACTTCACAGTCTAGTCTCCACTCAGTGAATCATCTTTTAAAAATAGAAATTAGAGTGTGCCTCACTCCATAAAATCATGTGATGGCTTTCCCCTGCTTTCTTCTTCCACAGCTTACAATGCCCTATGTGACTGGGACCTTGCTTCTCTCCTCAACCACATTTCATCCCACTCTTCCCCTTATTCACTGTGTTCCAACCAGAGAGTCTGACCATTAACGAGCCAAGTTCACACCTCCTTACAACTTTGCATCTGCTCTAATGCCCCAGATCTTACAATTGATCATTTGTTTTGCTTTTTTTTTTTTTTTTTTTTTTGGTCATTTGGAAGTCAGCTTAAATGTCACCTCTTCAGCTGTCTTTCATGACCACATAATCTAAATCAATCTGCATACATTCTATCCATTACCTTGTTTTTCTTCCTTCATAGCTCATATCATAATCCGACATTTTCCCTTTTGGTTTATTGTTCAACTCTACCAACTGGAAAATATTCTCCATGAGAATAGGCATTTGGTCTGCTATGTTAACCACTGTTCCCATAGTAGCTGGAATAGTGTTGGTCTATAACAAGTAGTCATTAATATTAGTTGAATGAATACATAAATGAAGCCCCAGACATTTTAAAAAATTATATTTAGAAATGTACCAATTAATAACAGTGTACTAAAAGTAACATTAAGCTGAACCTTTGTGGCATAATCAATTATTAATGTTTCAGTTTACAAAGGGACTAATAAATCCAGATGGTAGTATTTCATTAGTCAAAATACATTATACTATCTCTGGGAAGTGGGTCTTCGAAGTATTATAATACACGAAGCAAACCTTTTGAGGTTTTCGATTGAGAGGAATTCTAAAATTAAAAAACAAATCCAGGGATAGGGTAAAAATAGGCTGACAAGGGCACCTACACACAGAGTGAGTGGAGTGAGAGTTGTCCAAAGTCCTGATGGTGAATGATGACCCAGGAAGTGAGAAAGTCACTAGGCGGGAAGAGTGGACTTCACCTGGGTGGACCTGAATTGAGTTGAGCTCAGTTTACAATGAGGGTTTAGAGAGGTGGGGTGCAGTTAAGAATTATTCTTATACAATAACATCTTATAAATACAATAAGCTTAGTGAGAGCTCTCTCTTTAAAGAATTTCCTACTTTTTTATTATGTTAGGTAACTCTCACAGAAATGGAGAAGATAATGCTTATATGGAGTATATGAAAAGTCTGCAGAATCCACACATTGTAAAAAATTTGTAGAAGGAAAAGATGAGATCCTGACAAAGTTCTCAAAAAGGATATAAAACAGTAAATGGTAACCTGGACTCGTCAGAGTCGATGCCAAATTTAGAGTTAAAAACACATGCAATCAGTCCTAATTATCCATGGCAACATGGCAAATGTTAACCCGGGAACGCTTCTCCTCATCACCCAGCAGTCAGAATTCAATGTGTGAATTTGGAATTGAAACTCATTTCATTCTCACACAACATAATTATGAGGTAAATTTTCTGGAAAAACAATGCATGTAATAGATTCTAAAGTCAAGTGGAAGTGATTTTTAAATTATTTGCTATTTTGGGTTATGCAGAGCAACTAAATGTTGATTTTATAGTTATATCATCACATATTTGAAATGAGTAAAAGAATAAATGAATTTATATAAAGTGAAACATTAGACTGGGGTGGTAGCTGACTGCAAATAGAACGGTTGGGGCAGTTCGGTATATAAGCTTTCATTTCTAGTATGGCTTTATGTTTTAAAATTTATAAATGTTTTATGTATATGTATATATACACATATGTGTGTGTGTACATGTGTATGTTTGTGTGTGTGTACAAATAAATTTCAGCTAGAATGCACCTGATAGATTATTAGGAGCTTAAATATTCTTCTCTTTGCCATTAAACATATACCGATCAAAATTGCAATTGCTGTGTTAAGTGTGGCTAAGGTACCCTAGCCCTGAGAGGTCCTGGGTTTTGCCCAAGGTCACACTATTGATGGAGGGTGGAACTGGCATGGCTCTTGACTCAGAGTACTGGCCCTCTAAGAAACGTACATCTCCATTTGTATCATTAGGTAATTCAAACCAAATCGGTTAGACTTATTTGAATAGATTATTTCTCTATCAAGTAATTTTTACTTTTAGTATCATTTAAAAATTTTTCAGTACTGTTTGAATTACTTTCTTAGTTGTCTTCTAAAAGTACCTGTTAGGAAAAAGGCAAGAAGTTTAGGCCATGTCTTCCAACACCATATGTATAATGATTTCATTTTTAAAACCCGAATATTTGAAGGAAGTATTCTTGAGCTCCAGTTCTGTCTTTATTCTTTGGCTCGTGCAAATATGGAAGAAGTTGTACACTTAAAAAATTATACTTGTAAGTTCAGCATCCTTAAAAAAATATGTTTTAAATATGCTATAAGAATTTGTCAATTTTTATGGATTTTTTTGGAACCAAAAGAATATGTCTTCATTTCCTGTAGGGCCTCGAACACAGAAGTGACTGTTGACACCTGATTTCCCTTTGGCAGATGACCAGATAGAATCAGCATTAACAATGTGCATAAAATGCCAAATGTGGGGAAATGACAAATGTGCCAGATGATTTAATATCGAATAAAGATAAAGGTTAACAGAAATGATCTTTTCTTCTTCATTCACAAAATAAAAGTGCTTTTGCCTTTGTAAAATACTTTACAAAATATGACTTTAAAATGAAGATAGTGACTTTTATATGCGTTCTGTAAAAACACCATTATACACCTGATAATCACACAGCAATTTTGATCAGTATATGTTCAGTAGTAAAGGGGGATATTTAAGCCCCAGCATTTGGGGAAGAACTAAATAATGATAATCAGATGATGAATTTCTTCAACTAGGTTGAGCAATCATAATCAAACCTGAGAATATTTTAGGTATAAACTCATAATGAGGAGCTTGAGAACAAAGTCATGCATTACATTTCTTGTTGGTCTGTTGCCACTAATACCAGTGTTCCTTGCTGTCAAGGAGTCTTGGTGATCCTTGTCACTAAGGGAGTTTAATGGCAGAGAATGGTGGACTGGCATGAACTCAACATTATGATCACTGGCAAGAGTGAACTTAATAGTTTTTCCCTCTCCTTTTTAATGAGGATATCTTTATAATATCCTCCTAATTTAATTTAAAAAATATTAAATAGCCAATGAAGATAATTTTTAAACTACAGAGAAGCACAAAGAAAAGATTTAAAAAAATATATTTTTTAGTAACCACTAATCTGACCACCTAAATACAATCCCTGCTAAGATCTTGGCATATCTTTACTATAAATTCATATTATATATTCTGTTTATACTTTTCTTGGTAGAAGCAATTTCCCATTTCAATAAGTATTCTTCTACAACCTTCCTTAAATGACCACATGCTATTCCATTATATGAATGTACTGTAACTTACTTAACCAGTCTTCAATAATTAGTGCTCCAGACTGTTTTATTTCTAAAAATTATTCATAATGTCAGCACATTAATTTTTGTTTTTTGGTATTCTGTTTGTCTTTTCAAATAAGGATACAGAGTAAAGAAAAAAATAATTAAGGAAGAAGCATCTATTTTACTTTTATGAACAAATATGCTCATTATAATAAAGCATTATAGAGGTTATAAAAAGGGTCTTTTGTCAGTTTGACATAGCATAATATAATATTGAGTGAATCATTAAATTAGCTGCAATCTACTAAAAAACTGATATATATATAAATATACAAAAATATATATTTATATATAATATATATATTATATATTTTATTTATATATAATATATATATTATATATATATATATATATATATATATATATATATATAAATAACCCAAGTAATGATTCTAGCATGTAATCATAATGTTAGAACAACAAGCACATTTCTTTTTGTGGAAGTTTTTATTCTCAGTGATATCTGTAAAGTTTGTTTCAATATCTTCCTTTTCTTAGCTTTAAGTTCAAGGGTACATGTGCATGTTTGTTATTTAGGAAAACTTGTGTCATGGGGGACCAATACCTTCTTTAGTAGCCTACTAAATACCAGAGGCTTCGACATTGGGTTTTGGTTAACTTGAAACTGGCAAAAAGTTACAGGCCCATTTTATCTCCTAATAAAAAGTTTTTATGCCATTCTTGGATTAAATTGTGAATTTAAATATGACATTGCAACACTTAGTAAAAAGCTTGAATTAGGAAACATTAAAATTTTTTAACAGAGAAAAGGAATACAGACTGCTCAGCTATAACAGCTGTTAACAATGTCTAAATGGAAAGATGTGGTGGAGCACTATTCAAATGTGGAGTTAAGGAATAAGGATAAAACCCAAATAAATAGGTTCTGAGGCAGTGAAATTACTGATGAACTGGTTTTAACCATGGAATATCTGAATTTGTTAGTAAACAAGAATCTTTCTAATGAGTTTATTATATGTAAAACTGTTTTCTATCCCCGATAAATAAGACTTCTCACTTTACTACACAATTTTCGTGGACACTAAACTGTATGAAACACACACACACACACAGACACACACACGAACACATTTTTGCAAATCCTTTCTTTACTACTTTGAAGAGTAACACTGTAGTCAGTCATCTTTTTAAACTAGAACATTGTGAATAGGGGTGTTCCCATTAGAGTTTTGAAATAGGTTAATAATGTCATATTAGATGCTATTGCTCTTCTGGACAGGTATATTTCTTAGCCAATGACACAAAATCAAGAAACACATCCAAACCAAAAACATATTTTGTTGCTATCTTTTAGGAAAGGAAGTATTCTTTATTTTCCCTGGAATTAATTTCTTGACTCACAGCTGTAGTAACTTCAATTTTTCTTTCCCAAAACCTAAAACAAATTCCACACATATTATGGATCAGAATACCAGCATTTTGAAAAATTTATATAAACCAGCTGTTTATATGTCTCCTTTTTGTTTCATTGGTTACCTGCAAGAGGGTTTTTACATAGACCCAGAAATGCAGAGAGAATTCTCTACAGCCATATCTAGCATACCCTGTGGTACAATATTAGAAGAAAAAGTACATATTGTTCTCAAGATCAGACTCTTTAAAACTGATACACATGATGATAATCTGATAATAAATACCAAAATGAAGCCGTACATTATCACATCTGCATTTAACAGATCATACAGCTATATTGTGCATTTTGAGATTAACATTACCAAATATAATATATAATGATGTCAGCAACACTATAATAGTAAACACACAAAAAATATTCTGGCTACATTTACTCTCTATTTGGATATACAATGCTTGCATCAATTTTAAGATGCTATATTCTTTGTTACCAGAATACATCTCCATGAGCAGCCAATATTTATACACTAAAGCATCATATCAATGTGCTTGTGTATCATTATATAAGTTAAACTCATATTTACTGATTTTGCAAAGTATTTTAAAATTATAATGGCAGTTTATTAGATTATATGCATGCTGATTTTCTCCCTAGTATTCATGTTCTCTAATCATATAAGTTGAATCATATGTGATGTACAATAAAATATGAGTTATAAAATCTGCAACAATTCTTACATCTTAATAATACCATAGTTTAACACAAAAATAATGCTTTCTTCCTTCTCTATTCCCTGAAAGTCACAAAACTCTGTTAGTCCTCTGAGTACATCTGCAGGAAGCAAGATAGGTAATTTTTAGAGGCATTCCAAATTGTAATGACACAATTGGAGAGATTCTGCTTCAAAAACAGTAAGAAACTTAATTTCTACGAGTAACTCTCTCAGACTCCTTAAACCGAAGCCTACACAGATTTTAAAACAAATAAATGAGTAAATGACCATAGTAGCCATGAATTTTATAACTATCAACCTGGAGTCAGATAACCTGAATTGAGTTCCAGGTGAAGAAGGGAGATTACGTACGTTGATTGTGCTTGGCTCTATCCTACGTTTTTGGTTTATCCTCACATCCTTACATAATATGCATTATGTGTTCTATTAAACAACTGGGCAAACCGAGACCCCATGGTTCGATGTAACTTGCTCCTAGTGACTGTGCTAGAATAAGCACCTAAATTTGCAAGCAAGATACATCTTTGATCCATTACAACGTACATTCTCTGTCTCCACCACTTGCACTGAACTTCTTGCCCATCGATTTCCTCATGTGGAAGGGAGATAAGAATGCTTCATTACTCATCTCCTAAGGTTTTCAAAGAATCAAATGCAATGTAAAAAACCTTTAAAACTATGTGGTTCTCTACAAACATAGGATTAAGAGAATAAATAGCTAGGAAGTATTAGCAAGAAAAGCCAGAACCCACATTCCATCACAGTTTCTTTTCTCTTTTCTCCCTTTCCGTTTATTCCTCCAACCCCTCTCTTCTGACTACTCTCTTCCTGCCACAGTGAAAATTCTTGTTCCTGGCTGTTTAAAGTTGCCCAACAGGAGAACTGAGCTTAGATCCTAGGATATGCCCTCTTGCTCTCCTTCTGTTTCATTTTCAACTCTCTGTAACAAGACTTTGACCCAATTAGAAAGTACGTCTCCTCCTCTAAGGTGGCTACATGAATGAAATGTAGGTTGGGGTCTTTGTTCAATTAATAACTTGTACAACTATATTTGGCCAATGCATACTGCTTTGGCAAAGTCACCAATGACCGTTTATTGGCAAAATCCAATAGACACTTTTAAACTTCATCTTATTTAAATTCCTTGTGACATTTGACAATGCCGAGAATTCTTTCACAGAATGAATCTCCCCTCCTTAGTGAAGCTGATACCAATATCACCTGATTCTCTTCCTAAAGTTCTGACAGTTTCTCTTAGTTTTCTTCACAGGCTCTTCTTCTTCTAGATGCTTCTAGGGTCTATCTGTGTTGAGCTTTCTTTTTTCTCACTACATACCAATAATGAGCAACTCATGAATGACACTACATAAGGACTGGGCTAAGATCTACAGCAGACTGAAATCTCGGGATGTGAGGAAAAACACAAACCCAGCCCTTGGTGGAAGAGGTAGGTTGCTCTGGGAGCGAGGCATTAGTGCTGCACTGGTTTTCTTGGTTCACTCTATCCTCTGTGCGCTACTCTATCCAGTACTGTCTGTCCTAGAGGAGGTCCTATGGCTGTAGTGTGGAGACAGTTGGTGGTGACAAGGGGCATCTCCTAACACTTGTCACAATAAGGTATTGGGGGAATATTTCATTGAATTGAATGAGTGATGTTAACCATACCACTTTGAGGTGATGAGAGACCTCAGAAAAGTCACTTTAAAGTCTCTGGACGTCAGGTTCCTCATGTGTAAAATAGAGAAAATAATAATAACAATGATTTCCTGGAAATTTAGTTTTAAGGCTGAACAAATATTTTTGAACCCTGAGGTGTTATGCAAATGTCAAGGTTAAAAGATTAGGAAATTACCTCTATGTTGTTAATAAATGTGCCTAGATATTACTAATTTGATGACTGAAAGAAAATGTTTGATTTTTTCATTTATAATTTTTTATTCAATAAAACAGATAACCTAAATGGTAGAAATTCATTTTTTTCTTGTGGAATTGAATTAAATTACTTTAATCTTGAATCGAAAATTATATCCAATTAACAGTTCTCCATTTCCAGAATTTAATCAGAAGTTGAAAAATGTGGCTACCTCTGTTTCATTATTTCCCTGAGTGATACACAGAGCTCATGGCTTCAGCTCCTACTTCTTTGCAAATGACTTTGAAACTATTGCCATCTGACATTTGTTCCCATAAATTCTCTGAACTGTTCTTTTCAAGATGACCAAAACTTCCTTTCTGCTAAATCCAGTAGACACTTTTAGCCCTGTCTTACTTCACCATCTCAGCAGGATTTGACACAGTTGACCATCTCTCCTCATTGAAATGTTTGTGTAGGTTGGCCTCTGTGACTCTCTACTCCCAATTTCCCTTAACATTTAAACTTTTTCCCTCTCAGTTCTTTTTCTGCATTAATTGTTCTTTGGAGTTATGTTCTTGGCTTTTTTCCCCTCTACATTTGCTACTCAGGCAATCTCATGCACTCTGGGCTTTTACTCATGATCTATATGTGGGTTATTCCCAAGTCTTTTCTCCAATCCACACCACTCTTCAGAGTTTCACACTCAAATCTTAAATGTCTTTTTTGAAAAAAAATACAGCCAGATGCTCACAGACAGTTTCAACTCGATGTGTTCAACACTGAAGTTATCATTTTTCCCTTCCTCAGATATTCTTCCTGCTGTGTTCCTGGTTTAATGAACGAGCCCATGAAAAAGGGCCCATCCATGAAGGGTCGATGCATGAAAAAGACGGCAGTCTAAGTGTCTTAAGTAGAAGGAATGTAATTTAGGGCCTCTGCACATGACGTTCCTTCCATCTGAAGTCATTCCCTCACTCCCCAACTCCTGCCACCCTGCTATCTTTGTTACTAATCGTAAAGTTTCTGACTTAGGTGTAACCTAATCCTGGAAAATTCCTTTATTTGGAATTCAGATCAAAGTCTGAATAAAGTGCCCTTCTTACATATTTTGTCAGAAATCAGTCATAGATACTTTTCTCTCAAAGATGCTTATCATATTGTATTGTAATTATAAGCTTGTCTGTCTCATGCACTAGGCTTTAAGCTCCATGAAGGCAGGAACCATATCTGCTGTACTTGTCTTTGCAGCCATGATCCCTAACACAATGGCAGGCAAACCCCATTTTACACATCTACCCTCATTCTTGCTGTTTGAACTCTATTCCTTAACTTCCCATTGGCACACATTTTCTCAACCTTCCTGAGTCAGCTTAGGTGTCACTTGCACTATACATGTTTTCTTGACCTGCAAGGTAGAGTACATTCCTTTCTTCTTTAAAATCCCTACCCTTCTTGAAGATTGTTTGCAAGTAACAAAAATGAATTTCAATTATTTTCAGTGAAAGTGAGGCTTTATAATGCAGACATAAACAGGTATGCTCAGATACAGCCATAGTATTGGCTAAAATCTTGAAACTTTTGCTAACTAGTTGCTAAATAGCCACTGCCTGTGTTCCTACAACAACCAATCCAGCCATTTCAGCCACTCTCCCTTGATCTCTCTGTCCAAACAGAAACTAACTACCGGGTGTCCCCGGTATCTGCTCCAGCACCATGGATAGTGGTCATGAGGCCCTAGAGCATGGAAAAAACTCTATTAATTCAGGAATACATGGTCTCAGATCTCTTCTTCTCTCTGCTTTTCTGCTCATTTTAAAAAATTTTTTGCCCACAGACTTTTATGTATCTTTAAGTACATGAGGGCAAATGTAGCTACCCTAACTTCCTATTCCTTCCCAACACCTACAGAGACTGACTAGCATCTGTGATTGCTAATTTTTTTAACACCTTTATTAGATCGTTTATTTTTTCCCTCCTTTTTCAGATATTATTAAATTTTATCATACAGAGTCACAATGTGAACTCCTAAGCCAGTGAGGGAAACTGACTAGTAAGGAGATCATTGCAGTTCAGTTTAAGTGGTAAGTAAAAATATGGACACAGTGGGAGCACAAACGAGGAATTAACTTTGCATGGAGGATTGAGTCCTGGACTAAAGATCTGGGCAGTACAGGGTTAGATCCAAGCCTGTTAGTGTAGGCCCGAGCCCAAAACGCAATGACTAAGAGGGAAAGAGAGCTCTAGTCAGTCTAAATCTCATGTATTCTGTGCCTCACTCTTTTATAGAGAGAACTTTTACTTTTCAGTGCTAGCCCAACTCTATAGGGGTGAAAGCAGTTACTAAGGTGTTTCTAATGTCTTTTGACGCTAGCTTTGCCAACTGAGCAATGAGAACATATGGCAGCACTCACTCATTCATTCCACAAACACATAATGAGGTCTCCAAATGTGCCAGTCATAATGCTAGGAATTAGTGGTTTTTGAACAAGCTAAAATCCAATGTGATTGCTAATTTAAATTCCTGGGAGAAAGTGTCTGGCTTAAAATGGGTGTCAATCCTAGCCTATTCACCAGTGACCACAGAGCAGGGTCACACTTTGCGGATATTGTTGCATGTGTTTAACTCTGTACCCAGAGTGGACAGTTCTCAGAGAAAGGGACATGGGCTAAGCTCCCACCAAAAGGCATCGTCTGCACTTCCCTGAACCCAACCCAGCCTGCTAAAGCAACCTAAAGCACTCTTTTGCACTTACTGCTATCTGTATTTATATCTATATCTATATCTATATCTATATCTATATCTATATCTATTTCTATTTCTAATTTTTTGAGACAGAGTCTCATTCTATTACCCAGACTGGAGTGCAGTGGTGTGATCTTGGCTCACTCCAACCTCAGCCTCCCAGGCTCAGGCCATCCTCCCACCTTAGCCTCCCAAGTAGCAGGAACTACAGGCTAATTTTTGTATTTTTTTGTAAGGACCAGGTTTTGCCATGTTGCCCATACTGATCTGGAACTCCTGAGCTCAAGCGATCTGCCCACCTCTACCCCTCAAACATTGGGATTACACATGCAAGCCATTGTTCCTGGCCATAGATTTTCTTTCTAAAGGACTGTAAGTAGCTTGAAGCAGGGGCTATGACTTATATTTTTATATCCCCAGTGCCTAGAGCAGCATGTAAAACAAATAAGTTTCCAATAAATGTTCATTTAGCACATAAAATAAATGATAGAGGGGAAAAGCAACTAGAAACAATCATTTATTCTATTATTTCTTTATCTTTGTTCCAAAAAGCACTAATCCTGTGAGATACTTTACATAAGCACACGTTTTCTGTAAAGAGCCAGATAGTAAATAATTTAGATATTGCAGGTCATACATGGTCTTTGTTGTATGTTCTTCTTTGTATTGTTGTTGTTGTTTATTTGTTTGTTTTGAGATAGAGTTTTGCTCTTATTGCCTAGGCTGGAGTGCAGTGGCATGATCTCGGCTCACCACAAGCTCCACCTCCTAGATTCAAGTGATTTTCCTGCCTCAGCCTCCCAAATAACTGGGATTACAGGCATGCACCACCCTGCCTGGCTAATTTTTTTTTTTTTTTTTGAGATGGAGTCTTGCTCTGTTGCCTAGGGGCTGGAGTGCAATGGCGTGATCTCAGCTCACTGCAACCTCCGCCTCCTGGGTCCAAGTGATTCTCCTGACTTAGCCTCCTGAGTAGCTGAGATTACAGGCATGCACCACCACGCCTGGCTAATTTTTTTGTATTTTCAGTAGAGACAGGATTTCTCCATATTGGTCAGGCTTGTCTCGAACTCCCAGACTCAGATGATGCACCCACCTCTGCCTCCCAAAGTGCTGGGATTACAGGCGTGAACCACCGTGCCTGGTATTCATGTAATTTTTTACACAACCCCTTTAAAATGTAGTAGTTATTCTTAGCTCATGGTCTATATAAAAATAGACAAAAGGCTCATGAGCCATAGTTTACTGCAGGCTGCTTTACATCATAAAATAAGTTTGATGTGGTAGACAGAATAATGGTTCCCAAAGATGTCCATGCCCTAATCCTGGGGATCAGAGACTATGTTACCTTTCATGGCAAAGGGAACATTACAAATCTTATTAAATTAAGGATTTTGAGTTTGGGGGAATGAGCCAGATGGGCCCAATGTAATCACAAGGGCTCTTATAAGAGGGAGACAGAAGAACTAGAGTCAGTCAGCAAGACAATGATTTGAAGATGCTCCACTGTTGGCTTTGTAGGTGAAGCAAGGGCCCACTAGCCAAGGAATGCAGGCAGCTTCTATAAGCTGAAAAAAGCAAGGAAACAGATTATCTCCCAAAGCCTCTAAAAGGATTGTAGCCATACATACCCACTGTGTACTTCTGAACTCCAAAACTAGAAGATAATAAATTTGTATGGTTTTAAGCCACTAAATATGTCGCAATTTGTTACAGCAGTAATCAAAAACTAAAATATTTGGGAGGTATGGAATAGTATATTCCCCTTCTTGGATATTCATTATGTATATTACAGGGTCTAAGAAATCCTGACAGAGAAAAATGTTTCTACAAAGTCATTCTTAGTGGACACTTGTTTTGGCTGTCCAGCATTAGTTCTATCTGTATCCCAGGTATTTTTGATGGAATTCCTTCCTTCCTGATCTCACTGCATGTGGTTGGAAAGGAGCTGACCTCAGTTCTAAAAATAGGGATGTGATTTATGTCAACAGCAGTCACTGCTCCAGAGTGGACATGTGATCCATTTCTAGTGAATGGAAAGCAGACCAAGAACGTTTCCAGAATTTACCGGGGAAGAAGACTTTTCTTTCCAAAAATGCTATTAAGACAATAAGAAGGAGATTGAAAATTTTGGAAGCACCTGGCTTGTGAAAGGAGCTGACGAAGATGCAAAATACAGAGATGAAAAGCACTAGCTTGTGTTAGTTTTCTGTTGCTGCTGTAAGAAATTACCACAAACATAGTGGCTTAAAACAACACAAATTTGTGATCTTACAGTTCTGGAAGTCAGAGTATGTTATAAGTCACTAGAGTAAAAGCAAGGAGTGGGCAGGGCTGTTTCTTTCTGGAAGTGCTAAAGGAAAGTCTAATTTCTGCTCATTTGGGTTGCTACTGTAGGACCAAGGCCCCCGTTTACTTTCTGCCTATTCAATTGAGGGTTGTTCCCAAGATCTAAAGGCCACCACATTTCTTGGCTTGTGGTTCCTTTCTTTCATTTTCAAAGCCGTCAACAGTGGACTGAAGACTTATCATGCCCACTTCTCTGACCAACCCTTAGGTCTTCCTTTTTCACTTTTAAGCACTTGTGTGGATTAGATCGGGCCCAGGATAATCTCCTTAACCCTTAATCACATCTGCAAAGTCCCTTTTGCCGTATAAGGTAGCATTTCAGTTTCCAATGTCAGGGCATGCACATCTTTAGGAGAGCATTAATCTTCCTGTGATACAGGTACTAATGATATTCAAGGCACAGAATCACCTAGGCCAATGGACTCTACCCCTGGACTTTTCAGCTATCTGAGAAGATAACCCCATTTTTTGGTTAAGCTAGCTTGAGATAGATAGGTATTTTATCACTTGTAACTTTAGAAAATCTTAACTAAAACATAATTGAACTAGGCCGAGGCGGGTGGATCACGAGGTCAAGAGATCGAGACCATCCTGGTCAACAAGGTGAAACCTCATCTCTACTAAAAATACAAAAAATTAGCTGGGCACGGTGGCGCGTGCCTGTAATCCCAGCTACTCAGGAGGCTGAGGCAGGAGAATTGCCTGAACCCAGGAGGCGGAGGTTGCGGTGAGCCGAGATCGCGCCATTGCACTCCAGCCTGGGTAACAAGAGCGGAACTCCGTCTCAAAAAAAAAAAAAAAAAAAAAAAAAAAAAGCTGGGCATGGTAGTTCATGCCTATAATCTCAACAGTTTGGGAGACTTAAGTGGGAGAATTGCTTGAGGCTAGGAGTCAGAGACCCACTTGGGCAACACGATGAGACCCTGTCCTTACAAAAAATAAAAATAAAAAATTAGCTGGGTGTGGTGCCACACACCTGTACTCTCAGCTACTTGGGTCTACAAGGCTGAGGCAGGAGACTCACTTAAGCACAGGAGGTCAAGTCTTCAGTGAGCCATGTTCATGCCCCTGCCCTCTAGTCTGGGTGACAGAGTGAGATCTTGTGTCAAAAACAAACAAAAAATTGTATGTATTTCTCTCAAAGAGCTGGTGTTCCAACGCATACTCTGAGGAATGTTTACTTTGTTTTCCAACTTCCTAATTTTACAAAAGAAGCAAAAACTTTAAAAGATGATTAAAATAATTTTCCCAAATTCACAAAAGTAGTTCATTTTAAAATAATTTTCCCAAAGTCACAAAACTAGTTCATTTTGGAATCAGTTATGAATCTCCAAATTTCAGACTCCCACGACAATGTTTGTTGGTACATGAAAAGTTTTTATTTTTATTTCTTTTTTTGAAACGGAGTTTCGTTCTTGGTGCCCAAGCTGGAGTGCAATGGTGCTATCTTAGCTGACTGCAAACTCCACCTCCTGGGTTTAAGCTATTTTTCTGCCTCAGCCTCCTAAGTATCTGGGATTACAGGCATGCACCACCATGCCCAGCTAATTTTGTGTTTTTAGTAGAGGTGGGATTTCACAATGTTGGTCAGGCTGGTCTCGAACTCCTGACCTCAGGTCATCCACCTTCCTTGGCCTCCCAAAGTGTTGGGATTACAGGTGTGAGCCACCATGACTGGCCAGTTTTTTAAAATTATTATTATAAATGTCTAGTTTCTCCTACAGTGACCAACATCAGCACCTCCTTCCGTAATGACATGCCCAGTCTCCATTTGTGCCCAACAGGCTGCCACCTGGATTTAATTTGCTATTAAAACTACTGCCTGTCTGCCTATCTAGAGTAAGTCAACTGACTACTTGTTTGGTGGACTAATCATTTATTTACTAATTCATTCATTAACAGAATTACTTAGCTGCACTAATAAACCAAATTATCTCATAATTGTAAAATATTCATTAAACTTCTACAAGTTAGTGTATCTTTTCTTTTTAAAGAAATGTTAGAAATGTTTACTAGGAATATTGCCTTCTTTTTGTAGACAAGTGTTTGTTACTGTTTTAGTTCCTGACAACCTGGACCAAGGTGACCTTGTTCAGTTCCTAGTGGGAAAATGCATCCCTTTTCCTGGCAAGGAGGAAAGAATGTACATTGGAAGAGGATTTCTAATTTCCGGAACTGAGAACAGCTTAGTCTCGTAAGTCACTCATGGCTAGCTCAAGAGGTGTCCGTGATGTTTGATTCTGTTCCCAGCTATCAGCAATGGATTAAAGAAATGAATTAACATTAGCATTAATTGACTTAAGATTTTTCAGTGTTAACTTTTGTGTAAAACAGTACATTTACAAATTTCACTTTATGCATTTAATTATTATTTGAAACGGCAGAAGTAAATATGTGCTACTTTGTGTTTTTCTCTCTTCCTACCTTCTTTGCTCTTCACCACGTGAGCCTAAATGTATTCCTATGCTGGGCTCCTTTCCTACCTGGCGACTCAGTACCCCAAGGCCTCCTTTTCATCTTCTCCAGTGTTGGTTGAAGGCTGTCCAGGGTAAAGTCTGTGAGACCATCTGGTGAAGAGAGAAAGAAGGGTTGCTCCCTTCAGATCTCTTTAAGACATTGCTGTGATTTCCACACTTAGGCCAGAATCCATGTCAGAGTGCATTTCTTTCTTTCCTTGTCTATTCAGAGCTACTGCCTCAATTCTAAAAAGTATTTTTTTAATATTTCTATTTTTTTCCATGAAATGGAGATGAGATGCACACACTATTGCTGATATATGAGGCTTTGCTTTTCCCTCTGTGGCTAAATTTTTAAAATAAGATAGGTGTAGTTTTATTTTCATTTTCATGTTAGTAGGGGTAAAATTGTGTGTGTGTGTGTAATCTATCTATCTACCAACTAACAATTATCTATTTATCTATTTTCTAATGGTTAACCAAACCTAGGCTCCAGAGTCTAACTACCCAGATTTAAATATTTTAAATTCTTATTCTACTACCCACTAATGTCATCATTTTTACCAGGTTATTCAACTTCTATATTCCTCATCTATCTCATCCGTATAATAGGGCTAACATAGAATGCTTTACACCTAGCAATGAAATGAAATAATGCACATGGAACGCTTGGACCAGCATCTGATATATGGTAAGCACTTTAAACTATTATTATTATTGAAGTAAGTTGTGTGTCTATGTGAACCAAGGAAGGAGATAAATTCTAAGCAGAACCAAAGGGAAGAGTAAAGGGAAGAAAAGTATATATCTAGGTCACTAGGAAGAAAAGGAAGAAGCTGAAGACTTCAATTTTTTGCCCCAGTCAAACCACAAGACACTATGGCACATTCTTGCAGTAAAGCCTCATCTGTAGGCTTTCCCACATAAGGGGATTATATTCTATAGCTTGAAAATACTAAATTGAGAAATTCTCTGGTTAAGAAGTTTTCCAAGGACTAATTTGGTTACCTTGCTATTATGCTTCACATTGTTTCTGTGGAGAAGTATATTACAGATTACAAATAAACCGAAGTAGAATAACTTTTGAAATGAACTCTCTCAGTAAACTTGGAGAGCCTAGAGAGTATATTTTTGGTTGAGGAGAAGAAAGGAATGTAGGTGTCCCACTGATGGTCATGTTCTTGTCACCATCAGGCTGGATGTTTTCTGAAAAGAGAAATAAAAATTATTTTTCTTTTAATCTTCACACATTTGTTTTCAGAGACAGAGTCTTGCTCTGTTGCCAGACTGGAGTGCAGTAGTGCAACTATAGCTCATTGTAATCTCAAACTCCTGGCCTCAAGTGATCCTCTTGCCTCAGCCTCCAAGTAGCTAGGACTATAGGCAAGTACCATCATGCTTGGATAATTTTAAATTTTTTTATGGAGATGGAGTCTTGCTATGTTACCCAAGGCTGGTCTCAAATTCCTGGCCTGAAGAGATTCTCCTGGCTCAGCTTCCCAAAGTGCTGGGATTATGGGTTTGAGCCACTGTGCCTGGCATTAAATGTTAATGCTTTCTTAAATGTTAATTTAATTTCAAACATAGGTAGAAGTAATATCTTTACTAATGAATTGCAAATTAAATATTTCATTGTATTTGTCTTTCTCGTGGAATAATAAAAAACAAAGTTTTCTTCAAATGAGAATTCTTACAAGTTTATAGTGAATTTGGCATTTAAAAAAACAAGAAAGGTTTCAAATTTTAAAGACATGAGAAAAGGAGGGAAATCCAGGTGGTGTTTATCAATCATGATACAATTATCTGAGGAAATAATTATTCCAAAAGTATACAGTTATAGCTGATAGTAATTGCTACACAACATAAATTGTTTTTTTCTTAAATTTTTAAAAAAGATTTAGCTTTCAGTAAAAATATAATTTAATTTTTTGGTTAATGTATCTTGATATTGCATAATAGATAATAGTATCTTCAACAAAGAAGAACTTAACTGAAATGCCAAAAAGTTCAATCATTTAAATTATTTTCAATTTTATGCAAATAATAACGAAACTCTACAAAAAGTAGAATTTTTTTAATACAGTAGCTCATAAAAAGTCTTAATCATATTTTATACTATTGAACAATGTTTATTTATTATATCTCATTGGATAGATGCAGATGGGAAGGGTTAGATTTTGTTTCTAGAATGAGAACACTAAATCAGCAAACAGCAAAGCCATCATTGCAGTATCCCTTTGGAGATGCAATCCCTGCATTTTATCTTGAATAAGACTCTTCCACTGTGGTAGCCAGCCCCTGAGATGGCTTCCAACGATCTTTGTCTCTTGTCTTAGTCCTATGTTGATTCTTTTCACACTGAATGTGGCTGACTTGTACAACTAATATGGTATTGTGGAAATGACAGAGTGTGATTTCTGAAGCTAGGTCATAAAAATCATTGAAACTTCTATCCTGTTCTCTTGTATCATTTGCTTTAGGGGGAGATAGCTATTGTGAGGACACTGAGATCAATGTGGCAAGGAACAGTTTCAGAATTGAAAGACCCTGAGCCAGAACCACCCATCCAAGCCACTTCTGAATTCCTGACCACAAAATCTCTAAGACAAAAAATGTTTGTTGTTTTAAGCTGTCAGGTTGGAGAAAGTTACTACACAGCAAGAGATAACTAACATCCTTTATCTTCAAATACCTGAACTATGGCTCATCTTTGGCCATGGTTTCTTCCAGCTACTATTCATATGATTGTTGCTAACATCTCCCTGGTTGCAGTGATGCTTGCCTTCCATAATGTCAAATGTGTTCCACCAATCCCTAATTATCTATTAGCCTTCAGTCTCTATTTCTTCCATTTCTTGAAGGCTCACACTTTAACATCCAGCCTGATATGAAATTTAGGTGAAACTTCCAGGACAGCCAGTTGTACGTTGGTTCTGTTATTATTGCTCAAAATTATTGACCAGAGCAAAATTAATAATAAAATTCAAATAAACAATATAGCAAGGTACCACTGAATAAAACACAGAATGATATCTGAATGCTCACTGGCTAAAAGCTTAAAATAGAACTCATCGTATGTATTGGATGACTGGCTGTGAGAAAAAGCCATATATATTTGTATTTTATTTGGAACAGTCAGGATATGTTAGGTTGTGCTATAATATGAACAATCCCAAAATCTTACAGATTTTATAAAACAAAGATTATTTATTGCTCACATTACTCATCCATGGGTTGACTTGATATTTTGCTCCACATCATTCTCATTTCATATCATCCTAACTTCAGTCTAACAGAATAACAATTGGTGCATTTCCAGTTTACCACCACAGAAGGGAAAAGCTACAACAACAATTGGTAGCTTTTTCTCAATTTTGCTCAAAATCCATTGACCAAACTAGTCACACTGTCATAGCTAATTTCAAAAAGGAAGAGGAAACAATACTACTGCATGCACAAGGAGAATAGCTGGTGAACAGCGCATATGCCACAATATGTATACAAATTTATCCCAAATATATCTAAGTTGAATAGCACTATATAGGTGGTACTATATGCTCATAGAGTGACTTCTTTTCGGGCATAGGTGGTGGGATGGGGTGAGATGAAGATGAAGTGGAGAGAGTATAGAAAGATGAAAAATGTTGCAAGGACAATTAACTGCATTTATTTGTTATTTTTGTGTGTTAAAGATCTAATGTTTCATGGCATGGGGAAGAGGAAATGATGATAGTAAGTACATGTTTAAAGAATCAATAAGTTAATGGATAAATTAATGAAGGCTACAATTTTGATTATCTCTTTAGTGGTCTCAGGTGGCTCCAGGACTCTGAAAGTTAAACCAGTCCCTCTAGTAGCCTTTTTGATTAACTGATTGCCTTCCTGGGAATGCTCGGTACCTGTTCTAGGAGTGACTTACACCAGTCTGCAATCATTGAACCCATGGGAGATTGTGTTTTTTCAAATCTGGACCGCATTGAACGTGGCAGTTTTTCAGATCTTTGAAGGTCCTTCTCTGTAAGTTGTGGCATTTTCTTCCATTACAGAATTTATGAGTGTCATAACACCAGCCATATGAGATATCTGTCATTAATTCATAAAGATGATTACAAGAAGGATGTATTTTCTTTACATATTAATGATATTGAGATAGATAATCATTCTTAACTATGTCTTTTCTCTCTTGGTTTCCAGTTCTTTGTCTTACTTTCTGGATTATTTTCTTAACTTTATTTCATTTTTCTGTTGAATTTTTTTATTAAGGTTATACATTTTTCAAATTCAAAAGTTATTTCTTTTATTGTTGTTCCTTTTTTTTATAACGTTCTGTTCTTGATTTTTGGACACAATATTTTTCTTATGTATCTGAAGATATTAACTATAAAGGATTTTGAATTTTTTTTTTCCTGATCTTTGGGCCACTCTCCTTCCTTTTTAGATTTTGGTCTCTGTCTTTCATATTGGA
Source organism: Aotus nancymaae (assembly GCF_030222135.1). NCBI lineage: Eukaryota > Metazoa > Chordata > Mammalia > Primates > Aotidae > Aotus > Aotus nancymaae. Next base: position 80,682,930 of record NW_026988425.1, on the reverse strand, counting down.
AGCTTTCTCTATCTGTCTAGTGATCCTTAGATGCCCAAATTATATTTAAGAGTTGGACATTATAAAGCTCAGTGAAAGATATACATGTATTAATAGGGCTTACTGATGGTTAAACTTCACTGGAGGGGGAATGGCTGGTGAGCCAGCATTTTCCTAGGGGAACCTCAAATATCAGTTTGTATAGGTTTTTCCTTAGTAACCAGTTTCCCTAGAAAAATATCTTGAAGTCCCCTACCTACGTAAGCATGTTCCTGGGTGCCAGCACTTTGAGAGCAGAGCCAGAGAAGTGGATGAAGTTGCTCCAGTTCAGTATTAAACTTTCATTTATTTTAGTCCTGTGTTTTAGCCTCAGCCTCTGTTACATCTGAGATACTTGAAACCAGAGCTGTGTATTTCAGTTTCTTCGAAGAACAACCTCCTCCTTCCTGCTGAGGAGATGGTGAAGAGTAGTGTGTGCATGTGTGCTTGTGTGTGTGTGCATTGTATGTGTGTGTGTGTGTAGGAAGGACCCTGATCTGGTAGTTACCTGGTCTGTATTTCCCCACTCATCTAGCTTTCATCCCTGGATTTCACCATCCCTTCCATATTCTGTCTCTCAGGACTTCTTGGCACCTCCCTGGCTATGCCCCTCTGCTTTGCCTGGCCTTCTGCATCTGCTTCTGTCTTCCAAACAGAAGCAGATATTCCATGCTCACTATTGTTTCCTTTTTCGTTTTCTTTTCTTATAAGCAATTATATTTGTTATTCTCTTGCTATCATTTTGGTAAAGTTAGTGAAAAGAGAAAAGATAAGCTCACATAATTATGCATAATTAATTCACCATTTCTAACCAGAAGTCCCTTAAGTTTCTGTGTGTGTGTGTGTGTGTGTGTGTGTGTGTTGTTTTTGTTTCACAAGCATTAAGGTAATCAGGTAATCAGAACTTTTCCTAAGAGCCCTTGATCCTTAAATTCTCTTTCTTTCACATTTTGCAAAGTAGAAAGCAAATTTACTGCTTTGACCAAATAACATGGTGAAAATTTTAAATAGATACAGTCATGCACTGCATAACATTGCATAACATTGCATAACATTTCAGTCAACGACAGACTGCATATATAATATATATAATGGTCAATGCGTAATATTATAATGGAGCTGAAAAATGCCTGTCACCTAGTGACATTGTAGCCATCCTAATGCCTAATGAAATGTTTGCATGTTTGTGGTGATGCTGGTGTAAACAAACCTACTACACTGTCTGTCATATAAAAATATAGCACATACAACTATGTACAGTACATAATATTCAATAATGATAATAAATGACTATGTTATTGGTTTATGTATTTACTATAGTATACTTTAATCACTTTGTGTGTGAAAGAGAAAATTTATAAAATAGGATATAAAGAAAATATTTTTGTATAGCTGCACAGTGTGCTTGTGTTTTAAACTTTTATTACAAAAATGTAAAAAGTTTTAAATAATTAAAAATGGGTAAAGCTACAGTAAGCTAAGGTTAATTGACTATTGAAGAGAGACATTAAAAAAATAAATTTAGAGTAATCCAAATATACGTTGCTTATAAAATATATGGTAGTATACAGTAATGTCCCTGACCTTCACATTGCAGTCACCAAGCTCCATTCATGGTAAGTTCCCTATAAGGGGTATCATTTTTTTTTTTAAATTTTTAAATTTTTGTTTATTTTTGATTTTAAGGAGTGGAAAGTTTAATAGTCAAGAAAGAAGAAAGAAGAAAATGGCTCCCCTGTACAGAGGGAGGGGGTCTCCGAATGGACAAATCCCCATCTTTTAAATCTTTTATGTCATATTTTGACTGTACCTCTTCTATGTTTATATATGTTTAGATACAAAAATACCATTGTGTTACAATTGCCTATAGTATTCAATACAGTAACATGCTCTACAGGCTTGCAGTTTAGGAGCAACAGGCTATACCACACAGCCTAGGTGTGTAGTAGGCTATATCCTCTAGGTTTGTGTAAATACATTCTGTGAGATCTGCATGACAAAATTATCTAACGACACATTTTTCAGAAACTGTTCATCGTTAAGTGGCACAAGATTGTCATTGCCCACTATGAAACATTTTTTTCTGCTGTTTAATAGATCCGTGTATAACCTTTGCAATATTATTATTTAATAAGGTATTTTTGAGTTTTTTTAAAGACGTGTAAAATGTCAAATAGGTTTAAAATACTATTAGCCTCTGAATATATGTTATACTGTGTTAAACTATTTGGACCACCAAAAGGTAAAAACAGAAAGAAATTTGTAAGCACCTTGATTTTTTTTCTTCCCAATATTATCATATCACTTTGGGACCATTTAAAACAATTACTATTTCAAGATCTCAAATTTCAGCATTTCTTATCTATATCATATTTTCATTCAGCAACCACTCTGCTAATGTCTTTGCTTGTCATCTTGCTTGTACCCAAAGTTAAAGTATTACATGTGTGTAAATACTGACTGCTCTATCACCTATTTTGTTATAAAAATGCTTTTCAATAGAATATTTAGAAACATTCTTAAAGTGTTTGTAAATTTGAACTGCTTTCTGATCACAATTGCCAGACCGAGACACTTTATAAAGTAAGTTATTTATCTATAATTTAAGTTTCAAATAGAAGCAGCCTCACAGTTTTTAGCATTTTATAGTTATTAATATCATTATGAAATATTTTTAGAACATATTCTAAAAATAAGCAAGTTTTCAGCTTAGGAAAATTGTAATTTAAAGCATGACAAGTAAGGAAAGAACAATATGAGCAATTACTAAGATGAGGAGGGGATGTTCTCAGGAGAAAGCAATGGAAAGGCATCAACTGAGGCTATCGGAAAGGTTTGCTAAGCTAGCTGCCACTCCACTTTCAGGTGAAAATGTTATTTGAGTTTCATCAAGAGGAAAAGCTGAGTGTCTCCCATATCAATAGTTGATCATTTTCCCTCATGCTTTGTCTGACCCAGAAAAGCAAATTAAAGATGACTGGAAATGAAAAGGCTCATGTTCTAATGTTAAGTTTACCTTACTTGGTCAAGGTCTCTAAGTAAACTATCACTTATTATTTTTTCACCTCTGAAAAACAGATGAGACTGGTGGAATTACATAGTTTTAGCACATTGCTACAACAACAATTAGTGTTAAAAGAGTCAAACAAGAGGAAAACTTAGCCAAAATGAAATGAAGCCACTTTGAGATGAATAATGGCTTTCCATTTCCTATCAACCTAAGGTGTTGCAATAGAACCAGATATTATCAGCACACAGCTAGTTCACCTGTACTTCTAGAGTCTAGATTAAGCAAATCAAAAAAGTCCCTGGCCTCTTAGTTGAGATTGCTTTAGATTTAACAACAAAGAAGAGTTTCAGATTTCAAGATGCTAAAGAAAGTGTTTGTTATAATAAATGGCTGATTATGAGATTGGGGAAAAGAAAAGGTTTGTTCTGATGAGTAACTATTTCCACCTTTTGTGTTTAATTTTTATCATAAAATGCTGGTGTTTTATAATATTTTATTTACTTATTTATATTTATTTATTTTTCTTTTTCAAGCTATGAGTAGGACTTCAGTATTTTTTAATCTTTTACCTAAAGTTTTGTTCCTAAGTTGTGATAAAGACCAAAAAAGATAAAGTCACATAAGTATGTAAAAAAAAGGGAAAACAGGAGGGTAACAAAGATAAAAATACAATCAATTTGAAAGGCAGTGTTTCATCTATATGTTAATAATGGTATGAGTTCAGGACTTAGGAAGCAAGATAACTAAATGGTAAGCTTCTACTCCAAATGTTCCAGAATATACAGACACAGTTACCATGAATTACAGAATTGAGATTTGGATACCAAGAGTTCTCAGTCTTTTCCTCAGCATAGTATTAGGTGACTGCCAGCTTCAGAATGCCCTCCCTTTCACCACTCACATAGACACACACAAAGGAATACTTGGAAACAGAGCAGGGCTTCCAGTATCTCATAAATACAATGACAGATTTCCCAAGAATTATACTCAGGGTTAGAGGAAACCAAGGATGGAGAATGGTCTTAAAAAGAAAATCCATAAAGAGATATCTGACCCTAACCTCGGCTACCAGAGCTACAGAGAAGAGAAACAAAGACTTTGTTATAAAGAAGACATTAAAACAAACACATGTACAACATTGATAAGCATTTTGCTCAAAGGGAGAAAAGAACGGGAAGGGCTGAAAGTCTCCACACAAACCAATCTTTTTGATGAAAACATATTTCCTTTTTTCTTCTGGTCTCCTCTATAAGACAGTGCACAAAGTGCTCATTTATATTTTCTTTGTTTTCATCCCAAAGCTAGAAGATCAAAGAGTTAATAAAACCTCCTAGCTATAGAAGGTCATTACAAAACTAAATGCAGCAATTCAAAGTGGAAAATAGAATGAATGCCAAGGAGATGTTTAACGAAGTAACATTCTAGATGTATTCTTTGAAGAACATTTGCAGACTCGTTTGATTGCTTTAGAGCGCACAGGGAACAATGCGGCTGCATGGAGCTAACATTGACTGATGGTCGCATTCTGCCGAACCAAAGCCAGGCTGCTTAGAATCACAAGTATATTTGATATGGAATAGTGGAAATATTCATGAGTATTTTGCATAGCAAAATAGTATTAAAAACTTCCACCTTTTCCCCCTTGAGCCTAATTAAATGCCCAAACATAAGACATGAGTCTATTCATTGGAAAAATAACTTAAAGCACTATTTTTCCAAAAACTGACGAAGTTGGATGGCAAGATAAGGGATTAGCTTAATGCTTCCCATTAGCTATTGAGATCCTCTTTTTTCTTCTTCTTTTTTTGCTTTTTAGTGCTGACATCCTTATAATGGGAACAAATACAGAATACAAAAGGGTGGCTTTGGAAATCATCAAAATCACCACATTGATTTATTCAAAAGAGATGGGCTGATACACTGGTCTTGCATTACAATGTGACATGCTAGAGTTTGCCATTCACTGTATGCTGTCATCTAAATGTTTGCGTTCCCCCAAAATTCTTATGTTGAAACCTAATCCTCAATGCAATAGTATTGAGAGGTAGGGCCTTTAAGAGTTGATTAGGTCGTAAGGGCAAAGACCCCATGAATGAGATTAATGCCCTCACAAAAGAAGCCCAAAAAAGTTTGCCCCTTCATCCACGTAAGGACCCACCTAGAAGTCACCATCTATGAAGCAGAAAGCAGGCCCTCAGCAGACATGACATCTCCTGGTGCTTTGATTTGGACTTCCCAGCCTCTAGAACTGTGAGAAATAAATTTCTACTGTTTATGAATGACCGAGTTGAAGGTATTTTTTGATAGCAACTCAAATGGACTAAAATATTGTAGCCCTGAGATCTCAGCATTAGGGCCTATTAAGCAGGTTTCTTCCTGGAAAAGAAACAGCAGAACATCTTAGAACATCAGAAGTGCCCATCCTGTTGGTAGGGCCAAGGTTATGTGGCAACATGGATGCCAAATGATAGAGGGTATTTAAGGTCTCCTACTGAGGTCTAATCAAATGATGTTTTTCCCACTATTTGAAAACTTGGGGAAAACTTGTTTTCATATTGAGGTAAAAGGAGATCTTTCCTAGGGTAGTTTGAGGGTCATGTTGAGGTAAAAGAAGATTTTCCTAGGGTAATTTAGGGATGGATTGAAGACTGGCATAGCTAGGTATTCACATAACTATTTTATTCAGGAGAGCATAATTTTTGTTTAAAAAAAAGCATAGAAATATTTAAATAACACAGATTAAGCTTTAAGCAATTAAGCTTTTTTAATTATTTGGGGCAAATAACTGCCTTAATTTCACTATCAAATGAATCTGTTTTGAAGTGCCATTGAAAGTTGTGCTGATGCCAATAAACAGTCTTTTTGTTTTTCTTTTTGCATCAGTGATGCATGTCACCTTCCTGCGAGGCAACCAGTTTGCAGATATGGTCAGAGGGGAAATTACTGGACAACATAATGAAAAGGGGGCATAAGTCAGCCAGTTCTCTCAATCCTAGGAAAGGAAACTTCCCTTCTGCTTATGAAAGAGGACGATTGTGCTCAGTACCACTTATCCAGTGCCAACAATCTGGTAAACCCTCTATTCAGTGCTATACCAGGGCTCAGCAAGGTGACCTGGAGTTTGGCGCCGAGGTCAGGGAAAGGTCACTGACTGAAAAATGAAACTAGTCAAAAGAAAAGAATCCTAGGAATGGGTGAGGTTACTCATCCACTATAGTAACCCAATCTAAAAGATGGCATAGAAAGTATTTTTTTTAATCCGGTAGCATAGTGGTTAGGGGAAAAAATAAAAGAGAAAGAAAGGGTTTTTTAATATTCTAAATTTTTTTTTTAAATATTCCAAATTCTAAGCCTTTAAATAATCCTACTGGTCCTTGCAAGCTCATCCTAGGATACTTTGAAGTGTGGCTGTAAGAATCAGCGTTTTGTCACTAAAATGCCTACAGACTTTCTCTATTTTTTTTTTTACTTATGCTTTTTAGGTTCATCAGTTCCCCGCTTCCCTCACTGTTTTTCCTCCTCATCACCACCACTGCAATTTCAAAACTAAAAATCAGATGCTGGTTATGAAGACACCATTACCCTGTTATTTGAAACTTGATCTGAACTAGCTGGTTGACTTTCCGCTCCTCAACATCTTCCTGGTGCCTCCCCGTAAAGGCAGCATGTCCAACACATGCCGGCATGTGGACCTTAGTTGGTCATGATATGCCAGGAGTGCCCATTTTAAATAAGCCCTTTTAAGGTTAAAATAACTTTAATGTTTGGCATATTTATTTGCCCTTTCATAGCTTAGCTTATGAGATGTAGACGAGTGCTTATAGGGTGCCTGGAATGGAAAGAGGCTACAGGATGAAGGACCATGGGTTCAGGGTTGCATATTTTCAGCTTTTCCCTCCTCCAAAAAAGAAAAAAAAAGATCAATGACATTTCTTTTCCTGGACGGCAAAATGAAAACATTTCATGAATAAATCCACAAATAAAATGACATCACTTTAAAGATGTGAAAAAACTAGGTGTACTTTGAAAAAGATTTTCATTTTAAATCGGTAGCCAGAAGCAGATATGTACAACTAAAATGTTTACTATTCATCTGATTTCTTTTTCTAAGAAACGCAAAAATGATGACGTTAGAAAGTATTCAAGTAATTCTCTTCAGTGTGTAGAAGGATGTAGGATTTTCAACTTCCTTTTGTTTTATATTTGTTGTCAAGAATTCATACAAGAAAGTCAATTTTATACAAAATAATTTTACAAAATTACTTTTAAGATAGTCAATTTTCATAGATCAACTTCAGTAGGTCATATATCTTTTAATATGAGCTCCTTAACTTTATTAGTGAATTAAAAATTATTTATCTTGTAAAACAATAAATTAAAAACAGAATTAGAATGTCTTTGGTTTATATAGCCACAGTATTAAGTTAAAATAGGATAATGCATGTTGTACAAAGAGAAATGTAAATGGGGCCTAAAAGAACATTTTTAAGTCAGTTTGACATTAAACATTGAATAGAAAAGTTGACTTATCAAGTTAAGCAAGTCACTACATCACTCTGCTACAAGCAAACATTTCTTTGTAAATAAGGATGAACTGACAATGCTTGAAAGTATAGTTCATCAAAATCACAAGAAACTAAATATTATGAATGTGTAAAATTCCATGTTTATTTAATATCAGTTACACAGCCAATTTATTGAAACCAGACTTTGTAAAGACAAATAACATGTCTGATGAACATAAACAATATCATACAGTTGAAATTCATTCTGTACTTTCACCTGAATAAAGATATCATTATCCAAGAGTTTCAACAATAAAGGCCTTGCCTTGAATTGGCATGGCATCTCTCAGAGGTTCAGGGAAGCATAGGCCTCCATCCAACTCCAGAGAGGTTATCAGCTCTGCATCAAGGAACTTCAGTGATTAGTTTGTCCACACTTAGCTGCCATGGAACCTTCCCTCAGTATCTACATCAACTTCTGGTGTGGACGTTGTCACGGGCACCTTCTCAGAGGACATATCCAGAACTGGAGCTGGGTATTCCTGGGACAAAAAATATGCAGAAAATGTAAAAAGGTTTACTATAGTCACAGAGAAGTATGAGTGTTATACTACTTAATAATGATACCAACAAATATTAATTTTATTTTTATTGTTGCCTATATATATTAAGGTTTACTATGTGCCAGGCTTGGGTTAAGCACTTTACATTCACTAGCTCATAAAATGGACATCAGAACCCTATAAGTCCTAAAATTATCTCTGCTCCAGGGGCCAAGAACCTTGAAAAAGTGACAGAAGCAGGGTACCTTTTGTGTCGTAAAACACAGCCCAGGCAAGACTAGTAGCTTCCTTTGCCCGGTGTTGTGATGAACGAATAGTTCCCTCAAAGCTACTCACAACATTTTTTCTGCCCTGCATTTCTCTCTTTCATTCAAATTTATTTTTTAAATTGACATATAAAATGTTATGTATCTACTGTGTACATCATGATGTTTGGAAGTATATATACATTGTAGAGTGGTTAAACCTAGCTAATTAACAAATTTATTACCTCACGTAGTTATCACTTTTGTGGTGAGAACACTTAACATCTACCCTCTAAGCATTTTCCAAGATACAATCTATCATTAATTATAGTTGCCATGCTGTACAATAGACCTCTTGAACTTACTTCTCTGATCTAGCTATAAATATGCATTCTTTAACTAACGATATCTCCCCATCCTCAATCACCTAATCACCCCAGCATCTGGTAACTATCATTATACTTTCCATTTCTTTTCTTTCATTTTTTTTTCTTTGAGGTGGAGTTTCACTCTTGTTGCCCAGGCTGGAATGCAATGGCATGATCTTGGCTCGCTGCAACCTCTGCCTTCTGGGTTCAAGCGATTCTCTCACCTCAGCCTCCTGAATAGCTGGGATTACAGGCACCTGCCACCACACCCAGCTAATGTTTTTTTGTATTTTTAGTAGAGATGGGGTTTCACCATGTTGGTCAGGCTGGTCTTGAACTCCTGACCTCAGGTGATCCACCTGCCTCAGCCTCTGAAAGTGCTGGGATTAGAAACATGAGCTGGCCTGTAATCCCACCACTTTGGGAGGCTGAGGCGGGTGGATCATGAGGTCAAGAGATCGAGACCATCCTGGTCAACATGGTGAAACCCCATCTCTACTAAAAATACAAAAAATTAGCTGGGCATGGTGGCACGTGCCTATAATCCCAGCTACTCAGGAGGCTGAGGCAGAATTGCCTGAACCCAGGAGGCGGAGGTTGCGGTGAGCCGAGATCGCGCCATTGCGTTCCAGCCTGGGTAACAAGAGCGAAACTCTGTCTCAAAAACAAAAACAAACAAACAAACAAACAAAAAAAAGCATGAGCCACCGTGCAGGGGCTTATACACCCCACTTCTATGAAATCACCTATTTTAGATTTCACATCTAACAGATCATGCAGTACTTGTCTGTGTCTGGTTGATTTTATTTAACATAACACCCCCCAAGTTAATCCATGTTGTCACAAATAACAGGATTTCCCTTTCTTTTATGACTGAATAGTACTCCTTTGTGTGTATATATACCATATTTTCTTTATTCATTCCACTGTTGATGGGCATTTAGATTGATTCCATATCTTGGCTATTGTGAATAGTGCTGCAATAAACATGGGAGTGCAGCTGTATCGTCAACATATCAATTTCCCTTTTTTCTGGATGTGTATTCAGTAGTGAGATTGCTGGATCATATGGTAGTTCTATTTTGAAGTTTTTGAGGAACTTCCTTATTGATTCTGTAATTGCTGTATTAATTTAAATTCCATCAACAGTGTGCAAGGGTTCTCTTGTCTCCACATTCTCACTAACACTTGTTATCTTGCTTTTTTGATAATAGCCATCCTGATAGGTGTAAAGTGATATCTTATGTTTTTTCATTACAGTAAAATGTTTCATTACAGTGAAATGTTTTTTCATATACAGTACCTGTTGGCCATTTGTATGTCTTCTACTAAAAAAAAAGGTCTATTCAGGCCTTTTGTCCATTTTTTAATCAGGTTGTTTTCTTGCTATTGAATTGCTTTTATAGAGGCCAGAGAACTAAAGTTCTTGATATTCTAGGAAGATCTCTTTATGTCTCTCTGATAATATTTTTCTTTTCCTTACAATTTTTATATTTAAAACCACAACACAGTTTCTCTTTGCTGCAAGGAGTTGCCATGTGATGGATTCTGACCAACAAGATAGAAGCTGAGGTTGCTAACTGGGACTCCTTAAAACACTTTTAAAAAGAGACAGACTCATGCTCTCCTCACCCTTCTTCTCTGCCCATTTTGAATTGTCTATCTTTAGTCTTCTTGACACATGAAAACATTATTTTCTGCTAGGCCATGTTAATTTGGTTTTCTGCTACTTGCAGCTGACTGTACTGATTATCTAAAACTGCATTATAAAGTTTTGTGACTAATTAGGGGGTGGGAGTAATGATCACTAATATTCGCTAAGTAAAAGGATAGATGATTGAATTGTATATCTTAATCGTGGTATATTCTGTACCACATTTTTGCAATAAATTAATGTTGAATGAGTTTCTTTCTATTTGATACTAAACACTCGCACATCTGAAATAGCTGTCAGTATTTCTCCTTGCTGAAAGTACACAGATAAAAAATAAGATAAGCCGTCTGGGCCATGTGTACCCAAAGAATGGCTATAGCTCTTACCCTGATCAGAATGTTCCACAAACTAGTACTGAACACGCTAAGGGCCCAACAGAGAATAAAAGGAAGAAATCTAGGAGAGAAAATAGGGAATTTTAGGAGAAGGTGGGATACTCAAATTTTAAGAAGATTTTTCGATTAAATTGAATACAACTTATTTTCTAATCTCCAGTTAATGATTGAAATCTGATTTCCAACACTTATTGGGTATGTGATCTTAGACAAGGTTGTTTCACCTTTCTGAGGTTACCATATTTTTTTAACCATAAGGTCAATATTCTACAATCGATCTCATAGTATTGTTTTGAGGATTAACTAAAACAATGGCTGTGAATTGCCTAGTACTGTGCTTGGCACATAATATAAAGTTAGCAGATTTTCATTCCCTCTCTGCCTCCCCTCTACCCGATTCCTCACTGCTCATCTCCATTGGCAGATGAATGACTTTAAAGACATCTGTCTCGGGGCGCGTTGGCTCAAACCTGTAATCCCAGCACTTTGGGAGGCCGAGGCGGGTGAATCACGAGGTCAAGAGATTGAGACCATCCTGGTCAACATGGTGAAGCCCTGTCTCTACTAAAAATACAAAAAAATTAGCTGGGCATGGTGGCGCGTGCCTGTAATCCCAGCTACTCAGGAGGCTGAGGCAGGAGAATTGCCTGAACCCAGGAGGCGGAGGTTGCGGTGAGCCGAGATCGCGCCATTGCCCTCCAGCCTGGGTAACAAGAGCGAAACTCCGACTCAAAAAAAAAAAAAAAAAAAAAAAAAAAAAAAAAAAAAAGACGTCTGTCTAATCTCTGAAAGCATTTTTCCTTTTCTTACCTCACAACTCAGTCACTATACAAAGACATCATTTCGTTAGACACAGATACTAGTGAAAAGAATGCCTCCGACAAGGTTGTAAGTTTCTTGAAAGCAGTAACCATGACTTAAAATGCCTATATCACTTACATAACTTGAGTTTCTAAAGAATTTCCAGCTACATTATCTGAAAAGAAAAGAATTTTGAGCTATTTGATTTTTAAATAGTCTTTTTAAAATATACATTTTATTGCATTTTAGGTTCTGGGGTACATGTGAAGAATATGCAAGATTGTTGCATGGGTACACATATGGCAATGTGGTTTGCTGCCTTCCTCCCCATCACCTATATCTGGTTTTTTTCCCCATGTTATCCCTCCACGACTCCCCACCCCCCGCTGTCCCTCCCCTAGTTCCCCCCTACAGACCCCATTGTGTGATGCTCGCCTCCCTGTGTCCATGTGTTCTCATTGTTCAACACCCGCCTGTGAGTGAGAACATGCTGTGTTTGATTTTCTGTTCTTGTGTCAGTTTGCTGAGAATGATGGTTTCCAGGTTCATCCATGTCCCCACAAAGGACATGAACTCATCGTTTTTTATGGCTGCATAGTTTTTATCAATCCAAATGACTCTCGTTTTTCAAGATACAATCTTGTCAGTATTTACCACCGATTAAGCACAATGCTTGAGGACCCACAAAGAAGTTCTGAACATAGACAAACCCATATTTTTAATGATAACAAGAAGGCATACCAAAAAGAAAAGAACCCCAATATAACATATAATATAATGGTTGCTTACTATTCACTATTCACTATGCTAAGCATCTTCATACATTACCAATAATCCTTTCTGAAACTCTGCAAAGCAGGTATTGCTAGCTCCATATTATGGAAAGAAAAACCAAGGATCCAAGACTTGATCAGCACTAACTGCTAAGTGAATCCAGAATGCCTTAGCCAGAGTGTGAATTCGTATCTTTATGTTCCAGTGTTTGAGTTCTTTGTACTTACACACTGCAGAGCAGAAGACATGCAGATTGTAGATTTCTGGGGAAGAAAAGTAAAAAATATCAACCATATAGGTTTTTTGTTTTGTTTTGTTTTTTGTTTGTTTGTTTTTTGAGGCAGAGTCTTGCTCTGACGCCCAGCCTGGAGTGCAGTTTTTGGCATGATCTTGGCTCACTGCAACCTCTGCCTCTCGCGTTCAAGTGATTCTCCTGCCTCAGCCTCCCGGGTAGCTGGGACTACAGATGTGTGCCACCATGCCAGGCTAAATTTTTGTATTTTTAGTAGAGATGGGGTTTCACCTTGTAAACCAGGATGGCCTCAATCTCCTGACTTCGTGATCTGCCTGCCTTATAGAAAACAACATTTTGGGATCTTAATTATTCAGATCCATGGCATCGAAATTAATTGTTGTCTATACAATAAGCAATAAAATAACAAATATTTTTAAAGCAACATATAAAGTTCTCACTTAATCTTTACAACATTTCTGTAAGGTAGGTATTATTACATCTTCATATGAACAGATGTTGAAATTCAGAGAGAGAATGACTTTTCTAGATAACAAACCTTAAACTCACACCCTGGCCTCGTGATGTATTCTAAAGTTCTTTCCACCACACCACAATATTATACTTTCTGTGTTATTTTGCTTGAATTTCAATGAGCAAAATAAATAAATGAAGAGATGAAGGGTGTTATGGAGTGGCTCTGTGTGCCCACCCAAATCTCATCTCAAATTGTAATCTCCATGTGTCGAGAGAGGGACCTAGTGGGAGGCTATTGGATCTTAGGGATGGTTTCTTCCATCATATTTTCATGATAATGAGTTAGTTCTCACAAGATCTGATGGTTTAAAAGTGTGGCACCTCCTTCTTTGCTGTCTTTCACTCTCTTCTGCCATCATGTAAGACATACCTCGCATCCCCTTCACCTTCTGTTATGATTGTAAGTTTCCTGAGGCCTCCCCAGCCATGCAGAACTGTGAGCCAATTAAATCTCTTTCATTTATAAATTACCCAGCCTCAGGTAGTTCTTTATAGCAGTGTGAAAACAGACTAATACAGAAAATTGGTACCAGGAGACAAGCACTATTATAAAGATGATCTGAAAATGTGAAAGTGACTTTGGAACTGGGTAACAGACAGAGGTTGGAACAGCTTAGAGGGCTCAGAAGAAGAAAGAAAGATGTGTGAAAGTTTGGAACTTCCTAGAGACTTGTTGAATGGATGTGGCCAAAATAATGATAGTAATATGGACATTGAAGTCCAGGTTGAGGTGGTCTCAGATGGAAATGAGAAACTTATTGGGAACTGGAGCAAAGGTCATTCTTGATATGCTTTAGCAAAGAGACTGGCAGAATTTTGCCCCTGCCCTGGAGATGTGTGGAACTTTAAATGTGAGAAAGATGAGTTAGGGTATCTGAGAGAATAAATTTGTAAACAGCAAAGCATGAAGATGTGACCTAGTTTTTTCTGAAAGCATACAGTCATATGTACTCATAAAGAGATGGTTTGAAATTGGAACTTACATTTAAAAAGGGAGCAAGGCATAAAAATTTAGAAAATTGGCAGCCTAACCATGTGGTAGAAAAGAAAAGCCCATTTTCTGGGAAGAAATTCAGGCTGGCTGCAGAAATTTGCAAAATTAATGAGAAACCAAATGTTAATAACTGAGACAATGGGGAAAATGTCTCCAGGTCATTTCAGAGATCTTCATGTCAGCCCCTCCCATCACAGGCCCAGAGGCTTCGGAGGGAAAAATTATTTCGTGGACAGGGCCCAGAGCTCTGCTGCTCTGTGCAGCCTTGAGACATGGCACCCTGCATCCCAGATTCTCCAGCTTCAGCTATGGCTAAAAGAGGCCATTGCACAGCTCAGGCCATTGCTTCAGAGGGTGCAAGTCCCAAGCTTTTGTGGCTTCCACATGATGTTGGGCCTGTGGGTATGCAGAAGACAAGAGGTGAGCTTTGGGAACCTCTGCCTAGATTTCAGAAGGTGTATAGAAATGCCTGGATGTCCAGGCAGAAGTCTGCTGCAAGGGGAGAGGCCTCATGGAGAACCTCTACTAGGGCAGTGTGAAGGGGAAATGTGGGGTTGGAGCCCCCACACAGATTCCCCACTGGAACACCACCTAGTGGAGCTGTGAGAAGAGGGCCACCATCCTCCATACCCTAGAATGGTAGATCCACTAACATGTTGCACCATGAGCTTAGAAAAGCCACAGGTACTCAATACCAGCCTGTAAAAGCAGCCACAGGGGCTGTACCCTGCAGAGCCACAGGGAAGAGCTTCCAAAGACCTTGGGAGCCCACCTCTTGCATCAGCATGATCTGGATGTGAGACATGGAGTCAAAGGAGTTTATTTCGGAGGATTACAATTTAATAGCTGTCCTGCTGGATTTCAGTTTTGCATGGGGCCTATAGCTCCTTTGTTTCGAACTATTTCTTTCTTTTGGAATGGAACATTGCCTATACCCCCATTGTATTTGGAAGTAACTTGTTTTTTTTTTCTTATTTTACAGACTCATAGGTGGAAGGGACTTGCCTTGTCTCAGATGTGACTTGGACTTAATGCTGGCATGAGTTAAAACTTTGAAGGACTGTTGGAAAGGCATGATTGATTTTGAAATGTGAAAAGGACATGAGATTTTGGAGGGACAGGGGGTGGAATTATATGGTTTGGCTTTGTATTGCCACCCAAATCTTACCTTGAATTTTAATCCCCCCCACGTCAAGAGAGGGACCTGGTGAGAGGTGATTGGATCATTGGGGCAGTTTGCCCCACACAGTGGTTTATCACAAGATCTGATAGTTTAAAAGTATGGCACTTTCTTCTTTGCTCTTTCTCTCCTGCCACCATGTAAGATATGCCTCCCATCCTCTTTGCCTTCTGCCATGATCGTAAGTTTCCTGAGGTCTCCCCAACCATGCAGAACTGTGAGTCAATTAAACTTCTTTCCTTTATAATTTACCCGATCTCAGGTAGTTCTTTATAGCAGTGTGAAAATGGACAAATACAAAGGCATGGACTAATCACTGTCGTTAGCCCTTCTTACTTACATCATCTAAATTACTTGCTTCTGAACAAATACTTTTTTTCAACAGGTGTATTCTGAGAAGTCATTTTGATAAAGTATAAATTCAATAAGGCAAGTCTTCCACTGAGCATGCTTGGACAAGTAGAGGTTTCCTAAAGGTCTTTAGTTTGTGCTTGGTGTTCAGCATGTCCTTTTTCTCCTCCTTAATGTTTGTTTTCAAATGAGCAGTGAAAATTCACTTTAAGGGCTAGAATAGCTCTAGGGTATTTAACACATGCTGAAACTTATGTTTAGGTCACCAGTTAAGATCCAAAAATATATGGTTCTCTCTTCTGCTACTCGTGATTTTAAGCAGGAAGACCAGACCAATATCTTTAAACTGGCATGTACTGTCATAAAACCATTCCTCCCTACCTTGATTGAAGGTACTGGTGAGGAATCACCTAGGGTTGTTACCACTGAGAACTAGCAGAGCATTACCCATCATTCACTCCAATGACACATGGTATGTCTCTTATGCTATTAGAAGCAGGACAGCTGGATATAAGCAACCAGGTGAGGTGGGATGACACATATTCCTTGAAAAAAAAATCTTGAGTCTGGGAAAGGTGGGATTATGGTGAGCAGCAGAAAGAACAGAAAAGTGTAGGACACAAAGAGGAAAGACAATGATCCAAGTTTGGGCTAAATTAGGACAGAAAGAATGATCCAACGGATCAATAGCTTAACACGTGAGAGAAAAGGGGTCAAATGTCAAGAGTATCAACTCTGAAGAGTAGTGAACCCTAGATAATAAAGGTGAAGTTCAAAGCAAAAGGCACTCTACTCTGTTATTCTTAATTATCCTTAGTTACCTTTTTATTATCTGTAAGTGTTATAAACATTGTCTTCAGGTATTACTAAGAAAAGATGGTAAATTAGGAAGACCCAATAATATTTGTAGTTAATATCTGGTTCCTACAGTGATGTACCAGTGTGCATCAAAATTTAGAATCTGAAAGGGCTCCTTACCATTTGGATGTGCCAGACAGTGCATTTTTTTTTCCTTCTCAAACCTTTGTTTGCCGTTGTGCAATACCTCATTAGCAAGAGTATACACTTTTATTTTACTGTTCTCTGTAACAAAATCATTACTAATTTAATAATTGCAGCAAACTTGTGAGATCAAATTTATTATTATCCACATTTTACAAATATGGAAACAATGCAAGAGAAAGCCCTGGTGACTTTCCCAAGTGTGTAGTTAGTTAGTAAGGTTAGGGTTTAAACTAGGGTGACTTTTAAGTGTGTAATTAGTAAATTTAGGGTTTAAACTAGGGTAGCCTTCTCCACATCCTTCTTCCTAAGCACTACACAATAATGTCTTGCTTAGATATTTCACGCAATTAAAATATTTTAGCCTTCTAAGGATAAACCTTCAGTACATAGTTATGTTTCTAAGAATTTAGTGAGCCCATCACTGACCTAAAAAACCAAAATTGTTTTGTATTATAAATCTATGATTTAATTCCTAATCCATTTAGGTAAGAAAATTATATATTTTAGAAATAAAAGATTATAAATTCTTTTATCTACTTAATGATTGTTATAGAAATATGAAAATTTTATGAAGAACTTAAGAATTATAATATTTAAATGGTTTTGTTCAAAAAGCTAAGCCAGAACTAAATAGGGCACCTCTTTGAGGAATGTCTAGTTTACAAATAATAAAAGATTCCTATATTCCTGCCACCATTTCTGGGCACTGCAAACATTGGTTGTATTAATGAAAATGGTACTTCTGTTGGTGGTATTTCAAAAAAGGAAGCAGAATCTGTACTTTGGAGCTGAACATAAATACAATCAGAAAAGATGATGAACTAAATCATATTTACAAAAGGATTTAAAATAATGGCTCATGAGTTCTGTAGAATATGTTTTCCCTTTTTAACATAGAATCACATATAGTATCTTATTGGTTCATTTTTTGGTGTCATTTATGCTATAAATCTCCTTGCTAGATAGGAAATCTAAGCCATATCATCATCATTCTTCAAATTAAGCTCACTGTTCTTGCTTGGTGATTGGATGAAATAAAATCTA
This sequence comes from Aotus nancymaae, assembly GCF_030222135.1. Classification (NCBI taxonomy): domain Eukaryota; kingdom Metazoa; phylum Chordata; class Mammalia; order Primates; family Aotidae; genus Aotus; species Aotus nancymaae. The sequence goes on along the minus strand of NW_026988425.1, from coordinate 80,665,254 downwards.
AAGATTACTTAATTTACTTCATTTCATTGTTAAATCAGAATTTAAATCAGTGGCAATTAGAAAGGCAAATTCCTAAAATTTATGGCATGATCAGGGAGTATATGCATGGAAGTGTGCGTGTGTGTGTGTGTCTTTGTGTGTATACGTATCTGTGTGTAGTTTAAGCATGTGCCCAACTGGAGACTATTGCAGTAATGACAAATATTTGGTAGAAGAGACTGGTAAAAAGGGGAAAAAAAATTAAAATGAGGTGAACTTTTTCTCTATTGCATATTTATCTACCAAAGTCATAGAAAACCTAAACTCATTTTAGGCTTCTTGAAAAGTAATTCAAAAGCTGATTTAGCATCTCTTATAAGATATGCACATATGGCTGGAATGCTGAACATCACATTGAAAAAAAGCAACTTTCTACACTTTTTCCCCCAAAACCCTATTCTGACTGTATTGGTCTGCTTGGGCTGCCATAACAAAATACTATAGGCTGGGTGGCTTTAATAACAGAAATTTATTTTTTCACAGTTATGGGGGCTGGGAAATCTAAGATTTAAGTATTGGCCCATTTGGTTTCTGCTGAGGGCTCTCTTCCTGGCGTGCAGACTGCCACCTTCTTGCTATGGCCTCACAGGGGACAAAAGCATTCAGTTCATAGCACTGACCAAAAATTGTTTCCAGGCAATTCTGATGAGCAAAGTCTGACTATATTAGCCTGAAGTTTTTCTGAAATATTTCTGATCCACACAGCTCAACTTTTCATCTCTGGCCTTACTAGAAGCATAAACTTTCTGGCTATACATCCCAGATATACGTTATCCAAGCAAACACCATAATAAAGTACAATAGAAGAGTGTTCCTCAAAATGTGATTCAAGAATTCCTGAAGTTCTGTGAAAATTCTATGTAGTCTATGGGTGGTCTCTGTGTTATGTAAAATCGTCAATTTTGAGTGGTAATGTCCATCCTTTTTGTTCTGACATGAGCCAATAATTTACTCATCAGATATAGTAGAATTAGATGTTAGTTCATTATTGCATCATCAAAAAGAGCACTAATTCTGATGAATTACTTTCACAGGTACAGCTGGAATAGGAAAGATAGGCAGTGGATTCTTTGGCTTCATCCAAGTGGGCTGAAGATTGAAGTATTTTTCCAGTCATATTCTTGAACACCTACTTTCATGGCATTCTGACATTTCCAGACTACTGAAGATATGATGATTAACTGATCCTACATTTGATGAGAAAAAAGTTTGCACATTCTAAAGAAGATAGGTTTCAAATGACTATAAAAGGTATAATTTCCACTGAAGTGATGTCTCTTAATCTTGATCCTTAACCATACTCATTGCCACAGTACCCTCCAAAAAGGAGCATAGTTCAGAAAGTCTTCAGACTGCCTTTCAGCACGTTAACATATTCTTCACAATCCCACAATAAGAGCACCTTAAGTGCAGGGATATTTTTCTTTCTTTCCTTTCTTTCTTCTTCCTTTCCTTCCTTCCTCCCTCCCTTCTCCCCTACCTCCCTCTCTCTCTCTTTCTTTTCTTTCTCATCCCCAGTGCTTAAGAATTTGTTCTATAGAAGTCTATTTGAACGAATGCATGGAGATACCTAAATTGAATGATTTGCTGTAAAGCGATACTTCATCACCTATATGTAAAATTACTATCATAAGGAAAGTGAAAAAAAAACATTAAAATGTACAACCATGTCGAACCATGTCAAAATGTCTGCTAATATAAAGAGCTCTTCTCACTATCTTATATAATCATTTACAACAGAACAGTGGCCTCCAGTTTCATATCATTGCACCCCTGCCTAACATATATGATTCCATGTGAATTTAGAAAGCCGCTTTCAATCCCAAGGTTTAGACTCACTAACTTTAGGCTTCAGTGCCCAATTCTATGAAGTTTTAGAATAGCATCTACATTATAGTACTCAAGCATCTTACAACATGCCATTTGATGAGCGTGTTTTGGCAAAAAGTGACCAGTCTCTGTCACCATTCAGATCTCCTAATTTCAGCTCACTTCTCTACTGGCATCTCTTTGGCCCACCAGAGATTTAGGATGAAGAATATCATGAAAAGACTATTTAAGTCTGGTCACTGAAGCAATTAGACAGTGCATTAGATTAAAGTGATATCACTGTTATAACAAACTAGCTTTCTTATAGCACTGGAGAAAAGAAAATTTACTGATGAACTTTGGCTTCAAATCTCATAGAACTCTAATTTCAGTTTCATTTATCTTGAAATACTTTGAGATATTTACCTCCTGAGCTTAAAATGTCCAACTTTCATACTTCTGCACTTTTGCACAATTTTTTTCCTCTTTGTGAAATATTCCTACCTCTTCCAAGCAACAAATGGCAACTGAGTCTTCTGGGACCATATCCAGTATGGACTCTTCATGAAATCTTACCTAACTTCTTTACTAAAATATGTGCTTTAATTAATTTTTCTGACACATATTTCTCCTCAGTCCAGGCCCAAGGCCTGTGTCTTACTCATTTGCCTGTCCCTAACATTTAGTAGAGTATCTGACTGGTATATGTCAGGTACTCAGCAAACATAGGTTAAATGTAAATAGTTAATGAGTGCAACCACCTCCCAGACATTTCAACTTCTTCCTAAAGTGGCATATAAATTGAAATCATGATAGAGGAAGTCAACTTAAAATTTCATATTTATTATTATTAAAGAAGCTACTATTTTGGAAGGAATGAAAGATAAAAATATTTTCTCATTTGAACATTCCCAGGGAGGTCATGTCCTTATATTGTCAGAGTGGGCAAAATCAAAACACATTATTAAGGTCAGTTTAATTCTCATTGTCCTGGAGCCATTTAACATTTGATTCAATTATCTGCTTGTACCATGAATAAGGAAGAGGAAAATATATACAAAGTAAAGGTATTTACCTTGACAAAACCAAGTTTCAAACAATTCCACACTCTTCATTCTTTCCATGTTTATTATGTCTCTAAGAGGTCAATGTTAGAACAGATTTTAAACTCTTGGTCATTTCCTCAAGCAAATATTCCGAAACAAAGGATTCAATAACAATTTTCAATTTATAATATCTCACTACAAATTTTAATGTTTTTATAAATGAATTATTCAAGTTGCAATTAATAGTGGCTTCCTTTGATCATTATTTAAAGCTCTTTTAAGTACTTAAAGGATAATAGAGTATAACAAAATTCTTCTGTGATTGGTTAAAGAGCAAAGGTATGTGTGCTATTGACAATATGAAAAAAAATCTGCCAAGTGATTTTAATTAAGCCCAATAATGTGAACACATACTTGATGAGTAGGAGAACTAGGCAAGAAGCCAGTCATGGAGGATGACATGAAAGATGGGAGATCATTGAGTCTGAAACTCTGGAAGCAAAGATAAATGATTTTTTTTTTTTTTAACCAAAAGGAATCAGTACCTTTATGACTAACTTAATTGGCTTTTCCTCCATCAACTAGGGTATATTCTTTCCTCTCCTGAAGACTGTTTTCTTTTCTGTAAAGTGGGGCCATTGTAATATACTTCATAAATGACCAAGATAGGCAGACCTAAAATAATAGCACTTCCTTAACTCAGTCAGTTAGGGTAAAAGCTGAGATAGAGAATGGTACTGGGAATTGCATTGCAAAAGAAACATTTGGCTGGACACAGTGGCTGGTGCCTGTAATCCTAAAACTTCAGGAGGCCAAGGCTGGTGAATGGCTTGAGCCTAGGAGTTTGAGAGCAGCCTGGGCAATGTGGTGAAATCCCATCTCTACAAAAACTACAAAAATTATCTGGGTGTGTTGTGCATGCCTGTAGTCCTAGCTACTTGGGAGGCTGAGGTGGGAGGATCACCTAAGTCCTGGAAGGTTGAGGCTGCAGTGAGCTGAGATGGCACCACTGTACTCCAACCTGGGTGGCAGAGTAAGACCCTATCTCAAAATATAATAATAATGATGATGATAAAAAGAAATAAAAAGAAACATCTAAATGGGAGGCTGAATATTGGAGTCTATTCCAATTATGACACAACTATGAGTGACTTGGTGTTGATAAATAAGTAAATAGCTCTTTGTGTTGGATTCCTCCCTGATGAAACAAGGGAGATTTGCAATATATATAAAGCAGTTGACTCTTCTAAGCAAGAGCAAAGTCCTAAAAACAATTTGTGTGTTGTATAAACCAAATTAACTAACAATGACATGGATTGCTGAAGAGGCATTGTGGAATCCACATACAAATAGTGTTGCTTCTAGTCTACCCATCATCCTCTTTTCAGGAGAGATTACAGGAGAGACATTTATTTTTTACGTATTTTTATTATTTTTTAATTTTTTATTGTACTTTAGGTTCTGGGGTACATGTGCAGATCATGTAGGATTGTTGCATAGGTACATACATGGCAAGGTGGTTTTCTGCCTCCATCCCCCGCCTCACCCATATCTGGCATTTCTCCCCATGTTATCCCTCCCCAACCTCCCTACCCCCTGTTGTCCTTCCTCTATTCCCCCCCAACAGACCCCAGTGTGTGATGCTTTCCCAGGGGGGACATTTCTAAAGATTGGACACTTAAACTCTCAAATGACGTGGGCTGCATGATCTGATGCTATTGGATGAATGACAGTCTCATGAGTGAGTCAAGGAACTGTAAAGATGAATTTTAAGCCTTTGTGAAAATGGTTCACAAGTGATCACCAATTTCAAATGATTGTCATTTCTGTTTCTGTTCAGATATTCTGCATCAGAAACAGGTCTGCTCATGAATCCCTGCAAGAAAATCTAACAGAGCACAGCTGTCTTCCCTTTCCTGGTGAGCTGATGCCCAGGAATCTCCATTTTAGAGTCCATGTTGTGCATGGAGTGATGGTTCTTGGAATTTCCCAAGGACTGAAACTTCTCCAATGACTATTCAGCTGGGCTCTCAGAATCAGAAATAAACATGTCAGAGCCAGAGGGTGGGCCTGAAAATGGAAATCCTCAAGATGAGACAATGTTAGTTAGTTGGAAAGGGTGATATGTTTTCTATGTCCCTATTTCACAACCTGGGTGTGATTTAGACATTAAGATACACAGCCTAATTTCCCGTTTCAATCCTTAGTTTTGTACTTCCCTAACTGCTCTTAGTTATTTCTTTAGATAACCCAGTAAGATAATTGGTCCCATTATTTGAATAAAGAAAACTGAGGCAGAGCAAGGATAAAAAATTAGTTCCTGTCTGGCTGGGATTTTAAAATGTGTTAAATGTCTTACTGTTTCACCTCTTTCCATATACAACATTGATTTTAACAACCAATCAATTGATGAACCAGCTTGACTTTGCTGCCCACCTCTTCGTTCCCTCCACTCTGACAAGAGACAGGCTTCAATAAATAGATAAGTACAAAAGGTGATAAATGTTTTTAGTTTAATTTAATTTATTTTAATTTAATGTAATTTTTTGAGGCAGGATCTCACTTTGTTGCCCAGGCTGGAGTGCAGTGGGACAATAATGGCTCAGGGTAGCCTCAACCTCTTGGGCTTAAGAGATCCTCTTGCCTCAGCCTCTGGAGTAGCTGGGACTACAGGTGGCTGTCACTATGCTCAACTAATGCTTTTTAACATTTTGGCTGGGTGCAGTGACTCACGTTTGTAATCCCAGCACTTTGGGAGGCTGAGGTGGGCAGATCACTTGAGGTCAGAAGTTCGAGACCAACCTGACCAACACTGTGAAACCCCATCTCTACTAAAAATACAAAAATTAGTTGGGTGTGGTGGTGGGCACCTGTAATCTCAGCTACTCAGGAGGCTGAGGTAGGAGAATGGCTTGAACCCAGGAGGTGGAGTTTGTAGTAAGCCAAGATCGCACCATTGCCCTCCAGCCTGAGTGACAGCAAGACTCGATTTCAAAAAAAACCAAAAAACCAAAAAAAACAAACAAAAAAAACACCCTCAAATGTTTTATGGACACAGGGTCTCACATGTTGCCCAGGCTGGTCTTGAACTCCTGGCCTCAAACAATCCTCCCACCTCAGCCTTCCAAAGTGTTGGGATTATAGGCGTGAACCACTGCACCCAGCCAAACATGAAAGTTTTAAATTTTTTAAGTCAATTAAAGATTGACTTTTAAAAGTCCATTCTAATTCAGAAGTGACCATTCTGTCATTCTGAAATTCTGTTCTTTGTCCTGCGGAATGTTTGTTTACTTGGCTGGAGCATCCAATGTGGTTTGAATCCCTGCACAGTAGGAGGAAGTTGCTCCTGCATCCCTCTCAAACCTCACAGAAGCACAAAGATTTCACAGAAATCTGTAGATTTATTTCCTCAAGTGCATTTAATTATGATATTTTTAAGACACAGAATTTCCTCTTAATTTAAAGCTTTCTCTTTCTAGGAGCATTTTGGTTTTTCATTTCTGTAAAAGTCCATAGATTTTTTAAAATATTAATTAGAAAGTTAGTCTTGCCATGTTTCCAAGAATTCAAAACTCATAAACTTAAAACAAAACACACTTTTACTTTTGCAAACCAACCTCAAAAGAGAAAATAACCCTACTCTAGTTTTGAATTTAAATTTTATATTGAAGGAATTCTTACCCATTTGCCTTCTCACTAACTCAAGTCTCACAAATGACTTTGTTTTCCTAATATTTACAGTTCCTCTTCAATAACCTTGTCAAGTCAATCTTGTCATAATGTGGGGATAAAAAAGTAAAGTTTTATTGTTTTTCCAATTCAAACTTAATGCATATTGTTCACATAGTGATGGAAAAAAAGGCCATTTTGAAAAAATGATTCAAGCTGTCAAATAAAGTGAAAACACCTACTTGGTAAGTGGCCTGCATGCTGCAGCCCTGATTTTATGATTTTCTGACCTCTCTGGGCTTTGGATTTCCCATCTGTCCAGTGAGGGAGTAGGTTGTCAACTCCCCAAGCTATAGTCATTCCCACAGCAGCCTTGTGCTTTTTACCATGTCACTGACTACAGCCATTATGTAATACTTGCACTGCTATATTCACTGCACTAATTTTCACTTAATGTTTGTCTTTAAACTAACTCTATTTTTATTTTTAACTTTAAGCGTGTTTTAAAAGGAAGCTTTATGTATCTGCCATTTTAGAAAGTGTCATCCATATAGTTGGTAACCCAAAAAAATCTGTTTTAATGAAAACCATACAGTATTATTAAATTCTGGCTCAACATAGTTATCTGCTGAAGACGCTGAGCCTGAGGCTTGTCTTCTATTTCTCAAAAAGGAAGATAAAAGTGTTAGAGACTTCTTTGTTAGCACCAGACTGAGACTTTCTTCTTGATATAATTAGAAGTCTCAAAAAACCTGAAAGAGGCTAATTTTCTCGTTGTGTTATTCACTATCCATATGCTTCCTAAAATTATCTTGTACACATTAGTGATCCATATTCCTCATCCCAGAAAAAAAACTGGGCTGGATGTTGTCCTTAACAGTTTATTATATTGCAGATCAGTAATTTCAGTTACAGACACACAAAAGACACAGAAGTACAATTCTCTGCTGGTGCTTCAAAAAGCTGAAACACAAACATCTTGTAAAAAGAGTTGACTCCTCTCTACTCCATGACTCTGGGTAACTTGTTCGGACACGAAAAGGTAATAAGGAAGTGTGAATAAGAGCAAGAATGAGAATCCAACTGGTCAATTTGATTTGGTTGTTGTAAAAGACCTTTAACAATCAGATTGAAAAATATCATTAAATCAGTCAAAACTATTTTTGTCAGAGCTGAAAGGCAAATGCTGGGATCAATTTGACGAGTAGTTGTATTTTAATAGAGAATTGATGCAGTTTGGGTAATAACTTGTTCTAACTACAAGTAGCCATTCATAGAGTAAAAGTGAATCTTTCAAAAGCTGAAATAACTATTTCTGCTGTACTTATTCATAGTTTTGTTTGTATGTTTGGTTTTCTGCCTTAAGCTTATATAGTTAGACACAAAGTAAAACTTCAGTTCAAAAACTTTATTTTCCCTTTTGTTTCCCCTTTGCTGGCTAGAGTTACCCAAAAGACCAAAGTTTAGAGTCTTTTCATTATCCAGCATGAAGTAAAAATAATAACTAAAGCAGACTCATACTGAAAGTAACAATAGAAAATTAGTGGGATAATTCACTGCTTTTTGTTTTGTTATTACTTCTACTGCCACATAAAACAGCATAATGGCAATTGACATATCAATATTTTTAATACTCTGTTTTACTTGGAAACCTATCCATCTCCCCAGGTCTTAAAGACAATTTCTAAGATTAAAGCTGGTGTTAGCCATTTCTGACATTCACTTCTGAGAAGGAGATGGGTGGCTCACCTTCGCCAGAAGCAGTCTCAAAAAATCACCATGGCATCTGCCACGATGAGAGGATTTTCAGTTTGTGTAAGCTTCAGTTGCTCCTTTACGCCTTCACCTGCTTAATTCCTACTTTACCCTGTCTAGAGAAAAAAATAAATGAACACAGTCTGGGTCCACAGACTGCAAGGCAAGTTCCCCACAGGATCTGCAAAATCAGACCCTGGGTTGGATCTTAAAATTCTGGGACTTGGTGTTGTGGAGAACAGTGGCCTGGGAATCAGGAGCCCTGGGCTCCAGGTCCAGCTCTACCACTAACTGTGTGACATTGAGTAACTCTCCTGTATTTACTGGTCTTCAGTATCCCCATCTCTAAGGGAAAAGGCGAGAAGGGATCTAGACTGTCATTTCTTGCTCTAACATTCCATGATTCTGTCTACTTCCTATAGCGTTACAGTAGTTGTCTAGTGTTAAAATATACTGTCCAATAATCTCAGACTTCAGAGTAGCAACCCATTGTGGTTAAAAGTTTTAAAAAGACCAGGCAGCATGAACTCTCATCAAGTCATGCATTTTATTAAGGAATTAATGATAGTCTCACAACTAGATAGATACTGTGATTTTGATTGGCTGGTTAACTCATTGACTCTACTACGTATTGACTTTCAGGAAGTTAGAGAATAATATAGACCTAACCATTAAGCAGTTGATCTTCAAATACACTTGTTTTTTTGTTAATTGCATTTTAATTGTAGTGTGGCTAAAATTCCAGAGATAAATATCTTCCTTTATGTGAAGTCCTCAGGGAACAGTAGCATTTATACATTTATCATTAAAATAAACATGGCTATTTAAGCAAAAATTATGCATAAAAATGCTTTTGAGTGACTATGCCAATATATGCCTTCATATCTAGTTAATTTTGTTTTGTTTTGTTTTTTAAAGAGACAGGATCTCTCTCTGTCTCCCAGGCTAGAGTGCAATGGAGTGATCATAGTTCACTGCAGCCTCAAATTCCTGGGCTCAAGGATTCCTCCTGTCTCAGCCACCCAAGTTTCTGGGACTACAGGCATATACCACCACACCTGGCTAATCCTTAAAAGTTTTTGTAGAGACAATGTCTCACTATGTTGCCTAGGCAGGTCTCAAACTCCTGGGTTGAAGTGATGTTTCCACCTTAGCCTCCGGAGTAGTTGGGATTATAGGCACAAGCCACTGCACCCAGCTTAATACAGGCCTTCATGTAAAATCAATGGCTAACATCAAGTTTCACAGGAAGGGCATGTTTCCACAGACATGTGGATCATTCCCAAGCTGGAGGACCAGCTGAGAAAATGCACCCAAACTTTATTTACCTAAAGTCTTTACTTTTCCATAGCAACTCCAACAACAGTGTAAAAGTGAAAACCAAAGACTATGTTTTCCAAATATCTTTTCAAAAACAAAAGACTACATTTATTTATTTTAAATTTCAGCCAAAATGTGATAACTTATAATCACACAATATTATTGTAATATTATTTTCTTTTTTTCCCAAGAGCAGTATTCTGACTTTAAGAAATGTAGTAGATAATAGTACGTTCCTAACAGAGTCAGTCAACATCTGTTGAAATTCAGTTATTCTAAATAGATAGCTGGTAAACTTTAGTGAAATTTTGTGCTTCAGCTTGTTATTAAAGTTACTCCTGAGAAATGAGTTTCAGTTTGGTGAAGTTCCCTTCCTTGGAACATTCAGCAAACTAATATGAAGGGCCTGTTATGTGTCAGACACACAGTAATCTCATGTGTGTTCCTTAGCACACTCCTTTCGGATGGAAGTAGACAAAAATCATCCCATGGCTCAAGCTTGGAACCACATCCCAGAGGCCAAAATGTCCACCCACTCCTACAAAAGAACAGAAAAGAGAGTCCGAGGCTAGAAACCGTGAGAATGTGTTCTATACCAGAGATCCCAAGATCTCCTTTAGCTCCTCTCTGATTTACTTTCCTGAATTCCATACTTCACACCTGATTTTCTTCATCAAGAGGAGGCAGCATAGCAAAGAATAAGAATACTGCCTCCGTGCCCAGACAAATTTGTTTCTGAATCCTCACTTCCCCGCTTACTAGATGTGGAACTTAGGGATGTTCTTAAAACCTCTTTAAGCCTAAGTTTCTTCTTCTCTACGTTGGAAATATGCTGCAGGGATAAAATGAGATAATGTGAGTAAAGCTCTTAGTACTGCGCCTGGCAAATGATAAGCACTCAGGAAAGTGTAGCTTCAATTTAATCTTGTCATTAGCTGAGCATAGAGATGACAAATGAACTAAGATTTATTAAGTTCCTAGTGCTCCTTGGGCAAAAGGAGATTCTGGAAATTACCCTCTCCCCATTCTCTCTCCCCACTCCCACCTCGCACAAGTTTCTTCTTTATGGATTTGAGAGCTAATTCCCTAGCTTGTGCACCATGCTTCTCCTTAATATTCTCTTTCTAATTCCTCATGATTTACTTTGGAAATAACACTGTATATCATGAAAACCATCAATAGAGGAAAAAATAAAAGTTTATATCATAACGTAAGAGATATTTATTACTAGCTCTTTCTATGTGGTAGAATTAATGATGATTTTTTTCTTTTGACTTGTGCTTTTTTGTATTTTCCAAATTTCTACATTAGCAAGTATTACTTTTCAAAGAACTAAAAAGGTTTTTTAAAAGTATGTGTGTGTATGAGAGTGTATAGCTGGAGGAAGTGACGTATTGAAATCAATAAAGATGTGGTTGTAGGAAACTATGTGAAAGTAACTGAAACAAGCATGACGACTGAAAGAAAATGATTTTAGTAAAAAGCCCAGGATTTAGAGCTAGAAGACAATGGGTTAAATTTCTGTTCACTGATTTGGTAGCTGTGGGACCTTGGTCATTTAACCTTGCTAAGCCTCATTTTTCTTATCTATAAAATGGGAGTAGTAATATCATTCTCCAGTAATTCCTTAAAATTTAAAGGTGAAGTTGCATGTAAAAAAATGTATGACGCATTGCACAGAGTTAATGCTCAGATGGGTTAGTTGACTTATAATCTGAAGAGCACCTGAATACTTTAAAAAAAGATTAATCAGAAAACTTAGACAAAAGCTCCTGTACTAATTAACATTATCTCATGCACTTGGATGTCTCATCCATACCTGATGTGTAACATGGTAAAAAATGAATGTAATATTTTTTTCTCATTTTCCCCACTAAAACCATCTCCCTTTCTTACATTTATTATACTGTTGATGAAAAGTTCCACTGTAGTGTATTTTCCCACATTAATAATATTGATTTATTCCAACTCTTGATTTTGCAATATTCAATCTGTTCCTTATTCCAATTGAGGCTTTCCCTGAAATATTGGTTTAGTTCCATCCTTTTTCTATATTTCCATTGACAGTCGTGGCATATGCTGCTCTTTTCCCATTCCAAATGGATTTTTAATTTTTTTTTTTTTTTTTTTTTTTTGGAGACAGAGTCTTGTTTTTCACCCAGACATCTTGGCTCACTGCAACCCCTGCCTGCTGGGTTCAAGTCATTCTCCTGCCTCAGCCTTCCATGTAGCAGGGATTACAGGTGAGCACCACGATGCCTGGCTAGTTTTTGTATATTTAGTAGAGATGGGCTTTTGCCATGTTGGCCAGGCTGGTGTCAAACTCCTGATCTGCTCACCTCAGCCTCCCAAAGTACTAGGATTGCAGGTGTCAGCCACCACTCCCAGCTTCAAATGGATTTTTATGATTCCAGTCTCTCTTCTCCTGAACATATTCAAGTGGCCTACAAATCTTCAAACTTCATTCTCATCACATCACTCTTTTTCATTAAAACCTTCAATTTTGGCTGAGTGTAGTGGCTCATGCCTGTAATCCCAGCACTTTGGGAGGCCACAGTGGGAGGATCAGGAGAACAGGAGCTTGAGACCAGCCTAGGCAACACAGTGAGATTCTGTCTCTACAAAAAAATTGAAAAATTAGCTGGGTGTAGAGGCAAGCCTGTAGTCCCAGCTACTCAGAAGGCTAAGGCAGGAGGATTGCTTGAGCCTCAGAGTTGGAGACTACTGTGAGCTGTGATTGCACCACCCACTCCAGCTGCCCTCCAGCCTGGGTGACAGAGTGAGACACTGTTTCTTAAAATAAATAAATAATACATAAAATAAAAATAAAGCTTTCAATCTAAATTCTTCACGTTACAGTCAAGACTCTCCATGAAATTATAACCAACTGCCCCTCCATCCAACGCTTTATTTCTCTAACATCAGTTCTGAGTATTCTAACGGCCCTAACTTGGCCCTGTCCTGTACCCAAATTTACTTCATCATTGGTCTTTACACAGAATATGCCTTTGAACATTATTGTCTTTCAGAGTTTGTGAGCCTCAGCACTATCAACATTTTGGCCGGTATTATTCTTTGTTGTGCAGGACCGTCCTGCGCGTTGTAGGATGTTCAGCAGCATCCCTGACCTCTATTTTGTGACAACCAAAAATGTCCCCAGATATTGCCAAGTCTCCCAGGGCAGGAGTAAAAATCATCCGCAATTTAGAACCATTGCTCTGCGTCCATGTTTTTGCTCAAATCCCATAACAATTGCACTCTCAGATTACACTATAGTTGTACATAATAGTAATAGGGAATTTTTAGAACATGTATCCCAGATTTAGCATTTGAATCTAAATTTGCTATAAGGATTCTCCGTGTAATTTCCAGGGAGTCGTACAAGAAAATGTTGAGTACATTGCATTTATTTCTCAAAAATCATCAGGATAGGATGGTGCTTCATGTTTTCCTTCTTTAAAGGAGCTACATTATATTAAATGAAAAGGTCTCTCTCACCATTAGTCCTCAGGAAAGTAACAATTTTTCTAAAAAGTCCACTTTTATTTTGCTATGTGAATTACATTAATATGTATTTTTTACATCTTATATTATCTTCTTGTTTGTCTATATTAGAACACGTGTTCTAATTGCAGTGTAGGCGGAAAATGCAGTTCATATCTGAAGCTGTCTATAATTTTCACAAATGTATCCACTAATGTGTTCATTAAATGTTAAATAATCAAGTATTAAGTGCTTTTTATAATGCATAAATTCTTAGTAGATTATTAAATACATGTTTAAGAGAGTTGTATTGATTATTAGAGAAATTGGGATTTTTGCATGTACTAGGGATGCATTATTATTTTTCCCATTTACAATATAAATTATTTGCTTCTGCTATGCAAAAAATTGCCTACTCACATGTTTCCAGGAGTGGATTAGATTTAGATAATTAGGACTGGCTATAGTTACGTTACTTGAGCACTTATGTAAAGCTTTGTGCTAAACATTTCATATATGTTATTTCTTTAAAATAAACACCAGCAGACATACCTAGCCAGGAAAAATAGAGAATAGATGTGAAAAAAAGGTAGAAGATCTCATTTTAATTTTTTAAGAAAATGTGTAAGTAATTTTGGTTCTAATTCTGAGATGAGATAAAAATCTGCTTGTTACTGTAAGGTAGGACATTTGGTTCCCTTACTTTCCAATTTATTTCTCCATCCACTGAATTCTAGCTTTGACCCCCCACCATATCACTAAAACTCCATTTGCCATATTCATCAATAGCATCTTGTGGTTAACCAGTAGGTTTTACTCCTTATTGTACGTGATGTCTTGACTTCCTTTAACACGTTTGACCATTGGGTCCTTTTAAAAATACTCTGTTCTTAAATGTTTATCCCAAGCCTAAATTTCTTGCCTTATCTACAGACCCAATATTAAACTAAACACCAGGCATCACAACTTAGATGTCTTACAGACACACCTATGATTCGATTATGTGACTGAATTCATCACATCTTCCTCACCGCAAATCAGCTTTTCCTCTGTTCGCCATTTCAATAAATGGCTTCATATCACCTCAATGTTTTGAGCCAGAAATAAAGAATGACCCATGATTTTCCCTATCCTTTGCTCCTTTACCCAACCAGTCATCAAATCTGTTGATTTTCTGTCTTTCATAGCTCTTAAATGCTTCATTTCTCCATCCTCACTGCTAATACCTTCGTTTTGAACCTCATAGTCTTTGACTACTTTATGCAGCTATTTCCTAACTGGCCTCCCAGGTGGTCAACTAAGTATTAAAAAAAGTGCTTATTTTCCTGAACTGACCAATCATGTATGCTAAAATATAAGACACCTGACACAGCTGTCAGACAATGCACAACATGGAACTAGGTACAGCAAGACTTCAGGAAGAAGGCAGTGAGAGTACTACTAAAGAGCCAGGGGACCTTAGTTCAGGTGAGTGATAAAAGGCAGCTAAATTTGACTACCAGGAGTCATAAGGAAAATGCAAAATTCTAAGGCAAGAGAAAAACCAAGGATTAGCAACTACTGAAACCAACCAGTATTACAGACAGAAACCAGGCAGCAGCAGTAGAGGGATTTAAGGATTCTGCAGGATATCTTATTTTTGTCCAGGTCGTTTTTCATAAACCAGATGTACACTTACAGGTTCTTATACAATGGCATCTTGAAAGATGTCATGCAGCATCTTCCTTGAGATACATGGTCTTAAGAAGTGGAGTAAAATATTTCAACTGTATCCACAGTTAGAGATGATTGTATTGAGTCACAATTGGTTAATAGAATAGAAAAACTGAGTAAACTATTCTGGAAAAAGATAAAATGAATGTCTAATTATTTGTCATTTTTAGCTCCTCTACCTCAACTTCATTCCAGGAGATAGTAAGGCAAAGAACTTTGCCTTTATCTCATATATAACTATCTGTTTCTGCTTTGATATCTGCTTAGGCTACATTGGTCTCCCCCTTAGTATAATGTTGCTTCTTTTGAAACAAGATTTTGTACAATTTGTTCTTGCTGCTTGAGATTGTATTAGACAAAATGTTGACATGATATGTTGTTCCTTAGATAGTAAACAGTCTGTAAAAATAATTAGTTACAGACAAATAATGCGTATAGCAAAGGATGTCATTTTGACTAAAGTAAATACATGGAAATTGGTAGATTCTAAACAATAAGTTTCTTTAGGCATAAATTAAAATCAAGTTTTGAAATATAAATACCTACTATGTACCCACAAAAATAGAAGATAAAATAATAATAAAATAAAATAATGTTCTGTTTTCCAATCATAACTTCTTGCAAACAATTCTTAGGCTCTGAAAACTACCTTCTCTTAATTTTTTGTGAAAGTTTTAATGAAAGTAGATAAAATTGTTCTTTGTCTCACCAAATGTTACAAATTTGTATAGATAAAAATGTGGGGTCACCACATTACTTGGCTAGTTGATAAATACAAGAAATGTACACAATAGAATATGAAGATTGTATTTTCTTTCAATTTCAAGAAATTTAATCTGATCCAGACAAAATAAACGTAAAGATTTGCAAGGTCTGTTTAGATCTTCATTTTGAAGTGCTAAATACTTTTATATTTTGATTCTGATTATTGTCCATAACCGATATTGTCGGTTTCATTGTTCTCAGGGGTAACTCTGAATTCTTTTCAAAGATGAAGAATTATTAACAGATTATATAAAATGTTGTACAGTTAAGAGTAATTAATAATGATTTTTATAGCCATTAATTAGTAAATTCATTCTATTTATAATTATTTATGAAAGTGACTTTATGTTAATGGATCAATCAGAGAAAAAGGAAAGTTGTTTTTTTTTCTGCTACCCAGTGGCATGATGATAGCTCACTGCAGCCTTGAACTCCTGAGCTCAAGGGATCTTCCTGTCTTAGCCCCCCAAGTAGCTGGTATTACAGGTGCATGCCACCACACCCAGCTAATTTTTAAATTTTTTTGTAGAGACAGAGTCTCTGTCTGTTGCCCAGGCTGGTCTCCAGCTCCTATCCTCAAGCAGTCCTTCCACCTCAGCCTCCCAAAGTGCTGGGATTACAGGCAAGAGCAACTGCACCTAGCCAGAAAGACTTTATGCTTTTGGGAGAGTAGGTGTGTGGAAATTTAATAGAGGATAAAACCTGTTAAAGATATCATCTAAATGGCTTGACCGTAGATATTTTTTTTCACATTTCTTCTGAGAAGACAAGATTTTTAAAATTATAATATTTTCAACATCCAAATGGTTCGGCACTGACAATTATCCCATCACCTCCATATTAACATGGTAAAATACCACAAGGAGCAACTCATTGATACTACCTAATGATCTGATTCTCTATGAGCTAAAAAAATAAAATAAAATAAAATAAAATAAAAATGTATTTGCACAAACAAGGTGATGTCAGGATTTATTAATAAAAGTATGAAGTGCCTGAATCAACTAACACTTACTAATGTGGCTGATACTGACATACCACATTAGTTCCTAGTCTTCTGTTGTTTTTGGTAAAACCATCTTATATTTTTACCATACACTATAGTTTGCAGAAAGATTTCACATAAATTATCACATTGGATTCTAAAGAGAATCCAATGAGATGGGTAGGGCAAATTTTTGTCAGTGTATACTAATAAGAAACATAGACTTCTAGAATGTGGCCATAACATATCATAAGTATGATGCTGATTCATATCTCCCCTCAGATTAGGAGCAGGGGAGGGATGAGAAGTTAATTGAGCTGAGCATCTCAGCAACAGAAAGTCACAGCTGAACAGCAAGAGATGATTCCACCAAGAAAAGAAATCACCTTGGACAGAGATCATCTCAACACCAAAAGGACCTTTTGAGTTTTTCCAGCAAAAGAGTCCCCAGTTCTAGGAAGCCAAGAACAGTGCAAACTCTTTGTGTATCAGCTTCCAAACTGCTTGATTTTGGATCCCTTCTCACATAGTCTGAAGGGAAAGAAAGGGTACTTATTTCATTAGATTATATGGAACATCGGAAATCAGGTGGGGTGGGAGTGGTGTAATCTTTTAAAAGTCTTTTGAATTCCTTCATCACTGAACTGGTTCTAGGTAAAACTAAAATTCTGAGCAAAGAGATTAAACAAAAGAAAACAGTATCACAGATACTGTACAAAAAGGAATAGTTCATGTATCCGAAAAGCTCTTTAATCCTAACCATAGTCAAGAAATAGTTGAAGGGACTTGCCTAAATCAATTTCACTTCAGAATTAAGTCAATGTCTGGGTCACTGACCAACACAAATAGCAGAAAAAAAATTATTAGTTAAATAATGAAGTGACAGGAGTGAAGGAAGGTGAGAGGAAAGAAGACACTAAAATGAAAAACAGAAAACATGAGCAAAGGACAAAGGAAAAGTAAAATAAGTTGAATCTTTCTCATTTTTTCCACTTTGCTAAAACATCCAGAACAAAGACTATAACCATACTTATTGTATAAAGGTTTAACATGCAGGAGTTAGTTACATGTCAACAGAAGACCAGTTAGAAGTTTATTTCCAAGGTCAATGATACATTTTTCTTATTGCAAATCTTACACTCAGAAACCTAACTATGAGGTATAAGAATTGACCCTGGCAAAAAGACAAACATTTTAAAAATCAAAAATATACCTAATTCTCTAAATAAAAATGTTTTTATCAACACATTTTAAATATCGTATCTCTAAAATCAGAATAATAAATTTAAGTTATAATATGGTAAGATGGAAAAATGTGCTTTTCAGGTAATGTAAAACACATGCATTTCTGCATTCACAAATATATTCCACTTGCTAAATAGATTTTGGTTTCAATTTTATTGACATATGTTTAATAAACCCAAAGTTCTAAGCATGTTCTTTTAGTAAAATGTCAATTTGCACATATATTCAATTTGCTTCCAGTCTTTTTTCCCATATGTTTATTGACTTTTAGCTTAGTCCCTCAGGTTCTTACAAGTTATTTTCTCCTCCCTTAAGATGGGGACTGATCTAACTCAAGTTATGCACCTAAAAACTTAGTTGCAAGTAAAAAATAGAACAATAAAAATAACAACCTGGAATTAGCTCAGTTATGTGCTCTGCACCAAATAAGACACTTTGTTAGGTAAATCAATTAATAGTGTTTTATTTCAGAAAAGTCTCAATATGATGTTTTTGCACTTCACTATGGATTTTAATAAATTTTTTGCTGAAACAAATTGAAATTTATTTGTTTGCCTGTGTAGTGATATCCACCAGAGGCAAATATATTAAGGGAACTTCTCTTTGGCTAACAACATCCTCCAGTGAACACCGCCATTCCATTTTTGTCACACGTGGTGGTAAAGAAAGGAAAGAGAAAAATCTTTAGAGATGTTGTGACAAAACACACAATTATGAAGTCAAAATGCTTGGTGGAGAGATCCTATTTTCTCTAGAAAAAAGTATCTTTCAATTTACCTCTGCCTCAAACAATTGGTCATATTCTGACGTTACTTTAGTCACCTGTCCTAAATCACACAGTTCGTAGTACTGCTAGAGAAAGAATCTGAAACTTGTGATGCTCACCTCATTCAAGACTATCTTTTTTAACAGGGAAACATGGAAAATGGTTTTGAGTTAAAACAGGGTTCATAAACATCAACTAGGGGTTGAAGAAGGCTGTCTGAATCCCCAAATTCTTTACATTCAACTATGCATGGTCCCAGTTGCCTAGATAACTCTGAAACCTATGGTTTGAAATTTTTGGTTACTGGCTAGCATCCATGCTGATTCATTGCTAAATCTGTTTTAATTGGTCTGTTTATATTTAACAACTTTATTTATTTATTTTAGAAACAAGGTCTCGCTCTGTCACCCAGGCTGGAGTGCAGTGTCACAAACGTGGCTCATTGTAACCTTTGACTCCTGGGATCAAGTGATCTTCCCATCTTAGCATACTAAGTAGCTAGGACTGCAGGCATGTGTCACTATGCTTGGCTATTTTTTTTTTTTTTTTTTTTTTTTTTGTCGAGATGGGTTCTTGCTATGTTGCCCAGGCTGGTCCCAAACCCTTGCACTTAAGCAATTCTCTCAACTTGGCTTCCCAAATTTCTGAGATTATGGATGTGAGCCACCATGCTGGGCCTTAACAGCTTTATTGACCTAAAATTGATATGTAATAAACTGCTCATATTTAGCTATATAATTTAAATGTATCTCTATGTATTCACTTGTGAAGCCATTACCACAATTGAGGTAATGAATATATCCATCACCACCCTCAAAGTTTCCTCATGCCTCTTTGTAATTCCTGCCTCCTGTCCTTCCCCAAAGATAACTGCTGATGTGTTTTTGTCCCTATACATTAGTTTGAATCTCCTAGAATGTTAAATAAATGATTTGTACTCATTTTTATCTAGCATCTTTCTCTCAGAATAATTATGTTGATTCTTCCATGTTGTAAAATGTATGAGTGGTTTATTCCTTTGTATTGCTGGCTAATATTCCATTGTTGCACTATACCATGATTTATTTATCTGTTCACTTGATGATGGACTGTTGTCTAAATTTTTAGGGTTATTAGAACTGTGCAGTGTTGAGCTTTAGATGAGTGTACAACTATTACTGCATTTTGCCTATTTTTCTAAGCCTAGGTAGCAGTTCATCATAATGTAATTCTTCAAAGGACTATTTCTAGTTCACAAAATGTCAACATCTTAGGGTTTGCGAGGTATTGCACTTTTTTTTCCCCTTTAATTTAAGCTGGGTCTATATATTAAAACAATTGGTCAGCTTAGTCAGTCAACAGTGTTTGAGAGACCTGAATAGCCAAATTAGAAAAAAGGATTGCAAGTTTATCTGAGATCCTTGAGAATGAAGATAGTTTTCCACTGAATTTTGTTGATTCTTTCCTTACTTAATCTTTTGTTTCTATTTGTTTGAGGAAACTATGTAAAACTTAGATATTACTTTTTTAAATAAAAATTAATTACAGTCATGTTTATAACTAAGCTAAGAGTAAAAGATATATTTAGTTAGGGGGAAAACTCATTTTTATTTTTTAATTTCAAGAGGTATTTTTAAAACTAAGAATTTTTTTTTTTTTTGGAATTGGAAAAGTCTATTGATGTTATTCTTTTAACTGAAGGGTGTAAGACCAAGATGGGCCAGATTTCTAATTTTACTAATTGGCACTATAGGAAAATGCTCATATTTTACAGGTATACCATTATTAATGCCCAATCCCATAGTCCTTTTTCATGCAGAACTCCTACTGGGAGTACCATATGAGAAAGAAATGCAGGATGAGACCCTATTATTGTAACTCACAAGACTAATTATGACTTTGAGTTTTTCTGGATAAGCTAATTCTTTTCGCACTCTGGGATCAGCAAGCACAAAAGCAGTCTCATAAAGACTTCACTGCATTTAATATTATGTATGTTTACAAATAAATTCAGAGACATTAAACAGTACTTCAGCTCCCATTTTCTTTGTAGTTTGTTTTTAAAATTATAAAAAATTTAAAGAAGACAATGCCACAGGTGTAGTTTTACTTTAAAAATAATAAGGCACACATCAGTCATTTATTTTTTGACCTTGACTCATCTGTTTTAAATAGACTTTATTTTTATCAGCATTACTAAGGAGTAAGACTAAGGAGGGACATGGGAAAGCAAGGATTAAAGAGAAATTGAAAGAAGAAAGAATGATAGACAAATAGGAGTTGGAAGGAAAAGACAGAAAGAGAACGACTTGCAGATAAAAGAAGACTGGCAGGAGGGGCTTTACTTAATTTTCATCTTTATTTGTGGAGAGCTTTGTGAATGACATAAAATGATTAGATATTCTTGAATGATTTAAAAATCTGTGTTTGATTTTCTGTCTTGACAAATCTCACAGTCACTGATTCCAGAGTTTCCTATGATGTCACTATCAACAAATCCCTCCAACAGCCTTTTTTATTCAGTTTCCCATTATACATCTATATGAGAGGGAATCTCTTTGTGTACTAAATAATTTCTATGTTGTGAGGTTTCTTGTCTTCAGATACCTCCAGTTTTATGCTTTAGTCAGAAAACTCACATAGCATTCAAAAAGGAAAACGCAAAGCAATATAGACTTTTGTGCCATTTACAAAGAATTAGAGCTGTGTGCCCCAACCAATATAGCAATATATTATATAGGTCAATACTCCTTTTCACATGCCTCTAATGCAGATACATTTTATGAGGTAGAACAGCAAATACTGAATCACTCTAGCAGAGATGCACAAAACAAGTAATTATAGTTAGTTGCAGAAAAATAATTATGCAGTTGTGTGATGAAAACCAGTTTTTAACTGGGAGGGGAAATTCCACCAAAAAGGCATTTGGAAAAGCTAAATGTTGTGCTCTGGGAAACTTCCAAATGCAGCTGTATCACCAAAGAGAGGTACCATACTTTTTTTTCTTAATAGCACATTGTACAGTGGCACATTGAATGTTATACAGTATGCTCATGTACAAGGCACATATAATTACTGCTATTTTCTGTTGACTTTTCTGTGTAAGTGACCATTTTCTCTATTACCAATTCATCTAATATTTTAGAAAGAATACCCTTTATTGTCACTTAATGCTTACCAGGTAGTCCTTGATTATGATTAAATAGACACCAAGGATCACTAACAGTTCTTATTTGGTGTCAGCTATTACTATCATAAATGTTACTGCATATTCCAAGTGTTCAAGATATATAAAATAGCATTTAATATAGGGAAAAAAGCAAACAGGGCTTTATTTATAATGCGGCATATTTTTCTATACATTAGAGAGGACATCAATGAAATGTGTACATTTCCACAGAAGGTATTTATCTCAAATATCTACAGTGTTCGTTCTGCTCTTACATACACCTAACCCTCATTGAAGCCAAGAGGATTTTGCTTCTTTACTGCTAAGCATGGCTGTTCTGGGCCTTTTAACTAAATCCACTACCATGAATGAAGTTAGAGCAGAAACAGCAAGTACAGCTACATTTAGGCTTATATCAGCATTTCCGTTTAACACATTTTAAAACTACATTTAAGGAATGTGGAGGTTATGACATGAAATGACAAAACCCAAGCGTGTGAGCTGGATGAGGCTATCTTTAGCCAGGCTTCCTGGGCCAACGGGAGTGAAGTATATGGTCTAAAGAAAGAGGCTCAGCTTTGCCTCTGAATTTTCAGGAGTGTGGAGGCTCTTTTTAAAGTCTTAATATTAAGCATATCTTATCTGTATACCATAATGGCATCTGTGGCCAGCAAACAAGCCCGTGAAGCTTGAGGAAGTTTCCATCCTAATCCTTTCGATTGCTTCTTGCTACTTCCTGCTCTCTACAGCCATATACTGGACTCCATACAACTACAAAATGAAAAGAGCAAACAAATAAGACTACCTTTGGGGCACTTTCCATGGTTGTTTCAAGTGAAATGCAACTTTTCTGCTTTTAGCACTCTGAGTTACTAAACTCTAAAACTGGTTTAGTAATTTGGGGCTAGAAAAGAATTGGTCAAGATAGAACCTTTAAAACCCCATTTTATTATATGATGATCAGTGTTTAAGAAAATGACAAATCTATCTATATTGCACATATCTGTATACATATATCTATATACTTTTGTGAAATATAGAATCCTTGGTGCACAAACAAAAGGCTCTGTATTCATTTTTGCTTAGTTCTTATCATTAATATCTTTGGGACATTTATTCATTGTAAATCTATCTTTATTTCCTTATTTTCTAATCAGTTGTAGAGCTTGATAATAAATGTACATGTTAGTGTGATATATTACATTGCCATTAATAACAAATTATTATATACCATATTCTAAATGTTTTAGCAGACTAACATTTTCTCTCAGCAATTTTAATGATGCAATATAACCAAACATAAATTCTGAAATTGTCTCTATTGAGGTTTTTGATGAAAAAATATTATAAAATTTGTTGCTATTTTGCAAGCAATTTTATTTTTAAAAAGGTAATGTTTTATTTTAAAACTTGGAAAAATAGATATTTGTTGCTAACTTCATACATTTATTTTGGCTTACAGCATAGTTGTGATTATTCTGGTTATTTAATATTAATAATTATTGTCTTTAAAAAGTCAATCTACTCATTTGGGGGATTGGGTTTTTAAATATAATGTTAAGATTAGTGTGATTAAGTACTTTGAATTCTTAAATATTCATTTAACCACTTCTAAAAAAGAATCTAAGTTGAATGCTTTTAAAAGGTCTTCAAAAACCATTGTCAGTTTTATTTTGTGAAATCTGCTTCAAAAATTAGTCTACCACTGTGAAAGAAATGCTTTTAATAGAGAGATGAAAAAAAGCGGGGAAGAGGGATTCAGGAGGAGAAAAATGTCAAGTGAATCAATATGATTAATTAAATTAAATGTGGATTCATAAAGCTCATATTCACAGATTTACACAATATATTCACAGTGACATTTAAAACATGTTTGGAAATCCCTAAATAAAGTCCCACGTACATGAAGACATTTTTCATCTTTAAAAAATAAAAAAAAGTATTTGTAATAAAATCATATATCTTTACTGCTAAACTACTCTGTATGTTAATAGTTCTTGACAGAAAAACAGGAACAATTTTAAGATGTAAAACTTTTGAAGGAAAATATATCTAGTTTTGCTACTTTCTGGGAGGTTTATCCCTAAACCTATTGATAATCTTGACTACAAACATAACATAAATACTTTTTCTTGTTTTTAATTCATATCAAGGTCGTTTTGGTGTTAAGCCATTAAATTTACAGCTCTCTATGCTATTCTTTTACTGGGTCACTAAACTGTTAAAACTTAGTGGGTCAAATATTTATAAGAATAAATGTTAATTTTTGCAAGTTGTAAAATATGATGTAGAGGAACTGGTTCTTAAGTTTCTTAAATATATTGCTCTTTTAAAAAAACTCAGGCGACACAAAGACAAAAATGATACCTTAATCCTACTTGTAGAATTAATATCTCTGAATGATAAAAATGACAACAAGGTCTTTTAACACAACATAACACCTAAAATAAGAGATTTGGAGAGAATATCCAGGTTCTGACAGTACTTACTGGTGTGACTTTTATGTAAGTCAATTTAACTTAAGAAAATTAATAGTCTTTAGGTATTAATTCTGAGTTGTTTATGATTACTCTGTCACAAAAGTCTATTAATGTTAGTGGGTTTCTCCTCCAATCCTGTGTATTTCCTATTAGTATAAAGCCTTTTATTCCTGCTTTCATGAAGAGTATATAATATTGCTTTCACAACAATTCAGTCATAGCTCAAGCTATTTTAACAAATGACAATTTTTCCCTGTAAAAAACGTTCCAAGAAAAAGACTTTACATCACAGAGAAAATGGAGGAAAATTGAGAGAATACTTTATTTCCTTTAGTGGCTTGCTATTGATGATGAAAAACAAGGAAACAAATGTAATTGGTAAAACAAACCCCAAAGGAATTTTCAAGTATCTCAAATAGGGGAATATTTTTAGTTGTAAATAGCTCAATTTTATTTCTAGAACCTAAAATATGTATCCCTGCCCCCCCCACCCCAATCTTCCTTCCAGTTTCAATACTTCAGCCTTATCAAGTAAACAAGCTATTGTTAGAATAGAAAATCCAGCTAAGGTTTGAGGGCTGCTGCCACGTCCCTCTCTTCCTAGCACAATTCGGTGCCAATAGCTTTTGGAAAAGGGAAGAAAGAAAGGTCTGCCACTGTGGTGTGTGGAAGTAAAGGGGCAGAGGGGCATCACTTCAATCTCTTGGCTCTGGTTCTTTCTCACTCTCGCATCTCCAGAGAAAAGAGATGCTCTTCATTCACAAAACAAAACAAGAAAATCTCTATAATTATTTTTGGCTCAGCTCCATTGAAATTCATTCTCCTGGAAGCGTCTCTGTTTTAGATTAAAACAATGCTTAGAATATTCATTCTCTGCTCCCCTTTTCTTTCTTTCTCCCTCACTACCCCTGCATGCCACCCACCCCCAACCCACCCACCCACCACCATTTTCCTCTTGCTTTCTCTATTTCTCAGTCTTGGTTTCTTTTGCTCTCTGCCCCTGCCTTTGGTTATATTTTTTTTCTCAGTCGTACCAAAGTTAGGCCTCAGACATTGCTAATACCAATGCCTACAAGTGCCTACTCAAGGTCTCCATGCTTAATATCAGTTGTTCGATCTCATCCTCTCTTTTAGACAGGGAATTTCCCCAATCCTGTGTCACTGGTCATATTTTATGATTGTTGATTTGCTGATATAATGTTTCAAACCAAAAAATAGATTGCTTCTTGTCTTATCCTGTTCAATAAAATTGAGAATACAACTCACTTTCTCTTTTCTACAGACCTCTCTTCAATACCCAGTCCTCAAAAGATGAATAAAATCTTCGTTGTCCATGGTAGATGGTAGTTATTAAATTTCAGCAGTAAAGCATTGAAAATTATTATTTAAAAAATCTGAATTCCACCATTTAGTCAGACAATATTTGATGCATGAAAGAAGAATGTAACTGAAAACATTTTTTATCATTTTTAACTTTGATTTTTTTTTTCTTTATGGTAAAACTGTTGCGTCCTCTCTTTGCTAAGGGAAAACAATTTCAGCAAATGGAAAGTAGAATTCCTTTTCCAAACAAAGTTTGTGTGTACATATTAACAAAAGTTATTTGTGGTATGAAACGTGGGATCTTCTTTCCTGAAACAGTGGACTCATTTTTGATCCTGCTACAAGACAATAATTTTATTTATAATGACTTACATCCTGTGGGACTCCAATTTCTCATACCTTTCAATTTTTGGTGACTGTAGACAAAAGTTGCTGATAACCTTTTACAGAAAGAGGCGGATCTGATACCTACATTCATTAGCATTAATGCATTATTCTATTTCTCACTTTCTAATTGGAATAATGAATTTGAGTTCGTTTCAAATTCTTAGTTGTTAGCAAAGGCATCCAACCTTAGTACCCATCGCTGGAGTGCACATCCTATTTAGGGGTGCATTTCTGCTCCTTTGAACAATGAATGTTTTATGTGGATACTGCATTCATATATAAGTAAGCCCTACCCTTCCTGCACCATCTTGACAAACAAAACAAAATCCTGACAGTTGCCCAGATCTGAAATGTCTCTAGGATTTCCTATATGCTCATCAACACAAAGGCAATTGTGTAAGCATGTATTTAAAAGAGTTTGAAAATCTATTTCTAAGACTTCACAAGAACTGATTACTGAACTCCATTTGGTTTACCAAATAAAGAGGGGGAAAGAAAAAAAAAGGAAAACCACACACACTGCCATTAACTACACTGTGAACATTAAATAAATATTCTTTCTTTCTATCCTTTGCTCTTTTCAAAAGGAAAGGTGGTAATTTACATGTACTGTGCCTCTTTCCTCTCATTGTTTTAATTCTTTTCTTTCTGGCTTATTTTTACTTATGTAGAAAAGAGGTGGACATGTTTAAGAAGATAGAAATGTTTACCTAGTTCATTTGTACATTTTTTTCATATAAAGAAAGAACCTAGACACCTTCTACTTTGTCTTATGACCTTTGTTAAGCCACTAATCTGGAAGCTGAATTTTAATTGCAAAATATTGTAAAGGGAATATAGTAGGAATATACAACCTTTGATTCTTAGCCAAATGAAAGGAAGTTTAATAGCAATGTATGGTTGCAGGAATGGTTATGCTTGGGATCCATATGCATGTTCAACTCACACATTCAGTCAGTGCAATAAAGCAGGGAAAAAACAGCTGATACACAAAAGGGACCGTCTAGACAGTACCCCATCAGTCTGGCTAAATTTGGTGCTGGCATTCCCAACGGGATTGTAATATAATTGTTCTGGTGTCTGCGTTCATTCTCCCTGTCAAACACCATTCCAAATATACATCCTTCTCCCCCCAACCCTTCTTGTTCCACAAATATAAGCCCAAACTGTGCCATGTTGGAGAGGGTGTTAGATGGCTCAAGCCAAATAAAATGTTATAATTTAGCAAAATCACATTGTTTAATTCCTTAAAAAAAAAAAAAAACAAAAAAAACAAAACCCTGTTACATCTTAGCTCCAAATAGAATTAATGTCAAATTTTAATCATTTAAATTAAGAACATGGAAAATATTTCAACACAAATGAAAATAATCTGAAAATATTGAGCACCTTAGATGAAAGCAAATAGTCCTTTTTACTCTTTTATATTTATTAACCTCTGCCAGAAAATTTAAGGGAAATCAGAGATGTGAAAGTGTAATGATCGACATGGATCATAAATTCTAATGAGGAAAAAATCTAATGAAAAAAATGTTAAGCAAAAGGATTGAAAAAATGCAAATTGTATATTTTTTCTTTCTTGGGTTTAAAGCCATAATTTTTTCCTGTAAACAGCTTCTGAAAATTAAATTTGTGATATTTATATATGAACAATTTCATATTATTGGACTTTTAAAAAAGAAATCAGCCATATTTACTCATCAATTTATAATAACTATCAATTAATATTTTAAAATATTTTGGTTTAAAACACTGAGAAAATGAAAATCACCACTTACAAAATAGAATAAAACACATCATTAAAATGAATAATACACAGATTATTGGCAAAAACATTTATAATCTAAAAACTTCCACAACGTTGAAATTAAAACTGTCAGATTCCATTTTTTTTTTTTTAAGAGGAAAATGCAGACTTTAGGATTACAGTATAATATAACCACCAGATACATTTACTTTATTTTCTGTTTTAACATGTCACCTTTAGGCATTGTTTAGATATTAAAATTGAGCAGTAAACTTATTTTTTAATCTTTTTTTTTAATTCCAAGAAAAATTATTTTGGGAAAGAAGCTGGGCTGTTTTGTGTTATTTTATTAAGTATAAATCTATATTTGTACTTCTGATTTTGGAGGTTTAATAATCCTTTCCTTGATGCTGTAAATAGAAATTGGTCTCTCCCACCTCCCAGTAGTTTTGAGATTCTAGACTAGGAACCCAAGTGAGTGAAGAAATCTCCCAACCCCCATCAGGGACTACTCTAACTAGAGAAAAATCAAAGAAAATACTTCAGGCACTACATCCTGCCTTTATCCAACTTCAGGAGGCTGAGAGACAAACACATCAACCCAAACGGGGCACAAGCGAGAAATGGCTGTTCCAGAAAGAAGCAAGACATAGAGCCTCAACTCGCACAAAGGCAGAGCACCAATTACATGGAAAACCACCACCAAAGCAACCCAGAAACACTCATATATGCTTTAGAGATGCCTTAAAACGCTCACATGGAAAAGAAAGAGAAAATAAGTTTAAGAGATTGTAACCTTCCATTTTTAATTTTAAAAAATGTAATTAGTGACTTCATACTTTTTCCTTCTTTGTATAAAATTGCTATTCTGAACGTGCACATGGGTACTAGAAACAGTCATTTAAAAGATAACATGATAATATTTGAGCATAGTGCCTGCCTGAAGCTGGGTACTTTGCTTGTGATTGTTCTTTTATGTGGTTCTATTTTATTTTATTTTTTTAGAATACGTACATGGTGTAAAGTGAAAGAAAGGCATCTGTAGGCCTCTGTGAGATGAAACAGTGTAGCAAAATCTGAGTTTTATACTTAGTTTTCAAACTATTGAATAATATCCTATGAGACCTCTTAGGTCTTAACTGGATTAAAATGAATATATTTGTGCTTCGGCTCTTTTCAGCTAACTAATGTGCATGTGAATTGATAGTGTGCGAGGGAGCAGGCGAGAGCAAGTGTATATGACACCGGGAGTGGAAGCAGGGGCCAGGCCGAGTGTGACTCTGTGAAGGAGCGTGCAGGACGGTGTGGGCTGCCTGGACAGAGTGAGAGAAATGAAAATTAGCAGGCCTTGGGGTCTGGTGCGTTTGGTCCAGAACCGCAAGAGAAGCTTAGTTGGGAGATGAGGGGGGAGGGGAAGAGTGGTGGAGAAGGGAGGGTGGAGAAGGGGGTGTGGCGTGCGTGTGTGTGTGTGTGTGTGTGTGTGTGTGTGTGTGTGTGTGTGTGACTCTGAGGTTTTGAGGTTTCAGTAGTTATGGCTGATCCTTGGGTTTTTGTTTTGGCGGTTCCCAGCATAAATAGGTTGGAGTTTCATGTTCAGGGTGGAGTGCATGCCAGGGGATCGGATCGTCGCTCTGAGTTTCTCTTTCTGGCCCTTCTCTATGGTGGCTGCTCAGAACATTGCTGCTGTGAAGGAGTGGGGGGAGAAGCAAGGGGTGGGGGTCTGTCTGCAGCTGCCCCTCTCACACTTGAATAAAAGAACTTTTTTTTTCAGGGGTAGGGAAGCTGTGAATACCTTTCCCAATAAGAGATGAGGCATATTGAAAACTATATTAAATTACCCTGATTAACAATTTAGCCACGAACAGGGGAGCTTTGGGAGATCTCTATAGGCAGGACTGGGGGCTATTCATGCCAGCAGCTAAGAGGTCGAAAGGTTTCTGAAGTTCACAGGCTCAGAGCCTTTGTTATGCTAACAGACAATCTCAAATCAGCTGCCTAGTGGAGTGTGAAATATAAATGATTCCTTGAGAACTTCCAATAAGTTGTCACTCTTGCTCTCCAAATACCAGGACAGGCTGCTAATTTCTAGCGGGCCCTTTTGCAACATTGCTAGCCCTAAATGAATGCCTTTGTAGTTCAAATAATCTTTTCAAGGGAGCTGTCCTATCATCATAGCCCAAATGCATCTTGGTTTTGACTATTAAATGAAAATCAGGGCTCAACTGTGCTTGACTTTTCCAAGAGCCCGATGTTTGGGAAGGATGGTGGCAGCTCTCACGCACAACAAGTTAGCACCCACTGCAGGAGGGCCAGGGCATCAATAACAGCCCACAGCCCTGAGCTACCCCAACTCTCACCCCCACTCCCTACTGGGAACAAAGCTCCAGGAGAGATTTACGTGGCTTCCCTTGGGCTGGACTACCTTCCTCTTTCAACCACACCAACATTTCTCTAATTTATGGACCCTCTGGCCAAGAGGATAGCCAGCTGACCTGCTAGCATCTGACTGGTCACTTCGAAGCATCAACTTTGGGGATGGATGCATTTATTCTTCAGGGCAGACGAGGCCAGGGGGAAGAGGGCAAGGTGTGTGTCCAGGCCATGCCCCTAGTATAGGATGCCTGTGGATATTATTTTATCATTTTCCCATAAGAAGGATGTGAACATGGATTATGACCTTGAGTGTGACCTTTGAGCAGGTCCAGATGGATAGAAAAACAGTCCTGGCTCTTGGAGTCTAAATTACAAAGCTTTTAAAATAAGGAAAAGCACCCCTATTCTAAACCTCAAACAAGCTGAGGGGAGTGAGAATAAGAATCTATCAGGGAGAGTATGCTCAAACATTCTTATAGAAAGGACAATGCAATTTATACTAATAAAGAAAACAGACAAGAGGACAGAAACCAAAGGAAATTAGAAATCCATCTGCATCAGCTTTCACAAAGGAAAGGATAAAACCTTACAGTAATAACTGGGGTCCTGAAAATTTTGATATTTTTGACTCTATGACCTCAACTTCCTTGCTGAACTACAAAAAGGTCCATGATAGCACAGAAGCCTCAGCTTTTTCCAAACAGAGCAGGTTTGATTTTTGAGGCAAGGAATTGGAAGAAATCAAATGGACTACGTTTCTTAGTATATAATTAGGGTAAGTTTACAATCATATAAATGATATTTTAAAATACATCATTAAGTAACTTTATGAAGCTAGATGATACACCCATACAGAAAAACCGAGGGCCTTGATTTCTCGTCATCTTATTGTTCTTCTAATTACAATGATTTAAAATGATTACATCAAAAATATTCTGAGGGAGTTAGTTTTTACTGATAGAGAAACTGGTTTAAGTAAACACTTCTTTCTACTCTAGGTATACTAAAACTTATGACCATATATTAAAACATGAGTTAGATATAAATAAGAATGGTAGCATAACTTTCCTCAGTTTTGAAATCATCTGGCTTACATTTTAAAATCTTTTTTAAAAAAAGCCAGGATACACAGTACAATTGGGATTCAACTCAGAGAATTTGGTCCTTAGATAGGAGACAGTGTGTAAGAATCAGGTCATCATTTGTCTTTCAAATCCTTATTTGTTTCACCCAGTAAAACACTCTGCAGATAATATTGCCTAGGAAAATTAGTTCAGATTTCTGACATTACAGGAATAAAGGTTTATGGTTTCTTCTGCCAAATATCAGAATTAGACAATAATGTATTATTGATTCACTCACACCCTTCTCAGGGGGACTTAGCGTTCTTGTTATCCTTATTTTAGAGACAGGAAAGTGACTGGCTTTGGATGCACTTCTAATTACACAAAACAGAGGCAACATTGATAGCTAAAAGTTGAGAGACAATGTGCCTAAATTTAACTTTTCATCTCTTTTCCATTTTTAAAAATTTAATTAATATTAAATGGTAGAGTATCTAACGTTATTGACACATTCTAGACATTCAAAGGAGAAACACTTTCCCTGTGCTTTCCAAATACTTATTTTACCACGTCGAAGTGTCCTCTCTCTTTCCGTCTTTAACACATCAAAACAGGGGAGAAAGCGCTTTTGTGTTATAACTACAGAGAAAACATTTGAGAATGTGTCAATGCACTGAATACCAGCACCAGTTTGGGGGTTGGTTTGTTTTTTCCCCCTGCCGTGGTATTTCTTTTCCCTCTGCTTTTGCAGTCTTTAAACTCTGACCACTTTGAGAAAAGCAATGGTTGAAATGAAAAGTTAGGACAAATTGCATTAAACCTGTGTATTGCCAGAATATGAGCGTGATGAAAGCAGGGTTGGGACATTATGGAGTCATTGCAGCTCTCCACACACAGAAAATTAAAACAAAATAAAAAGTAAAAGCTTTTTTTTTCTTTTTTTTTTTTTTACTCTTTCTTAATTCCTATGATCTAAGAGAAAGGGAATTCCTGTTTTGAAAAAAGTTTCCAGGGTTGCCTTTTCTCCATAGTGGGGGTGTCTGAATGCGTGTGTTTGTGTGTGAGTGAGTGTTGTTTGGGGAGAAAAGAAAGAATGGGGAGGAGGGAGGGCAGATAACTTTACTGACATATTAATTCTTTAGATAGCAGTAAATGAATGGTCCAAATAGACGTTTGTTTCCCTTAATAAGTTTTGTACAGGTCTCTTACAAGCTGTGGCATATGCTTCATTTATAAATGTATATTTATTTAGAAGGTTAGAGAATAATAGGTGTAGTTTGTCTATAGTAGCAGTTATTATTTAAAGTCCAAAGAGGTTACAACTTTTCTTCTATACCAAACATGAATACAAAGGTCTTTTGTATATGCCTCTTGCTTTATGTTGAGGGCCAATTAAAAATAAAGATAATATTCTAACTGTCGAGCCTTAGGAAGTGAAAGAATGAGGCTAAAAGGCAAAACGACTCCAAGATGGCTGCCTCTTCCTTCTTCCCCCTCCTTATTGCCTGTTTTCCACATGAAAATTAATGTAATATTTTGTTTAGAAATCACATTGTAGGTCATTTGCAAATGAGACAGCCTCTGAGGCACCAACATCTGCCTAGAATACCCCCATGATGCCATTGAGGTATGGAAAGAGATTAAAATGCAAACATTCAAATGTATTTAGGTTTGTACATAGTGACTAGACTCACACACATACACACTTGAATGTGTGAACAACACACACAGCTGCTAATGGAATAAAAGGCCAAAATCCTTCTTAATTCTTAGGACAGAAGGGCAAAGGAAGGCGCCAGGCCACCACCTTTCTCCCCAAAGGTTAGAAAATTCACTGTTCATGGTCTGGATTCGATGTTTTAAAAAAGATATATCTTACTGATGACTCTCTCATTAGCCAGACTTCTGAAGTCTGGGGAGACAAGATTTCCATAAATTATCTCTCTAACTCATGTTGGTGCAAAATGCGAAACTAATTTTTTTTTTAATTTTTAATATTTTTTAAAAAAGAGAAAATACTAAGCTAACCAGCTTCCTGACAAACATGTTAAAAGATTAAGATCACTAGTAATTATTACTATTAATTATAATAAATATATTTTCAATCATAAAATCCCATCCATAAAGCTAAACTAAAAATAATGTAGGAAATAAATAAAAGTATATTTGGCTCTTTCTAACAGATTGATAGCAGGTTACTGTGCAGATTTGACTGCACTAGGCAAAGAACAAAGCAAATGGTTTAGTTCCTGTAGGAAATATATTTAAAAAAAAAAAAAAAAAAAGGAAAAAACCCCACAACCCTTTATCTAAAAGCCATCAGGGACAAGCACTCAATACAAGTTAACAAGCAGGAACTGATAAGATAACATTTATATGAGGTCAGAAGTCAAATGCCAGTCAAAGGCTTTTAACCTCTTGGGTCATAAACAGGAATAGTTAAAAGTGAGAGGTAGTTATTTATCAGATTTTAAGAGTACCTGATCATTGCCAGAGAATCACCGATGATGAAACTAATTGGGATTTATAGAAAAAAAAAACTTTGTAGCTGTTCAAAGAAAATTAACCTACAAACCCACGATTCTTCAATTGGTAGGGAGAAAAACAAACAAAAACCCCTCTTTTGGGACAGAAATAAATCTGGCAATTTAAACAGTAACAAAATCTCTCTCAGAAGCAATAATTTATGACTAATATACATATCGATTAATATATAGTAAATGATTTTTAAAATAAATTCTGTATCAACAACCTAACAAAAGTAAGCATTACATGATGTATTTCCAAGTTTTGTTCTTTTTCTTTTGTTCCTTTTCAGAACCTCTAAACTGGACAGAATATAACTCCAATATCACAATATTTCTCGCCCTCAGAATGCCATCATTTGTAAATTTAAATATATATACTCTAATAGCAATTATTTTTAAACATTGGTATACTGAAACTGCTTAATTAAATTTTTATCTTAATCTATCCAGAGAAACAGATGTCTCTTTTATTTGCTGTCAGAATATTTTTTCTTTGTTTTGATTTTTGTCCTTTTTGTCTCTCTTTAGGTTTACATTCCAAACTCCCAAACGTTCCTGGTCTCTGCATCCATGCTGGTTCATATTTTCAAAGCATACCCACCCCTCTTTTTTCTTTTGCAATAAAAGAAAGCAGATCTAGATATTTCTTTCTAGAGAGAGATAGAGGGATTGTTGTTAGGCCTGCTAAGGCCCACTGTTTCTTTAAACAGAGTCCATAATACCCTAGGCGAACATTGTGGATTTAAAATGCTTTTAAATATTTATCACTAGTATTTTATCATCATATTCAAATGACACCTGGAGTGCACTCACCTTTATTGACAATCTCTGTTCTGAAAGTCCATTTGCTTCCTTAAAGCCCCCCAAGCAGAACAAGGACTACCCGTTTTCATTCAGTTAATGTTTAGTAAAAAACCAAGCAACCTTAATCAGCATGCTGATTGCATCGTCAACTAACAAATAATTTACTACTCTGAGCATTGCATTCCATTAAAAGCTCATTAAATTTTCTGTTCTCCAATGGGAGGTTTAGCTTTTGAACTGCATGCTTTTGCTTCGAATGATCATTTATTCAATCTTTGCAAAATGTTGTGGTTTTTATTTCCTAAAGTATAGGTGAGCATTTCAATACCTATAGATTGTAAACCTATGGAAACACAGCCCAGAGTTGGAGAATGTTCAATTTGATTTATAAACTCTATTTAATAAAAATTCAACACAATCTCTTATACTTTTAGTAAATCCTGAAATAGTTGAGTATTTCTGTGATTCTGTGTGACCCAAACATAGTCTCAGAAATATTAATACATAATATAAAATATCAAATCCTTTGTTTAATGCTTAAATATTTCTTTTCTGCCTATTATAGCTATTGTTATTTTTATCCTTATAAATAGCTGTTTTCTACTGATTGAAAAAGGGGCATGATACCACAAAGCTCTTACCCTATTTGATGCCAAACTTAATACTTCGAGGCAGGGGGGTGTGGGTAGTGGCTAGCTACCCAAAGAAATCCACATTTTCTGGGGTTTGCACATTTTTAAAAAACTCATAATCCCCTGAATTGTTTTCATGCCCAGACTTGTCCAGGAAAGAGTGTATTTATTATTTTTAATTTAGGGAAATGTAAGAAAATATCAGGCCCCCAAATTAACATGCATCTTTGGATTGCTAATTGTGCTCATTGCAAATTTGGGTCATTTTGCATGAGTGACTCTAATGTAGGGCTGAGATTGCCACGCAGCCAGCGCAGTGGATTCCTGATTCCCCGTGCTAATCCTGAACTCGGTGATTGTGTCAGGTGCAGTTCTGTATGCTCTAGCAGCTGGCTCATCCTCATCAATGCAAATAAGGCAACTCCTACAATCAGAGCCTCGCGAGTGTGAGGCCTGATTGCTGAGGGCAGGCTAAAACACTACACAGACTCTCACTTTCAAATCCTGCTAAGTGACAAGACAACTGCAATGTCCCTCCAGTTCAAAATCAACCTTTCGAAAACAAAACAAGAATAAAGGGATGGCTACAAAGAGGAGGAAAACCCCAATGTTTGGGAAGTGGACTTGTTTAGATGGGTTTTATTTAGATACAGAGATAATGTAAAGTGCATTTCAACAAATAATTATTTAGCTCCTATTCTGTGCAAGACACTTTGGTTTAAGAACTGCAGGGGATACAAAGGTGAGGAAGAACATACTTCTGGCTTCCAAGGAACCCCATCACTTGATTGCAGAAAATGGTAAAGATTAAGATAATAGCAGAACTATTATTAAGGAGCAGTCACCAAAATCATAAATGAAAACCAGAAAACATAGTTTTAAGAGAAGTATTTAGAGATGGCGTATTTATGGCATAGATGTTAAGAGCAAGGCTTTGGAAGCTTGGGGTTCAAATCCCAGCTTTGCCACTTACTTGCTCTAATTCCTTTGCCTTTCTAAACCGTAATGTCATCATCTGCAAAACGGTGGCAACACAAGCACCTAGCTCAGAGATCTCAAAGAATAAAATGAGATTATGTAAATAACAACTTACCACAGTACTTGGCACATAGTAAATGCTCAATAATGTCAGCTATGACTATTATTATTTCCTTCTTAACACACAAAGAAGGAGGGGATCCAAAAATAGCAGTGTGCCACAGTTTGAAAGGCATTTATTTGATCTTGTCTCTAAATTCCCATTTTACATGTAGCACTTACCCGGTGGAAGTGAAAATACAGTAAACGCTAAAAAGCCCTGTGTCTCTTGGTGGTGTCTGGACAACCCTGGCAACTCAGAACATGAAGGAGAGAACAAGAATTCCCTGTGCTTTTCCTTTTCTTCTTTTCCAAACACGTGTGCAGACTTCCCCTGCATTTCAGCCCCACCCTCTTTATTTTACTGCCTAATCTATAAAGGAGGATTAACAGCAGCACGCTGCTTTGGCACGGAGCAGATTCTGGGTGAGGACCTGTAGGTAGAGTTTAATGAATACAATTTTCTAGGACTGTGAGTGCATATTTTTAGCTCCATGCTGGGCTTCAGCGTTGCCTCTTGGGACAGATGAACAGACTCTTTGATCAGACTTGGGTGTTGCTTCAAGAAGAACCTTTTCTCAGAAAGTAGTTAGGAAAAAAAAATTGTCTTCTGTTTCCCTTATTCTTAATGTGCACTCTATAGATTCGGATTCCAGATAACTGGTCCAGGTCCCAGTAAATTAATTGCATTGCAATACTGAGTTACACCATTGTGGAAAGAAAAGGTACTTCTGGGCAGGAACAGATCCACTTTCTCACGAAAGATAATGGCTGGTGCTCAAGTGTGTGGTTGCCATCCTTTCCCTTTTGAGAGTAGGGTAGAGGTAGTTAACCTTCCTGGGGGAGGTTTGGCCCAGACAACATCATAGACACTATATCCCCCCTGGAGTTACCAAACAATAAAACTGCTTCCTTTGCCAAACACAAAGAATGGTCTGGAGTTGGATATTAGCAAACAGCAAACCACATAAAGAAGATAAAAAAAAAAAAAGGGAGAGAGGGAGAAGGAAGAAATGAATAGGAAGAAGGGTGGAAGAAAGGAAGCAAAATCACATGAGGAGAAAAGCATAAAATAAGATCTCTTTTCTGCTTTAGCTTGCCAGAAAAAGAGGGCAGCCATCTAGTTTTGTCATGATTTTAGCTAGTGCCAGGCAAAGATGGGAAGGTGGAGAAGAAGGGATTTTGATGTAACGCCAAGCAGGTCAGGGATGAGGCACGGGGTCTTTTGGAAATAGCTGAGATTTTAATACCTTGGCATTGGGAGAGTGTGCACAAGATGGGGAAGGATTTGATCTTTTGCATTCCTGCTCTGGACCCTCTCCTTCTCTATCTAATAGGATTAACAGATATTTTCCTAAGCAGAAATCAAAATGTGTCAAATCATCTGAGACAGTCAATTTGTTCACAATGCCCACGTTCTTACAGTACAGATGCAGCACTATTCAAAAATAGTTTCATTTCAAGAGATACAATGCAGCAGAGATGTAAACATCTATCTTCATAATCTTACCCTCCTTTCAGACTGCTTAATTTTTCCCAGTGATTTTCCCCTCCTCTTTTACTCTCCCCGCCTCACCCCCGCCCCAGCTCAAGCTTCAAAACAACTAGTACAAAAAAAGACATGACTTCCCCAGAGGATTCGGGTCTCAGTGATCCTGATGATGCAATGTGTGCTCTCCATTATTCCTGGGAGCTCACTGGATATGTTCCTGTATCCCACCTCACAGCTTCAGTTGTCCTTATTTTTGCATGCCTTACAAATCCTCCTTGAACACCTGCAAAGGTTACCTCCACCTCTTCCTCCCACCTCATTCCAAGTTATCAGGACTCCTTCCCCACCTCTACACTCTTCTTTATTGTTATTATTGCCATTATTATCCTCTCCACCAGTACAGCCTGTGTGGTTTCTCCTTGGGGAGGCATTAAGTTGCCTTCCTTTGTGCTACCTTAAAACTGCTTGTCCTCTTCCAGCTCTCTTTGAACACAACAGACCACTGTCACCTTTGGAAGGATGAACAAAAGTAGTTAGAGTAGGATTCCAACTTCACATTGTTGGCATTCCTGAAAATCTCATGCATTTTCATTGCCCCCTCCCTACTTCCCTTCTTTCTCATTGAGACCCCATAGCAGCAATTAGAAGCTCTGAAATGAATAGAAACAATAGCTACTAGTGTGTGTTATTCTTAAAACTTGAATAGTAGACATTTAGCAAGCAGAATAAAGGCTGGTTTTATTCCTCTTTCTTATCACTTGTATATTCAGTACACATGTATAGTTTTTTTAAAAGTGGATTACAGGCCGGGCGAGGTGGCTCACGCCTATAATCCCAGCACTTTGGGAGGTCAAAGTGGGCGGATCATGAGGTCAAGAGATTGAGACCATCCTTGCCAACATGGTGAAACTCGTCTCTACTAAAAATACAAAAATGAGCTGGGTGTGGTGGCGCATGCCTATAGTCCCAGCTACTCAGGAGGCTGAGGCAGAAGAATCACTTGAACCCAGGAGGTGGAGGTTGCTGTGAGCAGAGATCGCACCACTGCACTCCAGCCTGGTAACAGAGCAAGACTCTGTTTCATTAAAAAAACAAAAACAAAAACAACAGAAAAGTAGATTACTGACTATAATCTCCATAACAACATATTTTCCTTTGATATATTTTGGGTGTCTATTTCACCATAATTCTCTATGTGATTGTGATGTCAAAATATAATAAATTGGTCCATTCTACCTAGAAAGCCCTCTCCACCATTTTTCTTTCCCACCTGTTAAAACCCTACCCATATGTGGGATCCAACTTATACCACATCTCCTCTAGGAAATTTTCCCCGATCCTCCCAGAAGAGTTACTCTCCCTCCCCCCGGGCTCCTAGTGAGGGTGTTTATGTGTTTCCTCTCTCACCCACTGGAGTTGGTTTTGTATTCTAGCCACTGTTGACGTCTGTCTGCACACCAGAGCAGGAGGCCTGGAGCACAAAGAACTTATTTGTCCTTTCTGGTTTCTCTGCCACTCCTACAAGAGAGCCTGGTACAGCAGAGTGACTTTGTCAACTGAAGATGATGTACATATGGATGGTATCTCAGCCTTCTGAGCCTGAGAAAAGGCCACCAGTACCTGTTTTGAGCATGTCTGCATGAAGGAGATGTCAAGCTACTCCTGGCCCTCTTCTCCCACCTTACTTCCACTTATACATGACAATGATTTTGAGGCTTCCTCACATTCGAATTTTTAATATTTTTTTCATTTAAATGCTCATCTTTAGTAAATAAAAAACTAGATGAATTGTGAAGTGAGAGAATTAAAAAGTGCTATCTTATATCTGAATGAATAAATCATTTATATTAGCTCTTCTGTTTCTAGGCTAGTGTGAATTGGCAACAAATACGTAAGCATCAGTACTCTTCAACATAGTGTATTTATTTATTTTTATTTCTTAAGCAGTCTGACAAGTTATTTACTGTGTCAATTAGCATTGGCCTGAAAAGGAGAAAAGGAGTTGCTGTGCTACATGTGTTTATGTTCAGCTTTTGAGTCGTCCTGATAATTTTGGCTTTTATTTGTAGAAGGTATTTATCTTGAGAGAATCACCACCACCACTACAAAAATCCTACTTCATATTTTAACATTTTCTCAAAACTATACCTTGTTCGCAACCCTATCATTTCAGTATTAAATTTTTTTTTTCCTGATAAGGCAAATGACACTTTAGCCTTAGTTAATGTAAAACAGGAAGGTGTTAATCTCATTTTCAACATGTCAGCTCTTCCAGGTAGGGTATTAATACGCAAGAGCCCCTGCTGGCAGCCTCAACAGAATCTTTCCAGCTGTGAAGTAAAGTCCAAACCTGGTAATTTTTGCTTTCCTTTATTGTGTGTGCTCAGGTCCGCTTCATTCATTGAAAAAGGTATAGCAGTAGCTAAATGCATATAAAGAAACAAAGGGATGTTTGCAAACTACTGACTTAACTCTGTATTCAGACACTATGCTAGGTTCGTTTTAAAATATTCACACACTACAAACATTTGGGTATGTTTGATGATAAATAGCAATTAGGTACGACATATTTAAAAGATCCCCTGAGATCTAGAATTTTGCATCAGAGAACTCCAGTCCAGTGTCACCATTTGCTTTGTTTAATTTGCTTTCTTTAGAACAACAGTCTGGACTAAACAAGGAAAAGTAGGGACTATGTTGTAGGAAGTATTTCAGGATCTGTATCTAACAAAAAAATTTACATTTTTGAAGTAACGTGGGAACCAAACTTTTAGTTTTTACTTTTTCTTCACATTGTAGAGATGAAAGTAAAAAAAATATTTTCATGATACTGAGTTGGTGTGGACAGTGTGAAGGAAATATGTTTCCTACAGAAATGCTTAGGAGTTTGGGGAATTTGTTCTCCTTATCCTACTCTGTTTCCATAAACACTGACGGTGTTCTTTTAGGGGCAATTTCAAAAGAGGGCAGTTAGAACAAAGAGGAAGTCAGTAACTCTGGTGAATATATAAGAATATTAAAATTGGGCCGGGCGCGGTGGCTCACGCCTATAACCCCAGCACTTTGGGAGGCTGAGGCGGGTAGATCACGAGGTCAAGAGATCGAGACCATCCTGGTTAAAATGGTGAAACCCCGTCTCTACTAAACATACAAAAAATTAGCCGAGCATGGTGGCGTGTGCCCGTAATCCCAGCTACTCAGGAGGCTGAGGCAGGAGAATTGCCTGAACCCAGGAGGCGGAGGTTGCTGTGAGCCGAGATCGCGCCATTGCACTCCAGCCTGTTTCAGGAAAAAAAAAAAAAGAATATTAAAATTAAGCTTTCCTATTTGTAAATATGATTAATAAGAAAGCTTAATTTAAAAAATATGATGTAAATATGATTAATGGGTTTTAAAGAAAATTTTACATGGTTCCAATTTAAGAAAGAATTAGCCTGGTACGGTGGTTCACGCTTGTAATCCCAGCACTTTGGGCCAAGGCAGGCAGATCACAAGGTCAAGAGATCGAGACCATCCTGGCTAACATGGTGAAACCCTGTCTCTACTAAAAATACAAAAGTTAGCTGGGTGTGGTGGCATGCACCTGTATTCTCAGCTACTCAGGAGGCTGAGGTAGGAGAATTGCTTGAATTCCAGGAGGTGGAAGTTGCAGTGAGCCAAGATCCTGCCACTGCACTCCAGCCTGACGCCTGGTGACAGAGGGAGACTCTGTCTCAAAAAAATAAAGAAAAAAAGAAAGAATTAGAATAGGCATTTTAATGTCACACAGGAATGGAATTATATGTGGCTTTAAAAAATTACTAATACAGAGACTGTAGATACTGATAAGCTATTAGTTCATTTGAACTAAAAGCAGGAGAGAAAGAGAAAAAATAAAATGGGACGGCAGCACGGATAAAATAATATTTACACGGTGGGCAAGTAAGAGGATGCAGCCCTGGAAAAGCATGAGAAGACATGGGTCTTGAAGGAATGCAACTAGTCTTGTAACTAGTTGAGGAGAGATTTGAGAGGGGAGATAGTGATGATGCCACTGAAGATCTTAAGTTTTGCACATGTCCTCCCACTTGCTAGTCACATGTTCTCATTTCATAGTTGGGACAGGTATTATTGTGCCCACTACACAGACAAAGAGACACAAGTGCAGAAAAGTTGCGGCTCCTCTGACATAGAGAGCTACGTGCAAGCCCCAGCCCTGTGATTCTTCTTTGGTTTTCTTTTCTTTTTTTTTTTTTTAAGGTTAGGATGAGAGCTTAAAAACTGCAAAGGGATGTGAAAAAAAGATGAACCAAAAATACGTGAAAATTTTAAAAAGAGTCACTGAGGAATTCTGAGCTGTCAAATCTATCCAGAAAAATAAGGCAGGGAAAAAGTGAGATGATAAGGTTTTTAAAAATTCCTGTTCAAGTTTGTAACATGCACAGTGCCTCTTTTTATTCATCTCCTGTCTGTACATATTTTCCCACACACCATTCTGTAGTTATAGAATTCATTCTTGCCCAGTGGGTCAGTATTTTATTACTTTACCAGTTTCTTTTTGTAATAGCTCTTTATGCTCCTTGCCAGTGAAAGTATACCCCCAGAAGAAGAAGACGACCAAAGGAAGGAGAACGTGGGCAGGAAAGGCCTGGCAAGCAAGGTCACTGTTAGAGCCATGTCTCGATTGTTCCATTTCCCCTGTGGATACTATTACACATTTCCCCTTAAGCATGAGGCCATGTTATTTTCTGTGTTTAGCTTTTACCTAGAACATGGATGAGCTCATCTGAAAATATAACAAAATTAAATTCTATCATTGCTCATTGCAACCAAGTAGCTGATATTTTATATATTGCATCTTAAATCTCCTTCTGGAAGAGTTATAACCTGTATAATTTGTACCATTGTTGACACTTTTATCTTCTTCAAAAACATTTTAGTACAACTTTAATTGAGGATTTGAAGCCTCACAGGTTAGTAGACTTGAAGCAGGATGTGGAAATAATGAGAGAAAACCATTCATCAAAGTAGTTAAATGACTTGGACTTGATCACACAATTGGCTCAGTCTGGACTGGAAACCTGGAGTTTTATTCTAGGCTCTGTACCTTATCACATTGCCTTTCAAATTCATTTCAGCCAGACGTGGTGGTTCAGGCCTGTAATCTCAGCACTTTGGGAAGCTGAGGCAGGCAGATTACCTGAGGTCAGGAGTTCTAGACCAGTCCGGCCAACATGGTCAAATCCCATCTCTACTAACAATACAAAAAATTAGCTGGGTATGGTGGCGCGTGCCTGTAATCCCAGCTACTTGGGAGGCTGAGGCAGGAGAACTGCCTGAACCCAGGAGGCGGAGGTTGTGGTGAGCCGAGATCGCGCCATTGCACTCCAGCCTGGGTAACAAGAGCGAAACTCCGTCTCAAAAAAAAAAAAAAAAATTCTTTTCAGTCAGTGTTCATTAATCACTTGCCATGTGTTAAATGCTATAAAGAATTGTATTTGAATTCCCCATTCATGAGCTTATTCTTTTATTAGGGTATGTCCAAACAGGTCTAGAAGAAAAATTTTAAAATATCTTTTGCAGGAAGAGAAATTTCTAACTCAAAACATTCATTCCCGAAAAAACAAAATCCTAACATATATTTATAATTATGCAACAACATAGATAAGGGAAATCTTTAGTTAGAGGTAGTGAAAAACAATCAACAATACAAAACTATTGGCCTTATTTGTATGTCTGCCAAAATAAGTAAGAACATAGGCAGAGAAAGAAAAACTTGACTACTAAGATACCTTCCTTACTCAAAGCTACCATCTCCAACTATTCTCCCAGTCAACCAACAAATACTGAGTATTCATTTCCTATCAGGCACTGGATTAGAGGCCTGAGAATGAATGAAACATGTAATTCCTACCCTGTTGAATGAAGTAATTTGAATATCTTTCTACTTTCAAAATATAAGCTAATATATTTTCCAGCCATTCATATTTTAGTAAGAGTTAATTTAAATGAATAATCAATTTTCTTGGCTCTCTCTTATGGGAGGATATTAGTTAGCAATAGCTCAGTTTTATGTTTATGGTGAGATTGGAGGGCAGAAAACGAAGGAAGAGCAATAAAAAATGAGAGGGCATTTTAGAACATGGAGAGTCTGGGGAGGGCATCCCAGAATGCAATGCCAACAAATATCAAGTATGCATTTCCTGTCAGGCACTGGATTAGAGACCTGAGAATTCCATGGTGGAATGATGCTGCCACCATAAAAAACTCTTGGTTAGGGGTTTGAGTGTCTAGAGAAAAGTAGATAGAGGAGTGACAAAGGAAAATGTTTGCATTCTTATTGCCTAAGGATCTGGGTGTCAAATTCATTGACCCAGAAATCTGTGAACTTAGAAACCTTATTAAAGAATTTGGATTTTTTTTTTTCACACAAATAGGACTCTTCCCCCCGGCCCTCCATAGAAAGTAGAACTCACTGGTTAGCATTAGGAGACGGCTACACAGTGGAAGCCCACATGAGTACAGGGCTTGTCATTTGCTTAGAGGGCCACAGTTGGGGATGTATTTGACTCCACAGTCATCTGGGATAAGCTGCTTCTCAGCCACCATGTTGCCAGATTCATTCAAATTGAACTTGATGAAGTCCCACTTCTTTGAGATGTGGATCTTCTGGCAGCCAGGAACTTGAATTTGGCCCTGTGAAGGGCTTCAATCACATGATCCTTGTTCTGCTTGGTGCAGATGGACTTGATGACTTGGCCAACGTGAACCCAGGCTATGGTGCCCTGAAGCATTCTAAAGGCACCTTGCATACCTTCTATAGCCTACACTGGGAGAGCATAAGTTCAGAGACATGAACATACATTGGAAAGAGCTGTATCTAAGGTCCCTTAGAGGAAACCCATGCAAGAAACAGGCTCCATACCAAGGAACCTGCTGTTTGCAACCATTGCACACCAAGCTCCCATGAGGAAAACAGCTTTGTCAACTTAATTGGCTGCAGACAAATAGGCTTTTTAATTTGCCACTATTAAAAGTCTGAGCTTTAAACAGATTCTTGGACTTGTGGCTCATATCCATCAGCTCATTCAATGTTAGCATCTGTCTTGCCCCTGGTAGCTTTTCCAGAACAACTAACTTCGCCATGAACTCATGAG
Source organism: Aotus nancymaae (assembly GCF_030222135.1). NCBI lineage: Eukaryota > Metazoa > Chordata > Mammalia > Primates > Aotidae > Aotus > Aotus nancymaae. The sequence goes on along the minus strand of NW_026988425.1, from coordinate 80,620,468 downwards.
TTTTCCCAGTTCAAACTTGGGCTTCTTCAGCATTTTTACTTTTCTAATGAATACATCATGAAGATGATAAATAGATTGGCAAGCATTTTCTTTGTCTTTTCCAATGTTGTCTGGAATCAATTTACTGACCACTTCTTTCAAGTCATTTGTCTGCACTTCTTTATGATTTCCATCATCTTCTTCTGAATTGGACAGGCCTAGAAACAATCATTAGAGTGAATTGGCAACCAAAAGAATGGGAAAAAATTTTTGCAATCTACCCATCTGACAAAGGGCTAATATCCAGAATCTACAAAGAACTAAAACAGATTTACAAGAAAACAAACAAACAACCCCATTCAAAAGTGGGCAAAGGATATGAACAGACACTTTTCAAAAGAAGACATATATGAGGCCAACAAACATATGAAAAAATGTTCATCATTGGTCATTAGAGAAATGCAAATCGAAACTACATTGAGATACCATCTGACACCAGTTAGAATAGCAATGATTAAAAAATCTGGAAACAACAGATGCTGGAGAGGATGTGGAGAAATAGGAAGACTTTTACACTGTTGGTGGGAGTGTAAATTAGTTCAACCACTGTGGAAGACAGTATGGTGATTACTCAAGGATCTAGAAATAGAAATTCCATTTGAACCAGCAATCCCATTACTGGGTATATACCCAAAGAACTATAAATTGTTCCATTATAAGGATACATGCACATGAATGTTCATTGCAGCACTGTTTACAATAGCAAAGACTTGGAACCAACCCAAGTGCCCATTGATGATAGACTGGACAGGGAAAATTTGGCACATATACACCATGGAATACTAAGCAGCCATAAAAAATGATGAGTTCGTGTCCTTTGTAGGCACATGGATGAACCTGGAAACCATCATTCTCAGCAAACTGACACAAGAACACAAAATCAAACACCACACATTCTCACTCACAGGTGGGTGTTGAACAATAAGAACACATGGACACAGGGAGGGGAGCATCACACACTGGGTTCTGTAGTGGGGAACTAGGGGAGGGACAGCGGGGGGTGGGAAGTTGGGGAGGGATAACATGGGGAGAAGTGCCAGATATAGGTGATGGGGAGGAAGGCAACAAACCACATTGCCATGTATGTACCTATGCAACAATCTTGCATGTTCTTCACATGTACCCCAAAACCTAAAACGCAATAAAATTTATATTTTTTAAAAAAGAGCTCTTTTGTATTTGATTGTTGCATTTTTTTAGTAAAATCAATACAGAATTGAGTAAGCAAATAACCATTGGTAGACTTGACATTGACATGAGCTTCAGTCATGGGCTACCATTTTTTGACCAAGGAACACATTTTGTCATGGGTAAGATCCATGTCATGGAAGTTAGGCAGTTTTTGCCCTGAACATCTTCAATAAGCAGCATGAATATTCTAAATGCAACTTTATTATTCTGCAGATCAGCAACACCCACTCCAAACACATGACCCTTAAGGCCATCAGGTGTGATTCTTGTTCCTTGAATCCTGGTAACTATTGTCTTTTCAATATTCCTTAAATTGAACATAACATGATGTCAATCTTTCTTAGAAAATGGATTGACTCTTTCTTCTTGGATCCCTTTTTATTGCCTTTCATAAGGCACTTATTCTTGCCAACTACCATGGTGCTGTTCAGAAAGCCAAAAGGCAAGAATTCAAATTTTATCAACCTTGAATAATGTCTACAAAATACCACCTCTTAGTAGTCTTTCATGAGTGGTAGTTCTAGCCCCCAAAAGATAGAAAGAATGTTATATGTTCTTATATATTCTGACGTAGAACAGATAGAAAGACTGTCCTATGTCAGACCATACCATGAGCCAGATAGCTGATATTTTAGGTAGGTTTAGAACAGTTTGATTTTTTTTTAACATTTTCTACCAAAGTACCCCTAACTGACAGCAGAGGAGAAAGTTTTGAGTGGTAAAACTCCATCAACAGAATTACACCAGTGGTGGTAGAGAACAAGAGAACTGTTGAGGGTAAGTCAAGGCAGGAAGTCTGAAATGCATTTAAAACCTTGTGGTTGTTTTCCTTAAAAGTTTAAGCAATTATTACATATTACCCCATAACAAGTTCATGCTTTTTATTGTTTTTGTTTTTGTTTTCAGACAAGGTCTTTCTCTGTTGCCCAGGCTGGAGTGCAGTGGCGCCATCATGAATCACTGCAGCCTCAACCTCCCAGCCTCAAGCTATCCTCCCACCTCAGCCTCCCAAGTAGCTGAGATAGGCACTCACCACCATGTCTGGCTAATTTTTGTTTTTTTGTATTTATCGTAGAGACAATTTTTCGCCATGTAGCCCAGACTGATCTCGAACTCCCGACCTTGTGTGATCCACCCACCTCGGCCTCCCCAGGTGCTGGGATTACAGGCATGAGCCTCCGCGCCTGACCTCATGTCTGTTTTACATTTAAGCAATGCTTTAAAATACTGCGGTTCAAATTGACTCTCTGGGAAGAGATGCCATGATAACTGTGTGGTCTCAGTCTACTCACATACTTTGGCAAGTGCACGAGGATGTTTTATCGGGTTTTGTTGAGGAAGATACTAAATACACACGTTCTGTTGTCTCAACAGTCACAATACCATGGTTTCATTGAATTGAGAGTACCTTGAATTGGTTTGTAAGAGTGTGATTGGTCTGTCTCAGGATTCCCATTCAATACCGGGACTCCAAGTTTCCAAAGACTTTTCTATGATCTACATCCGACTGCCAATGATATTGGCTCGGATGGCCAGGACAAGTGGAAAATATGGGACCCAACATTCAGGTCAAATGATTCTGGATGAATCTGCCAGCCATTCCTGTATGGGCTGTTGATAGAATTTTGCTTTCTAAACTTCCCTCTCTGCTATCAGACATGGCCCCAGAGAAGTCTGAATGAGTGTAAGACACAGAGAGCACAGAGAAGCTGATCCAACTCTGCTACTATCTAGGTTCTTTATTCCCATCAATATTTGTTGAGTGTGTGGCAGACATTGTTTGAGACTGGGGCTAAAACAGTGAAGACAGAAAAGGCCACAGTGGTAGGCAGAATCCTGACTCCCAAAATGTCTGTGCACGATTCTCTCAGAACCTGAGAATAGTTACCTTAAATGGCAAGAGTCCTTAGCTGGCTACAGTGCACACACTTATAATCCCAGCTGAGGTGAAAAGATCACTTGAGTTCAGGAGTTTGAGATCAACCTGGACAACATAGTAAGACTCCTGTCTTTAAAAATAAAAAATAGGCTGGGTGCGGTGGCTCACATTTGTAATCCCAGCATTTTTGGAGGCGTAGGTGAATGGATCACTTGAGGCCAGGAGTTCGTGACCAGCCTGATCAACATGGTGAAACCCCATCTCTACTAGAAATTAGCTGGGCATTGTGGCACGTGCCTGTAGTCCCAGCTATGAGGGAGGCGGAGGCTAGAAGATTGTTTGAACCCAGGAGGTGGAGGTTTCAGTGAGCTGAGATTGCGCCACTGTACTCCAGACTGGGTGACATATCGAGATTCTGTCTACATAAAAAAAAAAAAAAGAAAGAAAGTAAGAAAAAAAAAGAAAAGAACATAAAATGTGAGGGACTCAACCCACAGTTGCTGGCTTTGAAGTGGAGGGAGAGGCAATAAGACAAGGAACACAGCCTTGACAACACCTTTATTTGGCCCAGTGAGACCCGTTTCAAATTTCTGATCTCCAGAACTGTAAGATCATAAGTTTTGTGTTATTTTAAGCTACTCAATTCGTGATAACTTATCACAACAGCCAATAGGAAACTAATACAATTCCCATCCTCTTTGTGCTTGTATTCTAGTGAAAATAAAAATAAATATAAATCATAAGGCATTTAAATATTCTAATAAGAGGTAGGAAGGAAATGAATGAAGTAATGTGAATGGGACTATAATAGACTCATCTGTCAACTTTTTAATGCTTTGAGAATGCTCCAATGCATGAATTTTGGTATTAGGCAAAGATTAGCTCCCCCTATAGGAGTTATTTATCTGTCTCTTTTCCAGCTAGAGAAAAGTATTTGACTTGGTCTCCACTAGTTAAATATAGCCATGCTAGAATTTAAATCAGAGACCACTGATGCAAAAGGGAAGGATAGTTCAGATAATTTCTCTTTCTCCCTCCCTCCCTTCCTCCTTCTTTCCCTTCCTCCAGCCCTCTTTCCCATTTTCTCCTTCTCACTATCTCCCTCTTTCCTGTAACAGTAGCTGGGGTAGCTGGGACTACAAGATAATATACAGCACAAAACAGCCAACTTGCCCTTTATAGCTAGAGTTACTCCTTCATCAGATCAGTTCTGCAATATAGCTTTAGATGCTGCTCTGGAAGCTGAGCTCAAGCCTAGCTCTCCAGCCCTCTCAACAATTCAGTCAACCAACAAAACATCTTTTTATTACTCTTTTTCTGCTTGACCAACTGAAGCCACCTTTGATCTCTTGCAACTGAAGACCCTGAAGAAAATAGTCATTAGACTTTGGACACTGGGGTTAAGGAGGTCTCTCCGAAAAGCTGAGATTTGAACTGAGGCAGGAAGAATGTGAGGGAGCAAGTAATATGAACAGCTGGGGAAAGCAGTCAGGCTGAAGAAATGCAAAGACTACCATACTGGAGCTGGGGTGCAAAGAAAGCAGGAAAAATAAGGCCATTGCCTTTGTGGAGTTTACTTCTGGTAGTGGGTATCTAGACAGTTAAAGGGAGGCAAATGACAGGCAGCATAATTTCAGATACGTGTTATAAAGGAAGTAGAAGAGAGAATTGTAGGCATCAGGCCAGGAACTATTTGAATAGGACGTGCAGGAAAGTCCTCTCAGAGAAAAGTGACATTACACAGAGACATTGGAAGATTTATAACTTGGAGAGTGTCCCTCAAATACAGTATTGGGACTCTTTGCTCAGGGAGGTGAATTTCATAAGAGTTCTTCAAGCAAAAACATAAACAAATATTGCAGAGTCATCTCTACCAAGGTTAGGAATATTGCGAAACTTCAACAGATGTTTAAAATGCTCCTAGAGACATAAATTTTTCCAGTGTGATCATCTTTTTGATTATGTTCTCAACATTGAACTTGCCAAACACAAACAATAACATTTGTAGGGAGATAATGCCTTACATTATGAACATTCATTCACATCTACAAATTAGCTTGAATTTTGTCTTGGATACTTTCTATGAAAACAAGTACTAAAAACAAAATAAGACGCAATGTTGGTTCTTCGTCACTTTTGTTAGAGGCTCTTCTAGTTTGATGGACTAGGCTGTAAACAATGGAATGAAGCCAGTGCTAACAGAAGGAAACGTCAGCTTCAGGCAACAGTCTTCTAAAATAATCTATTTGCAGGTGGAAGTTGCTGATTTTATGTGAGCATGAAAAATTAATTATCAATGAAAGGGTATTTACTTCTTTCAAAGTCCATATATTTATTGACAATTTTTTTTTAACCTTCCCAGAGAAAATAACTATTCTCTAAAATTGATTAATCAACTTACTGACTTGAGTCAAATCTTTGGCGAAAAAAAAAAAGCGAATATACTATCTCATATAAATCCCAGAAAACATAGGGCAGGTTTTTGGTTTGTTTTTCACCAAAGCAGTTATCTGAAGTTATCTTTTCCCCTGAAAAATCAAAAAATTATTCGAGTAAAATATTAACAGACTTACTAGTATATATGGCAAACTGAACACGTATATCTACTTTTACTTTCTTTTCAAACCCAGAAATGGCAATAAGACACATTTTTAAGAAGCACAAATCAATAAGGACAGAGAGAACAAAAGAGCACAACAAAACAAAGACACAAGAAGACAAACAACATAGAAATGAAGAAGCAAGTGAATTAGTGGTAAAAAGAATGTAACAGGCTGGGCACAGTGGCTTATGCTTATAATTCCAGCACTTTGGGAGACTGAGGTGGGTGGATCATTTGAGTCCAGGAGTTCGAGACCAACCTGAGCAACATGGTGAAATTGCATCTCTACTAAAAATACAAAAATCAGCTGGGCTTGGTAACTTGCACCTGTAGTCCAAGTGCTTTGGGAGGATGAGGTGGGAGGATCACCTGAGCCTGGAGAGTTTGAGGCTGTAGTGAGCTGAGATCACACCACTGGACTCCAGACAGATCTAAGAATACAGAACTCAAAGTCAGTAAAGGGAAAAGTTATGGACTAATTCAGTTTTACACCAGAGGCTGCACAAGTTTCTGGGAATGACAGCACTAGAAAGTCTCTGGAAAAATAGGAAGATTGGTTGAAAGTCCAAAACAGCAGTCAGAGCCATCAGTGATGTCTCCAACTCCCAGCATCCAGGCAACCACCACTCTCTTCTCCTTCTCTCCCTACCATCTCACCCTGGCAGAGGATCAGAGATCTAGTCTCTGGGCAAGGTAAGAAACAGAGTCTTTTGGCTGGTGGGGGTTGAAGGTGAGGATAGGATACTGAGGGAAAATAATACACGTAAAATGCTAAAAACTCTACTCTCCTTTACTTACCCGGCTCTCAGAATACTAGTTGACAGACTTTTGCCCTTAGCCTGGAGTTTGGAAAATCTTTCCCCACCATCTGACCATCTCAAGAAAAAAAGCTTCAAGACATTTTAAGTTCCTCTACAAAATACCCAAGGTAGAATGCCCCAAAGTAAAACTGTTACTGGATAAGCTGCTTCCCCACTTCTAGCCTCAATTACTCCCAGCCCTTGCCAACGCACTCAGAGAGGCCCATTGCCTTTTAATTTTAAGGAAATCTTCATCTTGAAGGGTAAAAGGACCAAAATAAAACAACAGATAAATGCAATTTGGAGCAAACGCATACCTATATGGAAAAAAAAAAAAACTCTAAAAACAAAATAAATCAGAAATCTCATTATTATTATATTCAGAAAGATAAAAAAATAACATTTCAACCATGACATAAGAATAAGATACTATTTAATAAATAAGAATATTCAGAGGAAAAAATCTATTAGAATTTTAAAATATATGTATAATGGCAGCAATGAAGACAGATTAGAAATTTTGCTAGTCTGTTTTGTGCTGCTATAATAGAATACAGAAACTGGGTAATCTATAAACAATAGAAATTTCTTTGACTCATGGTTCTGAAGGCTGGGAAGTCCGTGATGGAGGGGCCACATCTGAAAAGGGTCTTCTCACAGTTCATCGCGTGGCTGAAGAGCAGATGGGCACAAGAGCACTCGGGAGAGAAAGGAAGAAAGCCAAACTCATCCTTTCATCAGGAGTCCACTTTTAAGATAACTAAACTATTCCCCAAATAAGACAATAATTCATTCATGAGAGCAGAGCCCTCATGACCTAATTACCTCTTATAGGTCCCACTTCCCAACCCTGTTGCATTGAGAATAAAGTCTCTAACACATAAACTTTGGGGACACATTCAAACCATAGTAGAAGAGTTGGAAGATAAAAATTTCTAAAGAAATTTCCCAGAAAGTGGAACAGAGAAACAGAGATGGAGAATATTAAAAACAGATTTTAAGAAACAAAGATAATTAGCCTAGGAGATCCAAAATCCAAATAATAGGAGTCTCAGAATCAGAGAACAATAACAAAAATTAAGTGTGTGTGTGAAGGGGGGAGATGTGTTAGTCTTATATTGCTGCCTGTCAAATTACCACAAACTAGAACTTAAGACAACATGTATTTATTGCCTTTCAGTTTCCATTGGCAAGAAGTCCAGATACATTGACTTGGATTCTCTGCTCAAGGTCTCACAAGGCTACAATCAAAGAGTTAGCTAAGGCTGGAGTCTAATTACAGGTTAAGGGTCCTCTTCTAAGTTCATGCATTTGTTGACAGAATTCATTTCTTTTCAGTTTTAGAATCCATGATAGCATTTTCAAGGCTAGCAAGAGAGAAACTCTCACTTCTAGACCTTCCTTTAAAAGACTCAATTGCTAGGTGTGGTGGCACATGCCTGTAATCCCATCACTTTAGAAAGCCCAAATGGGAGGATCACTTGAGCCCAGGAGTTAGAGGTTACAGTGAGCCATGATTGCACCACTGTGCTCCAGCCTGAGTGACAGAGCAAAACCTCTTCTCAAACAAACAAACAAATAAATAAATAAATGGTTCAATTGACCAGGTCAGATCTACCCAGGACAATCTCTTTTAATTAGCTTACTTAAAATTAACTGATTAGGGACCTTTATTATAACTGCAAAATTTCTCTCCTTTGCCATATAACGTAGTAAAATTGTATGATCATGTGGAGTGCTATTTCATCACCTTTATCATATTCTTTTTATTTATTTGTTTTCTATTTTTATTTATTTATTTATTTATTTTATTATATTTTAAGTTCTGGGATACATGTTCAGAATGAGCAGGTTTGTTACAAATCACATGTGCCATGGTGATTTGCTGCACCCATCAACCCATCATCTACATTAGGTATTTCTCCTAATGCTATCCCTCCCTTAGCCCCCTAGTCCCTGAAAGGCCCCAGTGTGTGATGTTCCCCTCCTTGTGTCCATGTGTTCTCATTGTTCAACACCCACTTATAAGTGAGAACATGCAGTGTTTGGTTTTCTGTTCCTGTGTTAGTTTGCTGAGAATGATGGTTTATAGCTTCATCCATGTTCCTGCAAAGGACATGAACTCATCCTTTTTTATGGCTGCATAGTATTCCATGGTGTATATATGCCACATTTTCTTTACCCAGTCTATCATTGATGGACATTTGGGTTGGTTCCAAGTCTTTGCTATTGTGAATAGTGCTGCAATAAACATACATGTGCATGTGGCTTTATCGTAGAATGATTTATAATCCTTTGGGTATATATCCAGTAATGGGATTGCTGGGTCAAATGGTATCCCTGGTTCTAGATCCCTGAGGAATCACCACACTGTCTTCCACAAGGGTTAAACTAACTGACAATCCCACCAATAGTGTAAAAGCGTTTTTATTTCTCCACATCCTCTCCAGCATCTGTTGTTTCCTGACTTTTTAATGATCACCATTCTAAGTGGCATGAGATGGTATGCTATTGAGGTTTTGATTTACATTTCTCCAATGACCAGTGGTGATGAGCATTTTTTCATATGTTTGTTGGCCCCATAAATGTTTTCTTTTGAGAAGTGTCTGTTCATATTTGCCCACTTTTTGATAGGGTTGTTTGCTTTTTTCTTGTAAATTTGTTTAAGTTCTTTGTAGGTTCTGGATATTAGCCTTTTGTCAGATGGATAGATTGCAAAAATTTTCTCCCATTCTGTAGGTTGCCTGTTCACTCTGATGATAGTTCTTTTTGCCATACAGAAGCTCTTTAGTTTAATTAGATCCCATTTGTCAATTTTGGCTTTTGTTGCCATTGCTTTTGGTGTTCTAGTCATGAAGTCTTTGCCCATGCCTATGTCCTGAATGGTATTGCCTAGGTTTTCTTCTAGAGTTTTTATGGTTTTAGATCTTACATTTAAGTCTTTAATCCATCTCGAGTTAATTTTTTTTACAAGGTGTAAGAAAGGGGTCCAGTTTCAGTTTTCTGCATACGGCTAGCCAGTTTTCCAGCCTCCGCTCGTGGTACCTTTGCCGTATTCTATTGGTTAGAAGTTCAAAGTTTCACTCATACTCAAGGAGAGGAATTTCTATAAAGACATGCATAGCATGGGGCAGAAATCATGGGGGCGATCTTAGAATTCTGCTATCAGAAGACGGGGAGGGAAACATTAAACAAACAGTACAAGACAACTATTCACATCTGAAACATGCAATTTTTCAGATTGAAATAACTCGTTGAAATGCCAGCATAAATGATGAAAATAGACTTACACCAGACTTTGAGAAAACTGCTGGCTACAGGAAACTCTGATAAGAGGGTGCATGTCACAAAACAGGTTAGAGATGGAAATGACATTAAATTTCTAAATAACAATACTTCAATCTCAAAGGCAATAGAATAATGTGTTTAAAACTATAAAGCAAAAATTATGTCTACCCTTGAATTCTATACTTAGAAAAACTACCTATCTAATTTCAGCATAAAATAAAGACATTTTCAGACACGTAAGATCTCACTTATTGCCCATATACCTTTTCCCAGAAGAATGCCTGAGGATTTGCCCTATTAAAAAGGTGAGAAAACAAAACAAAAGAACAGTACAGGATAATTGACATAAAAATAAGGCAAAGGGAATCCAGAGATCGTGGTAAAGGAGGATTCCAAACTATCATCGTGCAGGGTTGACAAAGCAACAAGCCCAGAAAGATTTCTTCCATAAGATGAAATTGAGACTAAGAGAAGAAGTTGATAGAATGTAAACTGCATCTTAATATACTTGAGAGAAATTTAGACAATTGACAGAGTTTGGGCTTGCATTAGGTATAAACAAGTCAGAAAAAAACCAAAACAAACAATAATATAAAATAATTAGGTCAAAAAGTTGTGCAGGAAAGCAAAAGAAATACTTGTTGACTATGTGGCACAGATATTTACTACATGAAACAGGCAGACACGTGACACATGTATAATATGTATAATTTACTATGGTTATAATAATGTAAACACTAAGTTGGGATGTAAATATACATAGAGAATGAAGAAATGGAAAAGTTGTGTATGTGTTGTAGGGACATAAAGAGGGAAGTAAGCTAGATCTTCAACTTCTATTGCAATAGATCTACAGATAACACCTAAAACTGAAAAAAAAAAAAAAACAAGAGGCTATGCAAGCATCCCATTTGGAGACATGAGGGTACATATCAAAATATCAGCCAAAAATGATAGAAATGCTTCTAGGGAAGAGAAAATAGAACCAGGAAAGAGAAGGCGGAAACCTCCATTTTTCTATAACAAGGCTCGTACATGTATTTTACATTTTACATTGTGAATATATAACTGTTACAAAATACAAAAGAAGCCCAAGCAGAAGCGATCAAATAAAGCAATTATTTAGATAACTGCTTCACTTTTTTATGCTAGATACATTTATTAATACCTTACATAAGTTCACTATAATGTTCATTTTGTTTTGTTTAAAATAAAGTTTACCAAAACTTAAACATCAAATGAATGTTTTCCTTCAGAGCTTTCACCTTAAGAAGTAAGGCACTTAGTTCAAAGTTGTTGCAACTACCCGAAATATTTTTGGAGCTGTCTTTATAATTTCAAAGCCTATGACAAATTTCTTTAAATAACTTTGGAAATGTCAATTCATGGATTTAATGTTTTAAAGGAACCAGAAATCACATGGCAGGAACATGTGACATGCCTGTCCTGCTTCACCTTCCTCCGTAATTGTAAACTTCCTTTGGCCTCCGGAGAAGCCGAGCAGATGCCAACTCTATGCTTCCTGTAAAGCCTGCAGAAGCCTCTCTAACTAGTTCCTGTGGCTCTTTGATATATGCCCAATGCGGTTTTCTGTTTTTGTTTCTTGAGCACTTCCTAACTTTCTGGAACTACCAGATACTCTATACTCATCTTGTATATTTTCTGCCTCAGTTCTAGAATCAGCCATCTCTCCAAGAAGCCCTGATTCCTTTCATTGGAGAATGGTATTTTTAAAAAAAAGATCTGTGTACTAGGTGTGCTAGTTTCTTCTGGGGTTTCCTTGCCTCTAGGCTCTTTGATAAAAGGAAAGCTGAAGTGAGAAAATATATGTGTGTACACTAACCCATGTATATGCACATACCTCTAATTCTTTTCCTTTATTCATCTGTCTATGTTAAACTAAACATGATTTCATATTGAAGTCTCCAACTGTAATTAATTACCATATGGATCATTCTGGACTGTTACCCTTGCTGATCTGTAAGCTCCCACTCCAACGGTGAGAAAGCTGGCTACTACCATCCATCATTGTCTTAGTCCATTTTGTGTTACTATAACAGAATACCACCAACTGGATAATTTACATACAATGGAAGTTCATTTGACTCGTGGTTCTGGAAGGTGGGAAGTCCAGAACCAAGGGACCACAACTGGTGAGGGCTTTCTTGCTATGTCATATGATAGAAGTCACCACATAACCAGGAAGCATGTTCCAGAGAAGATAAGAGAGGGCCAAACTCACTTTTTAAAGGAAACCACACCCGTGGTAACTAACCTACTCACATGATAACAGAAGCAATGTGAAGATAGAGCTCTCATGATATAATCACCTCTTGAAGGTCCCATATATCAACATCATTGTATTTGGCGTTAAATTTCCAACACATAAACTTTAGGGGACATATTCAAACCATAGCGATCATCCATTTACTTAACTGTTCAATTCCAGTATACATGTATGCTGTGTATATGTATTCATACCCTCATAGAAAAATCTACTTGATCAACTATAATAGCATGCTTGTGAACAGTTGCTTTTGCCTTTAGTCTTATGGATTCCACTCATTTTCAAATTCCTTAGGTCAGCAAGTGATTCTTCAACTACCTTTAGTGAGATTATTTCATATAATTGCAGTCCAATTAGATTCTTATGTCACAGTTGCATTTCATTCTGGGATCCTCCAATCTCTGAAATATCTTTAAATTTACATACATTGTTTCATTCTTTTTGCTATAAAATTAATTCTATGGGTTTTGACAAATGCATAGCATCAGATAGCCACCATTATAGTATCAGATAAAAGAAGCTCACCACTTTAAAAAATTCCCCTGTGCTTCTCCTAATCAACATCCCCCAACCATTACTACCCAAAGCCCTTGGCAACCACTAATTTTTTTTAATGTCTCTGTAGTTTTGCCTTTTCCAGAATGTTATGCAAATGGAATCATAGCTTTTTAGAATGGTCTCTTTCATTTTGCAATATGCATTTAAGATTTTTCTTTGTCTTTACATAGCTTAATGGTTTATTCCTTTTTATTACTAAATAGTTTTCCATTGTATGGATGTACAACGGTTTGCTTATCCACTTATCTTTTACAGGGCATCTTGATTGCTTCCAATTTTTGCAATTACAAATAAACATTCATATACAAGTTTTTGTGTGTACATAAGTTTTCAAATCAGTTAAATACCTGGGAGCATGATTGCTGAATTGTATGGTAAGACTATGTTAACGTTATAAGAAACTATTAAATGTTTTTCTAAGTAGCTGTACCATTTTGCATCCTATCAGCAATGAATGAGAGTTCCGTGGTTTGGTATCCTTGTCAGCAATTGGTATTGACAGTTTTCTTTTTTTATTTTAGCCATTTTAATAGGTGTATAATGGTATCTCATTGCTATTTTAATTTGAATTTCTCTAATGACAAATGATGTTGAACATCTTTTTACATACTTATTTGCCATCTATATATCTTCTTTAGCCACATTTGTTTTTAATACAGTTTTTCCTTAAGAAGGGTGAAATATGGTCAGCTGGGTTTCACATTTTTTAATTGGTCATATTCTTGTCCTAATTTATCCTGATTGGTGTTTTCATAATTCTCCAGATCTCTGCCTCATTTTTACACTCAGTATCTTGGATTACTTCTAAGGGCCTAATCTCTTTCTTTAACTGTAAATTTTTTAGTTTAAAGCTCAGTAGGATTCCAAATTCTTAATGTGAGGAAGAAAGACATGACTTCATTGTTGCTTTGTAAAGTACTATTTTTTCTTTTTTAAAAAAATCATCATATTTAACTGTAGCCATACCTCAAATATTTTTGAACTGCTTAACCTACTTCATAGGTTTATTTTTATTTTCCTAATAATATTTTCCTTTAAGCTTTTGTTTAGTGTAGTGGTTCCCCAACTTTGGTGTATATCAGAATCTCAGGAAGCCAGAAAGAACACTGCCCCAGACTCATTAAATTAGGATAGGGCATGGACCTTTGTATTTTTATCAAGATCCCCAGGTGTTTTTGATACCAACCAAAGTTTGAGAACCACTGGTATGGTGTTTGGAGAAAAGGTGAAAGTGAGGCAGTCCTCTCCAGCTGAGGGCCAATCTAACGCTGAATAGAGAACACAATCAGCCTGTCTAGACACCAATAATAGCTTCAGAGGCCAGTGCTGCTATCTCACTAAGTTCTCAACCTAATACTTTACTGGAGTTTGTGTGTAAGATTTTTATCTAGAGTTGAAATTGAACATCAGTAGAATATTTTTACAGAACAAGATACTATAAAAAACTGGGTTTATTCTGAAGAGTTCACCAAAGGAACATTTCTAAGTCATCTAGACACATCATACCAGGTTAAATTAAAACTGTTAAAAGATGTGCCTCCAGAATTTGCATTTTAAGAATTACACTATAACATATAGGGCAGACAATCCATATGTCTTTTCATATTACTGGTTCACTACTCTTCTATACAGTGAAAATTAAATTGCATTTTTTTTTTTACAACAAAGCATTAAGCTAAATTGAGAAGACCAATTCAACAACATAGCATTTTTTATAACTAGAAAGCAACTATTTCTTAGATATTTTTCTTTAAAAACTTAAGTCTTCATGTGCTTTGTGTCCTAAGCTATGGCTAATATTCAGTATAACTTGAGAGAACAGTTCCATTCCAAAGAAAAACTTTATCTCATCAAAACATTATTTGCATATTCATAAGATTTCACCTTCAGGCAGAGACGTGAGCTCTTTTTCTTGCAAACTATTACATCAATAGAAATACACAAATCAGCATCAATAAAAATGTGAATAAGGATATTAAATAAAAAATGTTCGCTCACCAGTGCACAGTTTAATATTAGGTGAAGAGTATGCTTGCTTGATTACAAGTAAATGTTAAAGGTAAATAATTGCACTCATTGTTCATGTAAATATTTAGTTGCCATTATTACTAATAATTGCTAATACCAATGAGTGTACTTCTAAGCAATTGTTTGAATTTGCTAGAAAATATGCTGATATGACTTTCTTGGAAAATATATCTAAATTTTACCTGAGGGGCTATTTTTTAAATCAAAATAACACCCCAAGGCATGATTGAAAGCACTTTCCTTTTTCAAAGATCTCTCCAAACTCAATTGTAATCCAGAAATGAGTATTTTTCCTACAAAAATACAAAATATCAAATGTTTGAGCATCTATTGCCAGAAATTGGATTATGCTATTCATTTTACCAGTAGCTAATGATCACTCTTATGAGATACTATATTACCTCAAATGTTTGCTGTGAGGGCTAACTTTAAAATCACTATCGGGCAAACATAAATGTTTTCATGTTTTTAGGAAATTTAAATTATTCCTATTAATTTAATTTTCAGCTTATTTGGACGTATCTAAACTTTGACCTTAGTGATTCCACATCAGATCATTTCAGTCTTTTCTCCAAGTTAAAAGGGATCTTATTCATTTCATTTAATACTTATCCATGAAAACCACAAATCCTTAATGGATTTGATTTATTAATCACTGAGAAATACTCTGTTTGACCCCCACTGAAGCACTAACTGTTACAGTGTTGCATAAGCAAAAGCATTTTGAACAGCAGTGGAACATAAATCCTATTAATGAGGGAGACCCTTCCTAAATCACTTTTTATTAATACTTATAATTATTAATTTACTGATTAGGGACAAAAGATGTCCCCCATAGTTAAACAAAAAAGTTGACTTCCTTAAACATAACCATGCTATTCCAGTTCAACAACTCTAAAAAGTCAGTCTGAGGTGAGGTGATACAATTTCCACGAACTAAGGCTTCCTGAAGTTTTAGCTGGTTTAAGAAACCAAAAATATCCTGCTGCAGTTTGCAAAAACGCTGATTTGTGAGGCTCAGGTCATTATTTATTGGTGTCTAGACTTAGAGCTTCTTTTTAACTTCACACTTTAACTTCAGGGGCCCCAAACCAGTTTCAGGGTTAGCAAAGTCCTTTGGTTGTATTTTTGTGAGAATGGAGGATCAGTAGGTGCAGAAGCCATGCCCCAGCCTTGGAATATATTAGAGAGTGGGCCGAGAGCACTTCTGCACAGCTTTTGAAGGCGGTTGCCATCAGGTTGTTAGCTCACTCCCCAGCCTCAGAGAACATCCTACTGACTTTATTCTTTACATGGTTTTCTTCTGAAGCAGTGGAGTGGTTTTAAAATTCCATTTCTGACCCACAGGACCCTCAGTGATCCTGTTCTTGCACCCCATATAAGCTACTTTCCTTCATTCATGCACTGCAGGTACAAGTCTATTGTTCACATCTATTAACTAGACATATTGAAAAGGCCTTTACATTTTCTTCAGTACAAATCTAGAACACTTTTTTCAATTTTAAGTTCTAATAATCATGCTAAGACTTTCATACATGCAAGCCACAAGTGAGAAAATAGACTACATTTAAGTTAATTAAATTTGTATTATCATTCTGAAACACCAATTTGTAAAGGATTTAAATGTACCTGAACTGTAAATATTTTTTAAAATAAAATAACTGACTCAAATATATGTGAAGAAGAAAATATCCAAACCTCTCATATGTATTTCAAAATAAATAAAATCCTCTAATGAGAGTTATTGTGGAAACTGTGTTAGTGTTTAGTAGTTAAACCAAGTCATAACACACTGCAGGTCTTTCCTGAACATCCCATATTTCTCAGCAAGAATCCACTTTTTGCTCAACTTTATTCTTAACTTAAAAAAGAAAAATAGTTTCACCACTGATAAGTAAATTAAAAGTTAGCATTAGAGGAATAGTAACCAATTCATAAATGAAATAGAGTAATTTTCATACTTGGATGTCAAAAGAGAAATCCCAAGTCTGCCATTTGCTTGCCTAAAATATATGACATGACTTTATGAATATTCATATGTGACTTTATTACAATACTAAAAACTGGGTTTATTATCCCCTAGATTTGAAAAACAATAATTTGTTTGAGATCACATGAAAGGGTTATTGGTATTTTGGTGCCAAAAAAAGAATGATTTATTGAAGAAAGATGATTTCTGAAAAAAAATTAAATGTATGCTTGTGTATGTATGTGTGTGTATGAATGTACATATGTAGTTATCTGTTATAAAGAAAATTATGCTGACATTGATTACTATCCTCAAATGCAGATGTGGCTGAAAAGACTATTTCATAACCAATACCAACAACATGTGGAAGTGTAGGTGAATGAAGTTTGGTTTGGGACTATATGTCTGTTGTCTTCCTGCTGCTGTCTTCCCCTCTTAGACCCTGTCTAGACACTAAGAAGAGCAGGTCTTGACCACCAACACTAACATCCATGCATCATCTACACAGTGGCCAGACTGTCAGAGACCCAGATGTATTCTTCATTGTAATTAATCTGCTGTATAGACAAACTGAGCTAATTAGTTTTGTCAAAAGTTTTGGTCTAAACTGTTCTTAGAATGTTCTCTGACATTATAGATGAAAAGCGACTTATAATTTGTAAATTAAAGAACTAAGAAGACTACATCAGTTAATTTTGCCAAGAATAAAAGAATTTCAAAGCATTCATCATTGAAAAGTTCCTAGGCTCCCTCGGAGACAATAGAGCAGGGAAGAATGCATGGGATTTGATCTGACTAATCTAATGTGGTTACCCATTAGCTGTCATATTCCAACTTAAACAAACAGGCAAATCAACGAAAAATCTTTATGCTGTGAATGAAGGAAGAGCTGAACCAGAAAATGAGATATCTGAGAAGTTCTTTGGAAACATGTCTTCTACTTAGGACCCTTTATTGATGTACTGTGTTTAATTTCTGAAATTGTCTAATTCCAAAAGAAAAACAAAATATGTGAATACATTTTACAGAACTTTACCCTCTAATCTTTAAAGATGTTAATTTTTTTTTTTTAAATAATAATGTAATAAGTATCTTTAAAAGCACCACACAAGACGAAAGTCAGGACCATGGCAAAAACCTGTAACTAACCTTGTGGTTCCATCTTCAGCATCCTATTTCATAATTCCAATGCTTCTCTTTTTATGTAGTTTTTGGGAATTTGTATATAGTAGTTGAAGAATTTCGTTTATGATTTTATGAAAAGAGTATCATGCTACATGTAATCCCCTCTATTTTTCATACCAAATTGTGTTAGGCAGTGAGCTCTCTTGTGCCTTTTTGTGAAGGTAGGTGGTGTAAGGAATGTTCAAAATATCCTTACATCTTGGGCCTTTGGTTGTACTCCCATGGGTCCTTCAGATGTCGTGATCTTTCCCAGCACAGTCAACAATTGTGTGTAAATACACATATGACAGCACACCCAGACGCAAACATGGACAATTGGGAAGAAATTCGCACACGGATTGCAGCTTGCCTAGTCTGCCACTGGTTTACAGATTTTTGATTGTAGCAGTTGATCTGGATGTCTATCAATAACGATGTTTGATAGGAACATTCAAGAGGATGACAAAACTATGCAGTTACCTTTAATATGATTATATATCATTTAGAATGCTTTATGTTGCAAGCACTGAAAATCCAATTGAAACTAGCTTAAACAATAAAGAGGATTTACTGGTTCAACAGATTGTTAAGTAGTACAGTGTAAGCTTCAGGACAAGTTTGATTCAATGACTTAAAGACATCAAAATAAAATTGATTTATTTTGTTTTTTGTTGTTTTGTTGGTCTCTCTTCTCTGTCTTGTACATCATCAACTTCATTCTAAAGTTCATTTCTCTTGTCCTGGCAAAACGACTGTAGAAAGAGAGGTCTAGCTTAGGCAATGAGGTAAGACTGTGTCTCTACAAAATTAAATTAAATTAAATTAAATTAAAGGAAAAGAAAGAAAGAGAAGACTAGCTTTTGAAAGCTACCATGGAAAATGGAGGAACCTGCTTTCCTAGAAGCTCCCAGAAAAGTTAATCTCATGTTGCACTGGTTTGAGTTAATAAAAAGTCTTTATAATACTTTACTTCCTCCAATATGCTTTTCAAAATGCTGTTATTAATTACTTATTATCCCTGAATAGCTTTTCTGACTTAAGTAACTCTGGAATTTGTTGTCTCTAAAAAGGGTACTCAATGATGTATCAATGTTGATCCATCAGTAGTAAAGGTACCACAACTATGCAAGATGTTAATAAGAGGAAAACAGTGTGGGGGTGAGGAGAGCATGGGGGAAGGAGTATAATTCCTTTACAATCTTTCTGTAAACTTCAAATTGCTCTAAAAAATAGTCTATTTTTTTAAAAGCAATTCCCTGGCCAGCTAACTTCTTGTTCTGCACACAATGACATTCCAGAATTGTCTTTCCACTGTGTCGTTTGACATCGTTACCAGAAAAGGGGGTATTGATCCAGACTCCAAGAGAGGGTTCTTGGATCTCGCATAGAAAGGAATTCAAGGTGTCACAGAGTGCAGTGAGAAGAGACAGTTTATTGAAAGCTACTCTGTTACAGAGGAGGGCATCCTCAGAAACCAAGGGGAGAAATGCACTGTCTTTAAGTTTTTCTTATATAGAAAAGAAAAATGTAAAAACTAAACTAAGCTGTGTCTACGTGCAGGTGGGCCGACAGCATGACAAAATTTATTATTCTATTCATTTAAAAAAACTATATCCTTGACATTTTAGTGTGTAAGTACATCAAAGCATAACTATAATTATCTTAAAAGCATATGTTGTCATGGGTATTGGAACATCTGGACTTTCTGTTGTTATAGGAGTTTGTCCTTGCAAGCATTACTAAGCTGATTCCTTAGCTATAAACATCTTAGGACCATGGATCGTTACTGGCAAGGAATATGCCTTGCTGGTTTTAAATGGAGTTTTACTTAAAATGGCATTACTTCAGCTTTTCTAAGCTCCTGCTTCCCTAACAACATGAATCTCCAAATTTATTCCTAGATGATTCCTCCACCCGTCTTTGGACAGAAATGTGCATATCATGACACCTCCTACGTAGCAGTATCAAATATCTTCCCAGGATATGCCAATATAGGGTGAAAATATGTTATTCCTTCAATCCCACCATCAATAATATCCAAATTTACTTTTAAGTGAACTTGGACAAATTATACAATCTAATAAAGAATGTTTTCGAGTTATGCCTCCTCTGACATCTTCCGAATATAATGATCAGTCAAAAATTAAAGACTTTCGGTAAAAAATGGAGAATATATTCAAAATTTTTAAAAATAATTCTTTGAGTGTTATTTATTATTTTTCCTTTGTTTTCTCTTTGCATACCCAAAAGAATGTGGCATTTATATTTATTTTTAGTTGTAGTACTTTTTGATTAAGTAGCAGAATATCAATATCCTGGGGTATAAATAGCTCTGGCTGAGAGCAAACAAAGGCTTCTGGGTGCTGTGTAATACAGAGCCAATACAGTTATCATAAATTTCACTTCTAACAAAAGACATCAGGGTTAACAAAATTGTTTAATTTGCTTAGGCAGGATGAACTTTGTGCCTCTGCAAATTATTTCATGAGCTTTATGTTGAATAATGCTCTAGAGAGATACTTTTTTTCTCCATTTATACCCAAGTAGGAGTTAGCGTCTAGTTTATTTCAAGTACATAATATATGTGAAAAAGTGCTTGCAAATTAGAGGAATTATTGTAACACAAGTCTGCCTTAAGACATACAGGCTCTCAAGTTAAACAGGAATTACATTCTTTAGCTAACAGATTTATGGAATGTAATGAAATTTTGCTACCGGGTAGTAAGAATAGACTGTAGTCTATTTCACTGGAGAATCGGATAAAGTAAGTAGGAGACAGCGTCAAGAAAGAACAATGGAGTCGGTGTTAGAAGCTCCATATGACCTTGAGTTGTTTGACTTCTCTGAACTTTAGTTTCTTTATCTGTAAAGTAGTAATTCTAGGACCTATTATTATTAGGATCAAATTATGTAACAGATATGAATGTTTTATGCCTTTCAAAGAGCTAACTATATTAAGATGTTATTATAAAAGAGGTAAGAGGACTATCCTACTAAGGCACATGAAATAGGGTGAGAGGAATATTCTATGATATACAGGGTAAGTTGTGTTAATGAAGAAAATCTTTGCTAAAAGTCTCTATAAACCCAGGTAAGTGTTCTGAGAAGTAAGGGAAAGTGTGTAAAGCAGAACTTCTCAACCACAGTTCACATAAGAATCCCCCAAATCTGGTGAAAAAACAATTCCAGGATCTCACGTAGCATGTATAATTAAAATAACAAATGAAGTCCACAGATGACTTTGAGGGACACACTCACTTAAGAATTACTGGTCTAGCCCAGGATTAAGCAAATTTTTTTCTGTGAGAAGTGGCTGGTAAATATTTCGCTTCTTCAGGCCACATACCTTCTTTGTTGTTGTTGTTTTTTTAAAAAAAAAAAAAACCCTTAAAAATGCAAAGAACATTCCTTGCTCCCCAGCTGTGCAAAAACAAGCCAGGGTGCAATCTGACTTTAGATGTTGAAAGGGCTCACATCATAGTTTGTAAATTAGTGCATAATACATATACACTATATTAGAACTATGTGGATGCTTCTCTTTTTCATTTTCGTGAAACATTTGAATATAGTGTCTTGTCTCCCTCATTTTTATAATCCTGAAACCTAGCACATTTCCTGGCACATCACAGTTACTCAATAACTATTGGATAGACGGATGGAGGAGAGAAGGTCTATTAAGAAAGTTTAATCTTAGAGGCTATAACATTTGCAAAATCTGTCCGATGGTAAGAGAAATGACAGTTTCCCAGTTAATTTCATTATTGTAAATAGTAAAAAAACAAAACAAAATAAAACTCTACTGGTTTAATATTAATACTTGTTGACATTAACTATGTTAAACAGATATTGGTGAAAATCCATTTTATTTGTTGGGAAAACATAATCTTGATTTTTTGGTACTTTTGGAAGGATGGAAGCTCATAGCTTGGGTGCAAAATTTAGAAAAAAATTCTCTAAAAACAGTGTCTGAGGATGAGAATGGGGATATTGAGAAAACTGTCAGATTGTATATAAAGAAGAAATCTGGCAGGGAGATATTTGATCTCTACCACTTATGTACTTAAAGCTCTGGATTAGTACTGATAATACTTTGTTAATTCTTTAAATGTGACTGGTCATAAGAATGTGTTTCCTAATTCAAAGCTGTTGATAGTGACAATATAAACATGATAGTGAAGTGTGACATTGCAGTGCAGTCATAGTCATCTAATTGGCTTAAAATTTGTCTGCTTCATGTGGTCTTGCTTCTTGGCCTTCTGGATATCAAGATCTGATATCTTGTCACATAGCAAAATGAATGCCCACCTTCTTCATCTGATTACCGCTTTGACTGCTTTCTCAACTAAGGTAAGCCTCTTCAGTAGTTTTATGGCTCACTTTACCTAGATTTCCCTTTACAACAGCTTTATTCCATCTCACAGGACAACATTGAGCTGGGTGTTTGACTACCACTCGATTCAAGTGAACGTTTCTTTCTAAATTGCTGCATTAGCCTGCTAGTGGTCTCCTACTTCGGAGACAACTGAACCAATTTTTCATGTTTCTTGATTTTGCACTGTTTATCCTACTTTGTGGATATCTGTCCTATCCTGTGGCTGCTTATCTTATCCCTGATTTGCTTAATAGCATTTTAGATATCGACAGTATGGAACTTTCCCTGATCTCTGAGCTATTGGGAAACAGCTACAATTGATAATGACTACTCCCTGACTCCCAGGCATACTTTTGTATTCCAGGACAAGCCTTACTGTGAAGAACCAGCCTAACTTTTTTGACTTTGATAAAACTCACTGAGGTCCTTCTTATTTACTTATGACAAGGCCTGATACAGACCCTCCAATTCCCATTCTTTGCCTAAGCTGTCCACATTGACCAATTTGGACAAAATACTGAACTTGACCAAAATGTAGTCAGGCTTCTCTCCCTCCCCAAAACTCCTGAACATTCCCCCACCATTGAGTATTGGAACACAGAACAGTCCCTTTTGAGCAACCTTTCCAGATAATCAGCAGATACAAGAAAAGCATTCCCCAATCAACTGTCTGATCATGCCACCTGATCATCCCACTCCCCCATACCTGACTCCTTCTAGTCTTTTCTATCTCCCTGTCAAAGGAAAATTCCTTTCTGCATGACCTTTCAGATGTTTTCAGATCTTACAGTCAACACACTCTCCCTATTGCAATAGTCCCCTTCCCCATGTTGCAATAAATCTTTTGAAGAAAATCTCTTTTAATCTAAGCAGATTTGTGTTTCTTTCACAATATCATTACTCCAGCAAGTTCTGGGTTACATAACTCTTTTAGGAGTATCTACTGCATTAGATACTCCTCTGAGGGATTTCATAATGTCATGTGATTATCCCAATCAGTGGACTGATTACACTGGGGAACAGGGTTGCGTTCTTGCCTAAATTGCACATTAGAATGTGAACTTATGAGGGCAGGCTCTGGGCTCTCTTTACCTCATACCCCTGATCCCTCAAAGAGTTCTGAGACAATGGAGAGTCCAATTAAGTGTAACTACTTAGTTTTTAAATTAAATTAACAGCCAGCCTTTTCTCCTGTGAAGATGGACAACTGGTCTGAAAAACTGTTTCTGACTTCTGTGGGTAAACGAACTAGGAGTGAGGGAGGGGACATCACATGGGGATTATTTGTCTCCTTCTGCATAGGAATGACATCTGAGCCCAGAAGGGGCAATTTTGATTAGACAAAGGTCTGGCAGCAAGCACTGCCACCCTTCACTGTCCCTTATCAAACTATGTAGGAAAGCAATTTTGATTATTGTTGTAGAGGCCATCAGTTCTAGAAAAATATCCCAGAAGAAAATGGGTTTTTTTATTCCTTCTGGCTCAAAATAGTGGTTTATACACTTCTGGAGATGGAGGAATACCAGCTTCAATTTATCAAACACATAAAATGTTAACTGTGTCATTTTATTGAACCTTTATGACATACATCACCAAGATATGATTTATACTACATCAGGAATGCTGCTTCCACACTCTCTACTCCAGTTAAAGGATCCAGTCTCCCCTCAAGGACTCCAGCTGAAAGTCTCAATGTAGATAATACAGGAAGCTGGTTTCTATGTTCAGAAATAGTTTCTGACCTGAGTCAAAATGTCTTTAGAATAGCAGCTTTTATTTTGTTTGTTTTCCTCAGGAGTGTTCTAACCCTATTATTAAGATTATTTGCTTAAATTCTTGACTCACTATTATCTAGTTAGATCTCTAACTCTCTGATACTCAAACCCTTTGCCTAAGAACTATCTCTACCCAATCTAATTTGGTGTTTTGTGGCATCTTGGTCTATCTCACCTCCCTCTGTCTGGGCCCTTGGACACAACCCATCATTGTCTAATCCACCCAAGCACCTCTGATCCATAGCTACTCTCAAGCCTGATGATGGTTTGCATCCAGGTCATACTGGTATCCCACAGGCTTCTCTGCCTCTCCCTGGGCACATGCTCCACCATCCTCACTATGGCTCTTTGTTGGCTATATGTCTTACACTTTTTCATGCTGCTGTCCGCAGTTCTGGGAATACATCATGTAGTTCAGAAATAAAGCATCTGGAAAACTCCAACATATTTTCATTAGTTTTAATGAAAGTAATACATTTATATAATTCAGGAAAAGGTCGGTGTGGGTTATAGGAGACAGGGACTTTGCAGTGCAGAAATCTGTCAAACATTACCACACAGACAGATGATCAAGTCCAATATTAACAGTGATAAGCCATGTTGACAATATGTAACCTTGGTAATATGATAAAAATGACACTCTACTTCTGAGGTCTTCCTCCCAGAAACCTATAACCCCAACATAATCATGAGAAAAACATCAAACTCCAACAGAGAGCTATCTTACAAAATACCTGCCTAGTGTTTCCTGCAACAATAATGTTAAGATTATGAAAAACAAAAATGTCTGGGTAACTGTCCCAGCCACGAGGAGCCTAAAGAGACAAGACAACTAAATATAATGTGGTGTCTTGGATAGAATTCTGTAACACAAAAGAACATGGGGTAAAAACTTAAAACTTCAGCTGGGTGCAATGGCTCACGCCTGTAATTCCAGCATTTTGGGATGCCAAGGTGGGTGGATTACTTGATGTCAGAAGTTTAAGATTAGCCAGGTCAACACAGCGAAACCTCATCTCTACTAAAAATACAAAAATTAGCCAGGGGTGGTGGCATGTCCTGTAAGTTCAGCTACTCGGGAGACTGAGGCTTGAAAATCACTTGAACCTAGGAGGTGGAGGCTGCAGTGAGCTGAGATAGTGCCACTGCACTCCCGCCTGGGTGATGGAGTGAGACTCTATCTCGAAAGAAAAAAAAAAAAAAACCTTTAAAAATCTGAATAAAGTACAGACGCTGGTTAATAATAACATACTAATGTTTGTTCATTAATTGTAAGGAATGTGTCATACTAAAGTAAGTTGTCAATAGTAAGGGAAATTGTTACAGGCTATATGGAAACTCTGTATTATCTTCTCAAGTTTTCTGTAAATTTAAATTGTTCTAAAAATCATCTTTTTAAGGAAAGAAAAATGGTATAAATGAGTTAGATGACTAGGAAAAAAAATCAGTCTAACTATAATACTTAAAATGAAAAGCAGCAGGTCCATGATCAGCATAAGTCCTTTGTCCTAGTGGCAACTGTTTTCAATTCATTGAATTGTTTCTCATGGCTTTACTATATATTTCTCAATAATATGCTTTTGTGGCAGTTTTTTCATTTATTCATACTAGACATTATCCACTGACTTCCTGTGACAGCAGATGAGGACTTAGCTCTCTTCTATCATGTCCCTTCTGCTCATTGCCTGTCACGTTTTTACAACTTTTGGTTAATCCACATTCAGTGTCCAATTTACTGTAATTATGTAATCTTATGCACTCTTAAGCTACATTGTGTTCTGATTACTTTTCCTTTATGAGCACCATTTGTTTTTGCTGAAATTAATAATAGCTTCTTCTTAAAATTTGCTTGGTTCTCTATGTACATATAGCTAATTCTTCCCTAACATTCTAAAAGCTACATGGTTAAACCTTCTGGACTTTATTTTTCAAAATAACAGACATCAGAAAATTTATCAGCTTCATTTTGTTCCGGCCCTTTTTCATGCAAGCCTTCTTTCTCTCTCTCGCTCTCTCTCTCTCTCTCTCTCTCTCTCTCTGTGTGTGTGCATGTGTGTGTGTGTGTGTCTCCCTCTCTCTCTCCCCACCCTCCTAGATTATGCCTTAGGTATCATACCAAAACTTCTTGTTGTCACCCTTCTGATGAATCCTATGTTTTTTTGCATTAGATTTCTTCTTTCTCAGCATACTTTCTCATTTAGATGTAGGATATTCTTTAGTATCTTTTGTTCCTCCTTTCCATCTTTTTTTAAAAAACCTGTATTTTATTTTTATCAACATGCATATACTCAGTTTGAAAAGAAAAATAGTTTTACAGGTATATGCAGAAATATCACAATCTCCTTGTTTGGGGTCCCTAGAAAACTGGGTTCAAGGCAGAAGTTTATGTTTTATATATATTTTTTGTGGTGTGATCCCAGGAACATAGTAGTGAGGGAAAAATAAAGTAAGAAAGGAAAAGAAGGGAACAAATAACAGAGTATGCATTAATTAGCTGGTCTCAGCTTTGCAGTAGGTATAGCAGATTGGTCTTGTGATATGTCTTCATCAAGGTCATTTAAAAAAGAGAAAAAATTATCTAACAGTTCATGTCTCCCTTTTGTCAAAGTCTATTCCACTAAATATCAACTTCTCAGTGTTTCCAGATTGTGCTGTCTAGCATGTCCAGGTAGGTTCTGGGGAAGCCTGAGTCCAGGAATGCAATGGTGACATCTGAGGTTTAAGCCACAGTACACACAGACAGTGAGCAGGTCTATGCTAATGGTAATCTCTGCCTGTTCACCAGCAAACTGCATCCATATGAGTCCTGCCAAAGAGTAACTTTTGAGGGAACATGGGTGCTGAATAGATCCAGTCACCTTTTGTACTTCATTGGTAACAGAGACGAGCTGAGGGGAAGGAGAAGAGAGGCCCCTTTCCTAAGACATGGGTCAAGGAACTGTTTTGGGTTGCTCCTATGAGCAACATAAGGAACCAGGAGGATACACCAACACAGAAGGCAGATGCCATAATGACACAATCCTTGCCAGGGAGTTCAACAAACCTTCCTCCCACTATGCTCAAAATCTTTTCTCCATGGCCTGTGAGAACACAATTCATGTCAGGTGATCTAACTGGAGAGTCATCTGAAGCATTAGGCAGATTGCTGGTTGTGATGGTTAATATTATGTGTCACTTGGACTGGATTAAGGGATGCCCAGATAGCTGGTAAAACATTATTTCTGGATGTGTCTATGATGATGTTTCTGGAAGAAATTAGCATTTAAATCCATAGACTGAGTAAAGAAAATTGCTCTCACCAATGTGTTTGGACATCACCCAATCAATTGAGGCCTGAATTGAACAAAAAGGCAGAGGATGGGTGAATTTTATCTTTCTGCTTGAGCTGAGACACCATTTTTCTGCCCTAGTTCTCAGACCTTCAGACTTGACTCTATATTTACACCATCTCTATCCTCCTCCCTCTATCCCCTAGTTTTCAGGCGTTCAGACTTAAACTGGGTTGTACAGCATTGGCTCCTCTGATTCTCAGGCCTTTGGTTTGGATTAGGATTCCCTTACTGACTTTTCTATATCTCCAACTTATAAATTCCAAGGGTTTTATAGGCTCAGGCCTTTGTCCCTGGCTCTGGGCCTGAACCCTTAAAGCCCTTGGAATTTCCTGAGTGATAGAAATGCCTTTTATTATTAATAAGCCCCTTTCTAAGACTTGTGAGTTTATGCTATGAGGTGGGGCTCCTAGATAGCCTCAGGATGGAGCTGGTCACCAGAAAGACCAAGTGATTTGAGAGCTGGAGTTCCTAAAAGATAACATAGGAGGAAAGCTAGATGACCTTGGTTTAGTGATGACTTTTAAAATACAAAATCAAAGGTGTGGTCCATGAAAGAAAGAATTGATATGCTGGGTTTTATTAAAATTAAACTTTCCTGCTCTGCAAAAGACACTGTCAAGACAATTAAAAGATAGGCCATAGACTGAAAGAAAATATTAGCAAAAGACAGTCTGATGAAGGATTGTTATCTGAAATATACAAACAACTCTTAAAACTCAACAATAAAAGAAAAAACAATCTGATTAAAAAATAGATCAAAGATCTTAATAGTCATTTTCCCAAAGGAGATATACAGATAGCAAATAAGCATATGAAAAGGTGCTCCATGTCATATGTCAGCAAGGATGTGAAAATTAAAACAACAATGAATTACCACTACACATCAATAAGAATGGTCAGAATCCAGAACAATGACAACGCCAAATGCTAGTGAGGTTGTGGAGCAACAAGAACTCTCATTCATAGCTGGAAGGAATGTAAAATGATAGAATCACTTTGGAAGACAGTTTAGCTGTGTCTTACCAAACTAACCGTATGTTTATTATATGATCCACAAATTTTACTCCTTGGTGTTTACTCAAATGGTTTATAAACTTACTTCTACACAAAAACCTGCACATGGACATTTAGAGCAGATTTACTCAGAATTGCCAAAACTTGGAAACAACCAATATGTTCTTCAGCAGGTGAATGAATACATAAACTGTGATGCATTCAGGCAATGGAATATTACTCAGAGCAACAAACACATAAACTATCAAGCTGTAAAAAGGCATGGAGGAAGGCCAGGCACAGTGGCACATGCCTGTAATGCCATCAATTTGGGAGACCAAAGTAGGTGGATTGCTTGAGGCCAGGAGTTTGAGATCAGCCTGATCAACATGGCAAAACCCCATCTCTATTAGAAACACAAAAATTAGCCAAGTGTGGTGGTGCATGCCTGTAGTCCCAGCTGCTTAGGAGGTTGAGACATAAGAATCGCTTGAACCTGGAAGGCCCTGGGAAGTAGAGGTTGCAATGAGCCCAGTTTGTGCCACTGCACTGTAGCCTGGGCAACAGAGGAAGACTCTGTCTCAAATAAAAACAAAACAAAACCATAAAAGGCATGGAGGAAACTTAAATGCATATTACAATGTGAAAAATCTAATCCAAAAGGCCTACACACTATATAATTCCAATCCTTGACATTCTAGAAAAGCAAAACTATGGAGACAGTAAAAAGGTCAGTAAATGACAGGAGTTGAGGAGATAAAAGGGATGAATAGAGAGAGAATAGAGATAATTTTAAGGCAGTAAAAAACACTGTATGATATTATAATGGGGGTGGATAGATGTCACTACAAATTTCTTCAAATCTATAGAATATAGAATATCAAAAAGGAAAACTAACGTAAACTGAGGACTCTGGGTGATAATGATGTGTCAATGTAGGTCCATCAATTGTAAGAAATGTACTACTCTGGTGGGGGATGCTGATGATGGGAAGGCTATGCATGTGTGGGCAGGGAGTCTATGGGAAATTTCTGTACTTTCCACTAAAATTTGGTGTGAACTTAAAACTGCTCTAAAAATAATATCTATTGAAAAAAAATTCATCCCCAGAGAATTATCACTATTTGACATATCTGGAAATTCCTGGAATATCTTTATTTGCAGGGCTTGTCATTATTTGACTTGTCTCAGAGCTTGTTTAGTGCAAAAAGCTCTATCCCCAAGGTGTTTGTCAAAAACAATCAGAGGAAATTGTTTCACATTTCAATTTCCTGAGCCAGTGATACCAGTAGTGGTAGAGGAAGACCAAAATACTTAAAAGGACTATGTAGAAAATAAAATCTCCATGAGGCATTTGAAAAATCCAACATATTCCTGAGAATCTAGAAGGCAGGACAATGTGCATATCCAGAAAAAAATTCTGAAAACACCATTATATTTCAACTCTGGCTGATGCTGAGGCCCTGTGCAATCAGGAAGTGAGGCTAAAGCAAGGTTATAAACTACTGGAGCCCCACTATACACATGGAGACCTTAGGTGAAGAGTAGAAGACTTACTGTTTTAAGGCACTTATGCAAATCTTTGTCTAATCATTACCTGACTACAAAGCTAACCAAGGAGAAACATCAGCAGCTAAATATAAGGCATAAATACTTCATAGAATCAGTCCAGACAAGTCACTGAACAAAACAAGTAGTGAAAAACAACAATAACAAACAGCAACAACAATAAACTCTGGAGATAGTAGAGACCCGATTTCCAGAATTGCAAAAATCTATCTTTTAAAATGTCTACTTTTCAATTAAAATATGAGACATGGTAAAAAACCAGGAAAGTATGTCTATACAGAGGGGAAAAATAATAGTTCATAGAAACTGTCCTTAAGCAAGACCAAATTTGGACTAGTAGACAGAAACTTTAAATTAGCTTTTATAAATATGTTCAAAGAACTAAAATCGCATCTAAAGCCTTAAAAGAAGGCCTGAGAATGTTTTGTCAAATAGAAAATATCAATGAAGAGATAGAAATTATAAAATAATTTGAATAGAAATTTTAGTGTTCAGAAGTATAATAACTAGAATAGAAATTTATTAGAGGCTCAACAACAGATATGAGTTTGCAGAAGAAAAAAAAATCAGTGAACTTGAAGATAAATTGGCTGGACCTGTGCAATCCTGCAATCCCAGCACTTTGGAAGGCCGAGGTGGGTGAATTACCTGAGGTCAGGAGTTTTGAGACCAACCTGGCTAACATGGCAAAACTCTGTCTGTACTAAAAATACAAAAATTAGCCAGGCATGGTGGTGTGTGCCTGCAGTCCTGGCTACTTGGGAGGCTGAGGCAAGATAATCATTTGAACCTGAGAGGTGGACGTTGCAGTGAGCTGAGATTGTGGCACAGCACTCTAGCCTGTATGACAAAGTGAGAATCCTTCTCAAAAAGAAAAAAAAAAGAGCGAGAGATAAATTAATTGAAATGGAAATTATTCACTCTGAGAAACAGAAAGAAAAAAATGAAGAAGAAAAAGTAATCGAGCCTAAGATATCTGTGGGACACCATCAAACATCTAACATAGGCGTAATGGAAGCCCCGGGAGGAGAGGAGGGAGATAAAAAGGCAGAGAGAATATTTGAAGAAGTAATGACCAACAACATTCCCAATTTGATGAAAATTATTAATCTACACATCCCAAAAGCTCAACAAACTCCAAGTAAAATAATTGAAATTACTGCACACTTAAACATATCATAGTCCAAACTGTCAAAAGCCAAAGAAAAAATTATTGAAATAAAAATGACTCATTATTTCGAGGGATTGTTATCCAAGAATTCTATGTTCATCAAAACTATCCTTCAAAATCAAAGGGAAATTAGATATTCTCAGATAAACAACTGAAAGAATTTATGATTGGAAGACAGGTACTACAAGAAATATAAAGAGAGTACTTCAGCCTGAAGAGAAACAACACTAGATAACAACTTGAAACCACACAAAGAAATAAAGAACTCCCATAAAGTTAACTATATAAGTAAATATGAAAGACCAGTATAAATTTATATTTATTTGTATCTCTTTTTGTCTCCTATCTGACTTAAAAGACAACTGTGTCAAGTAATAATTATAAAGCTGTGTTTATGGGCTCATAGGAATAAGGTTGTATTTTATATGACAATAACAGCTTAAAAGAGGGGAAGGAAACAGAGCTATACTGAAGAAAAGTTTTGGCATTAATCCAAACTAGATCATTTAAATTAGATTTTAAGGCAATCCTAAGGGCAACCACTAAGAAAACAACTCAAAAAAACTAAAAGAAATGACAAGTGAATTAAAATGGTATACTAGAAAATATTTATTAACATACAAAAAGGCAGTAATAGAGGAATAGAGAAACAAAGACATAAAAACAAATATTCAAATGACAGCCATTAATTCTATTAAATGTAATTGGAATAAACACTCTAATCAAAAGGCAGAGATTGACAGAATGGATTTAAAAAGCACAATTCAACTATAAGCTGTATAGAAGCGATACACTTCACAAAGACACATATAAGTTGAAAGTAAAAAGATGGAAAAAAGATACACTGTGGAAATAGTTACCAAAAGAGAGCTAGTGTGTCTATACTAATATAAACGCTATTCTCAACTGGGCCAGTAAGGAAATCATTGCTCTTCCTTTACAATTTAACTTCTATTTGTCTAGAACTTTTTTTTTTTTTTTAAAGACCGGGATTCACCATGTTGGTTAGGCTGGTCTTGAGCTCCCGACCTCAGGTGATCCACCTGCCTTGGCCCCCAAAGTGCTTGGATTACAGGCATGAGCCACCATGCCTGGCCCAAGCCTTGTCTAGAACTTAATAATTATCTTTTCTTATTTGCTTAGTGTTCCATGTATTTTTTTTTTATTCCATGCAAATACTTCACAATCATCTAAATCTCCTCTCAAAATGTTCAAACACATCAGATATTCCAATTTTATGTCCCTAATGGTGTTTCTCATAGAATCTTCTGCCGTGCTACAATATGTGTGTGTTACCCTGTATGTCTGCATTTTTCATCCTAGTATCTCCCTTCATAACATCATAGTTATTACTTTCATCTCTGTCTTGGATTAAAAATATTGCTTTTGATTTGCCAGGCCTTCCTATTTCTTGGCTTATTCATTTTGGTAGAACTCAGCCTCCAGGAGCTTCCTGAGAGAAGGAAATAATGAAAATGTTTTTTAGTAATTTCCTGCCAACAATGTATTTATTGTATCTTGAAACTTGCTTAAAATTTGGTTTGGTATAAAATGTTAGGTTGTAAGTCATTTTCTTTCAGAATTTTAAAGGCATGCCTCCAATGACCTTGAACTTCCTCTACTCCAGTGTGAAATATTCAACAATTTTGATTTTTAATTCTTTTTATGTGACCTATTTTTTTCTCTCTGAAACACTATCTCCACTGTACTAAAATTTTACAATGACGTGTCTTGGTATGAGCCTATTTCATCTGTTTTCTGGGATACCCCGTGTGTTCTTTTTCCTTACATCCTATGGATATTCAAATATCTAGCTTACATATAAAATTTGGTGATCAGTGAAAGGCACACAGGAATAAAATACAATCAGAAAAAGCCAAGAGGCTCCTAATCACTGATCTAAAGACACCCTAATACAGGTGAGTTATGGCTAACTCAAGAAAGAGGAGGGAAAGATGTTTAAAGAGAAAGAATGGATTAGTTTTTTAACATGTTTTCAACCCCAATTGTAGTGACTAGGGCAGAAAAACAGAGAGACTGACATAATGAAGTTTTTCTGTGGAAGGTTAGTCGTTCTGTGTGGAAGATTAGCAGTTCTGGGTCATTTTGAGGACAGGCTTCCTCTCAATAAAATATAATATACATTATAGCCTTAGTCAAATGTTTTAATGTGAGGTAGTGTTTTAGACTCAGAATGTCTTTTATTTTTATCATATCTACAAACCTCTACTATTTTTGCCTCAAACATATATTTTTTGAGATATGTCTTTTATAAAATGTTGTTAACTCCAAATAGAATTGGAATGAAATATTAAGAAAATATGTTCTATTATCAAAATTCTAGCACTCAATTCTTTTCTTTTTTCCCCTTGAAGTTGAAATCAAAACGTTTATCCTAAGATGTACTACTATGAGTATATAAAGTAGTATTTGTTAGATGATATACTGTAAAAGCAGAAAAGGAAAGTGTGAAAGATGAGAAGGGATAGGCTTACCTAGAAAATGTGGCAAATATTTTGATCGGATATTATTTATTTGCAATGTCTTATCTGTATTTAAATCCTGTGACATAAAGATAAATAAATCATATGTGGTCTGTAAAATATTTAATATCAGTTTTCTAAAGTACACCTTTTTCTTTTTCCAATCTGTGAAGATTGACAAAGCGAATTTAACAAAAAACTTTTATTCTTTCTTTCTTATCTCATCTTAGGAGATGAACTTGGTAGACATACCAATATTTAATTATTCCATTCCCAAGTTATTTCAATTATTAGGATAAAAAATTTTGGTTCATCGAGGCAGTAGTACTTCAACAGTTTATTGGACTTTATCAGAAGGGAAACACTTCTAAGGATGTGGTTCATTAGGTCTGTGCTCTCAAGCATTGAATGTAGACATTTATCTAAAAACTAGATGAAAGACACCAAGCAAAAAATAAAACTTAAAAGTGTGAAATTTAACCTGTCCATGATGAACTTTTATTATCTTGATATTATTAATGAAAGCAATGACTAAGGAAAACTGAATGAGCCTTGTAAACTTAATTTTTAAAATTATATACCCTGAGAATAATTTTTGGTTGCAAGATTTAAGATGATTATGTTTCTAGATTCTCAGAAGATATTCTTGACCTCTCTCTTATCCAACCACATAAAAACTTAATTTGTTACTTGTATAGTGAGGCTTCTTGGTCAAAATAAAGAGGAAAAAAACAAGATTAAAAAAAAAAGTGGTAAATGCCACAGAAATTTGAGGAGAAGGAGGCAGAAACAATCAAATATTTGATAAGTGCATTTTAACACTGACAAAGTAAAGGAACACATATGAAACTAAAAGTCCAGCTGAAAAATATGTATTTACCTGAATCACTGCTAGTAACAATGTGTTATTTTAAATTGAGAGGGCGCTTACCTGTTAAAATTCCTCCATAGCATTACTATTTATTCTCACATCTAAAATTTTGAAAAAGTCAAGTTGCCCTGTTCTTTTGGGTTTAGCACTAAAATCCTGAATTACCACCAAAGGGTACATATTATTCCGAGCAGGATAGTCCTACAGATTAAAGATTTTAATTCTGTCTAAAAGTAGAGCTCTGGCACTTTTCTTCCCACTTGCCCCCAACAACAGTATCCTGTAGTTTGCAATGACTAGCTGAGTAATGAATCAGACAGAACTAAAGTAACTCTATGAGCCTTTTAATGTTGACTTCTGACTCACAAAAGTACACTATCATATGAGAGGATTATGCCACCAGGTTTCAAATAACCACATGAATAACTCCTATTACAGAGATTATATTAAAGTGTATAAGTGGTTTGAATGGACACATGCTCTTGAAGCCCAGACCTCGTGGGCATAAATTAGCTAAAAAATATAAGTCTCCAAGGTACTGCCAGGAGTGATGTTCCAAACCACTAAGAAGCACACAATTCTTCCAGTTAGTATTCACCACAGAAGTTGCTCTCATTATGACAAATGCCAAAAGTTGTCCATGAAATGCCCTCCCTTCACAAATGCAGAGTGAAGACAGCAGAATGAAATAGTAGTCAAATTAATGAAGTTCTCATAGTGTAGTTTTTGAAACTTCTTAGTTTCAAAAAGTCTTTAAACCTGCAGAAAACATTTAAAAACAGCATATTTATATTTGTTTTAAAACAGCACTTTTGATATCTTTTTAATCCAATGATTATGAGATTTCATGTATCCAAGTATTTGAATGCTTGTTTTTGATTAATCTTCTCGTATTATTTTTAAATTTTATTGTTTTATAGTGAAGAATAAGGTCTGCATAATTTTTATTTTTAAAAATTATCAGGGTGTTCTTTGTGGTCTATTTATTATCACATTGTGCATGGATTCCTGAATAATAATTTGTCCTTTGTTTACGGGGCACACATATATATATATAGTGTGTGTGTATAAAAACTTTCCAAGTTGATCCAGACTTTCATTTAGTGAGGACCTTGTTTTAAAATTTCCAAATGAAACTTTAATAGAATACTAGTTTCTAAATTGGTACAAAATAAACCTATGGGGTTTTGGTAAAGTGTGAAAAAGATAGATGATAATATTGCCATGTAAAAATAGCTACAATGTTATCATATAAAAAATAGGCAGGAGATTTCTACTTCTGAGAAAATGGAGAAGTACTTTCCCCTATTTCTCCCAATAAGTACAAATAAAATCCATAAACATGGCCGGGTGCAGCAGCTCACATCTGTAATCACAGCATTTTGGGAGACCGAGGCAGAAGGATCATCTGAGGTCAGAAGACTAGCCTGGACATGGTGAAACCCTGTCTCTACTAAAAATACAAAAATTAGCCAGGCATGGTGGTGTGCGCCTGTAATTCCAGTTTCTCAGAAGGCTGAGGCAGGAGAATTGCTTGAACCTGAGAGGCAGAGGTTGCAGTGAGCCGAGCTTGCACCATTGCGATCCAGCCTGGGCAACAGAGAGAGACTCCGTCTCAAAAAAAAAAAAAAAAAAAAGAAATCCATAAATATGATAGAAGAGACAAACTTAAGAAAATTCTGGAAGGTAGAGAGAAGCAGACAGACTGACTGGAAATCACAGGACCTGAGGAATGCCTCAGTGGTTAAGTTCCCTGGGTTTTCTTCTTGACTCACGTATTCCAGACTTAGAGCTGAAGAAGCAGAAAACTTGGAAATGCTAATGGGCACAGACCAAAAAAAAAATGAATCACCCATCCAGCCAAACTTGCTATCTCTAACCAAAGAACCAGAAGAGGAATAGCTTTGCAAGACTAAAAATTTATATAAGGAATAATCACTCTACTCCAGCTGAACTCCTCAAAAAACTGTCGCCCCGCCCCCACCTCCATCAGTAAAGGCCAAGTGGGGAGCCTAGATTTCCACTCTTGAAAGGCTATAATAGGGATCCCTAACATCCCCGCCTGGATGATACTAGAAAAGGCAAAGTACAGAGCTAGCTTTCATTTCACCAGTTAGGTGATGAGCATATCCATCCCCATCATGTCAGTAGAGACAAAATGGAGAGCCTGGATTGTCACCCCCACCCACCAGTAATGACTTATTCCTTCCCCTCTGTGCTGAGACTACACCAGAGGAACTCTAGTGGAGAGCCAGACTTTCATGGTTATCCCGTGGTAATGAAACCATCACCATAAGGGTATCAGTGGAGGCCACCTTAGGGAGCTGGAACTCCTACCTTTGCCCATCAGTGACAAGGAGTCTCTCCCACTCAGGTGTTGACAGAGTTTTTGAGTGGAGAACTTTTCTTTTTCTTTCCTTCCTTCCTTCCTTCCTGCTTTCCTCCCTCCCTCCCTCTCTCCCCTCCTTCCTTCCTCCCTCTGTCCCTTCCTTCCTTCCTTCCTCCCTTCCTTCCTTCTCTTTCTTTTCTTCTCTCTTTCATTTTTTCTTTTTTTTTTTGAGACAGGGTCTTGCTCTGTTGCCCATGTCAAAGTGCAATGGTGCAATCATAGCTCACTGCAGCCTCCTACTCTTGGGCTCAAGCTTTCCACCTACCTCAGCCTCCCAAGTAGCTGGGACTACAGGTATGAGCCACCATGCCCAGCTACTTAAAAAAATTTTTTTCGTAGAGTTGGAGGCTCTCATTATATTGCCCAGGTTAGTCTCAATTTCCTGGGCTCAATCTCCTGGTCTCCTGCCTTGACCTCACAAATGCTAGGATTACAGGCGTGAGCCAACATGCCAAGTTGACCTTCTACCTCCAGCTGGAAGTAGTTAGATGATGCCCTCACTTTCCCTGCCAGAGCACTATAAAAAAATTAAGCCAGCTGAAACAAAAAGTTTATGGAAGATCCAGTTTCATAACATAATATAAAAATGTTAAGGCTGCAATTAAAAATTATTCATACTAGAAGCAAGGAAGATCTCAAATAGAATGAAAAAGACAACCAGTAAATGCCAATACCAAGATGATAGAAATGTTAGAATTTTCTGACAAAGATTTTTAAAAATGCATTGAATGAAAATGAAAATATAACATATCCCATTTGTGGAACACAGCTAAAGCAGGGTTTAGAGGGAAATTTATGTAGTAAATGTATAACTTAAAAAAGGAGGCTGAGTGCAGTGGCTCACGCCTGAAATCCCAGTACTTTGGGAGGCCAAGGCAGGTGGATCACCTGAGGTCAAGAGTTTGAAACCAGCCTGGCCAACATGATGAAACTCTGTATCTACTAAAAATACAAAAAATTAGCTGGGCATAGTGATGGGCACTTGTAATCATATTCACTCAGGAGGCTGAGGCAGAATTGCTTGAACCCAGGAGGTGGAGGTTGCAGTGAGCCGTGATGGCATCACTATATTCCACCCCGGCCAACAAGAGTGAGACTCTGTCTCAAAACAAAACAAAACAAAGGAAAATAGCAAATCAACAGTAGAAGTTCTCACTTCAACCACTAAAAAGCCAAGAGCAAAATAATCTCAAAGCAAGCAGAAAGAGGGAAAGAATAAGGATAATAGCAGAAATCAATGAAGTTAAAAACAGAAAAAAAACAACAACAGAGAAAATCAATGGAGCAAATCACTGGTTCTGTGAAAAGATCAATAAAATATACAAATCTCTAGCAAGACTGGCAAAAGAAGACTGGAAGAAACAAGAGAAGTCACAAATTACAAACATCAGAAATGAAATGGGATATAACTACAGAACATATAGATGTCAAAATGATAATAAGGAAATACAACACACATAAATTTGACAATTCCTTGATAAACAAAAACTGTCACAACTCACCTAATATTAAATAAATGTGAATAGGCCTGTAACTATTCAGGAAATTGAATTTGTAACTTATAATTCCTAAAAAAGAATCCTCCATGTTCAAATGGCTTTACTAGAGAGTAATTCTAAATATTTAAAGAAGAATTAACATCAATTTTATATAATCTGTTCCAGGAAAATAGAAAAGAACATTTCCCAATTCATTTTATGATACCAAAACTAGACACAGATAGTGCAAACAATATCAAAACAACAAATGACAGACCAAAATCCTTGATGAATATTTATGAAAAAAAAAACTTAACAAAATATTAGTAAATAAATTTTTTAACAATATACAAAAAATATTATTCACAATGATCTGGTGGAGTTTTTCAATGGATGCAAAAATAGTTCCATATTTATTTATTTATTTTATTTTTTATTTTTTTGAGACTGGGAGTTACTCTGTTGCCCAGGCTGGAGTGCAGTGGCACGATTCGGCTCACTGCAACCTCCTCCACCTGCTGAGTTCAAGCAATTTTCCTGCCTCAGCCTCTTGAGTAGTTGGGATTATAGGCACCTGCCACCATGCCTGTCTAATTTTTGTATTTTTAGTAGTGACAGGGTTTCACCATGTTGGCCAGGCTGGTCTTAAACTCCTTATCTCAAGTAATCCATCCACCTTGCCCTCCCAGAGTGCTGGGATTGCAGGCATGAGCCACTATGCCCAGCTGATGGTTCAATATTTAAAAATCAGGAACACTTTTACACTGTTGGTGGGAGTGTAAATTAATTCAACCATTGTGGAAGACAGTGTGGCAATTCCTCAAGGATCTAGAAATAGAAATACCATTTGACCCAGTAATTCCATTACCAGGTATATACCCAAAGGATTATAAATCATTCTGTTATAAAGAGACTTGCACACGTATGTTTATTGCAGCACTGTTCACAATAGTGAAGACTTGGAACCAACCCAAATGCCCATCAATTATAGACTGGATAAAGAAAATGTAGTATATGTACACCATGGAATACTATGCAGCCCTAAAAATGAATGAGCTCATGTCCTTTGCAGGGACATGGATGAAACTGGAAACCATCATTCTCAGCAAACTGACACAAGAACAGAAAATCAAACACCCCATGTTCTCACTCATAAGTGTGTGTTGAACAATGAAAACACACGGACACAGGGAGGGGAACATCACACACTGGGGTCTGGGGGATGGGGGTCAAGGGGAGGAATAGCAGGAGGTAAGGGATTTGGGAGGGATAACATTAGGAGAAATATCTAACATAGGTGATGGGGCGATGGATGCAGCAAACCACCACCATGGCACGTGTATACCTATGTAAAAAACTGCACCATCTGCACATGTATCCCAGAACTTAAAGGCAAATAAATAAGTTTTTTTTAAATTCAATATTCAAAATCAATCAAATCAATGCTATTAAACAGACTAAAGAAGAAAATCACAGATCATATCAATTACCACAGAAAGACTTCTGTCAAAATTCAACTCCCATTCACATTCACAGAAAGGGAGAGAGAAAAAAAATCTCAGAAAAGTAGGAATAGAAGGTAACCTTCTTAACTTGATAAACAGCAATCACCAAAAACTTAACAATAACATACTAGATGATGAAAGAATGACTGCTTCCCCTCTAAGATTAGGAAAAAAGGCAAGGATGTCCACTCTTACGATTCTTATTCAACCTAGAACTTAAAGTTCTAGCCTGTGCAATAAATCAAGAAAAGGAAATAAAATTATACAGACTGAAAAGGAAGAAATAAACTGTCCATATTTTCAGGTGACATCATGATCCACATAGGAAATCCCAACGACTTTATAAAATACTCTTAGAACAAAGTGAGTTCAGCAAGATTGCAGGAAATATGATAAACATATACAAATAAATTGCATTTCCTTTTCTTTTTCCTGTCTTTTAAAAATATATTTTAATTTTTAATTTTTTGGGTACATGGTAGGTGTATATATTTATGGGGTACATGAGATCCTTTGATATAGACATACAATGCATAATAATCACACCAGGGTAAATGGGATACCAATTACCTCAAGCATTTATTCCTTCTTTGTGTTATAAACAATCCAATTATTTTCTTTTAGTTATAGTCAAAATGTATATAAATTATTATTGACAATAGTCACCCTGTTGTGCTATCAAATACTGGATCTTATTCATTCTAACTGTTTTTTTGTACCCATTAGCCAACCCCACTTCCTTCTATCTCCCAACTACTTTTTTCAAGCTGTGGTAATTATCATTCTACTCTTTATCTCCATGAGTTCAATTGTTTTAATTTTTAGCTCCCACAAAAAGTTAGAACATTCAAAGTTGTTCATTCTTTGGCATATTTCACTTAACAGAATGTATTATAGTTCCATCCCCGTTGTTGCAAATGATAGCATCTCATTCATTTTTATGGCTGAACAGTACTCCATTGTGTATATGTACCACATTTTCTTTATCTATTCATCTGCTGAAGGACACTTAGGTTGCTTCCAAATCTTGGCTACTGTAAATAGTGCTACAACAAATATGGAAATGAAGAAATCTCTTTGACACACTGATTTTCTTTCTTTTGGATATATGTCAAGTAGTGAAATTGCCAGATCATATGATAGCTCTTTTTCAGTTCTTTGAGGAATCTCTAAACTGTTCTCCATAGAGGCTGTACTAATACATTGATACATTCTCACCAATAGTGTACAGGAGTGTCCTTTTCTCCACATCCTTACCATCATGTTATTGCCTGCCTTTTGGATAAAACTCATTTTAACTGGTATAAGATAACATTGTAGTTTCGATTTGTGTTTCTTTGATGATCAGTAATGTTAACCATCTTTTTATATACTTGTTTGCCATTTTTATGTCTTCTTTTGAGAAATGTCTATTCAGATGTTTTGCCCATTTTTTGATAGGATTCTTGGATTTTTTTTTCCTATAGACTTGTTTGAGCTCCTTATATATTCTGGCTATTAATCCTTTATCAGATGGATGGTTTGCAAATATTTTCTCCCATTCTGTGGGACATTTCTTCACTTTTTTTATTGTTTCCTTTGCTGTGCAGAAGGTTTTTAACTTGATGTGATACCATTTGATCATTTTTGCTTTAGTTGCTTGTGCTTGTGAGGTACTGATCAATAATTTTTTGCCTACTCCAATTTCCTAAAGAGTTTTGCCAATGCTTTCTTTTAGTAATTTCAAAGTTTGGCATC
Source organism: Aotus nancymaae (assembly GCF_030222135.1). NCBI lineage: Eukaryota > Metazoa > Chordata > Mammalia > Primates > Aotidae > Aotus > Aotus nancymaae. The sequence goes on along the minus strand of NW_026988425.1, from coordinate 80,578,988 downwards.
TTAGATTTAAGTCTTTAATTCATTATGATTTGATTTTTGCACATGACAAGAAGTAGGGGGTCTAGCTTCATTCTTCTGCCTATGGATATGTAGTTTTCCCAGTACAATTTATTAAAATTATTGTTCTTCCCCCAATGTATGTTCTTGGCACATTTGTCAAAAATGAATTCACTGTAGAACTATGAATTTGTTTCTGGGTTCTATATTCTGTTCCACTGGTCTATGTGCTTTTATGCTAGTACCATGCTGTTTTGATTACTATCACTCTGTGGCATAATTTGAAATCAGGCATTGTGATTCCTCTAGTTTTGTTCTTTTTGCTTAAGATAGCTTTGTCTATTCTGGGACTTTTGTGACTCCATATAAATTTTAGAATTGTTTTTTCTATTTTTGTGAAGAATGTCATTGGCATTTTAATAAGGATTGTATTGAATCTGTAGATTGCTTTAGGAAGTATGGACATTTGAACAATATTGATTATTCCAATCTATGAACATGGAATATCTTTTTGTTTTTTGGTGTCATCTTCAATTGCTTTCATGAGTGTTTTGTAGTTTTCATTGTAGAGATCTTTCACTTTTTAAATTAATAGCTAGGTACTTAATTTTATTTATAGCCATTTTAAATGAGATTATTTTTAAAATGTCTTTTTCAAATTATCCACTGTTGGCATATAAAAATAATAAACATTTTTGTATGTTGATTTTGTATCATGCAATTTTACTGAATTTATTTTTCAGTTATAATAGTTTTCTTGTGGAGTCTCTTTTTTCAAATACAAGATCATATCATCTGCAAACAAGGATAATTTGACTTCTTCCTCTCCAATTTAGACAACCATTATTTTTTCTTTTGTCTGATTGCTCTATCTAAGATTTCCAGTACTATGTTGAATAACAGTTTTGAAAGTGGGCATCCTTGTCATATTCCAGGTCTTAGAGGAAAGGCTTTCAGCTTTTCCCCATTAACTACGAAACTAGCTGTGGGTCTGTCATGTATGGCTTTTATTATGTTGAGGTATGTTTCTTCTATACCCAGCTTTTTGAGGCTTTTTATCATGAAGAGATGTTGAATTTTACCAAATGCTTTTTCAGTATCATTTGAAATGATCATATGGTTTTTGTCTTCCATTCTGTTGATATAATGTATTACACTGATTGATTTGCATAAGCTAAACAAACTTTGCATCCCTGGGAAAAATCCCACTTGGTCATGAGAAATGATCTTTTTAATGTGTTGTTGAATTTGGTTTGCTAGTATTTTGTTGAGGATTTGTGCATAATGTTCATCAGAGATATTGACCTGTAATTTTCTCTTTTGATGTTTCTTTGCCTAGTTTTGGTATCAGGGTATTATCCTGACTTTTAACAGCAAAAACCTCAATTATTTTTTAATAATACTGGCCTTGTAAAATAAGTTTGGAAATATTCTCTTTTCCTCTATTTTATAAAATTTTTTGAGTGGGATTGGTGTTAGGTTTTCTTTAAATGTTTGGTAAAATTCCAGTGAAGCCATCAAGTCCTAGGCTTTTCTTTCCTAGGAGACATTTTATTATAGCTTCAATCTTGTTACTTGTTATTGGTCCCTTCAGGTTTTGGATTTCTTCATGGTTCAATCTTGGTTGTATATGTCTAGGAATGCATCCATTTCTTCTAGGTTTTCCAGTTTATCGGCATGTAGTTGCTCATGGTAGCCTCTAATGATTCTTTGAATTTCTGCAGTATTGATTGTAATGTGTCCTTTTCATCTCTAATTTCAGTTATTTAGGACTTCTCTCTTTTTGTTAGTCTGGCTAAAGCCTTATCAATTTCATTTATCTTTACAAAAAATCAACTTTTCATTGTCTTGATCTGTTTGTGTTTGTTTGTTTGTTTTCTTTATTTCAGTTTCATTTGTTTCTGTTCTGGCCCTTATTTTTTTTTCTATTAATTTGGGGTTTGATTTCCTCTTGCTTTTCTAGTTTTTTAAGATGCATCATTAGATTGATTATTTGAATTTTCTTTACATTTTTAGGTAGGCTCTTACAGCTACAGACTTCCCTCTTGGTAGTGCTTTTGCTATATGTCATAGGTTTGGATATGTTGTGTTTCCATTATCATTTGCTTCAAGAAATTTTTCAATTTCCTTCTTAATTTCTTTATTAACCCACTGATCATTCAGAAACATGTTGTTTAATTTCCATGTGTTTATATAGTTTCCAAAATTCCTCCTGTTATTGATTTTTAGTTTTATTATACTGTGGTTAAAGAAGATACTTGATATTATTTCCATTTTTTTTGAATGTTTTAAGACTTGTTTTGTGGTCTAACATATGGTATATCTTTGAAATGATTCATGTGCTGAGGAAAATAATGTGTATTCTGCAGCCATTGGATGAAATGTTCTATAAATCTATTAGGTCCATTTGGTCTATAGTGCACATTCAGTCCAATGTTCCTTTGTTGATTTTCTGTCTGGTTGATCTGCTCAATGCTGAAAGTGAGGTGTTTAAGTCACCAGCTATGGTTATATTGAGGTCTAGCTCTCTCTTCAGCTTTGATAACATTTGCTTTATAGATCTAGATGCTCCAGTGTTGGGTGTATATATACTTATAATTGTTATATCCTTTTGCTGAATTGACCCATTTTCATTGCATAATGACTGTCTCTGTCTCTTTTTATAGTTTTGGTCTTGAAATCTATTTTTCTGGTATAAATACAGCTACTCTTGCTTTTTTTAGTTTTCATTTGCATAGAATACCTTTTTCTATCCCTTTATTTTTGGTCTATGTGTGTCTTTGTAGATGAAGTGTGTTTCTTGTAGGCAACAGATCACTGGGTCTTTTTCTTTTTAAATCTATTCAGCCACTTTATGTCTTCTGATTGGAGAGTTTAGTCTGTTTAAATTCAATGCTATTATTAATAAATAAGGACTTACTTTTGCCATTTTGTAATTTGTATTCTGGTGTTTTGTGGTCCTCTCTTTCTTCTTTTCTTCCTTCTTGTCTTTCTTTTAGTGAAAGTGATTTTTCTCTGGTGGTATGTTTTAATTTCCTGCTTTTTATTTTTTGTGTATCTATTGCATGTGTTTTTATTTGAGGCTACTATGAAGCTTGCAAATAATATGTTATAATCCATGATTTTAAACTGATAGCAACTTAACACAGATTGCATAAACAAACAAGTAAAGAAAAACTAATAAAAACTCCACACTAAGTTTGTCCCATCACTTTTTAACTTTTTGTTGTTTCTATTTACATCTTACTGTATCATTTATGTCTTGAGAAGTTGAAGTTGGTGTAGTCATTATTTTGATTGGTTCCTCTTTTAATCTTTCTACTTAACATACGAGTAGTTTATGCACCACAATTGGTGTTATAAGATTCTGAGTTTTTTCTGTGTATTTACTATTACCAGCGAGTTTTGCACCTTCAGAAGATTTATTATTGCCAATTAATGTCCTTTTTTTTTTTCAGATTGAAAATATCTCTTTACCATTTCTTGTAGGACAGGTCTAGTATTGGTGAACTCCCTCAGCTTTTGTTTGGGAAAGTTTTTATTTCTCCTTTGTGGTTGAAAAATATTTTCACTGGATATACTATTCTAGGGAAAATTTTTTCCCTTAGCACTTTAAGTATATCAGGCCACTCTCTCCTGGTCTGTAAAACTTCCACTGAAAATTCTGCTACCAGAAATACTGCAGCTCCACTGTATGCTATGCATTTCTTTTCTTCTGATACTTTTAGGATCTTTCCTTTATTCTTGACCTTTGGAAGTTAGAAAATATTTGAAACTATGTACCTGACAAAATATGTATCTAGAATATATAAAGCTATTAAAATTCAATGGTAAAAAAAAGCAAGGAATCTGGCCAGGTGTGGTGGCACACACCTGTAAATCCAGCACTTTGGAAGACTGAGGTGGGAGGATTGCTTAAGTCCAGGAATTTGAGAGCAGCCTGGCAACATGACAAGACCCCATCTCTATTTTAAAAATGAAAATGTTAAAAAAAAAATATTTTAAACAAAGGAATCCAATTAAAGCATGGGATAGCAAAAAATATGAAGAGACATTTCATCAAAGAAGATATACAGATGGCAGATAAAAATAAGATGCTCAACATCATTAGTCATTAGAGAAATGCCAAAAATCACAGTGAGCTAACACTAAGCACCTATCAGAATGACTTAAGAGAAAATAGTGACAACACCAAATGTTGGCAAGAATGACTAGGAATTGTAACACTCATACATCATTGGTGGGAATGAAAAATGGTACAACTACTCTGAAAATAGTTTAACGGTTTCTTTAAAAACTAAACATGCAACTACTTTCCAGCCCAACAATTTCATTCTTGGGTATTTATTCTAGAGAAATGAAGACATGAGTTTACCAAAAACTTGTACTTTGATATTTTTGGTAGCTTCATTTGTAATAGCCAAAAACTGGAAATAACCCAGATATCCTTCAACAGGTCTATGTGGTAAAACAAACTGGTACATCCACATCGTGAAATACTACTCAGCAATAAAAAGAAAGTGTTGATACACACAACAACCTATAGTAATCACTAGAGAATTGTAGTGAGTGGAAAAAAAACTGCCAAAAAGTTATATACAGATTATTACATTTATGTAACATTGTTTTTCAATTGTGACAGAGTCTTGCTCTGTTGCCCAGGCAAGAGTGTTGGAGTGCAGTGGCACAATCTCTGCTCACTGCAACCTCTGCCTCCTGGGTTCAAGCGATTCTCCTGCACCAGCCTCTCCAGTAGCAGGGACTACAGGTGTGTGTCACCACATCCAGGTAGTTTTTGTATTTTCAGTAGAGATGGTGTTTTGCCATGAAGGCCAGGTTGGTCTCGAACTCCTGATTTCAGCCTCTCAAAGTGTTGCAATTACAGGCATGAGCCACCATGCCTAGCCATTTATTTAACATTCTTAAAATGACAAAATTATAAAACTAGAGAACAGATTAGTGGTTGCCAGAGCTTGAGGAAGGGGTCAATGGGAGAGAAGTAAGGGTGGCTATAAAAGAGCAACCTGAGGGATCTTTGTGGTTGTGGAAGTGCTATGTATCTTGATTGTATCAATGTCTATATTCTGGTTATGATATTGTTCCATATTGTATTCCTAAGATGCTACCACTGAAGGGAACTGGGTAGGTAACTCTAGAGCTCATTCTTTTAACCACAGTGCTTTTTAATTTTATTACTAATTTTTAGAGATAAGGTCTTGTTCTATTCCCCAGGCCAGAGTGCAGTGGTGCAAACATGGTTTACTGCAGCCTCAACTTCCTGGAATCAAGAGATCCTCCCACCTCAGCCTCCTGACTAGTTGAGACTACAGATGTGCACCACCATGCCCAGCTAATTTTTAAATTGTTTTAAACACAGAAGGTCTCACTGTGTTGCCCAGGCTGGTCTTGAGCTGCTAGCCTCAAGCTATCCTCCCTCCTTGGCCTCCCAAAGCACTGGCATCACAGGTGAGAGCCACCATGCCTGGCCTAAACCACTGTGATTTATGGCCTTATATGAAACTATATTATATAGTAACATATATGATAGATCTCTAAAAGCTGTGTGATACAAATTTAAGACATGACAGATTCTAACTAGTTTTGCCATGCATTTTAATACAGCCAGGCAACTGAATTTGGGTTAATGGTGTGTGGGCAAAGTGATACACATCACTTTCAGGGCTAACCCATAAAGCCTTCCTACCATGATCTTCCATTTGTTTCTCTATTCTTTAACTGAATAGAAAGAACTTCAAGGCCATAGGGGAGGGCAGAGCTATAAGATGGAAGGAGTTTGAATCCCTGCATTGCTGCTGAGAGAAGAGCTACCTAACCAGGAACATCCACATTGGACTGTTGCTTGAACAAGAAATAAACTTTTATTATTTTAAACCATTTAAATTTTTAAATGCTTACTCCACCATTGTCTTACTCTGTCATGTCTTATATTTGTATCTCACAGCTTTTAGAGATCTCTCATATATGTTACTATATAATACAGTTTCATGAAAGGCCATAAAGCACAGTGGTTAAGGCCAGGCATGGGGGCTCTCACCTGTGATGCCAGTGCTTTGGGAGACCAAACTTGAGTAAACACAAGATGTTAGTACTATTATTATTGCCTGAATTATCTTCTGTCTTTAGTTCTTTTTCTTTTCTCATATAAAACCAAGTCCTTCATTCTCCAAGATTTTGTTTACAGCCCTCTTTATTTTCGTTACTCAATCATCTGCTCAGCAATTTTATATTCAGTGATCTGTTCTATGTGAATAAGTCACAAGTTTCTTCTTTCTTCCTCTCACTTATTTATTTTTAATTTTTAAATAACTGTTATTGTGTATATTTGAGGTTTGCAACATGATGTTATGGAATACATATAGATACCTATAGAAACGTAGATAATGCAATGGCTGTTATAGTGAAGGAGATTAACATATCTATCATCTCACATAGTTACTTCTTTTTGTGACAATAACAGCTAAAATCTAGTTATTTAACAAAAATCCCTAACACAATACAGTTTTATTAACTTGGTCCTTGGGTTATACCTTATATCTCTCATTACTTTTTCAGAAGGATAATATTTTTGTGTCATTGGTCACCCCTATCTAGGTGCCCTTTTCCTCATCCTTCAGACTAGTTATGACTAAACCTAACTTGTCTTCACTAATCTGGACCCTGACATCCCTACTTCTGTGTGTCCAGACGGGCAGCATAATATTGAGTTTATCTTTGATTCTTTTCTCTCCTCCCTCTCTCTCCTTACAATTGAATCAATTGTCCTAATGTTCTCCCTCTATATCTCCTCTCTTTTCTGTACTCTCTTTTTCTTTTCTATTGTCAGTGTTATTTTCTGCATTGCATAACCTCTCTTGAACTCTGTAACATCTTCCTAACTGGAATTTGAATTCAAATGGGCTTCACTTCAGTATCTTTCTTTCCCCCATAATCAAAGCTCTAATAAAATCATGCTAAAGTCAAGAATGGCTATTAACTTCTGTAATAATTTTAAATGTTGAAATTTAACATTCAAAATCATCTAAACAATAATAACAAAAATAGTTCTTAGCTTTATCTCATTCCCCTATACATCAATAGACGCTTTATGTGCCAGCTCAGCAGTACAGCATTAAATCTGAAGAGCCTAGGGCATTTTCAACTACACAGCTACCTGGATTTTTTTTTTTCTTTTTTTCTTTCACAAAATCTCGCTGTGTTTGCCAGGTTGTTCTTGAACTCCTGGCCTCAAGAAATCCTCCCACCTTAGCCTCCCAAAGTGCTAGGATTACAGACGTGAGCCACCATGCCTGGCCTCTTTTTTTTTCTTCTTTTTTTAAGTGTTGAACATTTTATTAACACTACATTCTAAAAGCTTTACATTTATGATACACTAAGATATAGGACTGCTGCTTATTATAGAAGTTATCTTGGCCTATAACGTCACTTCTTTCATGAAGCCCTTTTAAGAAATATTTTCTATTATGAAATAAATTAAATGTATAAAGACATGAACAAAATTGTGTAATGAACCCCATGTGCCCATTATATAGCTTCAGTAATGATGAACTCATATTGTCTCGATTCACCCCAATCACTGCCTTCTTCTTCATCAGGTTCTAAGCTGAATACGATCACTCCCTTCTCTTTGCATCTCTCTTGTAGCACTAGCATTGCTATAAGCGTTTTATACCTATTTCCATACATTTGCACTCTCTCCTAGATGTAAAGTCCTTTGAAGGTAAGGTCTCTGTGTTGCTGCCTTCAGCACCTATCCAGCACTGAGGCTAACAGACCAAAAAAAACCATGTTTTTTTGAATTTGAGTTGAAATACCTGATGCTATTTTAAAAGGAGTTATTTTTTCCAAAGTTAATGATCAGATCTTTTGAAAAAAAAAAGTATCTGTATACAAAGCCAATATGAGCTTTTTAAAATTTTTCTGAGAAGGAGATCCGTGTGCTTCTTTAGTAATCCAATGCTCTGTTTGGATTATCTCAATAATCACTCTATTCTATGCTGAGCGTTAGCTCAGGGTGACATTGGGTAAATCATGTGGAATTAGCATAGTGAATATATTCTCCTTGCCTGTTTCCTTATTAGCAAACTACATATTCCCATTCTAGTTCACAAAAGAATTACGAGATTAAATAAGGTAGTCACCTATTGATTACACAGGTTATGAACCATTGAGAATTTCTTTTGTGCCCTATCTAGATCTGCTGTCCAATTTTATGTTTTTTATATTTACTAATTCTCCTCTCAGAGGATGATGCAAAGGAAAAAAGAAGACACAAAGCTTAAATTACGTAGCAGTGAGGGTCAGCAAAAAATTTGGCTGTGTAGAAAATTAAAGCAATTAACTAAAATAAAGATCATATGTCCTTGATTAATATGAATCATATGTGTAGCATTTTCTGTTCCTTAGAGAAACTCTTTATTTGTGGTCGTTAGTGTTTGTGTATCTGTATGTCAGTGTGTGTGTGTGTGCACGCGTGCATGCATGTGTGCACTCACTTTATCATGGACAGCCTTTTTCTTCAAATTTAATATTTTATTGATTCAAGAATTTCATCAAAAAATAAGAATTTCATCACACCTTAAAAGAACATAAAGAATTGAAAATATGAACTTCATGAAGCGATTTGTCATGTTTCTTTGACAATTTCTAATGTTGAGAATAAAATTTTGAATTCTTTAGTTTCTATTATGCTTATGCACACCTTGAAGTGAAATACTAAATCCAGCAATAAACCAAAAACAGGATTACAGAAAAGACTATGCAAAAGACTCTAATATATGGTCAACTAATCTTTAACAAAGACTCCAAGAATATACTTTGGGGGGAAAGAATAGTCTCATTAATAAATGGTATTAGGAAAACTGGATATGCTGATGACAAAAAAAACGAAATCAATCAATCAATCAATCAGATCCTTGTGTTACACCATACATGAAATCAACTCAAGATGGATTAAATGTTTAAATATAAGACCTGTGCTTTGGGTTTATTTCTTGGATATGAGACCCAGAGCACAGGCAACAAAAGCAAAAATAAACAAATAGGGTTACATCAACTAGAAAGTTTCTGCACAGCATAGGAAACAATTGGCAAAATGAAAAATCTATGGAGTAGGATAAAATATTTGCAAACCATATAGCCATAAAAAGAGTTAATATCTAAAATACATGAGGAACTCACACAACTTAATAGCAGAAAAAACAAAGAACCTGAGTTAAAAATGGGCTAAGTGGCTCATGCCTATAATGCAAACACTTTAGGAGGCTGAGGAGGGAGGACTGCTTGAGGCTGACATCAAAACCAGCCTGGGAAACATAGTGAGATCCTGTATCTGCCAAAAATTAAAAAATTAGCTGGGCATGGTGCTATGTGCCTGTAGTCTTAGCTACTCATGAGGCAGACTGCTTGAGCCCAGGCATTTGAAGCTGCAGTGACCTATGATCACACCACTACACTAAAGCCTGGGTGACAGATAAGACCTTGTCTCTAAAAAATTATAAATAAAAACTAAAAATTAAAAATAAAATTAAAATGGGCAAAAGATCTGAATGTACATTTTCCCAAAGAAAACATAAAAATTACCAAGAGGTATATGAAAAGGTACTCAATATCTTAAATTATTTGGCAAATGAAAATCAAAGCCACAATGAGATATCACCTCACACCTGTTATGATGATTATTATCAAAAAGTTGAAAGATAACAAGTGTAGGTTAAGGTGTAGAGAAAAGGAAACCATCATACACAATTAGTGGAAATATAAATTAGTACAGCTATTATGGAAAACAGTATGGAGGTTTCTAAAAAATTTAAAAATAGAACTACCATATGATCCAGCAATCTCACTACTGAATATATAGCCAAAGAAAAATGAAATTGACATGTTGAAGATATAGCTGCACTCCCATGTTCACTGCAGGATTACTCACAAGCAAAGATATGGAATCAATCTAAGTGTCCATCAAATGATGAATCAATAAAGAAAATGTGATACACACACAAACACACACAAAGCACACACAGTGGATATTATTCACCCTTAAAAAAGAAGGAAATTCTGACATTTGTGACAACATTGAGGAACCTGGGAGACATTATGATGAGTAAAATAAGCCACACACAGAAAGACAATTACTTCATGATCTTACCTACATGTAGAATCTAAAAAAGTCACACTCATAGAAACAGAGAGTAAAAGGGTGGTTACCAGTGGTTAGGGGGAGTGAGAAATGGGAAGATGTTGGTTAAAGAGTATAAACTTGCTGTTATAATGTTAACAAGTTCTGGAGATCTAATGTATAGTATGCTACTATAGTTAATAGCAATGCATTGTATACTTAAAATTTGCTAAGAGAGATCTCAAGTTATTTTCATCATATACACAGATAACTATGTGAGGCAATAGATATGCTCATTAACTTGATTATGGTAATCATCTTACAATATATACATATATCACAATATCATATTATACACTCTAAATATATGCAATTTCTACTTGTCAACTATACTTCAGTAAAGCTGAGAAAAATCCATTTATTGAACCAAAAAAATCTACGCATTAAAAAAGACTGTCTGAAGAGTAACATCATAATGCAAGGTTGATGTGAAGGTAAAAGTCTTGTAGGTAACAAGTAAGCCCAAAGAAGTACCTAGCATTACCATTTCATAATGTTTTTTGTAGTTTTCAACTTGTAGTATGTGTAGTTGCTCTGATAAAATTACAATATTCTATATTGCAGTGGGGAAGAATAATTATATACTTTGGTGGTATTAATTTGGAGATTTACAAAGATCTAAGGATGCATCTTTGAAAAGGCCAGTCTGGTTTATCATTGACAAGGGAATATAGAGTACCTGAAGAAGGCATCTTTTAGCCCTCATTACTTATGTTGGGCAGTGTCCTGAAGTTATGTAGAGAAATTAACTGGGTGTGATGGCACACACTTATAGTCCCAGCTACTCAGGAGTCTGAGGTGGGAGAACTGCTTGAGTCCAGGAGTCCCAGGTTGCAGTGAGCTATGATCATGCCTCTGAGCTCCAGCCTAGACAACAGATTGAGGCCTGGTCTCCTTAAAAAAAAATGTGCAGAGAAGCCAAAGCTATGGGGCCATACTGAAACTTGTTGGATGCCCTTGTCTCTATGAGAAGCACTCAACGAAATGCTTCTCATTGGTCTTGACAAGATATTGCATATAGTCATTTCTTTTTTGTTATTTTTTTAATTTAAATGCTCACTATTAAAAGAAGAATGTTTGAAAACTACTGAGCAGGTTTGCCGCAACCTCAGCTTTCCTCTACGTAAGGTTTTACTTGTATCTAAAAAACCTCTGACATACCAATTAGGATTCCATTTGTGAGGTCCTTTATCGATTATATGATTATTAGTACATGTCTGAGTTAGATGCTGTCTATCAAAGTCTTCATTTCAAATTCATTTAGTTACCAGTTTTTCATGATAAATTATTTGGATTATTTCATTAGAATTTATTTTCCTAAGCATAGACCCCTCTTTTCCTTTAAATCTTCATTTGTTCTTCACTGCTTACCAAATTACGGGCAATCTCTGTATTCTGGCATTTGAAGTCTTCGATCACATGGCACCAGAGCTGTCTACCACTGCATGCCTACATGTGCCTTAGAGTACAGTAGAGTTGAGGGGCCAGGACAATATCTCACACATGCTGTGTTAACTCTTACAGCAACAGTATCAAACAACTAAATCTCTGTTGTTGTCTCTGTCATGCTTCCCATTGCTAGCCCCAAATAACTAACTTCCTTTTTTTTTTTTTTTCTTGAGACGGAGTCTTGCTCTGTCGCCAGGCTGGAGTGCAGTGGCTCGATCTCGGCTCACTGCAACCTCTTCTTTCCAGGTTCAAGTGATTCTCCTGCCTCAGTCTCCCAAGTAGTTGGAATTACAAGCACATGCCACCACGCCCAGTTAATTTTTGTATTTTTAGTAGAGGCGGGGTTTCACCATGTTGGCCAGGATGGTCTCGATCTCCTGACTTCGTGATCCCCCTGTGCTGGGATTACAGGTGTGAACCACCGTGCCCAGCCACTAATTTTCTTTTTTTAAACTGTGATTGAGGGAGAAAAATGTTTTGTTTTGCTGTTTTTCTCTCTCTCTCTGAAAAACTGCTGCTTAGATTTTAAGATAAGTTGTCTCAGTTTGTTTTGTGTTGCTATGACAGAATTCCACATCTCCCATAACGCCTCCCATTAGGTCCCATCTCCCGACACTGTTGCATCAGGTACTAAGTTTCCACCACATGCTTTTTGGGATACATATTCAAATCATAGTAGAACTGAACATGTGTATTTTTTAGTTTTGTATTTCTTCTGTTTTTCAAGAAATTGCCTATTTCTTTCCATTTAGAATATATTTTTCAAGTCTTCACAACACACAAGCAATATATTTAACATTAAATCTGTAACATGACAATATGGTTAATAAATGCTTAATAAAACCACCAGTTTATTTTATGAAAGCATATAAGAAAATAAAAATGATTGATTACTTTTATTGGTAAATGTAATACTTCTAAAAGATGTCAAATGAAAGACTGAAATTCTTCATTTATTGCCAGACAAATATAACAATGAAACACAGCTTTATCACAGTTATTTATGTAATTAAGTATTCTGTTTTATTTTAGGAATACTTTGGAGAAGGCACTCTTCACATTTAAAACAAAGAAATTTTGTTTAATATCGTAAAGGTTTTAAAACCACATGGTACATTTTAGTTTAACATTAACTAAAAATATGCAAAAAATTAGTCTTAGTTTTTTTCTGTTTACTTCTATTCCTGGAAGATTTCTAACATAGTCTCATGCCCAATTTTCTAGAGATAGCTTGCAGCTTATCAGCTTGTTTCCATTTAGTAATAAGTAGGGTATTTGGATGCACTAAATAAAATATGACATATCACAGATTTTGACAATGCATATAAGTTACCTTAAATACTTTCTGGTGATTGCCTAGTGACTATATTTATGCATATTATGTTTATATATCTTACATATAAAAATACATACATGAATTCTTGAAAATGTGTTATAGATTGAGTGATGTTTGTCTTCAGTTGTGGTATATGCTTTTCTTTTTCTTTGAATGACTCTTTCCAGTTTATTCTATGACTCAGCTACACTAATCACAGTTCAAACTTAAACACTGGAATTTGCTTTTACATTGTTTATCCAGGTTTGGGGGAGGATGGAAGAGGAGGGTGCAGAGGTTCAGGAACCATGGAGAACGATGAGGAAGCTCAGTGGCTGGGTCCCAGAGTTTCTTTAGAAACTAATTCAATCTACTTCTCCTTAGCTTTGTATTTGCAACTATGTGAAGCTATGTAAATGTTTTCATCTGTTTAACAGCTTAGCTTTTCTTTCCCATGCTCATGTCCTCATAATGAATACACTGTCATCAAAAGAAATTTATATTAAAAAAGAATAAATTGTTGCTACTAATTCCTCTGGAGTATACACCTAGAGTTACCCAAGTGGGAAGCAGTCAATTCAAATTAACTGCCACTTGGAGTCCCCGACCCTCAGAAACCACTGCTTGGTATTCCCTTCCATTGCTCCTTGTTGCTTATGGCATGTCTCTTCTAGGAGTAGTCATATGGGACTCATATTGTGCCTTAGTTTCAGCCGCCCTGAGGGATTATTTGCATTTTGGAATCTTTAGTTTCAGTCAGACCCTAATAAACCGAACATCAAATTCTGTTAAAATTAGTCCTGAAGTTTTCAAATGATGTGATAATAAACAAATAGAATACATTCTACACAATATGCCTTCTACAACAGAGCTGTAATCCCAGAGCTATGGGAGGCTGAGTTGGGCTGATCGCTTGAGCTCAGGAGTGCGAGATCAGCCTGGGAAACATGGTGAAACCCCATCTCTACCAAAAAACACAAAAAATTAGCTGGGTGTGGTGGTGGTAGGCACCTGTGGTCCCAGCTACTCGCAAAGCTGAGGTAGAAGGATGGCTTGAGCCAGGGAGGCAGAGGTTGCAGTGAGCTGAGAATATGCCACTGCACTCCAGCCTGAGTGATAGAGCGAGACCTTATCTCAAAAAAAAAGGTCGGAGGGGGTGCACATATGATAGGAGGAAATAAGGTAGACAAGCCCTTATCAGCAAACTTAAAATGCTGTACTGTTTATCACAAACTGGAAATGTTTTATTTATGTTACATTATTTTATTCACTTTGCATTATTTATTCCTTGGCACAACCTTAAGAGAAAGATATTCTTATTATTTAGAGAGGTTAATAATTTGCTGAAGCCTGCACAGATAAGAGAGGCTAAGAGTTACACTCAGCTTGGCTGGATGTGGTGGTTCATGCCTGTAATCCCAGTGCTTTGGGAGGCCGAGGCAGGTGGATCACCTGAGGTCATGAGTTCGAGACCAGCCTGATCAACATGATGAAACCCTGTCTCTACTAAAAATACCAAAAATTAACTGAGCATGGTGGTAGGCACCTGTAATCCCAGCTACTCAGGAGGCTGGGGAAGAAGAATCGCTTGAACCTGCAAGGCAGAGGTTGCAGTGAGCCAAGATCACACCATTGTACTCCAGCCTGGGCAACAAGAGCACAAGAGCGAGACTCACCTCGGGGGAAAAAAAAAATTACACTCAGCTCTAATAGCCTTCAGAGTTGAGGCTTGTAAGTATTGCATATGTGTTCAACCTTGGAGGTACTGAAGATTAAATTAAGAGAGAAAAAAACAAAAATGAGGGAATATGGAACAATTAGTAAATAATTATCACATTGCATAAAATGGTTACGTAGTTATAACCAGACTTTTAGTTTATAATCCAGACTATTATTTAAAAAAATTATATATATAGGGGAATTAAGACTCATCTAACAACACTTTTAAGAAAAGAAAATCCTTGTAACCTCAAAATGTGGATTTTCTCTGTAACTGAAGAATTAAAAGTTACCTACAGGCTAATAAAAAATTTTAAATGCTATTTATGAGTTTACTCCCCTATATTCATTGACTCTTACGCTCTCTCTCTCCCCCAGGGGATTTCTGTCTCCTCTTAGCCTCACCTCTTTAGGTACTACCCATCACTGAGATCTTAGCACTTGATTCCAATTCTTCAGAGTTCATTCATTCAGCTGTCATTCATTCATTACAATGCAGAGAAATCCTATGGTAGACCGGATGTGAATGTCTTCAAGAGAGATAAGAGTTCCTTCTTGGGCTGGGCGCGGTGGCTCAAGCCTGTAATCCCAGCACTTTGGGAGGCCGAGGTGGGTGGATCACAAGGTCAAGAGATCGAGACCATCCTGGTCAACATGGTGAAACCCCGTCTCTACTAATACAAAAAATTAGCTGGGCATGGTGGCGTGTGCCTGTAATCCCAGCTACTCAGGAGGCTGAGGCAGGAGAATTGCCTGAACCCAGGAGGTGGAGGTTGCGGTGAGCCGAGATCGCGCCATTGCACTCTAGCCTGGGTAACAAGAGCGAAACTCCGTCTCAAAAAAAAAAAAAAAAAAAAAGAGTTCCTTCTTTATCAAACAAGATGTTAAGGTTACTACTCTTTTCTGTGTTTCTTAGTTTTTTCTCTTTTCTTTTCTTTTTCATCTTAAACTAACCTTCGATAAACTCATTGAACTTTGTCATTCTAAAATCCAGAGATTATGTAATCTAGAGAAGGTTATCTGGAGACAATACAGGTCCAGTACAGAGTTCATACCCTTATGCCTTCAGATAGCATCTGGCAATTGAACAGTCCACTTTTCTTGAATCCATTCAATCAGTTCTGGAACTTGACTTGGAATGCCTTTCCTTGACCATTCTTCAAGTTGCCATCTCAAACTACTGGAAGGCTATCAGGTTCTCTGTCACTTATCTTTCCCCTGACTCTGGCTTAAAATGTAACAAATGAAACATTTTGTACTCTTCTGTTCTTTGCTTAGTTACATTTTAAGCCAGGGAATCATACTCTATTTTACTTCTGTTCAGAATCTAACACTGTGTTGCCGACAGTTGCACCTGGATTCTATCTAAGGTGACCCTCCAGGGGAATTGCAGTTCTAACTTTAGAGAGAACTGCTTGTTTTCAATTCTGCTATCAGCTTTACAGTTTTGTATAGATTTAGCCATTGGAGGGAAAAGAATAGAGATACTTTGAAGCAATGGTTCTATTTTTACAAAAGAAATTATTTTATAATTTTCAGGGTAGCCAAAGTTATTCATATAAAGTTAAGAACTAAATAGTAGATACCAAGTGGCTTGCTTCTTTTTTACTTTTAGGCAAATATCCCAATTGTTAGTTTTTATTCATTCTGACATCATATCAGCAGAACAAGTTTTTATTTGTGCATACTGAACATGACGTAGTGACATATGATTAAAGCAAGCTTTTATACATAAAACTGAAAAATTTGCAGCAAAAATAAGGCATCAGGATTTGCTACTTTAAATACGTATCTATTTAAAACTACTATTTTAGCAAAGACGATTAAAGTAAGGAACAATCAAAAGTGAAAAGATAGCAGCACTTCCCTTTGAAGTGGAAAAAGTCCCTTGGTCTAACTAGGGAGTGCTGACTTGGAAAAATTGATAGTTTGACACCATGGAAGAAATAAAATTGTCATGAACAAAGGTGAAGAGGGATTATATTTGTCAAGAAGAGACTCCTTCTGGATGAACTGTCTGAGGGCTGTGGCATGTCACATCTTGTCTTGGAGAGTTAATGACTGGTAATGTTGGAGGAATAGGTCTTTTGTCAGATCGTTATAGCAGTCCTAGTTACAACTGCCTCAAGATGTAATGACTGGTTCAGATAAGGGGCCAAAATACTTCAGGTGAAACACGACTCAATCCAATCACCTTTTCCCTGATTAGCAGAGGGAAGCCAAGGCAGTTTTACCTAGAAGGCACTAAGGGTGAGCCCTAGGGCAAGAACACAGAAGCTGCTTTGGGTCCCCAGAAAATGAGAGCTGAAGAGTTTGCTTGGCCTCTGACACTGTGCACGCAGTCAGCTATGCTTTGCTCAGCCTTGCTCTACTATAAACAGAGTTGGTTTTGGAATTTACTCTTATTTTAAGCATCCTGGAAGAATGAAAAGCAAAAATTAACCCGGAAAATGGATGAGGCTAGATGAAAGTTGTCCTTGAATTAAATGAAATATGTTATTGTTCTTTAAAAAAAGGACAAGATCCCATGCAGTTTAGGTACATGTCAGGAAATCAATAGGAAAACTTTCCCTTTCCAGGAGTGCTAGGAGTCAAATTTAATGCCTGGGTACAGGGAAAGAGCATAGGTTTTTCTCACCTATTACCGCATCCCAGTTTTGATGTGTGTTTAGATCTCATCTAATGTGAAAAAGGAGAGGACAAGAAAAGCTCTTATTGGAGAATAACACCAAGAAGCGTTATTAGGATGAGGAATACTCTTTTAAACTTCACCTTAACTGTTATTTATAAAGATAGTTTTCTCTGGTTTTAAAAAAAATCATGCCAGGTGCGGTGGCTTGTGCCTGTAATTCTAGCACTTTGGGAGGCTGAGGTTGGTGGACCGCTTGAGCCCAGTTGAGACCAGCCTGGGCAACATGGTGAAACTGCATCTTTACTAAAAATACAAAATTTGGTCAGATGTGGTGGTGCATGCCTGTAGTTCCAGCTACTTGGGTGGCTGAGGTGGGAGGATGGCTTGAGCCTGGGAGGCAGAGGCTGCAGTGAGCTGAGGTCATGTCACTGCACTCCAGCTTAGGCAACAGAATGAGACAGACTCTATCTTAAAAAAAAAAATTAGCCAGGTTTGGTGATGTGTGCCTGTAGTCCCAGCTACTCAGGAGGCTGAGGTTGGAGGACGTTTGAGCCCAGGTGAGCTGAGATCGTGCTGCTGCACTCCAGCCTGGGTGACAGAGTGAGACCGTCTTAGAAAAACAAACAAACAACAAACAAACAAACAAAAAGGTACACACTTAACATACTGCTTATTACTACCCAAAGTGATCTACAGATTTAATATCAAAATGCCAATGATGTTCTTCACAAGATTAGAAGAAATTCTTTTTCTTTTTTTTCTTCCTTCTATTCCTCCTCCTCCTTATTCCTCTTCTTCTATTCTTCTTTTCTTCCTATTCTTCTTTTTCCTCTACTTCTTCTTATTCCTCCTCCTCCTTCTTTTTGTAGAGACAGGGTCTTACTATGTTGCTCAAGCTGGTCTCGAATTCTGGGGCTCAATTGATCCTCCCACATTGGCCTCCTAAAGTGCTGCAATTGAGCACTCCTAAAGTGCCACTATGGCTGGCTGAAAAAATAAGTCTTAACATTTGCATGGAACCAAAAAAGACCCTGAAGAGCCAAAGCAATCCTGAGCAAAAAGAACAAAAATGTACTACAAAGCTGTAGTAGCAAAAATAGCATGGTACTGGCACAAAAACACATAGACCAATGGAACAGAATAGAGTACCCAAATATTAATCTTCATATTTACAGCCAACTGACTTTTGACAAAGGCACCAAGAACATACATTAGGGAAAGGACATCTACAATAAATGGTGCTTGGAAAACTGGATGTCCATATGCAGAAGAATGAAACTAAACACCCACCTCTCACTCTATTAAAAAATCGATTTAAAATGGACCTGAGACCTAAATGTAAGACCACAAACTATAAACTACTAGAAAAAAACAAAGGAAACACTTTAGGAAATTGGTCTGGGAAAAGATTTTGTGAATAAGACCTCAAAAACATAGGCAACAAAAGCAAAAATAAAAAAATGGGGTTATTTCAAACAAAAAGCTTCTGCACAGCCAAGGAGGCAATTAACAGACTGAAAAGATAACCTACGGAATGGGAGAAAATATTTGCAAACTATTCATTTAGCAGAGGATTAACATCCAGGATATCCAATGAACTCAAACATCTCAAAAACATAAAGCAAACAATCTCATTATAAAATGGATAGGTGATCTGAACAGACATTTCTCACTTGATCTTAGCCAAAAGGCCTAGAAGCAATGAACAAACATTTGTCAAAAGAAGACATACAAATCTCCAGTAAATGTATGAAAAAACACTAACATCGCTAAAACTAAATATCAAAACCACAATGAGGTATTATCTCAGTCAGGATGATGACTATCAAAAAGATGAAAAATAGCAAATGCTGATGAAGATGTGGAGAAAATGAAACCCTTACACATTGTTTGTAGGAATGTCAGATAGTATAGCCAAAATGGGGAACAGTATGTAGATTCCTAAAAACAGTAGAACTGCCATTTGATCTATCATTCCCACTACTGGGCACCTAACCAAAGGAAAGGAAATTGGTGTATCATAGAGACATCTGCACCCCCATGTTTATTACAATACTATTCACAATAACCAAAACATAAAATCAACCTAGGTGTCCAACAACAGGTGAATGGATAAAGAAAATATGTTTTATAAACACAATAGAATACTATTCCACCATAAAAAAAAAAAAGAATAAAATACTGTCTTTTGCAGCAACATGGATCAACAGGAGGACATTATGTTACACGAAATAAGTCACATGAAAAGTTAAACACCACATGCTCTCACTCATATGTGGAAGTGTAAAATAGTTAATTTTGGGTTGGTGCAAACCTAATAAAACAGGTTTTGCACCAACCTAATAGAACAGAGGCTGTTAGAGGCCTGGAAAGGTGGGAAGAAAAAGATAGGAAGAGATTTATTAAAGGATACAAAATCACAGTTAGATAGGAGGAATAAGTTCTAGCGTTCTATACCACTCATGAACCCAAAATATCTTAGGCAGGTCTCAGTCAATTTAGAAAGTTTATTTTGCCACAGTTAAGAATGTGGCCTCAGGAGATCCTGGTGACATGTGCCTAAGGTGGTCAGGTCACAGCACGCTTTTTTTTTTTTTTGAGATGGAGTCTCACTCTGTCTCCAAGGCTAGAGTGCAGTGGCACAATCTCAGTTCACTGTAGCCTCTATCTCCTGGGTTCAAGTGATTCTCCTGCCCTAGCCTCCCAAGTAGCAGGGATTACAGGCATGCATCACCATGCCAGGCTAATTTTTGTATTTTTAGTAGAGACAGAGTTTCACCATGTTGGCCAAGCTGGCCTCGAACTCCTGACCTCAGGTGATCCATCCACCTTAGCCTTCTAAAGTGCCGGGAATACAGATGTGAGCCACCCTGCCTGGCCACAGCTTACTTTTATATATTTTAGGGATACATGATACATTAATTATTACATATAAGATTTACATTGGTTCTATCTGGAATGGCAGGACAACTGGAAGCAGCAAGGGGTGGGATGGGGGTTGATTGGTTGAAAGAGTTATCACTAGAAATGAATGTCTGGGTTAAGATAAAGGGTTGTGGAGACCAAGGTTTTATCATTCAGATGAAGCCTCTAGGTAGTAAACTTCAGAGAAAATAGACTGTGAATGCATCTCATCAGACTTAAGGTCTGCGTTGATGTTAAAAACGCTAGAGGGGTATAACGAGGTATGTCCAACCCCCTCTTCCATCATGACCTGAACTAGATTTTCAGATTAACTTTGGAATGTCTTTGGCCAAGGGAAAGGGTCCATTTAGATGGTTGGGGGTCTTAGAATTTCATTTTTGGTTTACCGACTATAGGATAACTACATTTAACACTAATGTATTATATAGTTTCAATAGCTAGGAGGATACTGAATGTTCTCAACACGAAGAAATGATAAATGTTTGAGATGATGGGGATATGCTAATTACAGTAATCTGTTCACTATCCATTATAGGTATTGAAACATCATTATGTACCTCATAAATATATACAGTTGTTACATGTCAATTTTTAAAAATTAAATTATATTTGCAAAAGAATTACTGCTTATTAATTTTCTTACCAACATTTTAGATAGTCACATACACATACCAACCTCTCTTTATGATTCTACCAATAGTCAATTTCTGAGCTAGCAGTGATCCATTAAAGAAATACAGATCTACTAATGAATTGCTACAGAAACTTATAGCTGTGAAATGGTAGATATCATTTAAACTCCTAGATTCATTAGTGAGAAGCATAAGTAAGGGGCATTATGACAGAGCAGTTATGAGCTTTAAAAATTAGTTTCCAATTTTGGTAATGGAAGAGGAGTTCCAATTGAGCAAACCATTCCACAGATAACAATGACAAAATATAGACAAAATATAAAATATGTCATACACCCATATCTGAAGTCATGAGAATATGACCAAAAACATTTAAAGACTGAAGGGGAGCCACTAAGTGAATTTCCTGTTTTTGTGGTTTTCTTGTTGCTGATGTTTGTTTTCTTTTATTTTTATTTATTTAATTTTTGGCCAGTTGCTAAACACTGCATAAGAACCTGTAGTCTTACTAGCTTAAGGAATTAATATTCAGTTACCCTAAAAATTGTTGATAGGTAGACACTGAGAAACAAATAGTTGATGGGACAAACAGAGTGCAAATAGTGAAGTGGTAGAACTAAATAGAACCAGACTAATAGTAAATTTAATTTAAATTGGTTAAAAACTCTGGCTAAAAGGTAGGAATTTTCAAGATGGATTAAAATAATTGAAGATCCAACTACATGCTGTCAAAACAAAATGGACTTTAAATAGAAGACATGGCTAGGTTGAAAGTAAAAATGTGAGGCAATATACAAACCAGGCAAACAATAATTAAAGAAGTCTGATGTGAGTATATTAATATCAAATGAAACAGCCCTTAAGACAAAGGAATGTAAAGATAAATTATAATAATAAAAGGATCAATTCATTAAAAAGACATATAACAGCTGGGTGCAGTGGCTCATGCCTGTAATCCCAGCACTTTGGGAGGCCAAGGTGGGTGGATCACCTGAGGTCAGGAGTTCACGACCAGCCTGGCTAACCTAGTGAAACCCTGACTCTACTAAAAATACAAAAATTAGCCAGGTGTGGTGGTGGGAGCCTGTAATCCCAGCTACTTGGGAGGCTGAGGCAGGAGAATCGTTTGAACCTGGGACGTGGAGGTTGCAGTGAGCCGAGACCACACCATTGCACTGCAGCCTGTTCAACAAGAGCGAAACTGTGGCTCAAAAAGAGAAAAAGACATATAATGATCTTCAAAACACATGAAGTAAAAATTGACAAATTTGTCATAGTTGAAGATATTAACATCCCTCTTTCAGCAATTGATGGAACAGCTAGAAAAATCAGTAAAGATGTACATCTTGAGAAAAGAAAAGTAGCTCAGAGCAGTCTGAATTATGTGAAGTATGCAAAATTTATCAGGCTCAGAGATACCTGAGTATGGAACTTCAGTCATGCCCATCTCATACACCCATATCCTGGGGCATTGTTTAAAGGCATTTTGTTCCTGACTAGCTGCCTCACCCATTACCTTCATGTTCTTGGAATTTGTGATGCAAAGAACAATGTATAGCCAATCAATACTTGTGTTATTTTCATGTAAATTCTTGGTAAACAATTTAGGAACTGCCTTTTCTTTTCCTTTAAAACCGACTTGTAACTACTGCTTATCAGAGCATACACTCAGGGCAACTTGACTCTATGCTCACAGGCTGCACTTCTCAAACTCGGCCCAAATAAACTCTCTACTTATATTGTTTGCCTCATTTTTTCCCCCTTTAGGTCAACAGTCTGAACGACACTGCCAATTGTCTTGATCTAATTGACATTTACAGAACACTATGCATAACCACTGTAGGAATATTCATTCTTTTCTTTCTTTTTTTCCTCAAACAATAGCATAAATTCAATAGAATATTATGCTACATAAAACTTATGGCATAAGGAAATGCTTATAAGATAATCAGCATACTGACTGTAAATATGTTAATAAGCTGCATTAAAAAAAAAAGATAGTCATTGTTTCCAAATACTAATAGTGTGGGGTTGTGTTTGAATAGTTAAATTTGGGACTTTTACCGCTTGGAATGTCCATTATTTTAATGTACACATGATATGTTCACTGAAATAGATGCCATAAAACTAAAACAAATTTTAATAAATGTTTAAAGACTAAAGTCTTAAAAAATATGTTCTCTGACCACAATAAACTTAAATTAAAAATCAATAATAATAAAATATTCTTCAAAAAACTCAAATATTTGAAATTAACATTATATTTTTAACTAACCCAGCTGTTCAAAAAAGAAATAATAATAGAGGTTAGAAAATATTTCAAGCATCCAATGGTACTGCTGTTTAAAAAAAAAAAATCTTTTTTTTAAAAAAGAAAGTATTTCAAGCTGACTGATACTGACAATACAACATATCAACTTTATGGAATGCAGATAAAACACGGTTTACTGGAAAAGTTATAGTTTTAAATGCATATATTAGAAGAGAAGAAAGTTACAGAAATAGTAAATTAAGTTTCCAAGTTAAGAAGCTAGAAAAAGAAAAGTAAACTCAAAATAAGTGGAAAAAGGAAATAATAAAAATAAGAATGGGAAAAAATGAAATGTGAAACAACAGAATAAAAAAGAGAGACTAAAATAAGTATAATTTTAAAAACACAGAGAGAGAGACACAAGTTATCATTGTCAAGAATAAAAGAGGGTGTATCAGTACTGATCCTAAATATATTAAATGGATAATAAGAGAATATTAGGAGTATCTTCATGCCAATAAATCCAACAACTTAGCATGGACAAAATATTTGAAAAAGAGAACTTACTAAACTGACAGAAAAGAAAAAAGAAAATCTGAATAGTCCTTCAATTGAAAAATATTGAATTTTTTAAAACAAAAAGCTTTCCACAAAGAGAGATCTAGGCTCAGATAGTTTCATTAGTTAATTCTATCAGTTAAAGAAGAAATAACACCCGAGTTTGTTCATACACAAACTCTTTTAAGGAAATGTAGCAGGAGGTAGTATTTCCCAATAAATAAAATAAATAGTAGTTATTTTAAAAGCATGGCAATATCATTATAAACTGAGAAAATAGTAAGCATTTGAGCCTATAATAAAGCAGGAAAATAAGTTAATAGGTAAACAGCAGGAAAAGGTACAGAGAGTTGGCTGTATGGTATAATATTTATGCTTTCCTTATGGATTTTAAAAGATAACTATTATCTTTTCTTTCATAACTTGAACAAGTAATAACTTTACAAAGTAAAGAAAGCAAGCAATAAAAAATAATAAAACTAAAAAATTTAGGCCGGGCACGGTGGCTCACGCCTGTAATCCCAGCACTTTGGAAGGCTGAGGCGGGTGGATCACGAGGTCAAGAGATCGAGACTATCCTGGTCAACATGGTGAAACCTCATCTCTACTAAAAATACAAAAAATTAGCTGGGCATAGTGGCACGTGCCTGTAATCCCAGCTACTCAGGAGGCTGAGGCAGGAGAATTGCCTGAACCCAGGAGGCGGAGGTTGCGGTGAGCCGAGATCGCGCCATTGCACTCCAGCCTGGGAGTGAAACTCCGTCTCAAAAAAAAAAAAAAAAAAAAAAAAAAATTTACAAGAATGTAAATAGTGAAAAGAAAAGCTCCCTCTCCTCTTCATCTCCCATCCTCTAGTCTCCATGACACTTCCCCAGAGGTCCCCCTGTTTTCAAATTATTTTTAATCTGTACAGTGATACACTCTGCTTGTATGTATTAATATATGTATGTATTAATATAAATGGCTATCCTTTCTTCCTTGAAATGTAAAATAATTTAAAATTTTTAAATATCTTATTTGTTAAAATAATCATTTGACAATTTTCTGTTTCCTTTCCAAATTCCTGTCTGTTACATTTGTCAAGACAGGTGACATTGGGTAGCCATGGATATTTTTGGGATTTGGCCAGGGGGAAGTTAAGTTGAGGCATTCACTTCATTTGGATTTAGGGGAATAGGTTTAGGTGGTTCCATTTGTGATTAGTTAATTTTTCTTCCTAGTTTCCCTGGATGTAGGAAAGGTCTGCAGAAATCCTTCTTCTCACTGTGCTGGCACACCAGGGAAAGTTGCAGAGGCTGAAGTTACACCATGATGTGAATGCGTCCCATTGTGCCTAGCACTGGAAGTTATGTAAATAGCAGAGAAAATTCAAGCTATACATACTTAGAACATAGTTTGTGGGTTAGTCTTCCAATCATCAGAAATGTAAAATTCTAAAGAAAGGAAACACAGGGGGAAAAGTATTATAGGAGAGTGCCAAAAAATTAGCTGATAAAAATATAATGTTAATTTTCTGTATTCTGTTATGTTTGTGGAACTGTCATTTTTTTTTAAGATTTGTAAATTTGTAAAAATATTAAGATTTATAATTTGTTCTGATTTCTTCTCATTTTAAATAAACATTTACTTTCTTATCCAATTTTTAAATTTAGAAATTCAAATTATTTTAAACTAGATTTGCAAAATTGTATAGGCTTCAAGCTACACAAAACTGAATCTTCCCCTATTCTAGTTGTTGTTGGTTTTATAATCCTGCATGTTCATGTATTTAACAAATCGTTATGGAGTACTTACAAAATGATGCCACTGAGAATATATTTGTGAAGAAGGAAAGAATTCTTACTCTCATAAACTTTGCAGTCTATAGGGTTTCTCCAGATGTACCCATATAGAAACTCCAGGCAAGGGAAGAAAATTCATAAGTACTCTAGATGATTCTTATAATTAAGAAAGCATAGGAGATATAGAGAGCTTGAAGATTCAACCCCACCTTTTCCCTGACTCAATTCAGACCATACTCAGAGACATCTCTGTACGTCAGCAGATTATACAGTATCCTCTGAAATGATTCAGGCCTTGAGTTTCTACAGAGCTATAGACTTTCCTACTCATTTTCAATCATAATTTTATTCAATTTATATAACTGTGAAGCTTGACAAACATTTATTGAAAAGCTACTAAATGCTAGTAAATTAAAAACACAATTTATGCTCTTGGTGAGTTAAAATAGGTGGTAGGTAATATCTGAAGATAATTTCTATCAGCTCTTTTCTGGACTGTATGTACATGCTGCTCATACTATCAAGATGTGGGCTCTAAATTCCCTTCTTATTGAATCTGGGCTGGTGGATCAATAAAATTTACCAATAGAATTTAGCAGAATTGATGTCTTAAAACTTCCTAGGCAACATGATAAGAATCTTTGCAGCTTCTAGGTCTCATCTTGGAATTCTAGAAAAAATGCTATCAAAAAATCCAACTACACTGAGTCCATGATGTGAAAAAGTTCAAGCCAGCCTATGAAGAAGCCATAGGGCAAGAAAGACTGTGAGCAAAATCTCAGCTGTTCCAATGGAGGCACCAGACACATAAGCAAAGAATCCTTCTTGGTTGGCCAGTCCCAGCTGACATTTGGCTGCCACCATATGAGAGAATGCAAGGGAGACCAACTCACAGGGCCGTGAAAATAGCAATGAACTTATTCTAAGCTATTACATTTTAAGCAATAAATAGGTAACTGAAACAGAATATTAAACACTTTTAATAAGTGTAGTTAGTTCTCTGACACAACAAAGTGAAGAACAATGAGAATGGGCGGGAGAAGCACATATTCTAGCCTATGCAGAGGAGGAAGAGAGAAGAACAAGGAGAGACACAAAGAGGAGGAAGGGAAACCTTTGTGAAGGATGTGTCTAAGCTGTCTTAAAGCATGAGGAAGGAGTAAGTCAAATAGGGAATGTGGAAAATAAGGCTCATTACAGGAAGAAATAACACCATGAGCAAGGCCCAGAAGTATGCAACAAAGGCAATACAAATAAATTGATATATTGATATATGCAATTCAGAATTACTAGAGCATAAATTTCAGAATAGCATGAAACAAGGTTAGAAATAGGAATTGGCTCTTGGACAGCTTTGAATGTCATGCCAAGAAATTTGAACACTATCTCATGGTTTCAACTTCATATTGCTCAAACTGTAGAGGACACAGAGTATGGAAATCTGTAGGATCAACATGATATAGCTTTCTGAAGAGTCTATTATACTCAATGGCAGCAATTTCATGTAATATCTGTATATTTAAGCAAACACAAACATATTAAGGTTTAGGATGTCGTATTCAATTAATTTTAAAGGTAATTCAAGAGATTTCAAGGCAGAAGGCTATCTGCTTTAAAGCTTTTGGTCAGCTCCCTGGGGGTATCACCTTACTCTCTTTTATCATCAGGTCTCTGGGGAAATTTGACAAGGTAATGCGGAGGCACTAAGAAGACACAGGCAGATTCTTCAGTTCCTGATTCGATCTCTATTGAACTGTGTAACCCTTGCCAAGCCCTCATTCAGGGCCCAAATCTTGTCTCTTGAATTATGAATTCCTTATCATGTGGTAGATTTCCAAGAACCAAGATTCTTCCCCCTGTCCTAATGAAAAATGACCACACTGGAGATTTCCATTGCTTCAGTTCACCTATCAGCTGATTGGAGTCTCTTGAGGCGAGACATCAGCCTGAGTTTGCTAAGTACTATGATTTAAATGCTGCCGCCCTGTTTGAGGCCAATCCTTACAGCTAAGATTATTTCTGAGATCCTTCTACCATTTCTATGTTTTCTTTCTGACAGCTGTTGAGTTTCCTGCATGCCTCACAAGTGAGCCTGTACAATACTTGGCAGATGCACAGAATTAGTATTTATTTATAGTTGTATTTTGTAGGAGAATTAGGGTAAACTGAACCACTTCTCCAAGTTTCATTTTAAAATTTATAATATGAGGAAGTTAAAGAGTCTCTGAGCCCTAAAATTTAACATGTTAAAAATTATCCTAACCAATGATTTAAATATACTGACAAGTTAGATCAAGATGAGCTCATC
Organism: Aotus nancymaae; assembly: GCF_030222135.1. NCBI lineage: Eukaryota > Metazoa > Chordata > Mammalia > Primates > Aotidae > Aotus > Aotus nancymaae. Next base: position 80,551,226 of record NW_026988425.1, on the reverse strand, counting down.
AATCTGCTTATCTCTTCAGAAAAAAAATTCCTCAGAAAAAAATAAAAAAACAAATCTCATAACTTTGCTAAAAAATCAGAATAGGTAATATTGGCAGACCAGAATTTTAAGGAATCCATAAAAGCCCAAAAGATAGAAGGCACACAGGATCAGATTGATACTCAAAAAAGAATTCCTGCAAAGTTGAGAGTAGACTTGGAATTTTTCCATTCATTCATTCATTAATTTATTCATTATTCATTCACTCATTCATGTATGTATTGATTTAGATGTTATGTAAAAAGTGTCTACTAGGTGCCAGGCACTGTTTTTAGCACTAAGGATAACACAGTTAACGAAAGAGAGTCCCTACCTTCATGAAGCTTTCAATCTTATAAGGAAAACAGACAAGAAACAAGCAAATAAACAATAAGTGATATATGTTTGATAATGATGATAAATAGTATTAAGAATAAAATGAAGCAGTGTAAGGAGTTAGAGTGTAAAGTGGAGCCAGAGGAGGCTATTTTCAATAGGTTGGTCAGGGGAAGTCTCTCTAAGGAGGTGACATTTAAACAAAGACCTGAAAGAAGTATGTGTGCATGCCAAGCGCACATCTGAAGGAAGAGCATTTCAGGCAGAGTGAACACTGAGTATAAAGACCCTGATTCAGGAGTGTTTTTGGTAAATTGAGGACTGAGAAGGTCCCAGTGGCCAAAGCAGAGTGAACACTGAAGGCAGAGGGGACAGATCATTAAAGCCTTCTGGGAAGGCTAGGGTAAGGTCTTAGGGACATAGAATTTTGTTCTAAATGTGATGACATGCCAAAAGAGAGTTTTAAGGCACAATGTGACTTGTATTTTTGTTTTTAAGATAGAGGGTCTTGATGTGTTGCCCAGGCTGGAGTGCAGTGGATTATCTACAGGAGTGATCACAGCACACTACAGCCTCAAACTCTTACGCTCATACGACCCTCTTCCCTCAGCCTCCAGAGTAGCTGGGGCTACAGGGATGTACTACCACAATTTGTGTTTTTTTTAAAAGGATCACTCTTGCTATGTGGCAAATAAAGAACACGAGGGAAGGGGTACAGAAGGAAAGAATTGAAGTAGTCAAGCCAGTCAGAGGTTACAGGAATGGTCCAAGAACAGATGGTGATTGTTCTAGGGCAGTAACCACAGAGGTTATATGAAAAAAAAATGAGTAATACCTACAATTAACTCTAAACAATTATTTGAACTAAAATAAAATTAATAAAGTAAATTCCAAATTATTATCACCTGGAATGATGATAACAACATGGCAGTAGTAGGAGAAAGTGGACAAAAGGAAGTGAAATTTATCAAGGGCAAGACACAGATGCTGCTGCTTAATTATAGGAGTTGAAGAATAATATATGTAAAATGGTGGTTAAAATCGAAATATTTATGAGCAGAAGAAAAATCAGAGGTACAAAAAAAAGGAAGAAATCATCTTAATTTTACAAATGGTAAAAAAGAAAAAAGTAGTAAATAGTATAAAATGGCAGAAATAAATAAAATCACAATTATATAAATATGTAAGTATAATATAAATAAATTAAATCCTTCTAATAAAATAAAGCTCATGTATAATTGGGCTTTAAAAATCCAGCTATAGGGTGCAGTCGCCCATGCCTGTAATTCCAGCACTTTGAGAGGCTGAGGCAGGCAGACCACTTGAGGCCAGGAGTTCAAGACTAGCTTGGCTAACATGGCAAAACCCTGTCTCTACCAAAAATACAAAAATTAAGTACAATGGCCGTGCCTGTAGCCCAGATACTCGGGTGGCCGAGGCATGAGAAACACTTGAAACTGGGAGGCAGACAGAGGTTGCAGTGAGCCAAGATCTCACTCCAGCCTGGGTGACAGAGCGATACTCTGTCTCAAAAGAAAAAAAAATACAGCTATATTGGAACACAGTACTAGCACCCCTGGAAACTCAGTGTCAGAATTGACCTTAAATAACAATCAGTGAGTAGACTTTGGGATAAAGGGCTTTCTCTTTTAGGACCCTAGAAAGTTAAGTAGGGATGTTAGGCATATCTGGGCACTGACACTTGTGATTGCTCCTGGAGAAAAGAAATGGAGTACTGAAGAACAGGCTAGAAGGTATACTTACTTCTATTCTTCACAATATACATTTTGTGCTTTTTTGAACTTAGTTTTCCCATGTATTTATTTTCTTCTTTAAAAAAAAATTGAGTACATTGTTCACTCAAATAATTAATATGTTTAAAATAATATTTGGGGGAAGTTATCACACATATACAATTATGCGATTTTTGACAAAGGTGAAATTCAGTAAAGAGTGAATGATTTTTTGAATACATGGTTCTGGATCAATTGGATATCTATATAGAAAAAAATCAACCCGACCCCTTCCTCACATTATTCACAATATTAACTTAAAATAGATCAAAGATCTAAATGTGAAGAGTAAAACAATGAAACTCTAGAAGAAAACAGTGTATCTTCATGGCCTTAAGATAGGCAATGTTTTCTTAAATACAAAAAGCACTAACCATGAAATAAGAGTTTGATCAAATAGACTTCATTAAAATTAAAAACTTCTGTTTATCAAAATACATCATCAAGACAGTGAGCAATAATTTACCGATTAGAAGAATAAAAATATAAAACAATTATTGACATATGACTTGCACCCCAAACATATAAAATTCAACTACAAATCAGTAAGAGAAAGACAACTTGATGTTTTAAGAAATGAACAGAAGATTCAAGTAGGCCTTTCATAAATGTAGATATTTAAATAGCCAATAGGCAAATGAAGAAAGATTCAATATTATTATTTGTCAGGGAATTGAAATTTAAAACCATACTCAGATGCCATTACATACTTTCAAAATCAGCACTACTACTTCTATAAATTGTTGGTGGGGTTTAAATGGGTACAACCACTCTGTTCCTTCCATTTCTATATCCCCTATACCCATCAGCAAATTTTCATCCTGCCTCAAAATTCCATTGCTTAGCACGAGGTGATAGCTTTTTTTTTTCATGCATAGCTTTTCCTTTCTAGTTCAACTGCAAATACCAAGCACATAATAAAAACTAAATGTATAAATCTGTACCAGCCTCCTTCCTTGTCTATTCGTCCTATCTTTGCTTTCCTTGGTTCCTTACTAGATGAAAAAGTGACCTGTGTTTCCTTACTTATCATGGAGAGAGACTTAATCTATTATGTCCAGTTTAACAGGTAAATGATTTGTATATTGATGAAAGACTTGCTAGGAGAGAGTACACATGGAGAGCTTCCACAAAACCAAAAACTTAAATTTTTTTTTTATCACTTTCACGGGGCTTTGTATATACTAATCACTTTATAAATGGAGAATGAACTTGGCATAATAATAGTTAGACAAAAATTGAAGACCAAAATATTTAGGGAAGTGAAGTTGCTCTCACATTCTAAGTATGACAAGATAACGACCCTCCAATTTTGTTTGAGTGTCGCTTTCCCTTTACTTCATCATAGGTAATATGTTTTCTTTTTTCTATTATTGATATCCAGAACAGAAAATTAAAAAAAAAAAAATCCACTTCTCTGTCTCTTTTCCCTCATAGTCTTTACACATTGAAATCACTGCTTTCCATGGCTAGAGATTTCCTGCTATCCTCTCTTCAAAAGTAGTCTGTGCTCTTCCAAGCTTTTCTCTCCACAGCATCCCTACAGTCAAATCTGAACTTTCAGGAGCCAGTGTTACCTCTTACTCTCAGTGCTTGCAGGAAATTCACTTTCAGGAAAAGGATTTGATAGAGAATTCACTTTTTTCCACAGGTGGCTGCTTTAAGGAATCATCTTTTAAAATTTTTAAAATTACATTTTAAAAATAAATTTCTGATGGTGGAATTTAAAAGTCTGACAAACTAGTAGAGGGATGGTGGTTGGATTTTTAGGTTAGTAACCTTCCCTCTAACCTTCCCTCTGCCCCTTATAGCTACAACACAAGATCTCTTTTCCAGTAAAGCTAGTTCTGTTTTCAACAGACTACAAAGTATAACTGTCTGATCTGCCCTTAGTCCCATGTAACTTTGATCTATTTTCTTTCAGAGGTATCTTCTTCTCAAAAAGCCAGGAGGAACTGGCAAAGAGTTGAAAAGAGTTCTTTTTTTTTTTTTTCCACCCAGTCTGAAATGACCTAAGTTGCAAGGACTGGGTGATCTCAGTTTCTTTGCAAAGTACAAAGTGTTGTTTTTCATGGTTGGTAGTAAACAAAGAACAGAATGCATCATTGGTAACACTTAACCAAAAACAACTCTTCAGTTTATGACCTATTGCCTAAATCAACGGCAGTTTACAATGGACTTGTCTGTAAGTGAAGACCCTGAATATAATAAAATGTTCACATCATGACTTCTGTAAAAAGCATTAGCAACTAAAAAAAGCCAATCATTGCTGCCTTTGCACTGAGCACGAAGGACATTTCTACTGTTTAATAAGAAGAAACATCATCTCAATAGTTTTTAACAGATGGTGTTCAAAAGTTATAAACCTATTGCTTTAGCATTTTAAAGTTAGAGCCTTAGTGTGGAAGGTCTATAGCCCAAAGAGATCAATAGCATTTTATATAATGTTAATATGTTATCATTATTTAGGCTCAAATAAAGATTAATAAGGGAATCCCAAAAATTAATAGTCAAAGCAAAAAACTTATGAAGAGATGGTGGACTCAACTCTTTGTGGTAGGTATGGAACTCTTTGAGGCTCTCATTAAATACAAAACCTGCTGCTTTAGTCTCTTTGTATAAATAGTAAATACCGAATAAACATCAGTAATTTGAGGTTAACATTAGCATCCCTGTACCTAAGTCAAAATTGGACCACCTAAAAATAATTATATGCTCCCACCCTCAATTTGTGTCTTTGACATAGCTTCTTGTTTCTTACACAGACACTTGAAATTTGGCATCTACAAGTAAAGAATGAATTTACCTAAGGAACTGGTGGCCATGGCCTAAGGAATTAGTATGACGAAATGACTAAGGATGTTAATAACAATACTTACAGCTACCATATATGCATAAAGTACTTACTGTGTTAAGGACTGCATTAAGTCCTCAGTGTATACTAGCTCATTTAATCCTTTCAAAATTCCATAACATAATTATTATTCCCAATTTACAGAGAACAAATCTATGGAAAAATGAGATAAAATCATCCCTAACATTGCAGTTAGGAACTGCCAGAATTTGAAACTAGGCTCTCTCGCTCTGAAGTGACATTAGTAGCCACCTGAACTCATTAAATAAGTCAGTTGTTTTTTCATCAAATATTTTCAAATATGCATTATGTTCTCAGCACTGTGGTAGACTCCAAGGCATACATGAGTCAGTGATATCAGAGATGGTACCTGCTTTCATAGAATGTAAGGCCTAGCAGTCAACATGAACATTAATCAAATAGTTACACAAACAAATGTAAAATTGCAAAGTGACTGGTATACAAAGGAGGGATATATGATGCTATGAGACTCAATCAGGGAGATTAGGGAAGGTTTTGCTGAGGAACTGACATATGCACTAGATATGAAAGATACGCAGCCTTAAACTAGACAAAGAGGAAAAAGAAGAGATTTCAAGGCAGAGGAAATATCGTGTACAAATTCTCTGTGGTAAGTGGGAACAGAAAGAGTGCCAGTAATTGATAAGAGGCCAGTGTGAGGTGGGATCACAGAGAGTGAGAGAAAGAGTACAAGACAAGGCTGGAAATGTTTTATAGGCCATGTTAACTTACATCTTTGTCTTGTTTTTTCAAGCACTGAAAGATTTTATATTATTTTATTATTTTTATTCTTAATTTTTTTAGAGACAGAATCTCACTGTGTTCCCCAGGCTGGAGTGTAGTGGCATGATCATGGCTCATTGAAGCTTCAAACTACTGGACTCAAGCAATGCTTCCACCTTAACCTCCCTAGTTGCTAGGACTACAGTGCTGTGCCACCATACCCAGCTAAATTTTTTATTTTTTAGAGATGGGATCACTCATTATGTTGCTCAGGCTGGTTTCAAATTACAGGGCTCAGGTGATCCTCCTGTCTTAGCCTCCCAAAGTGCTGGGATTACAGATGTGAGCCACCGTGCCCAGCTCAAGTACTAAATATTTTAAATGGAGGAAATTTCATAAATAGGTTTGTATTTTGAAAAGACTACTCTAACTTTAATATTGACAATGGGATGGAAAAATATCAATGAATATGCACAAATGAATTAAAAGTTTATTGTAATAGACCAAGTGACAGATGCTTCAGCCTTTCAAAGTGCTGAGATTACAGGCATGAATCACCGTGCTCTCAGCCTTTTTGGTGGAGTCTTTAGGTTTTTCTAGATATAAGATTATGTTGTCTGCAGAGAAAACATATGACTTCCTTTTTTCCGATTGGATGTCTTTTAATTATTTCACTTGCCTGATTGCTCTGGCTAGGACTTCCAGTACCACGTTGAATAAGAGTGATGAAAGTAGTCATATTTGCCTTGTTCCAGTTCTTTGCAGAAAGGCCTTCAGCTTTTTTTCTGTTCAGTATGATTTTAGCTCTGGACTAATCATATATGGACCTTAATATGTTCAGGTATGTTCTTTCTATGGCTTATTTGTTGAGAGTTTTTACTGTAAAGGAAGTTAAATTTTATCAAATACTTTCCTGTATCTGTTGAGATAATCATAAAGATTTTGTCCTTCATTCTGTTGGTACAATATATCACATTTATTAATTTGCATATCTTGAACTATCCTTGCATCCCTGGGATGAATCCCATTGATCATGGTACATTATCTTTTCCCTGTGTTGTAACTTTTTTACTTTATAAACTTTTTATTTTTAAATATTTTGTAACTCTTTTGTAATAGTACAGTTTAAAACACAAACACATTGTGCAGCTGTATAAAAATATTCTTTCCTTATATCCTTATTCTATAGGCTTTTTGTAATTTTAAAAATTAAAAAATTTTTTAAAAACCTTTTAAACATTTTTGTTAGGATTGAAGACATAAACAGACACATCAGCCTAAGTCTACACAGGGTCAAGATTATCAATATCACTGTCTTTCACCACTGTATCTTGACCCACTGAAAGTTCTTCAGGGGCAACAACACACAGGGAGCTGTCATCTCCTATGGTAACAATGTCTTCTTCTGGAATGCCTCCTGAAAGTCCTGCCTATCCATGAACATTAGATATCTTTCTATTTGTTTGTGTCCTTTTCGATTTCTTTGGCTGCTTAACAGTTAACTTTTTTAAAAAAGTGTAGGGAATATACTCGAAAATAATGATAAAAAGTATAGTATAACAAATACATAAGCCAATAACAGTTGTTTATTATAATTATCAAGTATTATATACTATGCATAATTGTGTATGCTAGACTTTTATGCTAGACTGGCAATGCAGTAGCTTTGTTTACACCAGCATCACCACAAACACGTGCAATGTGTTGTGCAATATTACAATTACTACAATGTCACCAGGCGATAGAAATTTTTCAGCTTCATTATAATTGTACAGGACCATGATTGTATATAAGGTCAGATATTAGCCAAAATATCATTATGAGGTACATGGCTAAAGTTGTTGTATGTATAAATAAAAGTGAGCTTTGACTGAATTTAATTCCACATTTGACCATTCACTACTTTAAAAAGGACTCTCAGGGCACTGTAGCTCATATCTGTAATCCCAGCAGTTTGGGAGGCCAAGCAGAAGGACTGTTTGAGCCCACGGGTTCAAGACCAGCCTGGACAACATAGCAGGACTCTGTCTCAAAAATAAATAAGTAAATAAAATAAAAAGGAGTAAAATTCCCCTGTCAAGTAAGTATACCTCACACCTTTATTTCTATGGTATTCTTCAATAAGAAAAACATTCATTTGAGAAACATTTCATATTATAGATTATAAGACACCTCATACCATGAAAAGTTTAAACACGAAAAGAGTCCATGAAAACAAAAGTGAATGAAGATACAAATTTCCATGTTTTCCAGACCTTAAAAATAAACATACTAATTTATTTTTGGCATATAGTCCTATATAATTTTATCACATGCAATTGTTTAATATAATGATCACCACAATCAAGATGTAAAACTATTCCATCACTCCAAAAAAATTCTCTTATGCTGCTCATTCATGGTCACACCTTCCCCACAAGCCTAATCCTTGGCACTACTGACCAGTTCATCATTGCTATGATTTTGCCATTTTGAGAATGTTATATAAACAGAATTATATAATACATAACCTTTTGAGATTGCCTTTTATTTCAGTCAGCATACTAGCCTTGAGATGCACTCAAGTTGCTATATATCAATAGTGTGTTCCTTTTTATTGCTCAGTAGTATTTCACGATATGGTTATACCAGTTTGTCATTCATCAATTGGAGGACATCTGATTGTTTCATTTTGGGCTATTGCAAATAAAGCTGATACGAACATTTTTGTGTATTTATTTGTGAGCAAGATTTGATCTCTCTAGAAAAAATATCCAGTAGTTGTATTACTGGGTTGTATAGTAAGTGAATGTTTAACTTTATAAGAAACTTCCAAACTGTTTTCTAGAGTGGTGGTATCATTTTACATTAGCATCAGCAATGTATGAGTGATCTAGTTGCTCTTCATTTTGTCAGCAAGTGTATATCAGATTGATATACACTTGGTATCATAAGTACTTTTTATTTTAACCATTCTAATAGGTGTGTGGTGATATCTCATTGAGGTGTTATTTTAACCATTCTAACAGGTGTGTGGTGATATCTCATTGAGGTGTTAATTTGCATTTATCTAATGGTCAATTATGTTGAAATATAATAATGCTTTACACTTCTATCATGTTTTGCATTTTTACAAATAATGCTTTAAACATCTCAATTAATTCTCAAGTACAGTGCGATTTATTTATTTATTTATTTATTTTTTCTTGTTGAGACAGAGTCTCACCTCTGTCACCCAGGCTGGAGTTCAGTGGCTTGCTTTCAACTCACTGCAACCTCCACCTCCAGGTTCAAGCAATTCTCATGCCTCAGCTTCCCGAGTAGCTGGGATTACAGGCGCCCACCACAAGGCTGGGCTAATTTTTGTATTTTCAGGAGATATGGGTTTTACCATGCTGGCCAGGCTGGCCTCGAACTCCTGATCTCAAGTGATGCATCCACCTGCCTCTGCCTCCCAAAGTGCTGGGATTACAGGTGTGAGCCACTGCACCTGGCCAGTGTGGTTTATTTCAAGTGATAAAAAGCTGATATATAAATCTGGTAGACAGCAAAATGTCGTTACACCAAAGCAGAATCAAAACATTTTAAAACTCAAAAAGAAACGGAGGTACTTTAGTCCAACTTCCCCATTTCACAGAGAACTAAGTTCCAGGGGGATTAAATGACTTCTACAACTGGAATCACATCCAAAAACCACACTTCTGATGCTTGAATCTCTTCCATAATGTCCTATCAAGTAAGTGATAATTTATGCTTGAATCTTTCAAGTGACTGGGAAGCCACTCATTTTTTGCACTGTTCTTTTTGGATGTGCTTCCTGACACTGAACTGAAATGACATATAAACAAGTGAGTAAGTCTGCAAGTATTTTGACATTGAGTTGAAATGGCTTGCTATAGCTCCTACCAATGGGTCTAGTTCCACCCTCTGAGACCTTCCAGTGGAAGTGTAATCACTTTTTCACTTGGCAGGACATCAGATACTTGAAGACAGTCATCATGATCTCACATATATATATTGCAGGCTAAACCTTTATATTTTCATTCAACCATTCTTAAGGTGAGCTTCTTTACCATTCTGCTTGCTTTTATGTAAACTAGTTATAGATTTCTTATGGTACAAAATACTGAATAAAATATTCCTAGTATATAGCCACAGTCTATACATTTTCCAATTATTCATATCTACTGCAAGAAATAATGTAATGTCCTTGCCTTTCACTTAATATATCATGAGTATTTCTTTATGTTATTAAAAACTATCTGTAAATGTATTTTTAAAATTTTAAGCTGAATCCTTTAAAATTGTGTTTATTTTTTGAATGTGTTACATGCACATGGCACAAAATTCAAAACATTCAAGAGGTTTTACAGTAAAATATCATTTTTCTCAGGTTTCCAGTCAACTATAATATGCTATTCTATAATGTGACATAATATTTCAAACACCCATTTTTTAGAGACATAACTCCTTATGATTATGACACTATCGCATGGCTATACCATATCTTTTTAATCATTCATGTTAAACTTTTTTGCCATTATAAATAATTTTATTATAAACTTCCTTAAATACATAACATTTTGAATATATTTTAGATTATTTCTTAAAGTAGTTTCTTAGAAGGAAATTGCTGCATTAAATAGTATAGCTTGTACATAATAACTTCCCACAAAATTACTATTTTATGTTTGCACCAGTAATATATGTTTATGGTAAATATTATTTTTTCCAGCTTGCTAAATGTATAAAGGTATTTCACATATGCTGGTCCCTGTCAATATCATACAATTAAATGTAGTTAATTGTTTTTTACTTTTTACTAAATATGATGCGTTACAGTTAATATTTATGTTATATTTTATCTGTTTACAAGTTTGTTTTATTCACCAGATTTTAAACTCCTGCAGTCCCATATACCTTATCTGTATTCTAAAGCCTAACATAGACATTTACACAGAGTAGATATTCCATAAGTTTGTGACATCTAAATGAGTGAATAAACATAAAAATCCTACTAGTTTGTTAGACTCTGCCTGTATTGTCATAGACTCTCAAAATTTTATTGATTCTAATTATGCCCATATAGGATTAGCCCAGAGTCAACATCGAACTGTTCCAAAGTTTGGAAAAAATACTATCCTTCCCGATTTTTAATCAGGTAAAAATTTGATAAATATGTATTCTATGTCTTCATTTAAGTCAATGAAATACAAGGTGACTCAGAACCGTGAATCTGTACTAAAAACCTCTGGAGAGGCTGACGGCCATCTAGGAGTCAGTATCCTTTGGATGCTAAGTCCTTCTCTGACAGAACTATCATCTAGCCTCCCCAACCCCTCCAACTTACACACAAGGATATTATTTTTTTAAGAAGACACTAATACTTCATGGGCCCAGATAAATGTTACCTATGGATTTTATTGCTGAGTATCCTAGTAACTCTGTCAGGAAGAAAATTAAATTAAACTGAAACAAATTAGTATAGATAAACCTGTGGTGTATTTGATTGATTACTGCTTTCTCTTATAGATGCTCCCAGAGCATCCTCAAATTATTCTTTTTATACTGTTGTCTAGGATCAACATGGTCCTGGCTGGTTATCAGGTGTGTTAGAGAATCTCAGTTGAATGAATAAAATCCTAATCAAATAAAGATTATTTATTTGGGAGGGTTTCCATGTGATATGGATTGTCATTTTATATCACTGGCACCCCTGTAGATGTCCATAATCTCTTCTGTGTTTCTGAAGGTTTGTGACTACTTGGACCACTGAAAAAGTACTTTTTCCTATTAGTAGTTTGGATAGTGTTGAGTAAAGTATCTGCATACAGATAGCTGTGACTCCTGCTACATGTGAAGGGGATGGGAAGTGGGAAACAGTTGTCAATTCTGATCACATGAAATACTCTTTGGGGAATCTTTGGATATTAGCTTGGCTGCCACATGACTTCCTGGTTCTGGTAACTTGTGGTAACCCCACCAAGTCTTTTTCAAACTCTGGCAATCTCTGTCAGAGCAGAGACTGTGGGGTCTGCAATTTGCTCATTCCATTCTGGTTCACAAAGTCCTGCCAAGAAGTCCCTCAGACCTTCTTCTCTACCCTCCAGAACCCATTTAATTATCTTCTATTCCCTCCAACCCATGAAAATGTAATTGTGATGGTTAATTTTATGTGTCAACTTGACTGTGGTAACAGATGTCCAGATAGATGACAAAACAGTATTTCTGGGTGCCTCTGTGAAGAAATTAGCATTTGAATCCATAGACTGACTAAAGTTCTGCTCTACCAGTGTGGGTGGGCATCATCTGATTCACTAGAGGCCTGCCTAAATGCCTAAATAGAACAAAAAGGGCAGGAAAAAGGTGCATTTGCTTTCTTCTTGAGCTGGGACCTCCATCTTCTCCTGCTCTTGGACATCAGAGCTCCTGGTTCTGCAGTCCTCAGACTCTAGACTTATACTAGCATCCCTACCCCACATTCTCAGGCCTTACATTGGATGTTAAATTATTCATTCCCCTGGTTCTCAACCCTTTGAACTTGATTACACCACTGGCTTTCTTGGTTCTCTAGCTTGCAGATGGCAGATCTTGGGTCTCTGTGATTGAGCCAATTCCCATTATCTATCTATCTATCTATCTATCTATCTACCTACCTACCTACCTACCTACCTACCTACCTATCTAAAAAAGATAAACTGAGGTAAATAAAATTTTAAGTTTATTTGAGCAAACAGTGATTCACAAATTAGGCATCTCTAAACCAGAAGTGGGTTGGGAGCTCCACTGAAAGAATGCAGTGTGGAGGCTTTTATAGAAAGAATATGAAAGTAAAGCAAAGAAAATATTTGATTGGTTACAGTTATATCATTTCCTTCTTTGGTCATCCTCTTGTAAAGTCCCTAGCTACATAATTATAAAGCTGCTTCTGACTGATTGAGCTTAAGTTCTGTTTCTTTAATATATTCATTTACAGGAAATTGCTCAAGTTAAATTTTAGATTATGTTTGCAAATCAAGCAAGGTTAACTTATGAGGCCTAACTGGGTTTGTCTGCACAGGGATTCTTCAGGCTTGGTCTCCATTTTAATTTGTTTTAACAACATGTATCATTCTATTGGTTTTGCTTCTCTGGAGAACTCTGACTAATAGAGAAGTCTCTTAGAAATATTACTGGATTCTCTTTAAACTCTGTGTATTAACTTTGCAGGGCTTCTGTAACAAATTACCCACAAACTGATGGCTTAAAACAACAGAAATTTATTATCTTATGATTGTGAGGCCAGAAGTCCAAAATCAACACATTAGCAGGGCTGTACTTCTGCGGGAGGATTGAAAGTCCGTTCTTGGTCTTCTCCAGCTTCACATTACTCCATTCTCTGCCTCCATGGTCACAACTACCCCCTCCTCTTCTCTTCTGTCATATATGAATACATATTATTGGCTTTTCAGCCCACCAGATAATCCAGGATGATTTCCTCATCTCAAGGTCTCTAATTATATCTGCAAAGACCTTTTAATCTAAATAAGGTAACATCCACAGGTTCTAGGATTAGGAGGAAGACTTGCCATTTGGGGGAGCCACCATTCAACCCCCTACATCTTACTTAAGAATGCATTTTTTTCCTTCTTTCAAGCTTTGCCTCTTGAAGCTCTGAAGAAATTCAAGAACTGTTTTTTCCTCATCACCTTGGCTTTGAAAACTTGTATCTCCATTTAAAGAAAATTCAATCTATTCCTTTGTTTCAGATGATTTTTTTAAAAATTTCCTCTTCTTTTGGTTAAATGACACCAATGGACAGAAAAGTCACTTAGTAAAAACAAAAAAATCAGGGATTGAGATTTCCACTTTTCAACCTGAAGGCAGATATTTTCCCATGTTTAGTGTTCTATTAGTTTTCCATAATTCCTCAAAGATGGGTACCACTGTTCTCGATCCCATTTGTATTTTTTCCCCCAAATCCTGTAATGCAAAACACTCAGAGAAAATGTTATAATCTAAATTCAAACTGTTAGGTACTCTCTTAGAATTTCTTCCCCTAATTAGGAACAGTATTGCTTTCTGTCAATATCTACACTATGCTTTTGAGTAATATTAACAAGTTGCTATTGTTGTGAGCCTGGCTTAGTGTTTTGAATGTATTACTTCTATTAATGGGAAAAATTCTATAGGAAACGTATCACTATGTCCATTTTACAGATGAGGAAAAAGATACCTGGAGTAATATAACTAGTAATGTTGTCAAAGACAAAATTACAACAAATTTAAAGTTCTAATTGATTTTATTAGTGATTTTAGAATTGGGCAGCATCTCATTCTATAAAATAGAATAGGTGCTTCAATAATTAACCAGACATGGTAATTATTTGAGCAGAGGAAGTGGGCAGAAAAGGGTTAAAGAAAGCAGAACTAAGGAATAAAAAGTGTATTGATCATTTCAAAAAGTTACTTTCCTTATAGGGTTAAAAAAGAGAGAACTTCCTTATCATGCTGACTAAAACTGGCCTGTTGGAAGATTTGGTTGTTTTCTCTCTCCTGATTTCTTGGAAGGTCAGATAAACAACTTAGTTTTGGTTTGGCGACCTGGAGTTTTATTATGAGTGACTTCCATTTTGGTTTGGTCTAGAGGGGCCTAGTACAGGAGCCCAATCCAAAACAATAGCCTCCCATAAATTTTGTTTAACAGTGTTGAAACAGAATTAAACCCAGGTTTGCCTTATTCCACGAACACATGTTCTTTCTATTATGTCAACCCACTTTTCTAGTTTCCTTTGTCGAGAATGAAGCAAATAACAGTTAAGGGGTTCTTTCTCTGTCAGCTCTAACCTTACACTAGAAGCTGCTAGTGGGCTTTTCCCTTTCTTGATTATCTTCTGGTTCTGAACAGAATTTTAAAAGGCCTGTTCTTCATCCTCCCTTAGCATTTTTTGCAAGTCTCACCTCATTTGAGGGTTTCAGGTTTCTTGACACTATCCTTTAGGGCCCATATTACCTTCTTATAATTATCCTTGGTATGTGGTTGCTTTCTTCCAAGGTTTCTGTCACTTCCAATTAGCCAAGCAATTCCTCCTTGTTGGTCAGAATTAGGTTCCCCAGTTGCTCTGCTGGGACATTAAATCATGAGAAAGGCAAGCCAAAAACTTGTCAGATGATTTGATTTTAGCCCAATAAACTTTTAACATGATTCTGTTAAATTTCCTTTTTTGATTGTTGCATTGCTACAGGTATTGACAAATGGTGTACTGAGGGCATTGTGTTATCAACAATAATTCCTTTATGGAGAATTGCAAAGTAGCAATACATGCTTGAAACCAGTTTTTTTTTTTTTTTTTTTTTTAAATAGGGTCTCACTCTGTTGCCCAAGCTGTAGTGCAGTGACATGATCGTGGCTCATTACAGCCTTAGCCTCCCAGGCTCAAGCCATCCTCCTGGTTGTGAGCTACTATGCCTGGCTAATTCTGTAATTTTAGTGAGACATGGGGGTCTCACTATGTTGTCCAGGCTGGTCTTAAAATCCTGGCCTTAAGCGATCCTCTTACTTCAGCCTCCTAAAGTGCTGGGATTATAGGTCTGAGCCACATGCCCAGCTGAAATTAGTTTTAAATCTTCTGTATAAAACGCTAACGCAGTTCCAAGCTTCCCATTGTCTATATGCACACATGGCTATTTTAGCACATTCCCATTTGTTAGCCCCACTCAAGTTTGCCATGTGGAAAAATATTTTCTGATAAACTAATCTATTTGTATATCACGTCTTGAGTGTAATCTCAAACCAGAAAACAGGAAATTGAATGGGGATTATGACCTCTTTGAAGCAAAAGATGTCAGAAAGCCTATGAAATAACATTATAAAGTAGAGGGCCAGGAATTGGGGTGGGAAAATATTATACTTAAAATTTTTGTGAACTTCTAAGATTTAGTATTTCTTTTCATTGTGAACATATGCAAAAAACCCCAGTGTCATTCCAAGTATTTTGGTGACTTTTTCACTTGTAAAAATCACATTTTTCGATCACATTATTATATTTGTAGATATCTGAAGATACAATTAGTATTATTTCAAAATTGTACGTGAGACCTGTTAGATTTTATTATTTAATTACTTAATGCATTAATAAAAAAAGCACATGTATAGTATACATTTGTTAAATATTCTTATTACCATATAGTATAATTGATTTTATTTATAATCTTGTGCATTATATTTGATGTACAAAAAATATCACTCTAAAAAGGACTCTATAGGTTTCACCAGACTGTCAAAGGAATCCGTGGCAAAAACAAACAAACAAAAAATGGTTAAGAAGGTCCATTACAAATTCTGGCATGGTAGTTAAAAGGATGTAGTCTGATATCACACTGCTTGGGTTAAAATTCTGCCCTGTCACATATGATATGACTTTGGTTAAATTATATATAATCTTTGTGTCTCAGATTCTTCATGTGTAAAATTGAGATAATACCTACCTAAAAGTCTTGCTATGAATATGAAGTAATATCAGTAACAAGCTTAATACAACGCCAGGCATATAGTATGGTATTTATCCCTGTATCCACCCAGTTGAAAAGAGTTTCATTGAGATCCTATCTACATTTATTTATCTTAAATACTAATTTTGTTTTACTGTGTTGTCACTGACTAAAGTTTTTAATTATATTTTAAAATACTGACCAGTTTTAAATGACATTTTAAAAATACATGTATGATATAAGGAAGAATGATAAACCCCACATGCCCTCCATCCAGTTTAAGGAGAAGAAAGTTACTTTGGCTGTAAAAGAGATGCATATAATTTATTATCCAAACAGTAACAATTTTGGGAGTGACAGTGCTATTAGTCATTACACCAGGAAATCAGCAAACTAGAACTGTGCTAGGCAAACCCGGACTGTTTGGCCAAACCAATACATACAATTATCATACTCTTAAACTCCTTGTTCACTCCTTCCTTACTTCATCTCCTTCCCTCTGTAGCTAGAGGCAATCACTGTCTTGAATTTGTGCTTATCATTCTTTTGCTTTAATTTATAGATTTACTTCTTATGTTTTTACTCTGAAGATATATACTTTAATTGGTCCTTTAAAGTGGAATCCTATTGTAGAATTCTTTTGTGAATTGTTTTTTTACTCAATATTTTGTTAATGTGCTCTTTAAGAAAAAGAAATTTGAATCATGATACAGACAAAATCCTGCAGTAGACAACCTCCAAAATGGCACCCAATAATCCCTTCTCATACTGCATCTGGGTTGTTGTGTGTGTCTTGTGTTAGCCTGTTCTGTGTTGCTATAAAACAATACCTGAGGGTGGGTAATTCGTAAAGAAAAGAACTTTATTTGGCTCACAGTTCTGCAGGCTGTAGGAGAAGCACAGCACCAGCATCTTCTGGTGAGGGCCTCAGGAAGCTTTTCATCTTGGGAAAAGGGAAGAGGAGCAGCATATCACATGGTGGGAAAGAAAGCATAAGAGACGACAGGCCCTTTTAAACAACCAACTCTTGTGTGAACTCTCATACTGACAACCCACTCATTGCAGCAAGGACAGTACCAAGCCATTCATAAGGGATCTACCCTCATGAACTAAACATCTCTCACCAGGCCCCAACTCCAACATTGAGAATCACATTTTAACATGAGATTTGGAGGGGACACACATCCAAACCATATCAGTGACCGACAGGTTGGTCATATATCTGTGTAATAATATGTCACTTTGGGGGCTACGTCAAAAAGGACTTAAAGACATGGTGGCTTCTGCTTCTTTCTCTCTTGGATTACTTGTTTTATGGGAAGCCAGGAAGCTCTATGAAGAGGTACATGTGGTGAGGAAGCATGGTATTCTGCTAAATAGCCAGTGAAGAACTAAAGCATCCTGCCAATAGCATGTGAAAGTAGATCCTCTAGTACTAGTTAAAACATCAGATGATTGCAATCTCAGGTGATGGTTTGACTGATAACTTCACAAGAGACACTGAACCAGAACCATTCAGCTAAGCTGCTTCTGGATTTTTGATCTTCAGACACTACATGAGATAAGGAATATTTATTGCTTTACATATTATATTTTGAGGCAGTTTGTTATGCAGCAATAGAAAATTAGTATATATTTTGGTACTTGGAAGTGGGGTGTTAACAAAAACTTAAAATGTAAGTGTGGTTTTGGAACTGGCAGTGAGCATAAGGCACAACTTGGAGGAGAGTGTTAATAAAACTTTGAAGAGCCTTGAAGACATTTTTTATAGAAGCATAATACGTAACTTTGAGGAGGCTGCAGGCGACATCTTAACAGATTAGAAAACTCTTACTAGAAACCGGAGGGAAGGAGATCCTTGTTACATAGTAGCAAAAAGTTTGCAAATTCATTACTCACAGCTATGTGCAAAGAAGAAAATATGCCTAATTAACTGGTTGATCTAACAAAGGAGATTGCCAGCCAAATGTTAAATATCAAAAAATCAATGTTAGGGCCGGGCGCGGTGGCTCACGCCTGTAATCCCAGCACTTTGGGAGGCCGAGGCGGGTGGATCACGAGGTCAAGAGATCGAGACCATCCTGGTCAACATGGTGAGACCATCCTGGTCAACATGGTGAAACCCCGTCTCTACTAAAAATACAAAAAATTAGCTGGGCACGGTGGCGCATGCCTGTAATCCCAGCTACTCAGGAGGCTGAGGCAGGAGAATTGCCTGAACCCAGGAGGCGGAGGTTGCGGTGAGCCGAGATCGCGCCATTGCACTCCAGCCTGGGTAACAAGAGCGAAACTCCGTCTCGAAAAAAAAAAAAAAAAAAAAATCAATGTTAAATATTTCATGTGGTTTTTCTTCTTGTTGCTTATAGTAAAATGTGTGAGGAGAGAGAAAGTCAAAGGAAGGACTGTTAAACAAAAAGGAGCCATGGCTGGGCATGATGGCTTATGCCTAAAATCCCAGAACCTTGGGAGGCTGAGGTGGGAGAAATGTTTGAAGCCAGGAGTCCAACGTCACTCTGACCAACAAAGCAAAAACCTGATTCTATTAAAAAAAAAAAAAATTCAAAACTTGCTGGATTTGAATATTCCCAGCCTGTGCAGATGACAAATGATGCTAAAATTAGGGAATGTCTCTGAGCAAAAAGCAAATCCAGGGCACTGCCAATGAAACATGAAGTTGAGGTTATAAAGTTCCTTAATAACTCAGAAAGACCTTAAGATGTGACTCAGAGTATTTTCATTCAGACAAAAGATGTGTCTCAGAAAATCTCTGAATAACATCATAGTTTAAAAAAAGTTGTTTTCATTGGCAAAAGCCTGAGGTAGAAAAAAGTTTATGTGGAAGAGATGTGTGTTTGTTGCTTTTGTCTAATGGTGTGAACTTAAACTCAAAATTCACAAGTGAGCCAAAAAGTTTTTAAGAGAAGTCTATTAGCAGGAATACTGCCAGCCTGAATTGAAAGGCACAGAGTACCATATAGAAAAAGGCTTGTGGGACATCCAAGCTTCTATAGGCAGAAAGTAGGCAGAACTGTGAACAAGCAAAAGAAAGGGTGACTCAATGAGTAAGCCCAAGATACCAGAAGGCAGAGCTAAGAAAATTCTAGGCCTTGAATCCTAACCAAGGAACTGCCAATCTGTGCCCAGGTGGGTTTCAGAATTTCTGTGAACCTATGTACCTCCAGTGTTCCCACTTTTTAAATATACATGTCTACATTTATTATCCTACTCATGTGGAAGCAGAGACTATGTCTTCAGCGTTTGGGTCTTCAGATCAAAAAGAGCTCTTCTTAAGGAGCTGTACTTAAGTACACCTATGAGTGTCATCCATAACTGGACATGATTTATATTTCTAGGCTTTGAATTAATGGTATACTAAGATGAGAGCTTTGGAGAGCTTTTGGAGGGGATGAATGTATTTTGCAAATCAAGACCTGTCAATCATTGGGGCCAAATTGTGACAGCCAGTTTCCCAGTATTCATGCTCTTGTGTAATCTCCTCCCATATATTATCAGGGTTATGACTAACAGTATACAGTAGAAGTAATGGTATATCACTTTGAGTGGTCATGGTTTCTGTCTATCTCTTGGATCCCCTGTTCTGGAGAAAGCTAGCTGCCATATTGTGAGAAAACTCAGGCAGCTCTATGAATGAGCCCTCTGGGAAGTGGATCCTCTTAACACCAGTAAAACTTTCAGAAAACTACAGACCAGCCAACATCTTGACTGCAAATTTATGAGACCTTGGGCCAAAATACCTAGCTAGGCCACTCCTGGACCCCAAACCCTAAGAAAGTATATAAATATTTTTAGGTTTAAGTTAGGGTAATTTGTTATACAGTAAGATAACTAATGCAAGTTCACAGGCTGCTTCATATTGAAGTAAGTCTCTTGTAATCTATGGTTTTCTCCACTTGTCCTTCTCTCTCTCCCTTTCTCCTGCAACGTATTTGTTGAAATTAATTTGTCCTGCTATTCTCCATGATTGGATTTTTCATTTATATTTTCCATTCCAAAACATTATATTGTTGTAGGTTTCATTGGCTTCAGTTTCATTGGTGTTTATATCTCCTGTAAGTTGAATGGATCTAAAGACCTGATTAGTATCAGGGTCAAATTTTTGTTAAGTTTTTAAATCAGTAGCGGTGTTTTTCCATTAAGAAGCATATGTTTTCTTGTCTGTCATGTTAGCAACTGTTGACATACAATAAATAAATCCATTTATTCATTAGGAATTTCAAAATGGCAATTTTCAAATTCTATAATTCTTCCACTTATTAGCTGGAATACATGTTTTAAGAGAAACCTATCCTCATCTACTGTTTGGTTACCAACAGTTCACATAGAAAAAGCAGGGTAAGTGCCTACTTACTTAAAAAAAAATGGTTTCTGTTGACCAAGTAAATGCTGTTTGTTTTACAATCATTGTGAACTAACACATTTAAAGACACTTGATACATTCCAATCAATTACGTTTACTGTCCTTGATACTCAAATGGTCTCATCTATGGCCAGAGGAATACTTTTCAGTTGTCTCCTGAGTCCATTTGATATGAGACCCTAGTAGTCTATGATAGCTTCCTTGCTATCTTGCACAATGAAGTATTCCAGGCTCATCTTCCTTTGCATGACTGAAACTAACCACTATTCCAAGAGTTTATGGTGTCTTTTACAGAGTTTTTTAAAACCTTAATGTATTTGAATTTATATGTTTTTCTTTATGCATATTACATTTCCCTAAGATCATAAAATATTTTTGCAATCTTTCTTCTGAAGGTTTAATATGTTTTACTTTCACATCTACATCTTAAAGTCATCTAAAACTACTTTCTCTATATGGTGTTAGGTAGGGAGGGCCAATTTCATTTTTCTTCCATATGAATATCCAGCACTATTTACCGAAATGCTCTTGTTTTCCCTACTGGTATGCAATGCCATCTCTGTCATAAATCAGGAGTCCTCACAATGAAGATTCCTTATACATCAATTTTTCTATCTCTAAGCTAGTATTACAATACGCTAATAACTATAGTTTTTTTTTTTTTTACTCTTATCTGTCTGATTCGAGTGCCTAGTCAGTACTAACCATCACGATAACTATAGTTTTAACAGATTTATTGAGGTACAATTCATACACCAATTTATTCATTTAAAGTGCACAATTGAATGGATTCTAGTATACCAACAGAAATGTGCAACTATACATTTTAGAACTTTTTTCACTTCCTCGAAAAGAAACTCTGCACCCTTTGGCTATCACTACCCTGGGCCCCATGCCCCCAAACTTTGCGAGCCCTAAACAACCACAAATCTATTGTCTCAATACATTTCCTACTTTAGACAATATATTTAAATGGAATCATACGTGGTCTTTTGTGACTGGCATCTCTATTTCAGCATAATGTTTTCAAAGTTTATCCATGTTATAGCAGGTATCAGTACTTCATTCCTTTTTGTGGCCAAATATATTCCGTTATATAAATGCATCACTTTTTGTGTATCTTTTCATGGATAAACATTTTATCTTTTCATGGATATTTGAGTTATTTTTTTGCTGTTGTGAATGTCTACAAGTCAATTCTATCTTAAATCTCCTTCTGGAGTATCGTGAATTCTGCTCTTTGTCATACAGACTTCAGAATCAGTTTGTCAAACTCCTTGAAAAACTCATTTGGGATTTGTATTGCAATTACTTTCATTATGTAGGGGAGAACTGCCATCTTAACTCAAGTCTTTTAATAATTGAACGTAGCAATTTTAAAATCAGACATTCTTTAATCTCTGTCAAAGTTTTGTAATTCTTTTTCTATAGAGGTCTACTATATCTTTTTTTTTTTTTTTTTGAGACAGAGTTTCGCTCTTGTTACCCAGGCTGGAGTGCAATGGCGTGATCTCGGCTCACCGCAGCCTCCGCCTCCTGGGTTCAGGCAATTCTCCTATCTCAGCCTCCTGAGTAGCTGGGATTACAGGCACGCGCCACCATGCCCAGCTAATTTTTTGTATTTTTAGTAGAGACGGGGTTTCACCATGTTGACCAGGATGGTCTCGATCTCTTGACCTCGTGATCCACCTGCCTCGGCCTCCCTACTATATCTTTTAAGTTACCTATAGGTGATTTATACTTTTAAAGGAATATAGTAAATAGTGTCTTACAAAAAACATTTTCTTAACAGTTCATTTCTGCTGGAGAGAAATGCAATTCACTTTTGCATATTGATAGTCATATTAGTCTGTTTTCACACTGCTATAAATACCAGAGACTGAGTAATTTATAAAGAAAAGGGGTTTAATTGGCTCACGGTTCTGCAAGCTGTACAGGAAGCACAGTGGCTTCTGCTTTAAGGGAGGCTTCAGGAAGCTTCCAATCATGGTGGAAAGCAAAGGGGAAGCATGGGCGAGAGACAGATGCCACACAATTTCAAACGACCAGATCTCGTGAGAACACACTATTTCAAGGACAGTACCAACAGGATGGTACTAAATCACTAATGAGAAACTCATCTCCATGATCCAATCTCCCACCAGGCCTCAGCTCCAACATTGGAGATTACAATTCAATATGAGATTTGGGTGGGGACCCAGATTCAAACCCTATCAATAGTATATCCAGAATCCTTGCAAAGCTCTTTAATAATAATTTATCTGTAGACTAAGTTATGTTTATTTCCAATTTTTAATCTTCTGTTTTTCTTGCCATATAGTCCTGGCTAGGATCTCCAATGTAGTACTTGTTCCTGACTCTAAGGGACTGCTTCAAATACTTCATCTTAAAATATTATGTTGTTGTAGATTTTATTGGCTTAAGGTAGTTCTACACAATTCTAATTTGCCCAAAGGTTTTATCCATGCCTGTTATTTTTTTCAAATACTTTTCTTTTCCTGCATCTGTTCAGATAACTAGATAATTTTTCTCCTGGTCTGTCGCCCAGGCTGGAGTGCAGTGGTGCAATCTCGGCTCACTGCAACCTCTGCCTCCCAGGTTCAAGCGATTCTCCTGCCTCAGCCTCCTGAGTAGCTGGGAATACAGGCACGCACCACTACGCCCAGCTAATTTTTGTATTTTTAGTAGAGACGTGGTTTCACCTTGTTGACCAGGATGGTCTCGATCTCTTGACCTTGTGATCCACTCGCCTCGGCCTCCCAAAGTGCTGGGATTATAGGCGTGAGCCACCGCGCCCAGCCTTAAGGTTTTCAATTTTCTTGAAAGTAATGTAGCTACATTCTACAGGTGTAAATAAAATAGTATTTTCATCTTTGTTCAGTTCTGAATATGTATTTTCTATTTATCAATGAGAATCTTTATTTGAATTTCACCCATCAAGTGGATTATTTTCTAAATATATGAGGTTTTCTAGAGTTGCCATTTTTGATTTCTAACTTAATTATACTGTGATTACAAAAAATGATCTAAGTGAAGGCAATCTTTTGAAATTTTAAGACTTTTATATGGTTAATTTTTGTAAACAGTTCAGGTGTACTTTTGTTTTTTTTTTTTTTTTAATTTCTGCTCTTAGTAATGATGGGTTAGCTAATTTAGACCTTTCTTCTGAAGAACAATTAGAAGGGTTGGAATATATATATATATATATATATATATATATATATATAATTATTATTTTTTCAAGAGACAAGGGTCTTGTTATGTTGCCTAGGCTGGTCTCAAATTCTTGGCCTTAAGGGGTGCTCCCACCTTGGCTTCCCAAGGTGCTGAAATTACAGACGTGAACCACCACTCTCAGCTGGGACAAAATATAAAACAAACAGCTGAGAGCATAAGACAATGAAATATTCAGAAGGAAATAACAGAGTTGTTGAATGCAGCATTTATAGTAGCTTTTCTTCTGGAGTATCTTCTGATTCATGAGATGATGACTGAAAAGGTGAACAGAGCTTCTAACTCATAGAATTAAAAAAAACAAAAACTGGAGCTTAAAGCCTGCTCTGGTAAACTCTGCATGCTTGAGTTGGGACTTCAGAGGTTTATACTCAGAGAGAAATTTCTGTTGAACTGGAAGTAGACCTGCCTATATTGTAATTATATCTATCACTAACTGGATTAAGATGATCTTGGATTACTAGCATCCAAAGGTCCTGCCAGGAGACATAAATACTTTCTTTAGAAAATACCATATTGGACTACAAAGTGTAGTTTCCTCATAAGTAATTCAATCAAAACAGTTCTGACATTCAATTAAAACATAACCTAAACAAAGTTTTATATATTTATAATGTTTATAAAATAAGCAAATAATATTAAATAAGCAAATAATATTAAATAACATAAAAATAAGGGACATAAAAGCAAGACAATGTGATAACAACAAGAAACATGAAAAGTGTCAGATAATAGCGGACACCATAGCTATTAGATACAGGTTTTATAGTAATTATGATTAGAATGTTTGAGGAAATAAAAGATAGAGATATTTGGTAAACAACTGGAAACAATAAAACAGAATCAAGTAGAAATGTTTGAACTGATAACCACCAAAAATATAACTAAAATAAATTTTTCAACAGAAATTTTTAACAGATTAGTGACTATTAAAGTAAAATAGTGAACTGAAAGTTAAGAAATATTCAGGATGAAACAGAAAGAAGAAAACAAATGCAAAATACAAGGGACAAAGTGAATTGTCAAATACACATGTTAATTGGAGTACCGAAAGAAGAGGAGAAAGGAGAGTGAAAGCAGAAGCAATGTCTGATGAAACAGAACTGAGAATTTTCTAAAACAGTGTAAGGATATCACATCCAGATTCAAGAAACATTACAAATCTCAAAGAGGGGGAAAAAAAAAAAGACAAAAAATACAACCAAACAAAAAAGCAACATGTGGGCACATCAAACTTAAGACAAACCTCTTAAAAGTAGCCATGCAAAAAAAGAGATCACTTTTGAAGAGGAAAAAATAAAATGGACATAATGTCTCATAAGATATAATGGAAGCCAGAAGGAATAAAATCTATCTTTGAAATGATAAAATAGCTGCTAATTCAGCAAAAAGGTTCTTAGAAAATGAAAGTAAAATAAGACAGTTTCAGGACAGAAAATCTGAAAGAATTTGTTACCAGTAGACCTTTAAAGAAATATTAAAGTATGTCCTTCAAGAAGAAGAAATAAGATCTCAGATGGAAGTTCAGATTCTAGGAACCACAAAACACAATAAAAGTAAATCTTTGGGAAATTGCATATTGTGTAAAAAATAATAATGAGAATAATAATATAATAATAAAAATTTATTCTCATAATTTAAATTCTTTAAATAATGAGAATTTAAATGAGAATTTAAAAATAAAAAATGAAAATTTAGGAAATACATATTAAGAATATACAAAGTATGTAATACAGAGTGGGGAAGTAAATGAAGAGTTCTCAGGTCCTTACATTGTCCTGTAAGAAGTATAATACCAAATTATCCTAGAAGATGATAAACCCAAGTTCCATATTTTAATACATGAGGTGAATAGTAAAAAGAATACTAAAAAATATCTATCAAGCTTGTGGGGTAGGAAAATTGGAATATTTAAAAATAATCTAAGAGGTCTACAGCCATACCACCCTGAATACGCCTGTTCTCATCTGATCTGAGAAGCTAAGCAGGGTTGGGGCTGATTGGCAGTTGGATGAGAGTCTGCCTCGGAATACCAGGTGTTACAGGCTGAATTAAAAAAGAAATCCAAAAGGCAAAAGAAAAAATGAACATAGGAGAGGTGGGACGAATAGAAAAGGAACAATGACAAATTTAAATCCAAATATGTTAGTAATTATGTTACATGTAATCAGACTAGATCAATTAAAAAACAAATTATCAAAGTGGATTTTAAAAATGTATTTTATCACTCTTTGTATTAAAATGTTCTAATTTTTTTTTTCCATTTGCACAAAGAATAAAATCTAAACTCTATCCTGTCTTTCAAAGATAACATGATCTAGCCCTTTCCTGTCTCCAAAGTTACAGTATTCTCCTCTTAAGTCACTGTGCTCCAATCATGCAGGCCTTCTTTTGGCTCCTGAAGTATTCTAAGCTAGATCATGCCTTAGATTTTTTGCACTGTTGTCCTTTCTTGCAAGCAACGGTTTCCCCAAGTTTTACAAAGCTGGATTCTCTTGTCATTTACATAGCAGCTTACATGGTACTTTATTTTCCTAATCACGTAATCTAAAATAGTCATGTTTGAATTTCATGCCTAGTACTTACCACTATCTTCTATTTTTGTTAATTTATGGTTTATTGCTACTAAAATGAAAATTTCTTCATAGTAGAGAAAATATCTGCTTTATTTACTATTTCCTCAGAGTGTAGAAGAGTGACTCATACAGTTTGATATTCAAAAAACATTTAATGAATGAATAAAGCTAATTAAAGTTTTAAACAGATAGATACTTTCAGATGGTTTTGTCTTTTTATTGCTCTTGGTGGCACTGGTTGTTTAAAGACTTTCTTGATGCCAAAAAATATCAAATGGAGTCAAGTTCCCATTATGTATGTTAGTAGTCCTTGAAAATGTGCATTGTACAACCTGTGTAAAATTGCAAGGGATATTTCACCAATTAATCAGACATGTGGCATATTCCTAAACATAATTGTGGTAAGCTACATGAAAATAAAAATTCAGAGGAAGTCTACTGAATTGTTAAAGGTTGCAATGTACTTCAGAATAACATTTAAAACATTGTTTTTTCAACCTGAAAGATGAGAGTAATATAGTGAATGTTAAAAAGCATAATGTAATGTTGAAAACAAACAAAAAAATAATCCTTATTTATTTATTTTTGAGATGGAGTCTTGCTCTGTCATACAGGCTGGAGTACAGTGGTGTAATCACAGCTCACTGCAACCTCCACTTCCCAGGTCCAAGCAATCCTACCACCTCAGCCTCCCAAGTAGCTGGGACTACAGGGGTGTGCTACCATGCCCAGCTAAATTTTGTATATTTTGTAGAGATGGGGTTTTGTCATGTCGGTCAGGCTGGTCTTCCTAACCTCAAATGATCTGCCCGACTTGGCCTCCCAAAGTGCTGGGATTAGAGGCATGAGCCACTATGCTCAGTGTTAAGATTAAATAATAAAAAAAAAACCCAATATAGAAAAGCTGTTTTAGAATGTCAATGCTAGCAGTGGTGATTGATATATTTTGGTTACTTTTTACTCTCTGTGGTTAGGATTTTTTTCATGTCAAAGCAATCATACACAATTTTGGATCCTGCTGTTTTAATCTGGTCTGGTATAACCTAAGTACCATAAACCGGGTGACTTAAACAACAGAAATTTATTTCTCACAGTTCTGGAGGCTGGGAAATCAGAGAAGAGAGTGCTACCATGATTGGCACAAATCAGGCCCCCTTCCTGATTTGTAGTTAGTTGTCTGTTTTCTTGCTGTATCCTCATATGGTGAAGAGCAAAGAAAGAGGGGAAGCAACCTACCTAGTGTCTCTTCTTGTAAAGGCACTAATTCCATGAGGGCTTCACCCTCATTACTTAATTGTCCCCCAAAGGCCCTACCTTCTAATATCACGTCATTGGGGATTAGGGTTTCAACATATGAAATTTTGTGTGGAGGGAGGGAGGACACAAACATGCAGTCTATATAATGCTGTTTAGTTTTTTGAGACAGGATCTTGCTCTGTTGCCCAGGTTGGAGTGCAGTGGTGTGATCTTGGTTTACTGCAGCGTCTACCTCTTAGTCCCAAGTGATTGTCCCACCTCAGTCTCCTGAGTAGCTTGGAATTACCAGCACACACATCGCAGTCAGCTAATTTTTAAATTTTTGTAGAGATGAGGTCTCGCTATATTGCCTAGGCTAGTCTTTAACTCCTGTGCTCCAGTGATCCTCCTACCTCAGCCTCCCAAAGTGCTGTGATAACAGTAGTGAGTCATTGTGCCTGGCCTAAAATGCTCTTTTAACTTAGAAAATAAACATTTTCCATTAGAAAGACTAGTCCAATGGCTTTTTAAAAGAGCTAGATAATATTCCACTAAACATATATAACAACTGATCAATCTTATTATTGTACGTAATACTCCAACAAACTTTTTACCATTATAGGTATTACTACAAATAACATCTTTGCCGTAAAGCATTTTAAGGGCAATTTAAATGAAGTTACTGTTTACAACATTCATTCAAATTATATTTCTTAAGGCAAAGGCAGGAAAACAAATCAAGGTCCCAGCTCTGGAGGAATTTATAGTCTAATTAGGAAAACAGTGTATGTTAGAAAAAAAAAAAAACAATTGCAATGAAAGCATATGACACACTTGTTCAGAAAAAGCAGAAATGTCTTAAAGGAAAAACTAATAACATTTTGCAAAAAAATATGGACTGAACTGCGAAAAAGTGATATTATCTTAATGGCTGAAAGAGTTCCAGGTCAGTGTGGGTATTGTAACTTTTTGTTGGTCTTGAAAGCACTTGAGAATAGTTCTCACTCAGGACATTTCAACTGATGATAAAGCCCGAATGGAAGCAACCAAGACTTTTCTCAAAGATTATGCTCCTAATTTCCTTGCTGAAACTACTGAATTTCTTTTAATCTCCATCCTCTATCTTTTCTTCCCTTTCATTATTGTCCCCTTCTTTGTAACTTCATCAAAGATACCCACACCTATTTTAAGTAATGGAAACGGAAATTATTCTACTTTAAGACAGGCAATCAATAGATAACAATATTATTCTACAAAATAAGAAAGACTGGATGGCACTACCTTAAAACATATATGCCTTTTAAGCATTAAAAAGATTTTTCACATGTAATAGAAATGTGTGAAATAGAACGTTAAAGAATATTAACCAAGAGTTATTTATCAACTTGCCATACACCAAATAAGGAACAAAGAACTCTGTGATCTATTAAAAATGACAAGCAGATAATAAAAACTGTTATTTCTTTTCATGGTTTTACTCTAGCAGGAATGGATTCCATCCTGATAATTCTAGCTTTACTGTCACATAGAGGGAGATACTTTGTGAACCTCAATGAGACTGCCAGGTTTAGGACAGACAGAAGAATCACAGTGCCAGAAATGAAAGAGTGCAACTTCACAGAATGTGTTGTCTCTAACAGGCTGATAGCCACTTACCTTCTCCATGTTTTCTCCTCCAAGGATAGCAGCTGCTTCCCACAGATACACCAACAGACAATTCCAGCCCCTCTCTACCGCACTTAGCATTTGCAGAATGCCCTGTGGTTTGTCTATTTACAACCTTGTCCCTACACACAGAAGAGGAACCCTTTAGGAAGTTCTGGATTTATCCTCAGCAAGATCTGTTTCACAAACTATTCTCCAGTTCCACCTCCCTTCCAGTTGTTCTGTCAATACTTATGATTCCTAGATCTTCTTTAATTGTCATGCTGTTCGTCCCCCCACAAAACCAAGTTTAAACTTAAAAAACAAACAAACAAAAAAGCCTCACGCAGTCTCTGTACCCTTTCCTGATATAAAGCAACTGCCCTGTGCATGCTTCTTTTAGATGGCTGAAAATTCCGATTCCTCGAATCTTTGGGCCATTTATAGCTTGGATACCACACCCTCCAGGTACTTTGATAAGGAGGGTAAAACTTAATATCTATAACTACGTCTGCCCACTCAACCTTCTTTATTTTTCCCAAAACTTCCTAGTTTCCCTAATTCCAATTCCGTAACAAAACGTCACACTATGGTACAAAGTGACCTCATGGATGAAATTACTGACAGCTACAACTTAAGTAAGGATCCCCAAGTTATGAGACAAATTTCTGGGTTTAAAGTGTTCTGTATATCCATTTCAAGTCTGCTTCCAGTACGATGTCTCATTATAATTAAATAAAAAGGCAGAAAAAGTTGACTGGAACAGAGTTTGGAAAAAACACAAAATTAAAAGTTATATGGGGGTTTCACTTATTTGCATCTGATATATATATATCCAGATGGAAAACGTTCATATTGGAACGTGTTAAACAGGCAGAATTTTCTTCCTGGTTTCTCTGCTCTTGGTAGATGTTCTTCTGACTTCAATTGGCACCTGTGAACAGCGAAGAAACTTCTCACTGTAAGATGCCATTGCCCTGAGGGAGGATAAAGCTAGGGTACCCATTAAGGCAGGGAACAGAAGCAACAGAGGGACAGGTCTCTGGAAAAGAGGATATGCTAACAAGGGATCGAGTCGGGAAAACGAGAGAGTAAAAAGAGGGCGTCAGTTAAGCTGAGGAAAATACAGCCAAACGTGGTCTTTACTCTCTCTAAATCACCTGGGTCTGGAGTCGACTCCCACCGCGCATCCTCACTCCCATGCGCGGCCCACCGCCGCCCCTCCCACTCCCCGCACCAATGTGTTCCTCCGTCACCTCTCAGACAGAGGATGAGCACCAGCTGAAACCACCCAACCTACCTCAGGGTCCTCGCAAACGCAGCCACCGCGCTCCGCCCGCCCACGTACCTGTGCTGCGCCTGCGCCTCCTACGCGCTCTCAAGGTCAGCACCGCCCCCAGCCCATAACCTGGCACCCACGGAAGTTGCTTAGAGGACGTCCTGCGTATCTTCACCTCAGCGTGGCGTGGGGTCGACGTAGCTCTGGAGTAGGGAGGAACTTCCTGTCCCGCGCACGCAGAACTTCCGGCAAAGCCGGAAGACCTTGTCTCTCGCTGTTTGAGAAGCTCCCGGCTCAAGGACCCGGAGGGAAGAGGTGTGGGACCGTACCGGCGACTCCAAGGTGCCTAGTGCACGACCTAGCCTAGGTACCATGGTGAGTTTTTCTGTGAGGGCAGGAGTGACAACAGTGGAGCGAAAAGGGCCGGGAGATCAGTTCTGTGAAAAGAGCCGTCGGGTGCTCTGCTCTGAATGGAGTTGAAACGTTGGGATGGGCGGCTGGGCAGGACCCACCACCTGTCCCAGGGTGTCTGAGCCCCTGAGGAAGCAGCATCAGGCCTGCCTGGCTGGAAGACTAGCGGGCAGGAGGCAGGGGCGTCTCTGTCAGCGAGTATGGACTGGGTAGCCTGCCTGTTCATGGCCCATTCACTGTGTATGGCCTGTGGCACCAGGTGATCCCAGAGTTGACCTTGACAGATCAGTCACCTCTGCGCCCCCCTCCCCAGTCGCAGAACAGTGGCCAAGAACTTCAGATCTTAGAAATGCTGTTAGCCTCTCCAAGTGGACACAACGGATCCCCTTGTACAGGATCAACACCTGTCATTTAAAGAACGGCAACGTCACGTTATTCTTTACATTTAGCCATTTCATAATTGAAAAGGTGTCAAATAAAAAACCCGAATTTAGTAGGGACAGACTTTATTCGAAAGGAATATGGCAAGCGTGTGGAGGAAGGTTGAAGGAACTGTTGCAGTAGAAAGAATAACCATAAGATTTGCAAGCGTCTTAAAGGTTAGGTAGAAAGGGTTTGTCTTTTATAGGGAGGGGTAAATAAAATGTAAGGAATTGGGATGAAAAGTTGGGTATGCTCCGACAGTAACCAGATTATGTTTTACCTTGAGGCCATCTATTCTGAGGAGGAGCTGTTAAGAGAGGTTTGTGTATGTTGTTTCAGAATGAGGGAAGGACAACATTCAGGGACCTTGGGGACAGAGAATCTTAAAGTTTGGCTAATAAGTATTTTGTTCTGATTGATCTGTGGGACAGATACTTCAGCATGTCATTTGCAAAGCAAAGGATGGGAATTAGAAGATTCCAGTTATGGCCTTGTTATCAAGGAGTTGGGGGGTATGGATCAACCCTTAGTTTTACCTGAGTTCTATAGGAAAGGTGATTCTTTGCAATAAGCCAGTTTCTCAGAACACAAACAGGGGCAAGGAGTTTCTTAACCTTTACTGTTTTTCAAGATCACAAGGCTCTGGTGAAGTTTATTATAGTCAGTTTCTTGATTGTATAGAAGATTTAAAACCCTCACCTGCAGGAGCCTCTGACCTGGAATTTAACTTCAGTTTGCCCTGTATTTTCAGGGCCAAATATTGCCAACGTTCAGTTAATGTGTGTGGTGATTGGCTTTTGAATGACTTTTAGAAACTTAGCTGAGTGTAAAACAAAGACCTTCAAAATAATGTAGTTCCTGGTGCACTTTACCAGATAACCTATCTCTTCAAAGGTTTTTTTTTTATTTATTTATTATTTTTTTAACATCAGTGAATAATACGGTTTGTATTAAGAGAGTTTTCATTTGTATCAGTGAAATTAGACGAGGATAGGGAAAACAGAACTGGTAGGAACCAAAGCCTAATTAGTCACTCTTCCATCCCCGTTTTTACAGAAAAAAGAATCTGGGGTCTAGAAATTGACAGTGATTTATCTAAGGTAACAATAGCTTGGCAGTCTGAACTAAAACTCGTATTTTCATTTTTAAAATTTGAGATTAAATTTTGACTTTTTGGTCTGAAAAGTTGAAGAGAAAGTATGATTAAAATACTTAAAATCATCATACAGAAAAGCTAAATGTGAACTTGTTCTCAGTGTTCTGGAATACTAGAAGTAGAACCCCTCTCATCCTGTCAGTTCAAAAGAGGTAGTTATGTTTGAAACTAATGTAATCTTGTGCAGTTCTTCTGAATGTCACTTTAGAACTAACTAGTTGGCTGTCTTCATTCTGGAATTGCTTGTATTTCTGAGTTAATTCTGTTGGCTGAGTTTTATCTTTCCCAGCTATGAAATTGATAATGTCTGCATATGCAAATGTGGTTAATGCTTGGAATTTTTCAAAGGAAAGGGTTTAACCATTAAATGAAGTGAACATGGGCTGAATTTATTGAGGATTCAGCTTGTTGCAATCAGAACTTGTTTTGCATTGCTGGGCCTAATGATATTATTTAAAAAACATTAGTCTTGAACTCAGAGGACCCAGATTCTGCCCATTGTTAGTTAAATGGATTTGGAAAAGTCACTCAATTTTTATAAGAGTTCCAAATTCCTCCTAGATAAGAGAACTTGATGGGTATTAAAGCATCTTCTTACATTATGATTCCATGACTACTCAGAACATTTTTCAGGATAGTTACATGTTTCAGATTGAATAAAATTAGTCTGATTTCCACTGTTTAGTTTCCATGCCATTTTGGTTTAAGTTTGATTTCTTTTATCATTCTCTTTTTTAGTTTTTTCATAAGTCACATAGGTAATACTTGGAACCTTTGTATGTTTGGCCAAGTCTTTCACTACTGTCTTAAATACTGCTCCAGAATAGAAAGCAATCTTGGAATGTTTTGATTTAATCTTGTTTTAATCAGTGATAACTAATTCTGTGCTCTCATTCTCTGAAACATTATGTAGGCCAAATCTCAGCAGATACCTGTGCATATAATAAGGTTCGTGTATTATGAGTGAAGGAGAATAGGATTATGATCCTGACTTGAAAATACTGAACTCATGCTTTGTTTTTATGCTTTCCAGTTGTTGTGAAGACAGTTTATAGGAAATTTACTAATGGAATAAAGCCATTTGCTCTATTGCACTTTACTTTTTGAAAACTACAGACCAACTTTGATCAAATCGAAATCTTTCTATCATTCAAACTAATTTGTGGGAGATAGATAGATTAGAGCTAGCTCCTGGAATTGCAAGCTTGTGTCTGTGTATCATCCTGTAGTAGCTTACTGTTGGAATTGAACAATGGTTTGTGGGCAGGTGTAGGAGAGTGGGTTGTGGGGAGGTTGTAACCTTTGCCATAATCGATTGGATTTAATGAGAACTTTTCTTTTTGAGGGGAGTAAAGGGGAGTTTGGGGAAGAGTGTAGTACATGTTTTAAGAGAAGCATATGTGATATGTTCAAAGAGTATAGAGAAAATAAATTAATTCTAACTGAGGGGGGTTGGGTCATGTAGTAGGTGACAAGTTCCCAACCCCTGGGACTGTGAACTTGTACTAGTCTGCAGCCTGTTAAGACCTGCATTGCACAGCAAGCGAGTATTAATGCCTGAGGTCCACATCCTGTCAGATCAGTGGTAGCATTAGATTCTCATAGGAGCGCAAACACTATTGTGAACTGTGCATGTGAGGGATCTGGGTTGGGTGCTCCTTATGAGAATCTAACGCCTGATGATCTGAGGTGGAACAGTTTCATCCTGAAACCATCCTCCCTCCACACTGTTCCTCCCTACCCGCCGCCGTGTGTGAAAAAATTGTCTTCCATAAAACCGGTCCCTTGTGCCAGAAAGGTTGGGGTCTACTGTAGTAGGTGACTTCAACTGAGTTTTGAAAAGTGGGTTAATATACTAGTTCTCAAACTTGAGTTTGGATAGGAATTCCCTGTGATACTTGATAAAAAAGACTTCTCTGGGCTGGTGCAGTGGCTCACACCTATAATTGCAGCCTAGGTGGGTGGATCACCTGAGGTTGGGAGTTTGAGACCAGCCTGATGAACATAGAGAAACCCCATCTCTATTAAAAATACAAAATTAGCTGGGTATGGTGGTGCATGCCAGTAATCCTAGCTACTCAGGAGGCTGAGGCAGGAGAAACCCTTGCTGTGGTAAGCCGAGATCTAGCCATTGCACTCCAGCCTGGGCAACAAGAGTGAAATTCCATCTAAAATAAAATAAAATAAAATAAAAGACCAAAAAGCAAAACAAAACAAAAAAAAATCACTTCTCTGGGCTCATAAAATTGGGGGTGGTATGAGTTTTAGAATTGTCTTTTTAAAATTTTTAAAAATTTTATTTTAAGTTCTGGGATACATATACTGAACATGCAGGTTTGTTACATAGGTATACATGTGCTATGGTGGTTTGCTGCATCTATCAACCTGTCATCTAGGTTTTAAGCTCTGCATGTATTAGGTATTTGTCCTAATGTTCTCCTTCCCCTTCCCCCCCCACCTCCGACAGGTCCTAGTGTGTGATGTTCCTCTTCCTGTGTCCATGTGTTCTCATTATTTAACTCCCACTTGTAAGTGAGAACATGTGGTGTTTGGTTTTCTGTTCGTGTGTTAGTTTGCTGAGAATGACGGTTTCCAGCTTCATCCATGTCCCTGCAAAGGACATGAACTCATCCTTTTTTATGGCTGCATAGTATTCCATGGTGTATATGTGCCACATTTTCCTTATCCAGTCTATCATTGATGGGCATTTAGGTTGGTTCCAAGTCTTTACTATTGTTAAGTGCAGCTACAATAAACATATGTGTGCATGTGTTTCTATAGTAGAATGATTTATAATCCTTTGGGTATATACCCAGTAATGGGATTGCTGGGTCAAATGGTATTTCTGGTTCTAGATCCTTGAGGAATCACCACACTGTCTTCCACAATGGTTGAACTAATTTACACTGCCACCAGCAACGCAAAGTTGTTCCTATTTCTCCACGTCCTCTCCAGCATCTGTTGTTTCCTCACTTTTTAATAATTGCCATTGCAACTGGTGTAAGATGATATCTCATTGTGATTTTGATTTGCATTTCTCTAATGACCAGTGATGATGAGCTTTTTTTCATAGTTTGTTGGTTACATAAATGTCTCCTTTTGAGAAGTGTCTGTTCATATCCTTTGCCCACTTTTTGATGGGGTTGTTGTTTTCTTATAAATTTGTTTAAGTTCCTTGTAGATTCTGGATATTAGAATTGTATTTTTAGTAAGTTCTACAATTAAGTTCTTTTTTTTATTTTTTTTATTCTTACTGTAGCACTGGATGCAGTTAAGAGTTAAAGTGGTGGACCTTAAACCTCTATTAGAGAGAAATGCAAGTATAAGAGACTTTGATGGAGATACTGAAGGTCCTTTTGCTAGCTGAGTGATAATTTGACATGTACAATTTAAAGGATGGATTCGGTCAGGTATTAGCAGTTAACAACTAAGGTTAACTTTTAGGTTTAAAACATCTAGATTTCTTCTCAGTTCTCCGACTTTATTTTCTTCTGTCTGCTTTCCTTCACTACTTTCTTACTACAGAGGCCTAGTTGAAATAATGTTATAGACTGACTTTTCTCTTGGTTAGTATTTGGTTGATTCAAGGTTGGTTTTTAAGATTAGTTGATATTTTGGGCTTTGATTCACTTTTTAAAAAAAAATTAGTTTTTTTGTTTGCTCTGGGACAAAAGCTTAAAGTGAATTTAGTTGATTTCAGAAAATCAGATGATATTCTAAAGTGCTCATTTCTAGGAGAGAAATTACTATTTTCTTACTGTTGTTAGCATGGGTTTTGCCCATGTTGGTAAGAATGAATACAGCTTGTCTCAAAGGAACTTTGTAGAAATAAAGTTAAGTATAAACTGCTTTTCTACTTTTTGTATACCGCTTACTTTTGAGTTATAGAAAAAAAGAAATCCTTACTGTCATGGTGAAATTAATATTCTTGGGTTTGAAATGACTGTACCTTTTGTTTCACCAAGCTTAAAATATGTTCTTATCTCAAATCATACATTTGTTATTTATTCACTATCTGTATGCCAGGTACTGTTCTTGGCAACAGGGATATACCTGTTTATAAAGCTTAGAGAATCTTGGCCCTCATTTACTGGGAGAGGCTGATGATAATCTCATGACGAAATGGGCATGTAATATGGTAGTTGTGATGCATTTAACAAAGATAGAGTAAAGGGATAGAAAATACCTGTTTTAGATAGGGCATGTAGGGAAAGCCTCAATGAGGAGGTAATATTGTAGCAAACATGGATTCATAGATATTCAGTCCATGTGCCTGGTACCTATGAGTACGTATTTATTAACTGCCCCTAAAAAATATTGTAGTACAGTGTATCTAAAAAGCAAACACAATGCTCATACGGTTTTTAATTGTATAAATCTTTCCATAAATTTATTTACTGTCAACTTTCCAAACAGTAAACAAAAATAATAGACATGTGTTTTTTAAAGATAGTAATAGATTATGTGAGATTTCATGTAATAGATTTTATTTTTGTGTCACATTAAAATTTCTTTCAAAGACCTTTTTAGGTTTATAGCAATTTTAAGAGGAAGATACAAGAGATTTTCTATTTATTCCTTGTCCTCACACATGCATGGCCTCTACTGTTATCAACATCCTTCACCAGAGTGGCAAATTTCTTACAATTGATGAAAATACGTTGACACACCATAGTTGCCCAGAGTCCATAGTGTACTTTGGGGTTCATTCTTGGTGTTGTACATTCTATGGGTTTGGATATAGTTGGAATCTTACAATATGTAGACTTTTCAGATTGACTTCTTTCACTTAGGAGTATGCATTTAAGGTTCCTCTGTCTTTTCATGGCTTGAGAGCCCATTTCTTTATAGGGTTGAATAATATTCCATTGTCTGGATGTACCACAGTTTATCCATTCACCTACTGAGGGATATCTTGGTTGCTTCCAAATTTTGGCAATTATGAATAAAGCTGGTATGAACATCTATTTACAGTTTTTTGTGTTGACAAACGTTTTCAGCTCCTTTGGGTAAAACCCAGCAAGTGCAATTTCTGGATCATATGGTAAGACTATAAGAAACCAGCAAACTGACTTTCAAAGAGGCTATATCATTTTGCATTCCTACCAGCAATGGATCAGAGTTCTTGTTCCTCTGCATTCTTGCTAGCATTCGGTGTTGTCAGTGTTCCGGATTTTGGCCATTCTAATAGGTGCGTAATAGTATTTCCTTATTTTAATTTGTATTTTCCTAATGACATGTGATGTAGGACAGCTTTTCATATATGTATATTTCTTTTTTTGAGACGGAGTCTCACACTGTTGCCCAGGCTGGAGTGTGACACGATCTGGGCTCACTGCAACATCTGCCTCCCAGGTTCCAAGCAGTTTTCTGCCTCAGCCTCCTGAGTAAAAGGGATTACAGGTGCTTACCACCGTGCCCAGCTAATTTTTGTATTTTTAGTAGAGACGGGATTTCATCACGTTGGCCAGGCTGGTCTTGAACTCCTGACCTCAGGTGATTCACCCGCCTCGGCCTCCCAAAGTGTTGGGATTACAGGCATAAGCCACTGTGCCTGGCCTTCATATTCGTATTTGCTATCAGTATATCTTTGGCGAGGTGTCTGTTAAGGTCTTTGATGTATTTTTAAAATAAGGTTGTTTTCTTATTGTTGAGTTTTAATTAAGAATTTTTTTATTTTGTATGACAGTTCTTATCAGATATGTCTTTTGCAAATATTTTCTCCTGGTCTGGTTTGCTTTCTCATTTCCTTGACATTGTTTTTTACAGAGCAGATTTTAATTGTAATGAAGTACAGCTTATCAGTTCTTTCATGGATCATGCCTTTGGTGCTGCATCTAAAAAGTTGTTGCCTTGTCCATGGCTATCTTTATTTTCTCCTATGTTATCTTCCAGGACTTTTATAACTTTGTGTTTTATATTTACGTCTATGTCCTATTTGGGTTAATTTTTGTGAAGAGTGTAAGGTGTGTGTCTAGATAATTTTTTTTTGCATATAAATGTCCAGTTGTTTCAGTACCATTTGTTGAAAACTGTTTTTTTCTCCATTGTATTGCCTTTGCCCTTTAGACAAAGATCATTTGACTATATGTGAGTCTATTTCTGGCTCCTCTGTTCCATTCTGTTGATCTGTTTATTTCTTCTTTCATCAATAACACAGTCTTCATTGTGCTAGCTTTCTAGTAAATCTTGAAGTTGGTTAATGTCAGTCCTCCAATTTTGTTCTTCAGTATGTTGGCTCTTCTGGGTCTTTTGCCTCTTCAAATAAACTTTAGAACGTTTTTTTAAAAAAATATATATCCATAAAATAGCTTGATGGGATTTGATTGAAATTGCATTGAATCGGTAGATTAAGTTGGGAAGCATTGCCTCCTTGATAATATCCTTTTCATGAACATGGAATATCTCTCCATTAATTTGGTTCTTTGATTTCAGTCATCAGAGTTTTATGGTTTTCCTCATACAGATCTATGCATATTTTATTAGATTTATAACTAAGTATTCATGTTTTTCTGGGTGCTAATGTAAATATTATTTTTAATTTCAAATTCCACTTGTTCATTACTAGTATATAGGAAAGTGATTGACTTGTATATTAACTTCGTATCCTGCAGCCTTGTTATAATTGCTCATTGGTTCCAGGATATGCCACATATTTTTAGTCTTTTAAGTTATTACAGTTCTTAGAGAATACAACTCACTTACTTAATGATTTTTATGTTCACATCTTTCAATTATATAAAACAGATATAGTAGTTCTCTTGTTAAAGTATGTCAAATATCTTTGCATTTTGGCTATAAACTATAAGATTTAGAAAAGCTGAAACAATTTAAATTTTTGCTACTTTGATATTGAGACTTGGGATCTTAGTATCTTATTTTAATTAAAAAATTCTTAATCATTATGAAAATCAATTATACTGCTATTTCTAAAAATGACATTGTGAAAAGTGGCCTAGCATGGTGACTCATGGAAAGCTAAGGCAGGAGGGTCACTTGAGGCCAGGAGTCTGAGACCAACGTGGACAACAGAGCGAGACCCCTTCTTTACAAAAAGTTGTCAAAATTAATGAGGCGTGCTGGCAAGAACCTGTAGTTCCAACTACATGGGAGACTGAGGTGGGTAGATCACTTGAGCCAGGGGTTTGAAATTTCAGTGAGCTTTAATCATGCTGCTGTACTCCAGCCAGGGAAACAGAGTGATACCTTGACTCTTAAAAAACATACAAATAGGCTGGGTGCAGTGGCTTATGCCTGTAATCCCAGCACTTTGGGAGGCCGTGGTGGGAGGATCACCTGAGGTCAGGAGTTCGAGACTAGCCTGGCCAACATGGTGAAACCCTGTCTCTACTAAAAATACAAAAGTTAGCTTGAAGTGGTGGTACATGCCTGTAGTCCCAGCTACTCAGGAGGCTAAGGCAGGAGAATCTCTTGAAGCTGGGAGGTGGAGGTTGCAGTGAGCCAAGATTGCACTACTGAACTCTAGCCAGGTGACAGAGTGAGACTCCATCTCAAAACAAAACAAAAACTATAAAAATAAAAACTAAAAAATGACTATTTGAAAAGCGAAAACAAATACATGGCATTGAAAGTGTGCTTGAACTAGAATTCTATGATTTTTATGGTTTGATTCAAGATTCTATGATTCTGATTATGTAAATTTGGGAATAGTGTTGATGAACATTTAGCTGAATGTACATTATGGGATACAAAGAGAGGAATATTCTGTTTCTATGGAATTCAAGAAGGGGTTTCACAAAGAAAGGTTGGTTTAGACTAGATTTTTAAGGGTAAGCAGAAGTATGTCCGGTGGGTAAGAAATTGAATTTTACTTTTCCTCAATAACAATAACAGCTGCATTTATTTTGCATTTAATATGTACCAGATATTATTCTACATTCTACTTATATTGACTTATTTAAATTATTATTTTTTTTTTATAGAGTGGGGTTTCACCCTGTTGGCCAGTCTGGTCTCAAATTTCTGACCTCAGGCAATCCACCCATCTCGGCCTCCCAAAGTGCTGGGATTACAGGCATGAGCCACCATGCCTGGCCTTATTTAAATCTTTATGAAGTAAATTCTGTTTTTTGAAATGTCCGTCTCACAGATATAGAAATGGAGGCACAGCAAGATTACGGTAACTTGTCCAAAATCACACAGCTAGTGATGATGGAATTCGGCTTTTATCCCAGGCTTCTTGTCCCTTGTGCTGTTGTGCCAGTCTGACTATTGTTTGTCTTCAGTAAGATTCAACTTATGAAACGATTGAATTTCACAAGTTCAATCCAGTGTTTGAAGTTCAAAAACATTTTCCTATAGAAATCATAATTAGTAATGATATTTTTAGAAAATGTTTCCCGATCCTAGTTAATACCTAATTTATCTCATATAGTATTAAGAAATTAATCATTACTATCAGGCATAGCAGTACTGATTGACATTTCTAACTAGGTGTCAAACACATCTGCTACTGCTGCAGTAAGTCATAAGATTCCTTCATATTCCTTCTACCTTAACTGCATCCACTTAAGGCACTCCTTTACACCAAAGCCTATGTTTTTGTAGGCCTGAAGATGGACTTCTAGTAACACTGATGAGTTGAAGAGCAATTTGAGAAATTGAGGATGAAGAGTTGTGCTGAGCTTGAATTCTTATGAGTTTAAGCATTTAGTGAGTCACACTTGTTCCAAGCCTGTCTCGCAGTTATCCCAGTTCTTTTCCGGTGGGCTCTTCTTCTTTCTACTTGGGCTACCTATTTCCAACTAGAACTTTGTTTCTTCTTCAGGTTGCAAAGAGGAATGTAATCTTGTAGAGTACCTTGCCTTCCCTTCCATACATTCAGCAGATATAGTCCCTTTAAGGGATTTTAGTGCTAGGAGAATTTCAAAGGTCATTTTCCCATGTTACTTCTTCACAGGTATTTACTTACTTATCACAGAAAGCCTCTAGGGGAAAAAGAGACAATAATGTAGGGTGTCGGAGTAAATTTTTGAAGCAGAGAGGTTCAGATTGTGAAGAGGGGATGAGATAAATAGTAAGTGGCACTGCGGAGAGAGAGGGAGATTTTTCTCTACTAGTAGAAGTGGCTTATGAAGAAGGAACTTCAACAAACTATTCTGCTCCATTTTATAAATACATGATTATAGATTGCCAACAGTTAATGCCAGGAGTACTTGATACTGTAAGGCTATGGCTGTTTTAAAAGTCAGATTAGTACTTTTATCTTTGTGATAAGTAATTAGAAGCCCTTTGATATACTAATCTAAATTATTTGTTTATATAGCTATCTTATGTCTGCCTTTTACACAGTGCTTAGCTGATTTCTGTTATCTTCTACTTGGTAATTGCCACCTTTTGCCCCAATGTGCTGAACCACTTAGAAAAAGCAATGCCATAGTTTCCTGCTTTCTTTTTCTAAAAGAAAAAGTCATATAGCAAGATTCTGTTACTGAAGCCAAGACTTCATTAACTTGACTATTATTGAATATTTTTATTATTTATGGAGATTTTGGCATTTTTACAATGAGCATAAGTGGTTGTTCAAACTCTTATGGTTGATGGAGATATGTATTCAAGTATTCGTGTTCCATAACTAGAACCATTTGTTCCTGCATTCGCTCTTGGTCAAGAGAGAAAGCATGGCATTTTTTTCTTAAAAGATTTGTTTTTATTCATGGTTAAATTCATTACTAGAATTTTACTTATGTTTAAATTGATGCTTGCTTACTACTCCCTTCCTCTGTGAGATTAATTAACATCAGGACAATGAGTCTTCATTGTATCAGTTATTATTAGACACTTAAGTTGTTTGGGTAGGATATTGCAAGTCGAATATAGCAGTCTTATGATAATCTTTGAGGAAAAAAAAGTAGAAAAGAGCCCGGATAACTGAAATTAGAAATAATTGCCAACAAAATATGTTTTCTAGTTAGTAGGAACAGATAAGCAAGCTTTAAGAACATTCATTGTACTGCAGGTCATAGCTTTAATTGAGACATTTAGTTAAGATTAAAACTATTTTCTAATTTGATTTCAACTAACATTTACTGAATGCTTATTCTTGATTTTAATAGAGAGTTTCCCATTTAATCATTCATATCAGAAGTATTTTTTTTTCTTTTCTTTTTTAAAGAAAGAAAGAAAAAAAAAGAATGAAGAAGAGGAAGAAAAAGGAAAAGAAAGAGAGAGAGAGAATGGGAGTATTGCTTTCTTGCCCAGGCTAGAATGCAGTTTAGTAATGGGTATTGAAAACCTCTTTTATACCAATAATTATACTTAATGATGTAGACAGGAAGGAATAAGGGAAGAAAATAACAAACAAGCAGCCAACCAATATTTCATTTAAACCTATGAAATACTGAGGAGTGATTTACTTCCAATTATGTAGTCACTTTTGGAATAGGTGTGAGGTGGTAATGTATGTTTTGTGTATTTGAAGTGGAGAGTTCTATAAATGTTTATTAAGTTTACTTGTTCCAGGTCTGAATTCAAGTCCTGGATGTCCTTGTTAATTTTCTGTCTCTTTGATCTATAGAATCCTTAGCTCTTCTTGTTACATTAATCCTTTTGCCATTATGTAATGTCCTTCTTTGCCTCTTTTGATCTTTGTTGCTTTGAAGTCTACTTTATCAGAGGTGAGAATTCCATCTCCTGCTTTTTATTTATTTGTTTTTTTTTACTCTCTGTTTGGTTGGTAAATCTTCCTCCTTCTCTTTGTTTTGAGTCTTTGTGTATTGTTGTATGTGAGATGGGTCTGGATGCAGCATACTGATGGGTTTTGGCTTTTTATCCAATTAGAATATATATAAGTTTAATACTGGCATTTGATGCTAGCTGGCTGTTTTGCCCATTAGTTGGTGTAAATTTTTCATTGTGTTAATACTCTTTGCTTTTTGATATATTTTTGGAAAGGCCGATATTGGTTGTTTCTTTATATGTATAGTGCTTCTTTCAGAAGCTCTTGTAAAGCAGGCCTGGTGGTGGTGAAGTCTCTAAGTACTTGTTTGTTCACAAAAGATTTAATTTTTCCTTCGCTTATAAAGCTTAGTTTGGCTGGATATGAAATTCTGGGTTGAAAGTTCTTTTCTTTAAGGATGTTAAATATTGGTCCCCACTCTTTTCTAGCTTGTAGGGTTTCTGCTGAGAGATCTGCTGTAAGTCTGATAGGTTTCCCTTTATGGGTAACCTGACCTTTCTCTCTGGCTGCCCTTAGTATTTTCTCCTTCATTTCAACCCTAATAAATCTGGCAATTATGTGTCTTGGGGTTGGTCTTCTTGCAGAATATCTTTGTGGTGTTCTCTGTATTACCTGGAGTTGCATATTACCCTGCCTTGCTAGGTTGGGAAAGTTTTCCTGAATGATATCCTGAAGAGTATTTTCCAACTTGGATTCATTCTCTTCGTCGCATTCAGGTACACCTATCAAACGTAAATTAGGTCTTTTCACATAGTCCCATATTTCCTGGAGATTTTGCTCATTCCTTTTTATCCTTTTTTCTCCAATCTTGTCTTCTCGTTTCATTTCACTGAGCTGGTCCTTGACTTCTGAT
The DNA here is from genome assembly GCF_030222135.1 of Aotus nancymaae. NCBI lineage: Eukaryota > Metazoa > Chordata > Mammalia > Primates > Aotidae > Aotus > Aotus nancymaae. Next base: position 80,507,143 of record NW_026988425.1, on the reverse strand, counting down.
ATCCTTTCTTCTGCTTGATCAATTCGACTGTTTAAACTTGTGCATGCTTCGTGAAGTTCTCGTGTTGTGTTTTTCAGCTCCATCAATTGACTTATATTCCTCTCTAAACTGTCCATTCTTGTTAACATTTCGTCAAACCTTTTTTCAAGGTTCTTAGTTTCTTTGCATTGGGTTAGAACAAGTTCTTTTAATTCACAGAAGTTTCTTATCACCTACCTTTTGAAACCTGCTTCTGATAATGGAACACACTCGCTCTCCATTAAGCCTTGTTCCGTTACTGATGAGGAATTGCGATCCCCTGTAGAGGGAGAGGCATTCTGATTTTGAGTATTCTCTGCCTTTTTAGGCTGGTTTCTTCCCTTCATTATATATTTATCCCTCTGTCATCTTTGTAATTACCGACTTTATAACTAGGTCTCTGAGCGGACGTCACTTGTTGATTCCCAGCGCCGAAATCTGAGCAATCCACTGCGCCGGCCGAAACCGCGGTGTTAAGATTGATGGTGCTTTTCTGCCTGGGAATCTCTGGACTCTGCACCAAGAACTGCCGTGCTAAGGAGCCAGCAAAACCACTGCGCCGGCCACAAGAGTCGCCCTGGCGACCCGTGGGGCTCCTCCACTGGTAATCTTTTGGTCCGTGAGCAACAAATATTCATCTGAAAGTGTGGCGTCCTCTCGTTCTCTGCACTTTCAATGGGAGCTATGAGCCCAAGCTGCTAGTGATCAGCCATCTTGGATCTCTCGTCTCCAGCCATCTTGGATCTCTCATCTCCAGAAGTGTTTAATGTCATCATAGTTCTTTCTCTTGTTAGCCACTAAAAAGAAAATGTTTCAGATTATAAAGAAAATGAATCATTTAAAAAGAGAGAATTGGCCATGTATCTGAGAGACAGATTTTTTTTTAAACTGTAGAACTGTTGGCATTCACAAGTCTTTCTTGAGAGAAATTCCCACAAACTACTAGTTGAGGTGAATATGATGGTGGTCAGCTAGGTTTACTCCTTTAATTTGGAACTCTGATTTCCTTTCAGGTCTTGTAAATATTAGCTCATTTCATCTTTATGAGGAAGGATTATTATTCATTCCATTAGCAATAATTACACAGCCTTTGATGGTGATTTAGAAATGTTAAATCTGTGAATGCCAATGATTAATAGTGTGTTTAGCTAAAATATTGCAATCATAGACAAGAAGATCTGCTTGGTATTTTGGAGATCATTTGGAGATTTATTTGCATTAAAAATACAATTGGACAGGCATGGTGGCTCATGCCTGTTATCCCAGCATTTTGGGAGGTCGACGTGGGTGGATCACCTGAGGTCAGGAGTTCAAGACCAGCCTGGCCAACATGGTGAAACCCCATCTCTACCAAAAATACACACACAAAAAAATTAGCCAGGTGTGTGGCAAGTGCCTGTAATCCCAGCTACTCTGGAAGCTGAGGCAAGAGAATCACTTGAACCTGGAGGTGGAGGTTGCAGTGAGCCGAAATCATGCCATTTCACTCCAGCCTGGGCAACAAGAGTGAGACTGTCTGAAAAAAAAAAAAAAAAAGTCACAGTGAATGCATTTACCTAACAGTTAGCATTAGTAGTACACATTAAATTTTTTTGACTTTTGTGTATGGCTTAAAATTTAAACTGAAATTTTTATTTTAAATTTGTTTAATGAAGCTTTGTTAGTGCACTTAGCACAGTTTTGATTTTTAGTTTGTTAAAAGGAAAGGTGTTTTCGTTTTGCTTTGAAACAGAGTTTCTGTTGCCCAGGCTGGAGTGCAGTGGTGTCATCTCAGCTTACTGTAACCCCCATCTCCCTGATTCTAGCGATTCTCGTGCCTCAGCCTCCCGAATAGCTGGGATTACAGGCTCCTGGCTAATTTTTATGTTTTTAGTAGTGATGTGGTTTCACCATGTTGGCCAGTCTGGTTTGGAATTCCTGGCCTCCAGTGAGCCGCCTGCCTTAGCCTTCCAAAGTCCTGGGATTACAGGCTTTAGCCACCACACCTGGCCTTAAAAGGGAAGTATTTGTAACACAAAGCTATCACATTAAACTGAGAAGATTGTCTTGTAAAAACAGATATACTCCTTCTTTGAGAAAGGAGAAAGCACAATATATTATCTTTTACTCTTAAAGGGAATACTTTTCTTTATGCTAACATTTGTTTAGTGTGTGACACACAGTAGGAACCTGACTGTAATGAAGAACAGTGGGAAAAATTTATGCTGTATCTATTTATTTTATCAAAAGATAAAGATTTATTTAACTTGTGTTGAGTATCTGCCGTCTCCCACCATCCTGGGAAATGGAGGCTGAAGAAATAAGATGAATGCCATTTCAGAGGGGAGAGACCCTTAAATTTGTGGTCACAATTGAATATAATACAGTTTATTTTGAAGTTATGCATATGTTCTTTAGTAGAAGTTGGAAAATCAAGGAACATTTTGTAGTGGACATGAATGTTGAAGACTGAGTAGGAGTTGGTCTGAACAAGCTGATTTGTACATGTCAAATATGTCTAGTTTTGGCTAATGACTTCTTTGAATATATACCTGTAGAGGTATTTTCGATAATGTCAGAAGATACTCTTATAGTTAAGGAAGAGTGGCAGAATGGCAGAATTTAGGAAGCTTTCTTCTATTGAACCTTTTATTTGTTACTTTTTAGTACTGTAATGAAACATTTATGCATGTTTTGGCTAGAGATAAAGTGGCTTGTTAATATGTTTAAAAATATTTTGTTCTTTGTCAACATTTTAATGACTATGATATTGCTTTATATGAAACATTGCATTTTTTATTCAACCTCTTTTAACTGTGGAAAGTTATCATTTAAAATAAACAACTGTTAATTTGAATACCAATATGTTAAAATGGTTTATGACTTAGGTTTAATTAGAATGCACTCTATTCTTATGAAAAATTATCTTTTTCCTTGCCATTTTGTTGTTGGTCTTCCATTTGCTTTATCATTTATACTGAGGAAAATGTCTTTTTATTTCTAAATTTAATCAAAATCTGATAAATGACTTTATGTCATCATCTTTCCAGAAAGTCTGGAGCTGGTATTTTTGAAGTAGTTACATCAAATTCATACATTCTACTGTTGTAGTTCTAATCCTTAAAAAAATTTAGAATATATCTCAGCATCATATTGAGGATTTATGCTTTTTAACCTTTGAAAGTACATTAAATTTCTTATTTTTCTGAGTTAGAAAATGGCAAAAAAATTAGCTTGCACTTTTTAAGGAAATTAAAAATGTGTTTTGTGCTGTAAAATATTAGTGCTGACAAACCAAACTAATTCTGTAAACAATTAAATTTGGAAACTTATCTATCTGAGTTCAGGTTATAGTTGTTGACAATTATGTTTTATATGTGATTCTGTTTGTAATATTAAGATGAACTATATGAAATTGCCATTTTGTAGGTCAAGACAAGTATTAGCAATTTCATATGATTCAATCAATAAATCTTCATTAGCTATCAATAGATGATCTCATCCTTTAGCTACTTTTCTACCAAATCCTTCCGTTCTTTTCATTTCATACTTAGTATGGGCCCCCGTTTTTTACTTCTAGTCTAGTTTACTGTGTCTATAAGGGCTACAGCTATGTTTGAAAACCAATAAGGGCCACAGTGGGATACTAGAGATGCTCTATGAGAAGGAAGTCTGCTGATCTCTTCATGATTGTTTTATGCTGCTTTTACCAGCTTTGGCCTTATATGGGAGAATTTCTTTTCTGAATTAACTGTAGACAGCCCTCAGTTCTATTAAAGAACTATTGGAAATAACCATCTTCAAAAACCCAGTTTGGGTCCATCAGTTCTACATACATAGTTTCATCAGACCTTTGTTTTCAAGTTTCTATACCTCTTAGTTACATTGCCAGAGTGGTAGTCCTGGTTTTTATCTTATGACATGACATTTTTTTCCTCCTTTTAGTCACTGATCTTGGTGTGGTTAGTCTTCAAGTTCTTCTTTCAAATGTTGTCCATTTTGGTGCTTTCTTTGGCTCTTTTGATTAGCCACTTAATTATTCTGGATTTTCCTATTCTTGTAATCTATATGAGGTCCCACCCATCATTCAATCTTCTTTTTTTTCTTAAAAATTTTTTTTATAGATACAGAGAGTCTCACTCTGTCAGGCTGGAGTACAGTGTTTCACTTATGGCTCACTGTAATCTCAACCTCCTGGGCTCAAGTGATTCTCTCACCTCAACCTTCTGAATAAATCAAGCACATTCTGCCATACCCAGCTCATTTTTTTGTTTTTATTTTTGGTAGAGATGGGAGTCTTGCTGTGTTGTTCAGGCTGGTCTTGAACTTCTCATCTCAAGTAATCCTCCTGCCTTGGCCTCCCAAATTGTTGAGATTATGGACACGAGCCACCACACCCTGCGAAATCAATCATTTTTCTGATGTTTTTACCTAAGCTGCTGAATCATGCAGATTTGCAGGTGCTTGGCAATCATTCAGTCAGTTCTTATGTTCCTCTTTTGTCAAAATTTTCACAAATTTTAGCTGCCCCTTTCGCCTCTCCTTTCTTTTACAGCTCAACTCCTTACCCCATTATGGTTCTTAGATGATCCAAGCATTTTGAAATAATGTGTAATGAGTTCTTCAAAATAAGTCTATCTACTGGAAGGTATGAGATCTAGAACCTCAACCTAGTTTTTCCACTACTTCGATTAAATTCATATAAACTGTGAAGACCTCTGTTTTCAGAATTAATACATCTCTATACTTATTTGTGCTTTCAATTCAGTAGAATGTTTCAGATCTTGTAATAGATAAACTTTTTTATGTTTTTGGTCTCATCTGTTTCTGACCCTTAAGCAATTAAATTCCCACGTTTAACTCTTCAGCACCTCCCTAACACTGGTTTCCTCCCTTTTGCTGTGTGTACATTTCTCTCCTATAATAAATATATATTATACATATATGTATTCTAGCAACCATCAGATTTTTCTTTTATTGCATAATTTATCCAATGTTTAATTATGCCACTTATTTCCATTTTATCTTTACATAATCGCCTGTTTTATTTTACTGAAACTTGCAGAGATAATTACTAATCTCATGCCTAATTTCTTTTTTTCTCTAAAAGTTTTAATTTAAAAAATTTTGCTTTTGATTTAGAAGCTGTTTTGGTTCAAGCTTTTATAGTAATGTTTGGACTGTTTCAGTGGATTTCTAATTCAGTTTCTTGCTTCCAGTTACTTTTACTCCTTCAATTTTTTTTCCTCATTATAGTGGCAGAGTCATTTCTCCAAAATATATTTGGTTACTTCCAGGCTTTAGATCCTGGAATTATTTCCAAGTACTTGTAGAAGAATCCATTGTGTGCAACCCATACCAAAATCTAGCCATGTGGAACTTCACATTATTTCTGGATCGTGCCACTTGTTCTCTTTGTACAGGTAGGTATAGCTGCCTGACCTTCTCTTCCTTTCCTGTTCTGATAGTGGAATACTCTTTTTAACCTTGTCAAACTAGTTCAGATGTCACCTCTGTAAACCAGTATTTCCCAGACCTCTCTTGTAGATTTAATCACTCTATTGGAGTGTTCCCATAGAGTCAACATTGGGCATTGACTTCTACCATACTATTTATCATATTTTATTTGTAGGCGGCAGTGAAGGGTTGAAGGGTGATTGACACTTAAAGTGTTTGATAAAATCCATGTATGATGAAAGAAATGAGTTAAGTACTCCTCCAGGACCCATGGTAGACTAGATTGTAGCCAAATTAATGGTATTTACGTATCTAAAGAGAGTAATTTTTAGATAGGTTTTATCTAAAGAAAGAGTTTATCAATTATAATAGCTAGAATTGAATGTATTTACCCCAAATTATTTGAGGTTGAGAGTATTCTACGCCCTAGGTGGTATTTTGTATATTTCGTTAGACTTTCATCACTCCTTATTTGCTGCTTTCTGCCCTAAATCACTACTCACCAAGCCTCCAGTTTCTAATTTGCCTTCCAATGTATCATTAAGACAATAATTGAATGGAACACTTATTAAACCTAAATATCTCATCCACTTCATAGTTTGAGAACAGGTTCTGATGTGTGTGATAAATTCTATTGTTTGCTGAGAATGGCATCAAGGAAAACAGAGCCAGCCCCCAAAGCAGAAAACTACTCAGGGTGTTCTAAGACAATAAATAATATAAATATGTCTCACACAGAGAGAAATGTACACAGATGAACTAGTTCTTTGAACACAGGATATATGACTCTGCCTCCATTGTTCCCTTGTAAAGAATACTTTCTGGTTTATCTTTAACCTATAGTGAACATATACTAGCTACTTGGTTAGTTTACCTTTAATCTATGAAAGAACACAGAGCATCCTCTTATTAAACTTCTCACTGGAATGCACAGAATAAATACGTGGGTCAGAATCTGCTCTGGGCTTTCAGCTGGGAATGCTGTCAGCCCCCTGAGCCCACCTTTGCACTCTGTCTTTGTGTCTGTTTCTTAATTCCTTCAGCGCCGCCTGGGTTGGGGTCTCCACGACCAAGCTGGTCTTGGCACAAAACTCTTACAAACCTTATTACTACCAGTCTGTCAATACATAAAGATTGATTATCCTTTATGTATTAGCAAAAGCCTATTTTCTGTGCGTTCTGAAAAGCTGAGGATGCACCCAAGGTGCTTTCCTTGGGAGGCCTTTCTGAAGCTTGTCAGCCTTCTTTGTGAGTTTCTTTCAGTCTGCAACTTTTCCTGTCAGTGGTTCTAGTATTCTATCAATCACCCAAACTAAAACATCTTGAAATAATGTTTGAGACATTCTGCAATTTTATTCTATAGTTGTTTTACTTTATGTTCAGTAACATTTAGAGTTTGATTGATTTTTCTTCTGAAGTAGCTTTTATCTTTGTTCTTTCCTCTAGTTTCAACTATATTTATCTTATTCTTAGTTTTTCTCTTTAACTGATTAATGTATTGCTATGTCTATTTTTCATTATGTGTTACTTGAATTATTTCAGTTCCCTATCACTGCCTGTTTAGAAGTTCTAGGTGATCTTTCTATTAAACACTTCAGCTAAATACCTTCTCTTGGTTTTAAAGACTCAGTGAGCTAAAATTCAGTCTTCATCCTATTTTTCACAGTTCCTTTTTATTTACTAAGTTTGCTTTGGTTTAGTTAGGCTTTATGCTGTTGCAAATACCTTCTGTGTTCACACTTGTCATTTAACCTGAAATTGCCTTCTCTTTACTTTTCTATTTATACGATTTTAGTTTCTGTCTTTAGGTTTCATCTACCCTATGAGACTTTATCCAATTTAAAAAATTTCTACAACCCATATTCATAGTATTGTGTAATTTTGTGCTCAAATATTATTTTAATATGTATATTTATTATTACATAAAATGTTAATCTTGGGTTTTAAGCTATGTTAAGGCAAATTTTTTTATAGTAGCCCTGTTCATTCATTGAACAAACAATCAAGTGCCCTACTATGAGCCATCAACTATTCTAAATGACATTGCTCTAAGTGTTTGGAATATAACAGTGAAACACAAACATCTTTGTGCCAAGTGCCTAATAATAGCCAAGAAGATATTGGATGCATACTAGGTAGACAGCATATTCTTGTTAGTTGAATTTTCATTTGCTTTCTCTATTTACAGATATAATTTCTGTGGTGACATAATTTGGATTTACAGTGATTTTTAACATTGTTTGAGATCCTAAACCATTTGTTATATAATTTATATTTATATATAGTTCTTTTTGAAACCACCTTTGCAAAATTATGACAGTAAGATAAATCTGACATAGTCTTGCTTCTAACCTCCAAGCTGTCCTAGGTCATTTCTGGGCATAGGCCAAGTTAATGTTGGGAGGCATTTAGTTTACAGTTTAACTTTGAAGCAAGGATGAAAATAGTTCCTTCCTAAAATTAACCCCCCCCCACCCCCCATTGAAACTGCCTTTTAAGACTAGTGAAAGACTACAAGATTAGGATTATGGGAGGAACTTGAGTTCTGTTAAGATGTAGGTGTTGTTTTTATAATCTCTTATTGCTCAGGAGTCATGTGGTCAGAAGTCACAAGATTGTAACTTCCCCAAATAATCCTATATATAACATCACTATAGTAAAACCTAAGATTGTTTTTTTTTTGAGATGTTTTTCAAACTGACCACATGCAGACCCATGACTCATGACTCAGCTGTTCCTGTGGCCCAGTTGAGTATATGAGGCAGACTCAGTATATGAGGACGATTTTCTACACTCCTATATTATGATATCATCCCCAACCAAGCAGCAGTCCCCATTGCTTTTCTTTGGAAATACCTCATGTATCTGTGGTTAAGTCATAATCTTAGTTAAAGGCTTATTGGGAAAAAAAGAAGTCTTAAAAGCCAGAGGTGTCATCTGTTTGTCTTGGCTAGAGTCTGGTAATAAGAGATTTAAAAGGATTTCCTTAAAAGAGCTCTATGGTTAAAAGGTTAATTAAAAGTTGGTAGGTTAGCTGTATATAGATTTATATAGCCTTTGTAAGCTTTTTTTGTATTCTTGGATCTTTTTTTTTTGAGGAAAACTGTTTTTCTTCTCAGTCGACTGAATTGTTTCTCCATTTGCTTCTGTCTGTCCTCTTACTACCCTTGATGCCCATATGAGATGACCTAAGGCAATTTCTGGCAGCCTGGGTCTCCTTAGGCAAAACAGAGGAGGCACCACAATCTTGGGAGCAACCTCTGTGTTTTCCTCATGGAACCCCAAGAATTATAAGCAGACAGATCCCTCTCAGAATCAAAGTTTCTGCTCTGTTTTGTATAGTGTTACCTGACTTTTTTTACTTTTGGGGACAACAGAAATGACTTGACATTATTACCCTTGGTGTGTAATAGCTAGGTAGAGATATACTTTTAGGGATGACTAATGGCAGTTGCTGGGGGATGTTCAGTTTTTTGCATGTTTAAATAAGAAAAGCATGCTTTTGACTACCTGAAAGGCATGGAAACATCCCACCTCCCACTGAGAAGCATGACTCCTGTGGGAAGAATGGGCTGATTGGCTTTGTGAAATGCATTATTTTGTCCTATAGTGTTTTTCTCTTTTGTGGACCCAGGATTTGGTTTAAAAATGGGATCCTTGATTTTTTATCTGTATCTTTCCATGTGAGGCAAATATCATTGATGATTCACAAAACTTGAGTCCACTGTGTCTTGACTCATGCATTACCTTCCAAAATGCCTTTTTACACCTTTTTGCTCTCAATAATTTCTTTCTCCTTTTTCTGTGTTCTCATAGAAACCTCTTCTTGTCCTCTTAATTACTTTGTATTGTAATGGTTCATTTACTCTACTAGTGGACTGGCTTGCTTATTGATGGCAGGGGCTTTTCCCCTATTGTTAATGGTCCAGTGCCCTACACATGTAGTTTGTTGTGCAATAATTGTTCATTGAATGCACCAAATAGACTGGTGAAAAAAGCATTGAGTTGGAAATTGTCTGAGTGCCAGTAACTGGGTAGTTGAGTGATGCTTGTTGTTTGGACTCTGTTTTCCTTATACATAAATTGTTCAAAGATGGTTTGTTTAAATACATCTAGTGTGAATTCTAAGTTTTACGTGAACCTGGGTTGACGTGACAGTTTACATCTTCTTTTGGAGTATAAATTACATGAGCATCCCTAAGAATTCTGTCTCAAATTATCTTGCTGTCACTAAAACATGTAAACAGTCAAAAAACAAATGAATAGAAAGTCATTGGATAATATCCTCTTTTTAATTTTCCCTTTTCTAACTTATTTAGGGAGATGATAATTGAAACTATTTGGGGTGGTCTAAGTCCCAGGTATATATGCAAATATGCCTTTCAATAATAAACAATATATGCTTTGTTTCAGTCTGTCATCAAGAGAGCTAGTTTAATAAAACATAAATGTCAACTCCTGAGATTGACACAGTACTCAAAGTTTAAATCTGTAAATTGCAGTATTTTTGTATTTAAGTTTTTAGAGTTTTATTTTCAGTATTAATAAAGCAAGACAAAATACTGTCATTTGGTACATATCATTTCTTTAATCTTTCTTGGTAAGAAGTTTTGTAACCTGCCAAGACAAAAATTGAAATGATCATTCTTTTAGAGATAAAGGCTGATAACTTTTTCTTGCTTTTCATGGCCTTAGGTTAATAGATGTGGAAAGGTTGAAACCTAAGTTACCCCAGTGTTTCACCCTTCTTGGGTGCTTATGAGCTATTTTATAAATGACTTTCCCCAGTTCCAGTTATCAAGAGAATCAATGCCTAGAGGCATTGAATCCAGACAGAAACCATCTCTTTGGTCAAGTTATTGTTTTGAAGCGTTAATAAAACCATTAAGGCTACTACAATCAATGACCCATATGGTTGTGTGTTTGAGACCTCAACCATGATAGATTTGGTATTTTCATTGGATCTCTGCCCATTTGACCAGTTTTCTATTGTGATTTATGTTTAAGTTTATGGATAAATTTATTTAAGCATTCTCTTTTTATTAAAAATTGTGAAAAACATTCAGGACATTTGATTTTTGAAAATTTCAAATTTCTGCTTTTGTATAAACTTAGACATTGACACTAAATTGCATGGTGAAACAGGTTAATAGAATGGTTTATTTTTGAATTTTAAATGACTGTTTCTTAGTTAATTAACTGGATACTTTATACATTAATACATTAATCCCTGGCATGTACACTGTAATTGTCAATTGCGTAGTAATATCTTAAAAGTTGATTTAAGTTCAATATATATTAAATTGGTAATACATACAATTCTCTAAAATAATTGCTACTTTGAAAGTACATTCTGAGTATTATTCTTTAACTGCACATGAAAAGAACCAACTGTGGTGAAATATTTTCCACATAATTTAAAAAGCATCTCTCTAAAAGATTAATATATAGATTCCTGTACTAGTATAAAAGTGACTTTTTTTTTCAGTAGCACATATTTGCTCACCTAAGAGCAGATACGTTGTAGGATATATCTGTTGACTTATATAGAAGAATATAATAATAATACATTTATTTGGCACAGATTTCAGGTGGTTTTTTGGAAAATTGTTTTCAGCCTCATTTAAGAAGAGAGAAATGGCATAGTAAAGTAAAGAGATAGAGTGAAGTTACATTTTTGTATTGAACATTATTTTAGTCAAACATTAACACTGAGAAACACCGAGAATGTACCAGCTATACTATGATGTTTGCCTTTCTTAGGGTCAGTCTCTTTAATTTCTTCCTTGCTTTCAGGTTTGATCATTCTCTGAGTTCTTCAACAACGTCTCTAAAATGTATTTCTCTCTGGGTACCAAAGATACCACTGTAATTTAAAGTTTCATTATTTCTTGTCTGGATTATTATAGAAAGCTAGTTGGTGTTTCCTAATTCTAGTCAATCCAACTTACTGGCTTTTTCTTTTCTTTTTTTTTTTTTGCCTTAACATAATTTACATCTCTTTTTTTTGAGACGGAGTGTCTCTGTCATCAGGCTGGAGTGCGCTGGCGCAGTCTCAGCTCACTGCAACTTCCATCTCCTGGGTTCAAGTGATTCTCCTGCCTCAGCCTCCTGAGTAGCTGGGACTACAGGCACTTGCCACCATGCCCAGCTAATTTTTTCTTTTGTATTTTCAGTAGAGATGGGGTTTCACCATGTTGGCCAGGATGGTCTTGATCTCTTGACCTCGTGATCCACCTGCCTCGGCCTCTCAAAGTGCTGGGATTACAGGCCTGAGCCACCGCCCCTGGCCTATAATTTACATCTTTAAAGGTAGATCTGTCAGCAGTATTTTGTCATGTTTAGTGATTTAGAGGAAGGGGAGAGTTGGGCAAGATGCCTCCTTCCCCAATTTATACACTCCCTCATATGTATCTTCCAGGTCAGTCTTTCTGAAATACCATTTAACAGCTGTGACTATCAGTTGTGACTAAGACATAATTTTTGCTGTTAAGGAGCAGAAATCATATACATACTCTTAATAAATTATTATATATGTTTGTGAGAGATTTTACTAAATTATGACCTTGAAGATTCTGTGTACTGCTGTCACTTCTTTTAATGGTAGGTTGATACTCACTTTGTCTACAAAACTTTCCCTGACTGCAGAATGATCTCTTGCTTTTAAGTCTATAATCTCAGATAGACCAACCTTCTGGAATACTTACTAATGTATTTCTTGGTCTTGTTCTCCCTGAAAGAGTTCTTTGTAATGGCATTCATTGTATGGAGATTGTAGAACTTGTACCACAAACTACACAGAAAATAGGACAGTAAATTCAAGTGATAGGAAATGTGAAAGAAAAGGGTAAAAAATGCAACCTTTGATGGTAGCTTAATAGAAAAATGAACTAAAGTTTAACCTAGTTGATAGAGTGTAAGACATTAAAATGCCCACAAATAAAACCATAGTTGAGTCTGGTTTGGTAGACATTTTAAAAAACAGTTGGGTGACATGATACCTCTAGCTTTGTTCTTCTTATCCCTGTCTGCAGATGATATGATTCCATATCAGAAAACCCCATACTCTCTGCCCCAAAGCACCTTAATTTGATACACAACTTGAGCAAAGTTTTAGGACACAAAATCAATGTATAAAAATCTGTAGCATTCCTGTACACCAACACGAAGTTGAGAGCCAAGTCAAGAATGCAGTCTGACTCACAGTAGCCACAAAAAGAGTAAAATACCTAGGAATACAGTTAACCAAGGAAGTGAAAGACCTGCATAATCAGAATTACAAAATACCGCTCAAAGAAATCAGAGATAACACAAACTTTCTGTGGTCATGGAAGGGAAGAATTAATATTGTCCAAATGGCCATACTATCCAAAGCAATGTACAGATTCAAATTCCTATCAAAACTACCAATAACATTCTTCACAGAATTAGAGAAAACTATTTTAAAATTCATATGGAACCAAAAATTCTCGAGTAGCTAAGGCAGTCCTAAGCAAAAAGAACAAAGCTGGAGGCATCACATTACTCAACTTCAATTTTACAATAAGGCTATAGTAACCAAAATGGCATGGTAGTGGTACAAAAACAGACACATATACCAATGGAACAGCATAGGGAACTCAAATAATGCCACACACTACAACCATGTGATCTTTGACAAAATCAACAAAAACAAGCAATGGGAAAAGACTTCCTGTTCAGTAAATGGTGCTGGGTTAACTGACAAGCCATATATGGAAGAGTAAAGCTGACCCCTTCCTTACACCATATACAAAAATCAACTTAGATGGGTTAAAAACTTAAATCTAAAATAAAAAAACAATAAAACCCCTGAAAGATAACCTAGGAAATACTATCCTGGAGATAAGACGTGGCAAAGACTTCTAGACAAAGATGCCAAAAGCAATTGCAACAATAACAAAAATTGGCAGATAGGACCTAATTAAACTAAAGAGCTTCTGGACAGCAGAAGAAACTATCAACAGTAAACAGACAACCTTCAGAATGGGAGAAAATGTTTGCAAACTATGGATCTGGCAAAGGTGTGATATTTCGAATGTGTAAGGAACTTAAACAAATTTACAAGCAAAAACCAGACAACCACATCAAAAAGTGGGCAAAGGACATAACAGACACTTTTCAAATGAAGACATTTATGTGTCCAACAAGTATATGAAAAAATGCTCAACATTACTAATCATTAAAGAAATGTAAATCAAAGCCATGGTGAAATACCATCTCATGCCAGTCAGAATGGCTGTTAATAAAAAGTCAAAAAATAACACATGCTGGTGAGGTTATGGAGATAATTCAGAATCACTTATGCACTGCTGGTGGGAATGTAAATTAATTCAGCTATTGTGGAAAACAGTGTGGCGATTTTTCAAAGAACTTAAAACAGATTACCATTTGACCCAGCAATCTCACTATTGGGTATATACCCAAAGGACTGTAAATCATTCTACTGTAAACACACATGCATGCATATATGTTCATTGCAGCATTAGTCACAATAGCGAACACATGGAATCAACCTAAATGCCCATCAGTGGTAGGCTGGATACAGAAAATGTGGTATTAAATACATATACACCATAGAATACTATGCAGCCATTAAAAGAATGGGATCACGTCCTTTGAAGCAACATGGATGGAGTTTAGGCCCTTATCCTAAGGGCCTAAACTAATGCAGGAACAGAAAAACAAATACTGCATGTTCTCATTTATAAGTGAGAGCTAAGCACTGAGTACACAAAGAAGGGAATGAGACACCAGGGCCTATTTGAGGATAGAAGGTAGGAGGAGAGCGATGATCGAAAAACTACCTATCAGGTACTATGCTTATTACCTAAGTGATGAGATAATTTGTACACCAAACCCCTGTGACGTGCAATTTACCTATATAACAAATGCTTACATGTACCCCTGAACCTAAAATAAAAGTTAAGTAAATAAATAAAATGGTCCTGTTTAAGAACCATTTTTTAATTTCTTTTTTTGAGAACTGTCTGTACATATTTTTTTTTAATTAGGCAATTGATATTTTACTAATTAATTTGTAATCTCTATAATATCTATTAAGTTATCTCTTTATGATGAGTTATACTTTTCCCCAATTAATCTTTTTACGTTGTTTATATTATAGTTTCTTTATGCAGAAATTTAATTTTTTTTTTCGACTTGGTCTTTTATCATTTAGGAGACTGCTGTCTCTTTTTGAAAATCTTTATTCTTGACATCATATGAAAAATTTTGCCTTCTACTAGTAGTGATAATAACAATGATGATAAAAACAAATAGTACTAACATAACTCTGTACCAGGCACAATTTCTAACCACAGCTTGATGAAATAGTTGGAATTACTAACTCCATTTTATAGAAGGGGAACTAGACTTGCAGAATGTTTAAATAACATGTCCAAAGTCACATAGCTAGTAGGTGATGTAGAACAGCTTCTAACTTAGGCAGATTTGGTTCTGAATCCATTCTTTTAAATCAATAGGCCATACTGTTTTTTCTTCTTAAATTTTTTAGCTTTTTTGGCTGGGCGGGTGGTGGGGGGGATGGAGTCTCTCTCTTGTTGCCCAGCTTGTAGTGCAGTGGCACTATCTCGGCTCACTACAACCTCCACCTCCTGAGTTCAAGCTATTCTCCTGCCTTAGCCTCCTGAGTAGCTGGGATTACAGGCGCATGCCACCACGCCTGGCTAATTGTTGTATTTTTAGTAGAGGTGGGGTTTCACCATGTTGGCCAGGCTGGTCTCCAGTTCCTGACCTCAGATGATCTGCCCACCTTGGCCTCCCTAAGAGCTGGAATTACAGGCATGAGCCACCATGCCCAGCCTTAACATTTTTGAGTGCTTTTTTGATCTGTTAGGTTTGAGATAAGAATTCAACTTTATTTTTGGAGTGCCTGACTAGAGAAGAAGCCAGCAAAGGGGAGGATAAAGGACTGATCATCAATGTGGTAATAAAACAGGGAATGTGGTATACCATGTAGGATACTGCTGAGATTTAAGTTGAGGAAAAATAATTTGTCAAGATGGAATGATCTTCCTTTATGGTACATGTTTCAGTGGTATACACTGAGGTAGAAGTTAGATGGATACTGTGTGGGAGATATGAGAAAATGGAAACAATGAGAACAAGTCTTGAAAAGTGGCTCTGAATATGAGGTTGGGAGAAGGCTGTCAAACGGGGAAATTATTGTTACTCTTTAGAAAAAATAAAAGAGACTTACAGGTGTTACAATGCTGATAGGAGGGATTCAAAATAGAAAAGATATTAAAGAAGAGAGGAAGACTATTCAATGGTGGAAGTTCTTGAAAATCAAAGAGAGTGGGCTCTAAAGCACGGATAGATTTGCTTTCTATAGAAGATGCTCTTATTTCTGGGGGTATGGGAAAAGACAGATGCATATATAAGTGATTTTGTGAGCTTATTGATTGGAAGTGAGAGGGTTCCCATTTGATTGTGTCTGTTTTCCCTGTAAAGTAGATGTTCTCTACCGAGTGGAGAGTTAGACATTTGAAGGGAATTGGAGGTGTGAGGAGAGGGAAGAAGGTTTGAATTAGCCATCCTAGAGAATATGGGAGGGATTGATAAGAGTAAACTAAGAGGGTTGTTGGACATTAAGACCCATTCACTGGAAGTGGGTGGTAACAGCATCAGTTCAGTTTTCTTTATTAGTGACTTTCAGGCCAGTTCTGCCATCACACTTAATATAGTTAATGGTTTATGATCACTACCACCTAGAATTAAAAACAGGCATATTATTTTTAAAGCTTCTCAAGCTTATGTTTTAAGTGTGTTGAGTAAATTGGAGAAGGATGAAGAAATCACTTCCCACTTCATTTTGATATCCTTAATTTATGCAGAACATTTCTTGAGAATAGATTACAGATGTATATGCTAATTCATTTTAAATTTATATTAAACTATGTGATCTTGAATACCTAATTGCCAGAATTTAAGAGTTGTCCCTCAGTATCCACAGGGGATTTGTTCCAGGACTACCCCATACCAAAATCATTTTTATGTAAGGGCATTTTTGTCTCTTACATAAAATGACATAGTATTTACATATAACCTATGCACATCCTCCTGTATACTTTAAATCATCTCTAGATTACTTACATTACCTAATACAATGTAAATGCTCTGTTAATAGTTTTTATACTCTATTATTTAAATTTGTAATATATTTTTAATTGTATTTTTTACTGTATTTTTTCTGCATATTTTTGATCTGTAGTTGTGAAGCCTGCAGCTATGGAGAGCCAAGAGTAATGTATTTTAATAGTAAACTCATTTTTCTTAAAATGTAATTTTCAAAATGTACAGAAAGTTTTCCAGCAATGTCCCTAAATCCAAATTCATTCATTATTAAACTTGTTTTTTTTTTTACACAGGGTGTGATAGGTATACAGCTGGTTGTTACCATGGTGATGGCCAGTGTCATGCAGAAGATTATACCTCACTATTCTCTTGCTCGATGGCTACTCTGTAATGGCAGGTAAGGCAAGGATAGGCTGATTTCAACTGACACTTTCAATCTCTAGTTTACCAAACTGATTAACTTCCTAATTACTGTTTCTAAAAGATAAAACAAAGCAAAGTCATAAGAAAAATCTAGCTTTCTTATTTCTCTTAAAAAAAAAATTATTTTTTGTGTGTGGAGACAAGACCTTGCTATGTTGTGCAGGCTATTCTCCAACTCCTGGCCTCAAGCAATCCTCCCAACTTGGCCTCCCAAAGTGCTGGGATTGCCTGGCTATAGCTTCCTTATTACTGTTAGTTTGAGATACTAGTAGTTTACCTGTTTAGCACAAAGGTAATAGGATCAAAGACAAGAATTCACTCCTCTCACCCTTACCTTTTTTTTCCTCTCTGTGGGCACTGAGAATACTACATATTTTCTTGAATTACCTTAAAAAAAATTTGGTCAACAAGGGGGTGAGACACTGTAAATCCAAGTGCTTCAATAGTTTTACCATTGTTGGAAGAAAATACTGAAAGCATATATTCTATTGGTGGCTTAATCCAGAATTTATTATAATATGAATGTTAACATTTCTTAGTTTTACTGCAAAGAATTTTAAACTGTGTAATTTAGCAAGGAGGGGATAAAGTTATGTTGTAGGATTTTAATTTTGTCTACTACACTATAAGCTCATAATCCCTATTCCTTCCATAAAGGAGCTAAGTAGGCTTGCTGAAACACGTACCTCCCATCCCCCCAAAAAAGTAGATTAAAAAAGTATAGATTTAGATACAGTGAGACGAAATCAAGGAAAGTCTGCACACAGAAAAGCATGCCAAAATCTTGTGTAACTGTGAAAGGTAAGTGATAAATTTGGTACTGTGACTATTTACTTCAATTATTAATTTCAGTTAAATAACCAAATTCTGTTACTGCTTTGTATGTCCATTTTCTTTTGGTTAGGCCTATTGAAGTTAGAAAAGCAATGGCTAGCTCTTCTAGTAATGATTTCATGTTCTTCAACACAAATGTGCTTTTCATTCAGGGCCATCCCATTTACAAAGCTTAAATTTTCTTCACAGAATTTGCTTTCTTTTTTAAAGTATTTATATTCTTCTCTATGCTTTCTACTTTTTTCCATATTGATGTTTAAATATTGAAAAGTATTCAGACTGCTTTAAAATTTTTTTGGAACAATATGATCTACTTGTGTGTATGTATAATGAATGTGTGAGAGAGCTTTTTACAAATGCACATTTTTAGGAGCAAAATAAAAAAATGACTAAAGTTTTGGTAAAGTCTAAAATAGGTGAAAAATCAATAATCTTTAACTAGTTTTTAACTGTTTAGTCTTAATATGCCTATGCAATCTTGCTTACTGATTTCACTTACCAAAACCATTTTTGAAGATCATGAAAAGATAAATATCAGCTGGGCAAATTATCATTAATTTGAAGTAAAAAGGATCTCAGTTAGTAAACTACATAACATACATTAAGGTAGCTTAAGAGAATTTTCTCTTGAGAACTGTAGGTTTCTAAACTATGCTTATGATGTGATGTCACTTCCATATCTCCTCTTCGTCTGTAAAGATCTTGGCAATCTTGTCCCCTTTTAGTGTACATGCATTTTCATCTCGTTACATATTCTGCTTTCCATTTATTTCTATAAAACTTACACTTACCAGTGAATACTAAAGCCTTGAGAGATCAAAAACCTTGTTATCTTTATTTAATATTGGAAGAGTTTATATTTAAAATCTTTTTCACATAAGAATGTGTCATAAATATACATGGATATGTTGAGGGTAAACTCACTCTTTAAAAAGAAACATGAAATTGGTTTTCTTTGTGATCTTGACTTGCTTTTATAAACACATTTGTGTTAATTAATGCCATATCTTTAATGCCATATCAGATTCTAAGGATATTGAGAAAGTCTAGTAATGGTTTCTTTTCTGCTATAGGTAGTTTCATTTCTCCCCAATTTTGTTTTACGTTTTTAAGATCATCAACCTTTTCTTAAAGTTAAGTCCTGTAATTTTGAGGTCATGTTGTCATTTATCTCGATTGAATAAGATTATTGATTTTATCCTTTGGGCATAATTATTGTTTTATGAGCCTTTTGTAATATATAATGATTTTGTTTTAATACTGAAAAAAATCTAAAATTGTAAATTGCCTATATAAAAATATTATTGATCAGAAATGACAGTTTGCATTTTAAATCATACGATGCAGTTGGGTTAAAGATAGAGAATCTGAGGACATTCTTTAGGGTCTATAAAATGCTTAAAGGATATTTAAGGAGAGAGGATCATGACTATGAATAGGGTAGGTTGGCATGGCAGTGACTATGTTGAATAGGCTGGCTTGAGAGTGACTATATTGAATAGAACTATATAATAGAACTATTCAAGTAAATAGATAACATGAAAGATTAATCATGAGTGTGACAGAAGAAATTTGTTTCTGTTTCTATCATGTTAGTATTCATTTATCCCATTGATAATCCTAAACTGTAAATAAATGTTCATTTTTTTTAGTTATGGCTTCTCTTTTGGTGTCAACTAATTTGTCCCTGTCTCTCATTGACCTCTTTTGCTTTGAAATGGAGAGTTTGAGGGGGCATCTGATTCTAGTGCAGTTTGTGCTCCATATTTCTCAATTCAGCCAATCATGGATCAAAACTATTCAGAAAAAAGTACAAGTTTAAGTTAAAAAAATACACAATAAAAACTATTTATATAGCATCTACATTGTATTATTGTAAGAAATCTAGAGATGACTTAATGTATAAAGGAGAATGTGTGTAGTTTATATGCAAATGAAAACTTTTATATAAGGAGTTTGAACATCTTTGGATTTTGGTATCCTGGAAGGGGTGTTGTGGGTATTGGTACCCCACCTTTCCCCAGTTTCCTTCAGATACCCAGGGGCAATTGTATGTTGACTTAATGGGTAAGCCATTTTCCTGAAAGAGTTAATACCTTGAAGAAGTAAGCAATTATACTTGAAGGAATAAGCAGCTTTTACTTAGAAATTAGCAGTCTGTTGATTTTTAATACTAAATAATGTACTAATTTTCTAGCTCTTGTTAAATAATATATATTGCTATTAGTATTATTTTTTAGACTGTATTTTTAAACTTTTTTTAAAAAGAAACTGTGTATAGTCTTTAGTCTTGTTTAATTCCATTAATATTACCTTTATAATTGTTTAAAGCTTTATACTGATACAGTTTTTAAAATGTTTTTTTTCATTTGGATCTGTTTATTGAACTAGGGAGATGTGTTGATATGTTACAACTAAAATCTCAGTATTATAAAGTTAATGCAAGTTTCTCAGTTTCTTCAGACAGGAAGCAGGGTCAAATGGGGAATCAGAAAGGGATTGGGCAGCTCTCCAGGTAGGTCCTTCACAAAATAATGACTCAAGGGCTCAGCTATCCTCCAAGCTATCCTTCTTCCCTTATGGCTCCTTTTTTCCTCCTGCTACCTTGGAGTCCCCTGTTAGAATGCTGTGCCAACTGGTGAGTAAAGAGAGAGTGGGATGTGGATCTTTCAGGAGATCCTAAGGTGTCAAACTTAGAAGCAGATACATCATTTTTGCTCATGTTACATAGGCTGGAGCCCTGTGACTAGTTCTGGCCAAAGTGCAGGGGAGGCTGGGAAATAATACCTATGATATAAAAAACAAGATTGGTGAGTACCTAGTTACTTTCTGCCATAGGCAGTATTATCTTCTTTTTTACAAATATCAAAACAAGTTTTAAATGATTTACTCAATTTCACACACTGATAAATGAAACAGATCCAGATGTCTTATCCTGGAAGTCTGATTCACAGTCTAGTATTTATGTGATTTGTTGCTGCTCATCAGTTCCACATCTTGTCCTGGAACTGTCATACTTGAATAGAGTTTTAAATTTGGTCGGGGAGACACACATAACTTTTCTACAATCACTGTAACTTTTGTTGGCAGTTTACAGAGTAATTTATTTAAATTATTTTCTTTTTCTGTTTTTTTTTTTTCAACCTGTACTTTGTCTTTTAGAATATATCCTTCAGGTTATAAGTAGTATGCAGTTCACTTGCTGTGTTTTTACATGACAACATAGTCAACTTTTATTTTAAATTAAATCAAAAGGCATATCAGCATTTTATTACCAAAAGCATGCTAAGTATTAAGTAGAGTTTAAGAACCCAATGCGCTCACACTATCTCTTTCTCTTTCCTTCCTAAAAGGGAAGAAAACTCATAAGAAGTTGCTTCTCTGTTGTGAGCTGCTTTCTCTCATAAAAGGAACACTTGTTCTAACAGCTAGTCACATCAGTTAAGGGCATTCTTATGCCCCACAGACCACTGATTTGTAGCCAAAGTATTCACTACTTTGTATTGTAATAAAAGTTCCTTTTTGTTTTGAAGTTTGCTTGGCCCCTCTTTTCTTGGAGAGGTAAGTGTTAGGTTATATTCTTTGTACATTTGAATAGTGGGTTTTGCATGAAGAGTAGGATACTGCCTTTTCTCCATAATAGCTTCCTTGCTGAACCTGCTTTCTGTTTTCCTAATTTTCAGTCCAAACCTCATGCATTTTTCTCCACCCCTTTATCTTCCTAAGTCTACTTTTGTCTGCTGTTTCCCTTCATATGTCCCTCATTGAAAGTATATTATGGTCAGATTTATTCTGATTTTGTCTCATCCAGTATCAGTTTAAGAGGGTGTTATAACACCTTCATATTCAATTGCTCTAATTCTTTTTGCCTGTTCTTTATTGCATGTTGCCTGATCCAGTAATCTGCAAGTTCCCTTTGGTGAGAGAAACCTACTATTCAAATGCACAGTAGGTGGGACCTATGACCTAAGGGAAAGGTTTAAAACTTTAGCTACTACCCTTATGGAATGCCTGAGTCCTTGCTCTCCTTGCCTTAGCTTTTCTAACTTCCAGTTCTAGAATGTTCGTAGTATTCTATCAGAATTTCTAACAAGTAACAGGAGAATGTGTATAACAGATAGTATTTTAGCTACCTATGCTGGAAGATTGTCTAGGTTTTTTTTTTTTTTAATTGCATGTTAGGTTTTGGGGTACATGTGAAGAACATGCAAGATTGTTGCATAGGTGCATACGAAGGTGCTGCCTTCCTCCCCTTCACCTATATGTGGCATTTCTCCCCATGCTATCTCTCCCCCACTCCCCACCCGCCGCTGTCCCCCCTACTCCCCCCAACAGACCCCAGTGTATAGTGCTCCCCTCCCTGTGTCCATGTGTTCCCAATGTTCAACACCCGTCTATGAGTGAGAACATGCGATGTTTGATTTTGTGTTCTTGTGTCAGTTTGCTGAGATTTGTTTTCACTTAAGCCTCCTGCCACTGGTTACAATTATAGAAATTTAGAATGGAGCCTAAAACTCGTTGGTGACTGTTTTAGTCAGTTAGGGCTGCTATTACAAAGTACTATAGACTGGGTGGCTTATCAACAGCAGGTATTTCTCTCGGTTCTGGAGGCTATATGCCTGAGGTCAGCAGGCTAGTATGGTCAGGTTCTGGTAAGGACCCTCTCTCAGGTTACAGACTGCTTACTTCTTGTATCATCACCTGGTAAAAAGAAAACAAGCTAGTTCTCTGACCTCCTTTTAAAAGGGCAGTAATCCTATTAATGAGGGCTTTACCCTCAGGAACTAGTAACTTTTGAAAGTTCCTACCTCCAGATACCATCACATTGGGGATCAGATTTCAACACAGGAATTTGGGGGGTGGGGACCATAAATACTCAGTCTGTAACAGTAAACTATGTTGTATATCATGAGATAGCATTTTATATGATTATGTATTAAAGCTTATTTAGCTTGTGCTATTAAAACTGCTTTTCTATATTTGCTCACATTTAGGTTTCCATTTTAAATTTCTAAAAGTTTTATTTCTTAAAATTTCTAAAGCACTATAAATACTGCTTAAATTTTAAAAATAAAGTCTAGGTCAGTACATTCTATATTTTCTGCTACAAATTTTTTTCAGTGCTGTTGAACTGTTTTACTTTAGTAAGAGTTGTAGTTGTCTGATAATGTTTTATATTAGAGGTTTATGTAAGAATGATGTTTGAAAAATTATTTTAATTATTTAGTAGAGTATAATACTAGATTGACTTTATTAACAGAGTCATGGCAGATAATCTGAGCATAAGTGAAAAAAGCCACCAAATAGCCAAGGTAAAACTTATGTACTGAAAGTTTTTATATTTAATTTAAATGTGAGAGGCTTATTTATTTATTTACTTTAGAGACAGAGTCTTGCTATATTGCCCAGGCTAGTTTCAAACTCCTGGGCCCAAGCAATCCACCTGCATTGGCCTCCCAAAGTGCTGGGATTACAGGTGTGAGCCCCCACATCCAGCTGAGTTTTTAAGTGAGATTCTATTAATACTTACTCTCTATTTTCTATGAAATATATTTTTTCCCATTTCAAAAACAGTACGTATCTACAAATAAATTGATAAGTAAAATTGATAAGTAAAATTGATAAGTAAAATTACCTCTCTCTTCCTTAAAAAAACAAAGCACCTCCATATTCGTTCCTTAGTTTTGGGCCATTCCCCTATTTCCCTTTGTAGCCAAATTTGTTCATATGTTGTCTACATAAACTCTACTTTTTCACTTTCTCATTAACTACTTAGTATTATACCGTCGTTTAGTTCCTTTTATTAAGAGGTAATGCACTATATTTCCATCATTCAAAGACAATCAGTATGTAATTTTTTTTGTATTTCTTTCTAATTGTTTCTGCTTATATTTTCCCCTCATGCTTGTTATGTATTGTATGTGTAATTTTGTATCATGTTTCTTTTGCTTAACATATTATCATAAAGCATTTTTCTCTAATTGTATTTTTGTGACCATTATTAACTTGATATGTTCTAATGACTTTTATATCTGTATCTGTCTTCCAAGCCCATATTAGAAAGGCATGCATAATGCAGCAGTTGCAAGTAGGCAGTCATTTTCTGAGATAGACATACCACCTAATAGCAAAGGAAAAGACTGAAAATTGAGACCAGAATACAAAATGTAGTAGCTGGGAACCATACCATATGGAATCAAACTATATTTGCAGCACTGACTGTTAAAGAAAACTGTGAAACTGTACTTCTAGATTTTACTTGGAATCTGTGATCACAGACCTTAGATGGCTGCTTTATATTTCCTGGCAGTGTTTGTATGCTATACTTCTCAGAAAACTTTTTTAACCTAAATCCTTTCTCTCCAAACCTTAAGCATCCCTGTCTCAGCTTCACCCTAAGCTCCTGAAACCAGAGTCCATCACTCTCATCTGTATATTATGAAAACACAACTCTAGTGAAATATGCAGCCCCTCTTCTTTATATTTAACTTTGTAAAATATATTTTATCACCTGTTCCATTTCAGTTGGATTATTCCTGTTACCACACACACTTTTTTTTAAGATCTCCCATTTAAAGTAACAACAAATAACAAATTCACAGCCCTACCTCTCTCGCCCTTAAAAAACAAAAGCACCTCCATATTCGTTCCTTAGTTTTGGGCCATTCTTCTATTTCCCTTTGTAGCCAAATTTGTTCATATGTTGTCTACATAAACTCTACTTTTTCACTTTCTCATTAACTACTTAGTGTTATACCATCTTTTAGTTCCTTTTATTAATCCCTATGGATTTGGATACCACAATTATATAATCACCTCAAATAATCTCTGAACTCCAGATTCTAATATGCAGTTCCCCTCTTGACATTTTTACTTGATGTCTCATGGGTACTTATAACTCAGCATTTTTGAGTTATTGATTTCTTCCTGATCTCTTCCATATCAGAAAAGGTATCATTATCTTCAAATCAGAAATGTAGATATTATCCTTTATTGCTTACTTTTTTTTCATTCTCTTCCTTTATCAGCAAGACCTGTTGATTCACTCCCCATGTCTCCCTCTAATTCACAGAACAACAAATGTGATCTTAAAGTGTGGATTGAAGTATTTATCTACCTTGCTTTGAGACTATTATTTAGCATAAAATCTAAAGTCCTTACTATGACCTGTTAGGCTTTGCGTGATCTGTTCCCTTCTTATCTCTTCAGCGCCCTCTATGCTTCTCCTTGAAGCTCTTGCCTCATTGGCTTTTATTTACTGTAATGTCCTATGTTCTTTCAGGCCTCTATGCTTTTAGACTTAGTGTTCTCTGCCTGGAATGCTCTTCCTCTATTTTCTCATTCTTTAGGTTGCTGGTTAAATTTCTCAGAGAAGTTTATCTCACCTGATATCTAAGGCTGTCTCTCACATTTCACCACTTGTTTCTTTCTTTTATGTGGCATTACAATTTATTTTTCACTGTTTAATTGGTTAAATTCTATCCCAACTGGAATAAAACCATCAAAAAGGCCAGGGCTGTGGCTTTAATTGGGTGTGATTATATCTCCTCTGCCTATCAGAGTATCTGAATATAGAAGATTCTCCTTAAGTGACTGATAAATGAATGAATGGGTAGATGAGTAACAGACTAGAAATGACGCTAAAAATATTGAGCAACTTTAGGTTCCAACTTTGAACAATAATTCTCACTAAGAAAGATGACTCTGAGTTATTCCATAAGAGATGTAATAAATCTAAGCTGTTTTAGAAAAATGAGTTTACAAAATAAGATTTAACAAACATGAGTATATTTAAAAAGAAAATGTTTCTTAGAAAGTGTGTCTTAAAATATTTCATTATTATAGGGCTCTAAATAAAACCTATTTTTCTCTATGCTGAGAATTCTTTCACTATTATTTCTCAAAGCTGAACAACTAATTTTAGTCTTTATACATGAGTTTCTGGATCATGTTCTTTTAAAGGAGTTATTGCTCATAAGTGTTCTTCTAAATGTTATGCGCTCATCCTCATTATTTGTGGATTTTGTTTTGTGATTTGCCTAGTAGCTAACATTTGTTTGTAATTCCAAGATCAATGCTTTAGTTGCTTTTGTGGTAATTCATGGACATAGACAGTGACAAAAAATTTGAGTGGCCCTATATGTATGTTCCCTTTTGAGGTCCAACAAGGCAACAGTCTGCCTTATTGTTTCACCTGTCATATTGTAAACAAATCTCTTTTTTATGATCTGTTTAGGGCCACATTTTTTTTTTTTTACAATTTTGCTTTCCATTGGTGATCTTGCTGTTTAAAAAGGCCCCCAAGCATAGTGCTGAAGGTACTATTTAGTATTCCTAAGCACAAGAAGGCTGCCTTATGGAAAAAAAATTGCTGGAATGATGCATAGAACTCAAAAAAATGCTGTACTTATGACTACTGGTATTAGATAAGCTTTGCTCAGGCATGATTTATGCTGTTGGCTGTGAATTTAATGTTAGTGAATCAATGATATATATTAAATAAGATATCTTTAAACAGAAACATACATAAAAGAAATTGGGTGTTGATCAGTTGATGAAAATGTTATGACCCAAGGCTCACAGGAACCTAACCCTGTATTTCCCCTAGGAGCAATGGTTCAGTGTTCGCAGTGACTTTATAAACCAAAACTACCGTGAATAACGAGAATCAATTCTGTAAGTTAAAATTCTGGACTTCAGTAGAAATTCAGGAAGTGCCTCCTTACCTGTTTATTGTAATTTAGGGACTTTTTGGTTGGGATGTGTATATTTTTTATCTTAAATTCATTAAACTAAGCAAACAACTGAATTCATTTTGGTTCAGTCATCCTTTTAGAGCATTTACTATATGCCAGTAACTGTACTAGCTTTGAAGTATACCAACAGCAAGAAAGCCATAAAATCTTTTGGAATATTTCACTTAGAGAAACATTCCATTTTAATATAGCTTATCTGACATCAACTGGGTATACTGCACTTGTATTCTGACAGTAATTACCTGGAATTAGTACAGACCCCACAGGTTAAAGGCAAATTTCTCTGTAAGACTGGCCCTACTTCAGATGCCATCTTCAAGTTTTTAGGGTACTCAGGCCACCTGCACTTCTGACTTATTAATAAGCTACAAATTTGAGGATTCCCATGATCCCTTCAGGACCAGTAATCCACTAGAATGATTCATAGAACTTCAGAAACTGCTTTATTTATTATTACAGTTTTATTTAAAGGCAGCACATAGGGTAAGGTTTGGGAAAGAGCACAGAGTTTCCATGTCCTTTCCCTCTGGAGTCTGAGGATGTCATCCTCTGGGCAGGGTACATCAATGTGTTAACCAACAGGAAGTTCCTCTGAGCTTTGATGTCCAGAGTTTTTCTGGAGTTTCATTATATAAGTATGATTTTAATTCATTGATACAAAATTGATTTCAGTGATCCACCTCAATTTCCAGGCCCCTCCCACCCCTGGAGGTCAAGTTCCTGAAAGTCCTAACCCTCTAATTGCGTGCTTGCTGTTTCTGGTAAACAGCTCCATCCTGCAGCTATCTGGGGCCCACCTTGACCTACCTCATTAGCATAACAAATCTATTTCTACTACTCTTGTTTTTATGTTTAGAACTCTGTGCCAAGAACTGAGGATAAAGAGCAGATATATTTTTTATTATACCACAAGGAGACTGTTTTGTAAACACTAAGAGATAAATTAATAGTTTACCAAGTAGAGGCATAGGTGTTTATTATAAGGAGAGAAGAATATATGCAAAAAGCACAAAGGGATGAAAGAATTTTTGAGGAAGAAAATGTCACTTAGTCAAGCCAGAAAGTGTCACCTTCAAATGGGAATGGTTGTAGGTGAATCTGGAGAAGTAGGCAGTGGTCAGTCAGATCATGAAAGGCTCTAGAAGCAAGAGATAGTGCATGACCTCCATACACATGTGGGCCTTGTAATATGTGTTTTAACAGAAATTTTCAAGTATACAAGGAGTAGATAGCATGATGAATTCCTATGTACTCATCACAATTAATAGCTGGTGGCCAAACTTGTTTTATCTGTTCTTCCCCCAGCATAGGTATTTCAATGTATATATCAAAAATAATGAGATTTTAAAAAATTACCACATCCCATTATCATACCTAAAAAATTTTATTAATAATTTTTATCATCAAATATTCTGTCAGTACTCAAATTGCCAGTTCTACAGTTGTTGGGTTTTTGTTTTGTTTTGTTTTTTTGAGATAGGGTCTTTGTTGCCCAGAGTGGAGTGCAGGGGCATAATGACAGCTCATTACAGCCTTGACCTCCCAGGCTCAAGCAATCCTCCCACCTCACCCTCCCTCTTTCCCCCACCACGGGTGCCTGCCACCACACTTGGCTAATTTTTTTTTTTTTTGAGACGGAGTCTCGCTCTGTCACCAGGCTGGAGTACAGTGGTGCGATCTCAGCTCACTGCAACCTCTGCCTCCCAGGTTCAAGAAATTCCCCTGCCTCAGCCTCCTGAGTAGCTGGGACTACAGGCTCATGCCACCATGTCTGGCTGATTTTTTGTATTTTAGTAGAGATGGGGTTTCACCATGTTGGCCAGGATGGTCTCAATCTCCTGACCTTGTGATCCCCCCTCCTTAGCCTCGCAAAGTACTAGGATTACAGGCGTAAGCCATCATGTCCAGCCCTAGTTTTAAATTTTTTTGAAGAGATAGAGTCTCACTGTATTGCCCAGGTTGGTCTCAAACTTCTGGCTTCAGACAGTCCTGCAGTCTTCTAAAGTTCTGGGATTACTGGTGTGATTCACCATGCCTGGCCTGCAGTATTTTTAAAACAGCAAATCAAAGAGACTGTGTGCCATGGCTCATGCTTGTAATCCCACCATTTTGGAAGGCTGAGGAGGGAGGATCCTTTGAAGCCAGGAGTTCGAGTCTAGCCTGGGCAACCAAGTGAACCCCTGTTTCTATTTTAAAAAACAAACAAACAAAAAAACATATGAACAGCAATTGGGCAATTTTAAGTTTAAAAAAATCTAGATTTTTGTAATTGAAGAATTGGAAGGTCTAGCACACTAGATCTGCGTTTCTTCCTTTATAACGATAGGGGCTTTGTAAGAATTTTTGCCTAGCTGCCTTTTTCATTGCTTTACCCTGTGAGGAACCTTGGAAATGATTTAAACAGGCATGGGTCTTGGCAAGATTTCTATAATGGAAAAATAAGTAAAAAAAACCTTTCTGTAAGGTATAAAAACAAAAACAGAAAAACAATAACTAGCGGTAAGCTCAGATGGATTCGATGAGTAATGTGTCCACAGGAAGGCAGGGAGGGGACCGGTGAGAGAATTTTGCAGTAGTCAGATGCAGTAGTCAGATGTTCAGAGGAAGATACACTGAACTAAGGTCTGAACTAAGGTCTCTGCAATATGGCAGAGTTTAGAATTGTAAGAGTTGAGGGACAGAATTAATAACGTGGAGAGGGCACATTGAAAAGATATTTAAGTGACTGGTAGATAGGTGGGACCACTGGCAAGACATGAAATTCAGGATGAGCCACTTGGTGCTTGGGAGGGAGTAAATGATTTGTTTGGATCTTGAGTATTTCTTCACTTCAGATTACAGTATTTTTACTGTGGTAGAGAGGAATACAACCAGTTGTTGTTGGATCCTTACCTGAGGAAGGTTAGTTATAGCTAAAAGTGTTTTGTAATACAATGACTTTTCTCTAATTCTTCTACACATAAAGTTGAGAATTCTCAAACTAAATTAAAACGGGAAAAGAAAGACTACCTGTAATGTGAAAATTCATTCAAATAAGTCTCTTTTTAAGATAACTCTCAATTCCTTAAACTGAGAGGTTAGTAGAGAATTAATGTGCTCCTGCCCACTTGGCTGCAGACTTCATTTACTTTTAATAATAATCCTGTATAATCTTAATATGTATTAATACATTGCCACTTGTAAGAAATATACATACAAATGGCATTGCAGGACCTGGCATCTAGTAAGGGCCTGGTAAATGTTTGCTAGATTTTTATCTAGGTCCTTTTAAAATTTAAGAGATAGTATTTGTTTCGGATTACAGTTCTCACCTGATATTTCTTGACAGTGCCTTCACAAATATGAAATTTAATAAATATTTATAGGATAAAGAATAATTCTCGTGATTTTAAGTGCTTTATTTAAAAGGATTCTTTTTTTGCTTAGTTTAAGGTGGTATCAACATCCTACAGAAGAAGAATTAAGAATTCTTGCAGGGAAACAGCAAAAAGGGAAAAGCAAAAAAGATAGGTAAGTTATATTGTTGAGCTTGTAAGTAACACAATTTATATAAATATAGTTTTATGCTTTGATTAAAGAAACATGTACCAATTATGTTGTAAGCAGTTAATAAATTTGAGATCAAAACCCATGAAAATCTAATATGTAGTAATATATACACACAAAATAGTGATTATTTTACTCAAGAATGGTTAACTTTATTCTTTTTTTAAATCATGAAAACAATATAGCCATCATACTAAAGAAAATTTAGTTCGGGGTTGATTGAGGAGAGACTTATAACCTGTATCTTTATCCTACAACTCATTAAAGATATCAGTTGGTTTGGGTTATTTTCCAGGTTTTGCTGCTACTGTGTGTTGTGGTATTGGGCAAATTAACCTGCTTTTGGCCTTAATTTCCTCATTTCAAAATTAAAAGGGATGGACAATATAACTCTGTAGGTCTCATCAGCTCTTGAATATTCTGTTCATGTTTAAAGTTTATGAAGAGAACTGAACTATCTGCTAATAA
This sequence comes from Aotus nancymaae, assembly GCF_030222135.1. Classification (NCBI taxonomy): domain Eukaryota; kingdom Metazoa; phylum Chordata; class Mammalia; order Primates; family Aotidae; genus Aotus; species Aotus nancymaae. Next base: position 80,476,544 of record NW_026988425.1, on the reverse strand, counting down.
ACCTCACAAAACAGACCATAGTAGCCTCAGCTGTGAAATGGAAAGAATAAACAGAACAATAGTCATTTTGAAGAATATTTCCCGCTTTAAAATTTTGTATCTCTATTTAAATAGAGTTTTTAGGGGAAATGTGTGATTACCTCTCTGAATGGACTTTGTTTTCACAACTGGGGATCCAAGAGGACTTCTTAGGGCCCCTGTGACTCTGAAATCATGACTGATTGACAACAAATTGTAACCATACTTCTCATATATATCATAAAAATGTTAAACTAACCTAATAAATTTATAGAAGCTAAAAAATATTTCAACATTAATGATTATTTGGCATAAAATTGGAAATTTGAAAAGGCTGTCTTTTTTGATCTTACTCTCATCCTTTTTCACTTATCGTTCTAAATATACCTGTAAGCTTATTGGAATATTAACAGTAAACCTTACTTCTTTTTATTCCAGTAGTTAAGTTCTTCAGTAAAATAGTACAATTCTACTTAATCCACAAAACAACTGTGAATGTTAGCTAATGATGAGACGCTATTGATCAGAGATGTTAAATTAGTTGTCCAAGTTCACTTAACTAATAAGGTTATGTACTACTAACCAGGATTTGAATCCAGGTTAGTTTTTAGTTTCCATTTCTTTTTAGCTGTTTCACTTCCACCTATTAATAGCTACCACGTTCGACATTTGTAAAATATAGTTATGTAGAGTCTTGCTCTGTCACTCAGGCAGAAGTGCAGTTGTACAGTTCTGACTCACTGTGGCTTCGATCTCCTAGGCTCAAATGATCTTCCCACCTCAGCTCCTGAGTAGCTGGAACCAGAGGCATGCAACACCATGCGCAGCTAGTTTTTTTAAAAAAAAAATTTGTAGAGACAGGGTCTCCCTGTGTTGTCCACGCTGGTCTCCCCTGGGATTAAGTAATCCTCCCGCCTCAATCTTCCTGGCCTCTCAGTGTTGGAATTATAGATGTGACCCACTGCTCCTGGCCTGAATCCTTATTATAATGCCTTGTAATGAATAATTCTGTTTTACAATAATTTTTTTCCATTGAACATGCCTTTTAGTTACAGAAAGATACATTAACATTGCTGCCTTGTTCCTATTAGCAAGATTTATTGTTTGGTTTATCAACATGAATTTATTTTTACTGAGGCTTCCCATTTTATTCAGGGATAAATACAAAGTTGTTTTTCAATATTGAAATTAATGTTACTAAAACTTAGTTGAAGCTGGGCATGGGGGTGTGTACCTGTAGTCCCAGCTACTCAGAGGCTGAGGCAGGCAAATTGTTTGAGCCCTGGAATTTCAGTCCAGCCTGGGCAACTGTGTGTCTAAAAAAATACATAAAGTAATAAATTGAAATCTTAGTTTATTACTCTCTATATGTTTGTCTTTAAAAATTAAATTTGGGAATCATACAAATGCACCTGAAGAATTTGTTTTCCTTCATCTGTAATTTTTAGTAAAAGCTATTCCAAGTTAGTCTTTCATGTTTCTGAATTTCTCATACACATAAATCTTAGTATAATTCTTCAACTTTGACTTGCGTATAGTTACAGGTCTGTTTGTAAGTATGTATGTGTGTGTGTTTATACATGTCACTTCAAGGAGAAGTGCACTTTGTCTTCATTTGCATTTATTCTTTGCCTAAAGAGAAAAGAGAGTAGGAGAAATGGGTGTGAAATGCTAAGCTAGCAAAAAAAGGTTTGTTGCAGTCACTAATTTAGGTAATTATTTCCCTGGTAATCTGTGTATTCACATGATAATTTATATCCAAAGTTTATAGTACCCTTTTAAAAACTACGTTTGAGTACTTTACCTCCTTATTGATGAAGTATTAGAAATTCTTCCTTTTCACTGTAAAATTTAAAATCTCATTTGTAATTAGTTTGAAACAAGCACTTGGATAACAGTGTAGGTAACTTGTTTTTTGTGTCACTTGTCTGATTTTTATAGGAAATATAATGGTCACATTGAAAGTAAGCCATTAACCATTCCAAAGGATATTGACCTTCATCTAGAAACAAAGTCAGTTACAGAAGTGGATACTTTAGGTAAGGGAAATCTTGCTAAAATGTTCTATAAATCTCAGTTTTATATTATGGTAGTGAAAGTACTTTCATTTTAATCATTAATTTCATTATACAGAATATGGAATCTTTCTAAGAACTTAGAAGCTCAAATGACTTCATTTGAATTAAATTTCTTTTTTTGTTCACCTAACTTGAATTATTTTTCCTATTTTCGGAAGAGGCTTACACAAGTTTGTTAACAGTTTCTGTTTATTAGATTGAGATCACATTCAATTCTTGTTATCTAGAATTCTAGACTTCCTTTTACTATTTATGCCAGTCTGCCCTTTTCTAATTTGACTTGCAAAACTGGATTTGAAATGTCAGGCTGTGAGCAGCCCAGGCGTTGGTGTGCCTACTCCTATGCAGTTGAAAATTCAAGTACAACTTTTGACTGTCCATAAACCTAACTACTAACAGCCGACTGCTGACCAGAAGACTTACCAATAACATAAACAGTCAACACATACTTTGTATGTTATATGTATTATATACTGTATTATTCAATTAAAGTAAGCTAGAGAAAAAATTTTATTAAGAAAATCATAAGAGAGAGAAAAGGTGTTTTCTTTTAAGTGGAAGTGGATCATCATAAAAGTCTTCATCGTTGTGATACTCACTTTGAGTAGGCTGAGGAAAAGAAGGAAGAGGAGGGGTTGGTCTTGCTGTCTGAGGGATGGCAGGGGTGGAAGAAAATCTGCGTTTAAGTAGACACGCATGGTTCAAACTGTTGTTCAAGGGTCAACTGTATTTCTATTGAATTACCTATATTTAGAGTAATTCACTTTTATTCTCACATACAGTAGAACGGAAAGTGGTTTTAGAATAATGAACTGGATTAGAAATCAGAAAAGTTTACTTATTCAGGATTTATTTTTACCCATTTGTTATTTCTGAATAGGTTATTTAGTTTCCCTCCTATAAATTACAGAAATTTAGTATCTCAGTTTCTGTAATTATATAATGACTACAGTGATTCTAGTTTAAAATGATATTTATATGAAATTATTTGAATCCTAGAAGGCAAAGGCATCTAAGGTGAAATAATTTAAAACACTGGTTTTTCAACTTTGGGATATATCAAAATCACTTGAGATTTTTTTTGAAATAAAGATTTCCTACTCCCATCCTTGGAGATTTAGTGAATCTAGAGTATGTTTTGGGAATTTGCATTTTAAAAAGTGCTCCAAGTGATTTTGATTTTTGACCTGGTTTGAGAACCACTGGTTTATGTGATAAAGGAAATAAAATGATGCATGTTTTAAAAAAATAATTTTGATAATATCATATAAGGTGTCATTATGTAATTTGACCCTTCTTGGGTTAAATCATACTGCTATCAAAAAATCTTAAGAGATCTAGTATCTCATATAGGATTATTTTATGATACACAGTGGTTTCAAAATATGTGAAAGTTTATCATTACATCTGTAAAGGTTGAATGCATATATAAAGGATGTCCTAGAACTAAAAAATGTCAATGAAGAACAATATAAATCACTTATCTAATATCATTTAGACTCTTAAGACTGGTGAGGTCATTCTCTTTTCTCTTTTTAACTATTTTACATTCAACATTTAAAACATTTAAAGGCACATTGACTTTTTGATTAGTAGTTGTCACATTTGTTTCACTACTTCTTTATGTGCTTATATAAAATGTTAATAGACATGTATAAATACAAGAAAATATAAACATTCTTTCTGATTTTTAGTAGTTTTAACATTTTTACTAATAATGTTTATTGAATAATTTGTCAGCTAATTAACTTTAATAATATCTTAAAATTATTGACCATCAGACATTGTTACAATATTTTACTTCTATCACCCCATTCTCACAATTCTGAGGTGGCTAACTGTTACCAGTTTTTTTTTAACTCATTAGGAAGAAGAGTTAAAAAACTTGGACAGGGTTACCACTGAATGTGGTACAGGCAGTCAGTGAGAACTAGGCTATTTTAATGAACTAAAAAAAATTAAAATTAGGGTATTATAGCATTAGCATATAGTTTATGGAGTATTTTGTTTCACTTCTAGAATTTTGAGAACTAGTTGCAAATGGTATTCATTTATCAACTGGTCATGTAATATCAAGAGCATTTCCAGTTAATCAGAATAGCAGGGAGATGTTCATATATGTTTACAAGTTTATGTAATCATTTGTGAATGCATGTTGTATATGTGCGTTTAGGTGAAAGTAAAGGGTTTTCTGTCTTCTTTTGACTTCAATATTTTATTAAAAGGCATATATGTAATTATATTACTGATTGCACAAAGCATGTAACACTTGAGTTAAATAGCCAAGGAAATACATAATTTGTACTTTCATGGAATGTATATATTATTGATGTCTCAATAATTATTGTGAAAATATATCTAATTTGTATTAGCTATTTATTATAAGAACCTTTTAAAGAACATTAGAACTTTTGAATGTCAGTTGGCTGTTTGCTATGAATGAGTTCCATGGAGGAAGCCTCTATGAGTGTGGGCAGGTTTGGAGAATTAGAATGCTTATTTCAATTATTGATAATAAAATTGAAAACCTTAAATGGATTTTGATCTATCCTTCCCATCCACTTCTTTTATCTCCTTCCAGATAGAAAGCTCAGTATGGCTGATTTTTTTTCTTAGCAAGGGGAGGGGATTGAGCATAAGCATTCTGCAACTGCATCAGGATGAATCTTTCAGGCTTATGTTCAGAAGTGTAGGTCACTTGCAATTAGAAAACCTAAAGTAGGGCTGGGTGTGGTGGCTCATGTCTGTAATCCCATCTCTTTTGGAGGCCAACATGGTAGGATGACTCGAGCCCAGGAGTTTGAGACCAGCCTGGGCAATATAGTGAGACCACATCTGTACAAAAGATAAAAAAATTAGCTGAGTGTGGTGGTGTGCATTTGTAGTCCCAGCTACTAGGAAAGCTGAGGTGGGAAGATTGAGCCCCAGAAGCTGTGGCTGCAGTGAGCTATGATCATACCACTGCACTCTCAGAAAACCTGAAGCAGTTAACCTAAAGTTGAAGTAAATTGAAGCAGATTAAGAGTTTTAAAATAACTTGATACAAATTTAAAAATCAATCATAAAAGAATTTTGGATTATTAAAATGTTAATGATCATCGTATAGAATTGGTATAAATTTTGGTTTTGATACTGTGTTCAATAGGTCTTATTTTACGTGATATTTTCAAAATACTTTTTCTATAAGGATATTGTATCTTCAAGTATAATTTTATTATATTTTATGACTAAAAATTGTCCAAAGCAATGCAGATCATTTTATTATGTGCCATGAGAACATCCGAATTGATGGTTATGTACGTGATTTACTTCCACATTTTTAGGAGGCCTTCTAAAAAGTGATGTTGATGTTTTGGACTACACTCTGTAGAAGTAAACCAGAATACCTATGCCTTATAAGAAGTTTAAAACAACTGAGATGCAAAGGATGATGGAATTATATTTACTTTCAACTAATGTTAATTTCAGTATAAACTCTTAAGAATGGAATAGTTTGTTGAAGGAGTATGATTTTATGGAAAATCAACAGACATTTTATAAACTTTTCTTATAGAACAAAAGAGGGTATAAAAGGTATATTTAGTTTATTATTTTATTATTATTGTTTTTGAAATGGAGTCTCACTCTGTTGCTTAGGTTGGAGTGCAGTGGCATGATCTGAGCTCACTGCAACCTTTGCCTCCCATGTTTAAGCGATTCTCCTGCCTTGGCCTCCCAAATAGCTGGGGCTACGGGCACCCTCCACAATGCCCAACTAATTTTTGTATTTTTAGTAGAGACGAGGTTTCACCATGTTGGCCAGGCTAGACTCGAACTTCTGACCTCAAGTGATCCACCCACCTCGGCCTCCAAAAGGACTGGGATTATAGGCTTGAGCCACCGCACCCTTCCTAGTTTATTATTTTAATCTGTAGTATTTCACAGAATTACTAGTTTACGATTAGTACGGCCAATAATTGTAACATAAACTTTAACTCTTACTTCACAAAAGTGAACAATGTAAGTAAAGTGGTTGTGTTCTAGACTAAGTTGTTGTCTGAAGTTAAGGTATCATAGCTAGATATTTAAAAGAAAACACTTAATTTCTGAAAAAAATAGCTGTATCAGTTAATACCAATAAATTTCAATCATACTTTACCAACAACTTAAATAACTTTTAGTAATCTTTTAAGGTTTATTTTAATTTGTGAGGTACTAAAATTTAGTTTTGGGTGCTGACATCCTTAGTCTATTGCCTGCATTTTTAGATTCATATATTTACAAATCTTACATTGCAAATGAATAAAGTCTAGCATATTTTAATTATAAATAAATCCTCATAAGTTATTTATGAAAATTAAAGTGAAACATATTTTTAACCTTTTTTTTTTAATTTTTTTTATTTTTTTCAGCGTTACATTACTTTCCAGAATACCAGTGGTTGGTGGATTTCACAGTGGCTGCTACAGTTGTGTATATAGTAACTGAAGTCTACTACAATTTTATGAAGCCTACACAGGAAATGAATATCAGCTTAGTCTGGTGCCTGCTTGTTTTGTCTTTTGCAATGTATCCTTCAAAACATCATTAATATTAATTTATTTTGCAGATAACACCATTAGATCTTGTCTCTGATTTGAGAAAGATTTTATATCATTAGATAACTTTTCTTTATTGAAATTTTTTATGTACTTGAAAATATTTTCAAAGTAATAGAGGTAAATTGTTTAAAAAGCTGAATATAAGAAAAATGCTAGTGCTCTCCTTTTTCTTTCTTATCCAAGTCTAGCCACTTTCACCTTTTTTAGGCATTTATTTTGGGAATTCCTTCTTTGTGTTTAAATATTATGTGATAATGGTACTATATATATTATTTATATATTATTGTACCTTTCTTCATCTTCCTTTTTCTTCCCTTCTCCCAAAATAGAGATAACATTTTGTGAAATTTCTAGTCAGTTTTACCATATCATACCTATGAAAATATTATTTACAGCCAGGCATTACAGTATATTATTACCTTCCTTAAATAATTTTTTTATTTTTGTAATTGTGGAAGCTATGAACTCTTCCACAGAACTGGTAGAACCTCAGTAGTTCAGATACTTCACTTCTGTTTTTTCTTTCCGCATGGAAATATCCTTCTGGAGCCCCTACTTTTCTACACTTCCAGCATAGCTAATATCCTGGGACTTTCTTCATTGTCTTCCAAGAATGCCCTCTATCCCTTTCTGGATTTCATGATTTCCTCTTCCTGTTTTTTTGTTGTTGTTGTTTGTTTGTTTGTTTGATTAATTCTGGCAGAGTACATTCTCCTATGGTATCCTTAGGAAGGGTGTCGAATTGTCTTTTGCAATCTTGCTTGCCTGGAATTATCTCTGTTTTTTCTCTCATACTTGATAGATAGGTTGGCTCAGTAGAAAATTCTAAGAAATAGGTTTTCCTCAGAATCTTGAAGTCTCTTGAGAAATTGGATGCCCTTTTGCTTTTTGTATATACCTGTCCTTCCCCTCATGTGTACACCCTCTGTAAGGTTTTTCTTTTTATTCTTTTGGTTTCTGATTTTTTATCATTGATTGCGCTAAGTTTTAGATTTACCCTTTGAATCTGAAAACTCATATCTTTTACTAGTGGGAGATATTATTGTTTTCTCATTTTTATTAGAATTAAATATGTTCCCTACTCTTTTCTTCCTTTCCATCTCTTCAGAGACAACTTCTTCTAGCTTTTCTCTGTTTGATACTTACTTTAATATTTCTGTGTACTTTCAAGGCCATTCCTTGATTTTAGTTTTAGGCTTTAACTATTGGCATTTTACTTTGGAAAAAAAGATTAAGCCCAAGCATATCCTTGGGCCGCCAGTTAACCACTGATCATTTTCCATTTATTTCATCTTCCACATGTAGTGATGTCATGTTTTTAGAACAGTATTCCATGTTTATATTATGATCATGTAAACACCATTCACAGCTGAATACTTGCCTTAATTTTTCATTTGCATTGTTTATTTGTCCATGTCGTTACTTCAACTTCAAACTCTTCTGTTTTCATCCCCTGTGTTGGGACTTTACCAGTCTGTGAACTCATGTTCTTGAGTTCTAGAAAATTGTTTTGAATTATTTTTATTTGTATCTACAGCCATACCACCTGGGCACACCTAATCTCATCTGAATTAAAGTTAGATTTCTTCTGGACTTTCGAATTCAGCTTCCTTGTGCTGTTGAATCTGCTTTCTAGCTTCCAAAATTTTATCACTTTTTCTCTTACTTTATTTATGTCCTTAAAAGCAGATTCCTTTACCATCATTTTGGTAGAATTTAGGAAGAGATAAAAAGTAACTGATATGCTTAATCTGCGTTATAAAAATTTTTTTTAGAGATAGGGTCTTAGAGATGGGGTCTTTTTTAGAGATGTTGCCCAGGCTGTAGTGCAGTGGTATGATCATAGTTCACAGCAGCCTCTAACTCCTGAGCTCAAGCGTTTCTCGCACTCCAGACCCCCGAGTAGCTGGGAGTACAGACACACACCACCAAAACTAGCTAGATCTGGGAAGTATTAGGAACTGCAGTACAGACTTTTAATCAGTCTTCCTATTTGATCTATTCCTCAACCCTGTGTATCAAAGTACCTCGTATCTCTCTGGTTCTTGACTTTTCCCAGGTTTCTGATGAATGAATTGGCTTTCTTCTTACTGAGTTCCTCCCCTCGCAGATCAAGCACAGCAGAGAAAGCTGAAACCTAAATCAATTGGTTATTGCTTGTCTGTTCACTTGCCATCTTTCAAAATTTTGTTGATTTCTTATTTATTTATTTACTTACTGTTGTCTTTTTCTATTCTCTGTTCTTGAGTGTTTTGACTTTCTTATGTGACTTACTTAGATTGTGACAATGAGCAGAGGATGTGCATGTCTTACATCTTAATATTTAACTGGAGACTACATCACCATCTTTTAAACCTGTTGAGTGGATACCATTTAAAATTTATAATTTGACATTTCATCACCAGTGGACTACCTTTCTGTTGCCTCTTTTGGACTGATTAGGTATAATTTAGACTAGAAGAGCCAGAACAAAGTCTTAAGAGTCAGTATCTTCACAAAATATGTAGTATACTAGGTAGAAATACTAATCATGTGTGTCAGTTGAGAAACATCCTTAGATATCCAGTGTTGCACTAACTCCAAGAGCAGATTTTAAATTCAAGCACATAAAATATTCCTGTTTAATTCTATAGTATTAAATATGTGAAAATACCATTCAATCAGAATAAAGACCTATCCCTAGACATCGAATCATAAAACACATTAAAAATATTTTACCATGATAATTAGGACTAGCTGATTATATGTCATATTACTTTTTTCATACTTCAATGAGTTCTGATGATCTCCAAACTATTGATTTTTCTCCCATGCCCCAGAAACAAGGTCTCACTCTGTTGCCCGAGCTGGAATGCAGTTGTGCAGTCCTAACTCACTGTAGCCTTGAGCACCTGGGCTCCTGCCCCAGCCTCCAAAGTAGCTAGGACTACAGCTAGGACTACTGTAGTAATTTTTAATTTTTGTACAGATAGGGTCTCACTGTATTGTCCAGGTTGGTCTTAAACTCCTGGCCTCAAGCCATCTTCCTGCCTCGACCTCCCAAAACACTGGGATTACAGGCATAAGCCACTGTGCCCCGCCACTATTGCTTATTATTGAATATTCTTCACTTTCTCCATGTTTATACATATGTGGGAATGCATATACTTGATATGCAGTTTTATTTTATTGTGATTGAGCCCTTGATACATGCCTACCAGAGAAGTTAGAAAAATATACTTGTTAATAGCTATTCATATTGTTTATGTGAGTAAATTTTATCTTTGATTTTACTCTATAATGCCTAAAAATGTGAGAGCAAAGGTCCCACACAGTCTTTAGCACTGAACTGACTGCTTCGTTTTAAGTAATGCATTTGTGAAAGGCATCAAACAGTAACATCTCTGCAGGAATCCTGTAGCTGGCTGTCTCCCTATCCCAGATGGTCAGAAAGTGCTGAAGAGCTTACGGGCCAAGCTACTTTCTGCCAGCTTTGATTCTCCACAAAGAGGGTGGGGAAGAAGCCAGTAAAATCGTGTGTATGCTTGGGTATGTGATTTTTTTTTTTGTTCAAACGTGTAGCATGAGATAAAAGTTGCCTACCACCTTTAAATGCATATAGGAGTCAAGAATTAAATTCTAGCTATCCAGATTAAAATTCTAGCTGTCCAGAGAGAAATATGTTTATAGCCTATCTTTTATCTTTAGTTATAGCATAACCTATTTTTCCTTTCATACCGGATGATTGGAATCTAGCAGAAGTTACCTCTGTCTATTAGGCAAACACATGTCTCCATTGATTACATAGGACAATAGCTTTGCTTAATTTCTTAGTCATACATATCTCAGTTAATTCAGAAATTCTCTGCAGTTGTTACTGATGAAATGTGGTCCCCAAATTAGACACATAAAACTTTAAAAATCAGTTCACTTAAAAGGAAGAATTATTTTTCTATTTCCATGGCCATTTTGTTTTATTTCTGCCATCACTTATATTTGACATACAAAGGACAGCAAATTTTTTCAAGATTATACAGAATCTTGAAAGTTTAAAAAGCACAGTGACTTTTTAAGATTTATGTCCCTAAAACCTTGAACCCTGAAACCTAGAACCAAGTCTTCTCTTGTCATCAGCTCTGCTTTCTGCTTCACCTGAATTGTTCATTCATTTCAGCTATTACACCTGCTTAGAATCTCACTTCTAAACCCAGACTAATTCTCAGCTCTACTCTTCTTTCCCATTTCTAATTCTAATTATTTTCTCTGACCAAGTCTGTGTGTTCCAATTCCATTTATGCCAGGTTACATGATATGGGGAAGGAAAAAGGTAAAGAAAGCCTTGCAATAAAGATGGAGTATTTCTAGTAAATGTCTTTCCTGTATTATGGCCCATGAAGTCTTAGAGTCACTGTAGAAATGTGTACTGATTTTATGAATGTGAAGCATATCATTTTCATTTATGAAAAAATGAAAAGGAAAAAGGTAAAAGTGTTGCTTGCAAAGCCAGAGGTCCTTTGGTGGAAGTAAAACTTTTAAAAATGAAAATATTCTACAATGCATAGATTTTTTTTTTTCCAAGAACCTTTCTTAGAAATAAGCTGTAGCACAGAGAGTAATACTGAGTCAATTATGTGAATTTGAGTGAGAAGAAAGCTATTCTACAAAGAGTGAGAAAGCTTCTCAGTAGTCCTATTATATTTGGTTGAAGGCCTGGATCATTAGTCACATTTCCACAGTGCTTGTATTTTACAATGTGGAGGTTTAAGGTACAAAACCCTATTATGTATATTTTCATGGCTATGTAAAAATTTTAATTTTCGTTCGTTGCCAGGCATACAAATTTTATTCAAAGCTAAAAACTGTGACTAGTTTAAGTTAAAATAAATTCTTCAGTTCTGTATGTAGACTTGTAAATTAAAGGTCTACAAATGTTGCATTTGTTTGCTGTGGCATATAGACAACTACAGCAAACTAGTACAACCGAGTCACCATTTCTAAATTCCTTCAAAGTTTCTAAGTTACTATATTCTTTCATTTACAAAAATGTTCTGCTTTAGATTAATAAGGATAAACAAGACACTAGTAAACTGCATAAGATTTCAGTTCTAGTGAGAGAAGGAATGGAAACTCAAGAGTTATTGAATCTGAGCCAAGGTACTTGTTTTATCTTGAAAACTTGCATATAGCATGTTATGTCAAAGCTTGCTTCTTGTATGAACTTGGAGGTTTTTTTTGGTGACATTAATGCTGTCATATTACTGAGATTTCAAGATAAAAACCTAGAGTTAAATAAGGATTTGGAGTAATATGACATTATTTCTGTTTATTAATTTATAACTGAGTCTGACTTTTTTAGCTGCAAAGTGATAATTTTTTTCTGAAACTAAAATTTTGTTCTGAAAATAAAAGATTTTCTGAAATGAAAAGATAGTTTCTTTTGTATTTTAAATAAAGCTTGTGTATTATGCTTTCAGAAATTTTTGGCTGTTATTTCTTTTCACAGTCCAGTTAGGTTGAGGCTGGCTGTAAGCTTTTTTTATGGAATGGCGTTTTAAACATGCACAATAGTTTTTTGCTTATATTCTAAGGGAATTTTAGGTTCTTTTTCTCTGTAATTAAAGGAACCTCCATATCTAAGAAAGTATGAAAAATATTTTAGTTAAAAATTATGTTAAATTGTTTTTTAACATTGGAAGATAGGATTAGATTATTTTTAAAAGGTTTTTATTTAATAGGTCTTATTCTTAGTTTTCAGTGTATATCTGTAATTATTGGTATAGTTTCTAGGTTTCTTTGCAATACAGAATGTGAAGTATAATGTATTTTGAGTATTTTAGTTGCCTTATGGAAAAACAGATGTGGAAGATTTAATTATTTGAATAGAAAAAAATTTGGGATTTTATTTAATAGCAGTGGTCAGAAAAAAGAATCTTTTTTTCACAGAATAGAAAAACTCAACATAAAAATCACTTAATTGAGTGGAAATGTGTTCTGTTTTAAAAAGATAATAAATTTATGAAAGTTTTTTGAGAAATCTGTTTATTCCATAGGATACTATTTATCATATTTGTGTATGGGTAACAAAATATTTCTTCTTGGAATATGGTCTCTATTTTCTTCTGAAAAAAGCATTGATAAAATATCTTTGAATAATCACAGGATGTTAGGGTATAGACAGTGTTTTCTTAATAAGAGAATTGGGCCTTTAAAGCAGTTTATAAATTAAGTTGAAACATAAGGTACTTTTTTTGGTGGGGAGGGGGGAGAATGTCTTGCTCTGTCACCCAGGCTGGAGTGAAGTGACATGATCTAGGGTTACTGCAGCCTCTGCCTCCTGGGTTCAAGTGATTCTCATGCCCCAGCCTCCCAAGCAGCTGGGACTATAGGCACGTGCCACCCTGCCCAGCTAATTTTTTGTATTTTTGGTAGAGGCAGGGTTTCACCACATTGCCCAGGCTAGTCATGAACTCCTGAGCTCAGGCAGTTTGTTCACCTTGACCTCCCAACGTGCTAGGATTACAGGTGTGAGCCACTGGACCCAGCCCATAAAAGTACTTTTATAAGTATATGTTACTAAATTGTTATTCTAAATCTGAGAGAAATTTACCATTTTAGACCTAAAAATTGAACCTGTTCATCATTTGGAAGCTTATCTTCAGCTGGAAGGTAAAAATATTTAAAATACTTTCTTCTGAGGACATTGTCCTACCCGTCCTTGACTCTGTCCTTGACTTTTCTTTCCTATTAGAATTTAGTGTTTTTCTTTCTTGATTTGTTGAAATGTTTTGGTGGAGTTTTCTGCTAAAGGGTACATGTGAGGTAGGTAACTATTTTCAGACTTTGCAGTTTTGAAAGTGTTTTAATTTTATACTCATTCTGTTCTTGGCCTTTGGTTGGATATAGAATTCTAGATTATCAATATTTTTCTTCATAATTTTGAAGGCATTGCTCCATTGTTCCCAACCTTGAAAATTGCTATTAAGAATTACTATATCATGGTGATACTTAACCTTTTGCATATACCTGGTTTTGCTTTATTTTTCTTCTGAGGTAACTTACAGTTGTCTCTTGATTTGTCTTTTTCTGAAGGTTCATGATTGTGTACCTCATGAACATCTCTTTTACTTATGCTGGGCTTTTAGTAGGCTCTTTAATTTGGAAACATCAAGTTTAGAAAATTTATTTTATTATGTCTTTGAGAATTTTTTCCCTCTGTCCCTCCACTCCTATTTTCTTTCTGTGTCTCACTTTTGTTAGTCAGATATTGTATGTTCTGGATTGATCCTCTCATCAGCTTTTGTCTTACTTTTTTTTTTTTTTTGAGAGGGAGTAGTCTTGCTGTGTCACCAGGCTAGAGTGCAGTGGCTCAGTGTTGGCTCACTGCAACCTCCATCTCTTGGATTCAAGCAGTTCTTTAACATTTTTAAAGTATTAGGGGAACAAAGTAGGCAAAAGAATACGCTACAGAGACTGCATATGGACCACAAAGCCTAAAGCATTTACTCTCTGGTCTTTTATAGAAAATGTTTTCCAGTCCCTTTTTTAATGTCTGAGGATTCCTTTCATTTTTTTTTTTTTTTTTTTTTTTTGAGACGGAGTCTCGCTCTTGTTACCCAGGCTGGAGTGCAATGGCGTGATCTCGGCTCACCGCAACCTCCGCCTCCTGGGTTCAGGCAATTCTCCTGCCTCAGCCTCCTGAGTAGCTGGGATTACAGGCACGCGCCACCGTGCCCAGCTAATTTTTTTGTATTAATAGAGACGGGGTTTCACAATGTTGACCAGGATGGTCTCGATCTCTCGACCTCGTGATCCACCCGCCTCGGCCTCCCAAAGTGCTGGGATTACAGGCTTGAGCCACCGCGCCCGGCCGGATTCCTTTCATTTTTAAGAGAAGACCACTAAAAGCTGATTGGAAGCTCTGTCTGTATGTAATTAGGGCTTATTTAGTTTCACTAAAGAATAACTTGGTAATACTGAAGCCAGCTTTATCTTAGGTAGCCCATAATGTCATTGTCTATTAGTCTTTTCTTTGAAGCCTTTTGGTTTCTCTAGAGGAGAATCTCTTAATCTCCTGCCTGGAGTGTACAAACCTGCTACACATGTTTCCAAGGTGAGTACTACCTCTGAGTGTGTAGACTTTCACTTAATCATCCTGTTTCCAATGCAGCTGACTAGATCTAAACTCTCCTGTGCCTCTGGTTTAGTTTCTTCAGAGGCAAAATCTTAGTCTTCTGCTGGAGTCAGAGTGGCCTGGCTGCATAAGAAGGCAATCAACGTGGAGAGCTGTGTGTCCAGTTGCCACCTACATAGAAGTCAGCCTATACCACATCACTGCCTACGTATTTCTTAATCTAGTACCTCTTAAGTTAAATTATCATAGAATTTTAAAGATTTTTTATTTTTATTTTTATTTTTTTGAGATAGGAGTCTTACTCTGTTGCCCAGGCTGGAATGCAGTGGCACGATCTCAACTCACTGCAACCTCTGCCTCACTGCAATCCCTTGAATCCCCTCAAGGGATTCTACTGCCTCAGCTTCCTGAGTAGCTGAGATTACAGATGTGCACCACCATGCTCAGCTAATTTTTGTATTTTTAGTAGAGACGGGGTTTCACTATTTGGTAAGGCTGGTCTCGAACTCCTGACCTTGTGATCCACCCGCCTTGGCCTCCCAAAGTGCTGGGATTACAGGCTTGAGCCACTTCACCTGGCAGAATTTTGAAGATTTGAATATGATCAGGAATGGTATGATTATCTGTTTGTATTGTATTGATCCATATGTTTGTGTGTACATTGCCATATTTAATTCAGTTATCTAGAAAACATCAAGTTGTTGCTGAGAACTAGAAAGGCTTAATCTTTGATTTTCAAAATAGCCCTGTGAGATTGCAGATTATAGTGGCTGTGTTTTACAAATGAAGAAACTGAGACACAGAGAAATTAATTTTCATGTGGAAGATCACGTAGTTTAGTAAGAGTAGAACTAGTACAGTGTTTAGCCGAACACTTTAAGTCTAGAGAATGCTTTCTTTGTCACACTTTAGTTTAAGATAATATATGATTGCATGGCAAGTGAGTAACATTAGTAAGGATATAATAAGTTCAAAAGAGGAAAAAAATGATTATCATGAAGGATGTGGAGCTTTTGTTGAGGCTTTGATTGGGTATGAGAAAGGGAAAAAGGCAGTTCAGTTGATAGATTATGATCCAAGACACTGTACTTATGACAATCAGGAGATGGTAAATACACTATTCTGATTTGGAGAGGGAGAGATTTGGGGACTACTAAATGAAAGCTTGAACATGTGAGTGTGGCCAGATCATAGTATTACATATGGGTTATTGGGAGGTTTTGTTCTAATATGGAACTCAATAAATATTTGCTTTTTAAGATTTATCCAATATGCAATATGAAGTGAGAATGCAGGGATTATACCACTTTAGGCATTTGTGGTGTGGATTATAAAGTATTAGTGGTAAGTGCAAGATCATGCTTCATGTCTGAATTAGATTGCATGTAATTTTGTTTTCCTTTAGTGTTGACATGTTTTGTAATTTCAATATTCATATTCTGGAATAACAAAGTTCAGTGGTAGGTATAATTTTGGGGAAATTTTATTCTGATGATTTGATACCACTTTTGGCCAAAGATATTATTTGGTTTTTCAGTGTAAGTAAAGAAGTTGGAAACTGTCTTGTTATAGATTCTAGTAAACATTTTCAGTAAAAATGAAGCAGTGTTTTTCAAACCTGGATTTAAGGCATTTAGGCTATGACTGTATCTTAAAAGCAGTTCAGTTATGGTTTTGCAGTTTAACTGTATTCAACTTTCTTTGTCCTCTTCCAATATGTAAGCTCTTATAATGCCAAGAAAGATGGATGGACCTATATTGTTTGATGCAAGTTAAGCATTACAATCCAAAATCCGAAATGTTCCAAAATCTGAGACTTTTTTATTACCAACATGACACTGGAAGTAGAAAACTTTACACCTGGCCCCATGTGAGATTGCAGTTAAAATGCAGTCAAATTTTTTTTCATGCACAGAATTATTAAAAATATTGTATAAAATTACCTTCAGACTGTGTGTATAAGAGATATATGAAACATAAATGAATTTCATGTTTAGAATTTGGGAGTCCCATTCCCAAGATATTATATACATGTAAATATTTTAAAATCAGAAACACTTGGTTCCTTTCAGATAAGGGGTACTCAACCCATACTAGTAAAATAAACCACCGGCTGTGGATTCTTGTTCATCTGTTTGTTTTGTTTTGGAGAAGAGACAAATGAATAAATAACATGTAATTCTGAATATCCTGGAGTGAAAATTTGAGCATCTGTATTCTAAACACTCTTAAATAGTGTTTTGTGTTCCATGAATTATGCCTTAAATGTTGAGGTTTAGATAAAGTTTCTAAGACTTGTAAAATTTTCCCTAACTTTAAAAAAAAAAGTTGATAAAATTTTCTACTTTTTTTTTTCAGTATAGGAGATTGATATCACTTATTGTTGCAAATATGCATATTGCCACTTTTATTTGTATCTTTATTATTTTTTATTTTATTTCATTTGTTAATATTTTTTAAGTTCTGGGGTACATGTGCAGTTCATTCTGAATTGTTACATAGATATACACATGCCATGATGGTTTGCTGCATCCATGCTCTGTCATCTACATTAGGTATTTCTCCTAGTGTTCTCTCTCTCTAATCTCCCCACCCACTGCTATCCCTCCCCTAGCTCCCCCAACCCCCAACAGGACCTGGTGGGTGATGTTCCCCTCCCTGTGTCCATGTGTTCTCATTGTTCAACACCCACTTATGAGTGAGAACATGTGGTGTTTGGTTTTCTGTTCTTGTGTCAGTTTGCAAAGAATGATGGCTTCCACCTTCATCCATGTCCCTGCAAAGGACATGAACTCATCTTTTTTATGGCTTCATAGTATTCCATGGTGTATATGTGCCATATTTTCTTTATCCAGTCTATCATTGATGGGTTGCTCAGATGTTCTAATTTTAAAAGAAAAACTACAATTTATGTGGAAAAATGCTTTAGTAGTTCTGTTTATTTAAAATCAGATATTTTGTTCTTTATCATTTGCTTTCATCTTTTTCACACTTAATCTGGCCTTCAACACTATTACTTTTTTTTTTTTTTTTTGAGATGGAGTCTCACTGTCATCCAGGCTAGAGTGCAGTGGCATGATCTCAGGTCACTGCAGCCTACACCTCCTGGGTTCAAGCGATTCTCCTGCCTCATCCTCTCTAGTAGCTAGAATAACAGGTGTGTGCCACCATGTCCTGCTGAGTTTAATATTTTTAGTATAGGTGGGGTTTCACCATGTTGGCCAGACTGGTATCAAACTCCTGACCTCAGGTTATCCCTCTGCCTCAGCCTCCCAAAGTGCTGAGATTACAGGCATGAGCCACCACAGTCTCAACACTATTACTAAATGATTACTGCCTCTTACTAATCATAAATATAGTGAGGTTATGCTTTAAAAATTGCACAATTTTAAAACTAGTTGTGTACTAGAGTGTTCTATGGATAATGCTTTGTTTTCTCCTATGAGGAGATGAGAAGTTAGAAAGTTTAAACAAGGAAGTCATAATTTTGTAGTTTTTCTTTATTAATTAAACTACCTCAAATAATAATGTAAAGTTAAACTATAGTATATGTATTACTTTGGTTAATTATAAAATTATTCCAAGGTTTAAATTATGTGGGACAGTTTAGATGAATGCTTTTTTACCTTTTTTCTGCCTAGCAGATATAGCTGGCTCCTATCAGAAGCATGTTTTCATTACAAACAATTTAGTTTTACCCAATCAGATGGGTTTGCATTGATTGTAGGGCAGGTCCTACCTATATGTTCCCTAGCTGGAGACTGTTGATTACTATTAGGATCCTAGTATTGCAGTACTAGGATAGTCTTTCTAATTTTATTTTGTTTTATATTTTTGAGCCACTGTTTCTCTTGACAGGCTGGAGTGCAGTAGCTTAATCATGGCTTATTGCAGCCATAACCTCCCAGACTTGATCGATCCTCCCACCTCACTCTCCCAAGTAGCTGGGACTACAGGCTGTCTCTCCTTTTTTTTTTTTTTTTTTTTTTTTAGAAAGTCTTTTTACTGCAGCTATAGACTAGACTACCAGTGTTTGTGAGATAAGAGCATAAATGAATGATGTTCCTATAGAAAGAGAAAAGAATAGTGGTAGGTTGTATGCAATTAAGTGGTAGAAAGTTATAAAAATTCACATTTTTTTCTTAGAATGACGTGGAAACTAAATGTGCTTTTGTAAAACTCCCATTAATCGTCTTAATTGAAATTGGCATCTTATAAATTTGACAATCCTACTTAACCTTGATATTACAGAATACTTCTGCAGTGTCTCAGTATGCTTTTAATGTTTATAAATGAATACTTGTAGTTGTTAGCCAAACTAGGGAGAAGATTGACAAATAAGTTTAGTGAAAGTTTGTAAAATAATGTTAGATGATTTTAGAAAGAATATTGAAGGAGTGACACATGGAAACATCACCAAATACTGCATCATTGCTAAATAAGAACTTGAATATATTACTCTTTATACTATACAGAGATTGTTGGTTTTGCAAGTTTATAGACATGAAGATTTATATTCCTTGTTATAAAAATAATTTAGCTTTCTCTTTTCCACAGTGCTAAATACCCTGGACAAACTGTCTATTACGTAGATTAGCTTTTTTTTTTTTCTCACTTCAATAGCGTTTCAGATTTATTACTCTGTAACCAGAGTATTGCAATTAAATTTAGCAAGAGGGTGTTGAATATTTGGAGGCAGTATGACATTGTTGTGAAGTATTTTTACATATTACATTAAAGAAGAGAATTGTTCAAATCCTTGGCCATTATATGTAACCTTGAGTTACGGTGAATGTAAGAAGACATTTGGAATGAAAATAACCTACTGGTAAATAAATGTCTTTAGAATGTGTATGTATGCTGAAGCTCTACTAAGTATTTTCAGGTTCTAAATCATATTTTCATTATAGCAAATATGTTAACATGCAGAGGTCTTTTTAATCAGAAAGTTCAGGGGTTATCATCTAGCTTTCATTATCTGATTTCGTATTGTCTTAGAAATAAATTGGTACTTAATTTACAAAATAACAGTATTATAAGTAATACCTTTATAATAGTCCATAAAGAGATATATTAAAAAATTGAAAATCAGTTCCTAGTACAGTAATTTTTAGATAGTAACTCCAACTTAATGTGGATTGTGTTATAAAATGCTTGCAAATAAAATAATCCTTTTTTAGAGAAATACTGCTATCTATTTATGATGTTCTTATCCCTACCCAGGTTAGCCCATGAAAGTTGATTTGATCTATAAGGTAGCATGTAAGACCATACTTTTTCAAAGAAAATAATGCTATTACCCAATAAGTAATTAGGAAAACAAAGTTGAGAAAGTATTTTATTTATCTTGAATCATGGTTTTTGAGAAAAAAGCAGAGATTTGTGTGAAAGGGAGATATTTTCTATCACTCATTATTCTGAGGGTCTGGTTGTCCCAGGAATAGGTGGGTAAAGATTGGCTGTTCCTAGACTTGGTGTTTGTTTTTACATTTTAAAGGGACACTAGCCACTTGTAAGCCTTAGGACAACAAAGTCTTAACCTTTATAAAACCCAGAAAATACTTTATATTTACAAAGATGAGTAATAAATAATTTTCACTTTATCACCAAGAAAAACAGGTCTCAGACTAGAACTTTTTCTAAAGAAGTTGATTGTTTTGGCCTTCAAGTAAATTATCTGAG
This sequence comes from Aotus nancymaae, assembly GCF_030222135.1. NCBI lineage: Eukaryota > Metazoa > Chordata > Mammalia > Primates > Aotidae > Aotus > Aotus nancymaae. Next base: position 80,456,076 of record NW_026988425.1, on the reverse strand, counting down.
GGAAAGTGTTGTTATTCAAAACTTCTAGTTGTTAATTAAAGCACAGAATTAATACCATTTCAGCTTACCTAAACTGTGTAAAATATTTCTATGGCAAGATTTCCTTATTGCTTGAGCACCTACTATGTGCCAGGCACTGTTCTTGTAATTTGTTGCTGTAGTCTGACTACAGCAATAAACAAGAGATAAGAATCCTTGATCTCTTAGAGTTTACATTCTAGTAGAGAGTTACTTCAAGTTCCACTTGAACAATGTCAAAAAGTTCTTCTCATTATCTTCGGGTTGGTTTACTTTGAGGTACATGCCCATAGCTGGAGCGGCTGTAACTCTACATTTTTATCCAGTACCTTAGGTACCATAAAAATAGGAAAGCATTAATGACTATATTAACCGTTTTTAATTAGGTCAACAAAAGACAATATCCTGTTAAGAAGCAATAAGAGTTCTTATTTTTGCCCAACCCTTCCTGAATAAGGATTCTTCTGATTATGAGAATGTTTTAATTCTTTACTTCTGTCAGGGCAGTTCTGTTTTGAAAATTTTCATGTGTTACTGCTAAATGTACCACATTTACTTAGGTGCTGTGTAGAGTTTTTTAGAGGCAATATAATCAATTGTTAAGCACACATATTCTAGATCCAGACTGTCTAGTTTTAAATCTCAACTTCCTTCTAAACTAGCTGTGATTTTGAGGTTTTTACGTTTGCCTCTCAGCCACAGATTTTTTTTTTTTTTTTTTTCTGAGATGGAGTTTGACTTTTGTTGCCCAGTCTGGAGTGCAGTGGTGCAATCTTGGCTCACTGCAACCTTCACCTCCCAGTTTTCAAGTGATTCTCCTGCCTCAGCTTCCCAAGTAGCTGGGATTACAGGTGTACGCCACCACGGCTCTTGTATTTTTAGTAGAGACGGGGTTTTGCCATGTTGGTCAGGCTGGTCTTGAACTCCTGACCTCAGTTGATCCACCCACCTTGACCTCCCAAAGTGCTGGGATTACAGGTGTGAGCCACCGCCCCGGCCCACGTTGTTGTTGTTGTTTCTGAGTTTTTTAAAGTGTCTGTAAAGTAGCAATAATAATGTGGTTAATGTAAGAATTAAAAGTTAATTGGTAATGCTCAGCACATGACAAGTACTAAATGATAGCTGTTATTTTCCATGCTTGACATAAAGTTGATGTAAAGGTTGCTTTTCTAGGTTTGTTTGCCAAGTGCCTTATTTTGTTTGTTTTGTGATTTCAAGGAGAACTCTTTGCTGTATAATGGAGATCAGAGTTCTAGCTTTGGGCCATGCACTGATTTAATCTTGATTGAATCAATTTTTGTGTGTGTTGGTGTGGTTCAGATGAGATAATCTCTTCAGTATATTTAAGAGGTGAACATGTTGAAACTTTGGCTGTTTTTGAATACTCAGTTGGAACTTGTTTTCTCTAAAGATTTTTGTTTAATACTAATGTGAAGTGATGATTTCAGACACTTAGTTTGATACCACAGATCAACAATATGTATTAGTAAAATTCTCAAATTTTAACTTACTGGATTATTACAGATAAGTCTTGTGTTATGTGTTTAATTATAAATGTAAACTGGTTTAACAGACATGCCTAATAAAGATAGTTCTCAAGAAGAGCCTCTACCCTGACTTTTCATGTCACTGAGAACATACTGCATAAAAATCTTGAAATAATCTTCTAGTAAAATTTGAGTCAGATAACCTAGGAATACATTCCCTAGCTACAACTTAGTCTGTGGGTGCTCTTTGCCTTAATTTAAAAATGTTATCAACCACTTAGATTCGCTTTGTTTTTATGTCGTATTTTCCAGAAGACTCTTTAGATTTTTGTTAGATTTTCAGGTCCTTTAAAGAGTGTCTTGTAGATCAACACACTGTAAAATCAAAATAAATGTAGTCAGATTTTATTGGAATCAGGTCCTATAAAGATCATTGTGTATAGCTCCCATAAAGTTATTGTGGTTTTTCCTGAACTTTTCCTTCTGCAGCAAAGTTCTATTTTCATTAACTACACACTATTTTAAAGTAGAAGATGGTGGTGAAAGATCTGTTTGTGTCACCTTTGGATTTTTTTTCTTTGTCAAAGCAATGGCAGTGTTGATTGTAACAGAAAATTATCTGGAATTTGGACTTGAAACAGGTACTAGTTTCATACAACTTTAAAAATCAACTTTGCTTTATCTAGTGTTAATATTTTTGACCTCAGTAGTTAAGTTTTATATCTGATAAATACTTAAAATTAAGTTTGAAGTATATACTCTAATGTTCTAAGTAATTAACCTTTATTATTCTTAATTAAGATCTTTATTTCCTTTTGTTTTAGCTAAGTTTTTAATTGATTTTTCCAATAATACTGTCTCACTTTTTCCTTACAGTTAAATAAGCTTCTGTAATGCTAAAGTTTACTCACATATTTAAAGAATTAATGCAAATTTTATGCACACTCATGGAATGTACAAATATCAAAGGGATGTTTTCAAAGACTGTTCTTGCTAATAACCAAATTTTATTGCATTATGGCATACTAATTAACACATGAAAGAGCTAAGCTAGTCACTTCAAACTTTAAGATGCTCTGTTTTCTAGCATTTTATTTCCACAGAAAGATTCTGTGTTTCACATCTGTGATAAGAGTAATCTTTTTTTTTTCCTACAGGGTTTACAAATTTTTCAGACAGTGCGATGCAGTTTCTTGAAAAGCAAGGTTTAGAATCTCAGTAAGTTTTTAAAAAAATTAAGCATTATTTAAATTTAACATTTTCTATTTTTAATAAAGTAGTATTTACTATAAATAGTTGTTTTAAATTAGTAAAGAGTTTTAAGTTGGACTGTTACTTCTAGAAACATCCTTACTCATAATTTTTATATAGAATTATAAAAATTTTACATAAAATTAGTATCTTTCATAGAATTCTTATGTAAATTTGCATTTCTTTAATTCTTCTCCCTCCAGAGATTAAATTTATATCCAAGTCATATGTCAATTCCCTGTTGAACGTGTAGGTTAGGTTGTTGTGACTATGACTAAAGAGATGCCCAGTTTAGTTTACAGTTCACCGGAATCCATTATAGATACTTGAATAATAGCAATCTTTTTGTAGAAATTTGCTTTGTTTTACTATTATTGTGATTTGTAAGATAATTTATTAGAAGAAAGGAAATTCTTTGCAAGTTAATTATAAATATTTATCAGCTTTTTAAAATATTTTATTTTTAGGAGTCCTGTTTCAAAACTTACTTTCAAATTTTTCCTGGCTATTTTCTGTTCACTCATTGGGGCTTTTTTGACATTTCCTGGATTACGGCTGGCTCAAATGCATCTGGATGCCCTGAATTTGGCAACAGAAAAAATTACACAGTAAGCGGAAAATGTACATAAGCACATGCAGATAAATATATGTTTTTCATCTTAATGAAGGTATATTATTGTAATGTAATCATAAATTATTTTATTGAGAATTAATAAATAACCATTTGATGTCACACTACTTCCTCTTTCAACTATAAGCAAGTTTTTTATTTGCTTCTAAATTTTAAGTCATATATTTAAAAAGATACACTGATTACTAAATTTGTCTTACCTGTTAAAATGAAAGTATCAAAATTTATGTTCTTTGTCATTCAGGGGCTTCTGTTGCAATCTCTATAACTAAACAGGATCTATAGAAATTTCCCTTAGAAAAATCAGATCATTTTGATTTAAAATATTGTTTAAATTTTTATATAAATCTATTTAAATTAACTTTTTAATGTAAAATTTTATTTAAAAACATTTCAGAACTACAAGTTGTATATATGAGATATTTGTTTTCCTTATGTTATTTATCTGCTTATTAGGCTCTTATTAAAATAATATATCTTTTTATTTTGGGATTAATACTATACAGTGTTACATATTGTATGTTACTTCTAACTACCAAATTCTATTATAGTTCTAAAACTCTGTGTTAGTTTGGGGAAGTGATATTCCATCTTAGTTCAAAGCCCGTTTACTATATTCTTTGTGGTTGTCACAGATTTTTTTTGTTGATGTAGACATCTTGGCAGAAAGACAGGCTTATATCTACTTCAACTTATATTCAGATCAAAGTTCCTATCTCATCGTTTTGTTTTGCAGTAGAAGCCCAACTTGAGAATATTTTATTTTGATATGTGTATTTATAACCATTAAGTTTCTCTGGGTGATCTTATTTCCTAACATTTCTGTTCTTTAAAACCTATTTTTAATGATGCTGATTCTTTAGTCTTTTCAAATTCTTAACTCTCTTACCTATGTCATTTTCCTTTAATTTTGACTGTCTTTTTTTTCACCTCACTTCCATTTTTCTACATAAATGCTTTGTACATGTGTTTACTTATTATCACCCCCCACTACACACTCCTTCATAACCTCTTTTTTTTTCCTCCTTTTACTCAGCATGCTTTTGGCTACATCCTGCTTTTCTCCCACCACCCGTCTTTCTAATGGCTTCTTTTAAGACAAAACCTGGTTCTCCCCCTTCTCTACACACACACTTCAGTCCACTAACCCCAGTGTTATGATTTAAATAAGCTGAAAAGGGTGGGTGGAGGGGAGACCTTCACAAGCTACTGAAACCGCTGTGGGCTGCTCCTTGATACTAGAGTGTTCCCTAGCAACACTGCATACCTAATACTACTTCTTTCTTCCCCCACATCCGATGGTTTATCCAGGCTGTGGGATGAAAGAATCACTTTATAAAAACATTTAAAGCATTTAGTGGTGGTTGGGGGTAGAGTGTACATTTTAGTGTCCTTTTTAGTAAAATGTGGCTTCATTTTAAGATTTTTTTCCTTTAGGGATTTGGGGTTTTATTTTATTTTCAGTTTATTGCAGCCCCTCATTGTGTTATAGCACTCTGCCTTGATATAGGGGTGTGGGCAAGCTAGTTCTGTTGTGAGAGTTAACATGACTGGCACAAAGAGCAACATTCTCTTCACCCTCATGGCCAGGCACTAGGACCTGTTTTTCTATCAGACGTTAGGGCAAGAGTTCTACCTTTCCCTGTCAGGTGTTCCTGGCTTCCTGACCCAGCCCTGTTTCCTCACACAGATCACTGTCATTTGCCTGTGTAGTGATACTTTAAAATATAGTATTTGTGTGTAATTTGAACCCTCCAGTTTAGCTCTTAAGTGTGGTTGATAATAAAAGCAGTTTATGGTAATAAAATATCTGAAGAATTTGCCTGTTTTCTAAAATAAGAAAAATTTTCACCAGCCATCTGTCTCTGTAGGATTCAAACTTGGACAATTAACAATGAAGTTACAGCACAGACCTGAAACCTTTCCTATATTAGGTATATTGACTTGTCAGGAGTAATGTAAATTTTTTTGAGATATATATATATAGGATAGAGAAATTATTTCAAGTGTGTTCATAATCATTCAAAAAGAATTTAAAATGTGGAATCACTTATGATTTTAACAATGGAAATTTAAAATTATACATGACATTACAGTTGAAAGGTTCCTTAGTTGCAGGTTTTACCATAGGTTCCATCTGCCATGTGCCTTCTAGTATTATGGACATGACTAATTACTGTCATTTACTTGTAGATAGTGAGGAGATACTTTGTTTCAGTTGCACTAAAAAGTATCAGATGACTCTCTTGTACTGAAAATCCTTTAGATTCATTGACTATATAAAGATAGAATCATTAAATACCTGCTTATTGAATCAGGAATAAAGTATGGGATTATTAAAGACCACTAAAATAGACATGAACAAATCTGAATTTTAGTCCTATATTTACCTCTGCTCTGTTATTGCCATGAACAAGTAGTTTAACTTTTCTATATCTAAATGTTCTCATTTGAAAAATTAAGATAATGACATAGTTTCTCACAGACTCCAATCAATGTTAAATGATAATATGATAAATATAAAATGATGATGACATTTTTACCGTAAGTAGTAGAATACTGCAAATTAGTTCCTACCTCTGTTTTAGTAAGACCGAGTTTCTGTAGTTTATTAGCACGTGCTGTTTCTTAATTTTTGTATTTATTTCTTACATACTTTCAGAACATTACTTCATATCAACTTTTTGGCACCTTTATTTATGGTTCTGCTCTGGGTAAAACCAATCACCAAAGACTACATTATGAACCCACCATTGGGTAAAGAAAGTATCCCTTTGTAAGTATGAGCATTTGAGGGCTAATTTTTATCATCAGAACTGCTTTCCTCAATGTTATTTGCTGTATTTGTTTTTCAGTGATAAAATCAGGACACTGTATTTTTCAGACATTAATAGAAATGCTAAAAGATGTGTTATAAAATTGAAACTACAGACCATCATTTAACATTTTTGTGATCTGTGTTAATGTTAATGATTATTACCTTGCACTAATATTATCTTGTACTCTTGTTTTTTCACTTCTTTACGTCCAGTCATCATTTTTCTGTTGTCATTGTTCCTATTGTTTAGATACCTTCTGAAGTTCTTTTTTTTTATGAAAATTATGGAGAAAAAAAGGTAGTATAAATGGAAACTCATATACTCAGCCCCTATATTTGACAGTTGTTAACATTTTCCATATTTGCTTCGATTTTTTTTTGTTTTTTTTGATAAAGCATTTTTGAAGTAAATTAGAGACATAAGTTTTATCCCTTAGTACTTTTGTTTGCATCTCTAAAAAAAATAAAAATGAGGATACTTTTCTACATAACAGTATTATTGTACCTAATAAAATTAAAAATAATGTCTTAATATTATTATCTAATACTAGTTTATATTTCTCTAGTTAGGCAACTGCATTTTAGCAGAAGATGATGGTGAGGAAACAGAAACAGTTTATTAATAGGCATTAATAGCTAGACTTGATATGTTAGCCTTGTGGAACTGTTAGAGTAATAGGAAGGTTCAGACAGAACTGGTTCAAACTCCAGCTCTCCTCCTCACTAAAACCTTCACTTGTCACTTGAGACAGATTATTTAACTTCACTGAGCCTCTGTTTCCCCATCTGGAAAATAAAGATAATAGTATCTACCTCACAAGGTTATCATTGGAATTAAATGAAAGAACACAGGTAATGCAACCAGCTGGAATTAAGTGCTTAATAAATGTTCTTTTCACTGCTTTGCCTCATCAGAATTAAAATAGAAATACTTGACTAGTCATTGACTCTGCAGTGTACATTTTATATTGTGTACTTCTTTTAGATCCTGGTGTACATATAAAATCACTGATGACAATGATAATTTTTCTTTTTAGAGTTAATCCTATTGAACCAGGGAAATAGCCACTGAAAAAGTAATGTTTCCCCCCACACACACAACTAATTACCTTAATGGTAATTTTGCCTAGACAGGTTTCCTAAGTATTGAAAAGTAATTCTAAGGATCCTAGGGTTTTAGATAAAAATCTCAGAGAAACTTCTAATTCATGTCTTAGATACTGAAAGCATTCCCAATCCTTCCTTGAAATTTGGTCGTGGAAACTGGATTTCATATTCCTGTAATTATGTTCTCTGATTTTATATTTGCCTTAGTTAAATTGAGAAAATAAGGAAACTACCATTTATGATACACTTATCACATACCAGTTATTATGTGAAATATTGATACTTTACATATTGTATCTTCTTATAGTAATTGTCCATTCGTTGCTGTTTTCATCCCATTTTGTAGATGGAATAACAGACTCAGAGGTTAAATAATTTGACTAAGGTTGTTCAGCCAGAACTGGTGTATATAAAACACTTGGTATTTATACCAACATTCACTTCCCACTTCCAGCCTAATTAAACTTCATGTGGATTTATTAGTGTGAATATTTAGTGGAAATGGGAATAAGGAACTTTTCCCTTGTGTGCATATTAAATTATAGGAAAAATGTTGTTTGTACATAAAGACCTGAGGTCCTCTTTCTGTGCTTTTTCCCGCTTTGTCCCATCCCTATTTCTGACCTGTTTCATAAACATTTCAAATAAAATTATAGTCTTACCTCTGCTCTCTTTTATTCTTCTTTAATTTGAATTTATGATTAACTGATTAGACAAGCAGTTTTAATTTTTGTTAAAAATCTAAAGTGCATATGGTAGATTGTGAAAAAAAATGGCTGCCCATCAAAGAGAGTAGGGTGAAGGAAAAATGAAGTGACAAGTTTTTTTCTGTCACAGACAAATTTGTTGAAAGGTCTATGTAATCAGAAGCAAAAAACGTGGTACAATGTAGTTTCAATCCAGAAATGTAGTTGAATCTATCATGTGTTCTGATAAAGTATTGACAAAATAAAATATTGGTAAACAGAGTCCATGTGTGCTCATAACCTCATAAAAAGAACACAGAGAACATATACAGGAAAGTACAGGAAAGCTTAGAATGGCATCAGGAATTTAGGATAATTTCTTCTGCCTGTTCTTTACATATATACTTTAAGGCCTCTCCTCATACTCCTTCTTGAAATACTCTATCAGATCAACTTATCAGATATTTATGTTACTTTAATAATCTAATTAGAAAGTACTATTTAATGACTATTATCCTAAATCCTGATCTCATAACTGAACAAATAATTTTCTGGTTCACTATCTTATTCTGTTCCTTTCATTCACATTACCTGTTATCCTCAAAGGCTGTGAAATCTCTGTCTTCAGGCTGCTCCCAGTCAGTTGTTCTTGTTGCACAACTCCAGGGAGCACAGTGTTGTTTATAGGTCCCCAGGAAAGGTTCAAGGCTGTGGGTAGGCTTGTGTCTTACTTATGTTACTCTCACATGATGGCTCCTTAATTTCATTGTAGTGGAAACATGTTGATAAAATGTTATGCCTTTATCTTTCTTAGCCAACAGTGCTTTTCCATTGGAATTTTATGTCCATGTACTCTCATAACTTAATAAAAAGAAATGAGAGAGTATGTACAGTAAAGCCTTTGTCTAATCCCCATTTCTTACCTCCATTTAATAAACAGTTGGAACAAAATTTACACTTCAGATTTTCCTATATTGTAGTTTTAGTTCCAAGGTTTTTTTTCTTTTAATGTTTTCCCATTTGTTCTTCTTTATATGCGTCCATTCCACCCTCATGTTCTTAAGAATTTCAGGGAGACCCTTCTGAGTTCCAGGTTTTTTCTAGCAACTCAATCTATGTATTGTAACAGTCATATTAAGTGCCTGATAGGTGCTAGTATTAGACTAGATGCCAAGGGTGGTTCTAGTCACTACATTCAAATTACTTGCAATGTAGTTCTTCATCAGAGCAGAAACCCATAGCCTTTTAAAAACATTAAACACCAAAAGGACACCATAAGTTATCTCTTTTTTCTGAAATTCTTTAAGGGACCCTCACCAGTGATCTGGTTCCTGAAAAGATGTCCTTAGATCACATATTTTCACCTGGAATGGCTAACCTTAGCCTTGAGGAATTGCTCAGAACTGAGCCAGCTTCAGTGCATAGCAAGTTAAATGAATTGTTGTAGAGGAATCTCAGGCATCTGATTTCTTCATAATATATCAGAATTTTGGATTTTCCAGTGGTTCCAAGTAAAAGCTCAGCAGAGTGAAAAATCCCATCCAAATATGTTTATGATCAGGCAAAGCTGTACCCAATAATGATGGGTGATTGACTTGATTCATCCCATAGACAATCCCTGCAGTTTTCTTTCTTTCCCCTAGTCACCAGTTTAAGACCACCAACTTCTCTTTTCATGTCACAGCCAGTTTTTATCCGTGGAGGAGGATATATAGAAAAGAATCTCATGTGTTGCTCTACTTTTTTCTTCTAGATACCTGTTAACTTCTTATGCTTTCATGACACATTTGTCTGATTCTATTATTCAAGTGAAAGTATCATACAGATAAGTCTATGGCAGAGTGAGATTCTTTTATGTCTCTAACTGTTGCTAAGTATAGATTTCTTATATGGTGAGCATTAACTTATAATGAGCATGCCAGCATATTGTTGTCTTTGAGAGCACCATATCAACTTTTTGATCTGTAGAATGACAGAAGCCACATTCGATACTCTGCGACTCTGGTTAATAATCCTGCTGTGTACTTTGCGGTTGGCCATGATGCGTAGTCACCTGCAAGCTTATTTAAATTTAGCCCAAAAATGTGTGGATCAGATGAAGAAAGAAGCAGGGCGAATAAGTACAGTTGAGCTACAGAAAATGGTAAGTTTAATACCCTAGTCAAAATGAAAAATAGCAAAAACTGCACTGTAAAAGAAAAACAATTGGTTTTCTTTATTAGATAGTATTTCAACCCTTCATATTTTTATTGTAAATAAACAGAACAATCTTAAGCTGACAGATATCAGAGACCTTGATCTAATTTTGGTACCAAGTGAAGAAGGGTTCTTAATTCCTCTTCCTGCCTTAAGTGTTTTGTGTCGTACAGTGGGTGGTACAAAGCTGTGTTATGCCTAATATAGCTGAATGGGACCCCTCTAGTTGATTTGAAAGACAGTATAACTATTGTCCAGAATTTAAGACTTAAAGAGTAGGAAATACTTTTAGTGGCTTAATTTATTCATTTTAATATTACTCCATGTATTTTAACATGAAGTGTAAGAACTAAATTTATTTGGGGTTTCCAGAGAAGGAAAGAACAAGGAATTCATCTGCCATTATAGTGGACCAATAACCTGATTGTATCTTTTTTTTTTTTAGAGAGGTGGTTTTAGCTCCCTTGTTTTATTGTTGTTATTTTATCTTTTGTAGAGACAGGGTCTCTCTATATAGCCCAGGCTCATCTTGAACTCCTGGGCTCAAGAAATCCTCCTGCATCACCTCCCAAAGTACTGGGATTACAGACATGAGCCACCATGTCCAACCAGCTTGTTTTTGATTCACCTCCATAGTTAGGGGCATTTATTAAGATTTAAACAACTTTTTGCTGTTTTACCTTTTATATATTTTTATATTTTCCATCGTTTGACTTCAAATATGTTCGTGTAGAATGGGGACTTAATGTTTTTATTTGTGAGGGATTTATTCTCATATGTGACTCTGCCTACTGTTGTTATTTAGTTTGATGTTTTAGGTAGATGTCCTTACAGATTTAAGCATATTGTTTTATCTTTGAAATGTAAGTAAATGTATACCATTTGAATTGTAGTCGTTATTTTCTCCAATATATATACATCACTTAAGAATTATTTTTAAGGAATCTATTTTAATATTCTCACATTCTAAAAACTTGTCTTCAAATTGAGCCTTTCCAAAGTCGTTTTGGGGACATTTATAATAAAGCACAACTTAATTAACACTTAGCTTCCTTCTTGTGAAAGGATTATTTTTTAAACATTTCAGTTTGACAATTATATGAAACTTTAATTCACTCCTAATGTGTCAGTTGTATTAGACACTTAAGAATGTTGTTGGTTGCAGGTGGCTCGAGTCTTTTATTACCTTTGTGTCATTGCACTGCAGTATGTGGCGCCTCTGGTAATGCTGCTTCACACAACTCTGCTTTTGAAAACACTAGGTAGGCATGCCCTGGCAACTTAGGAAGCATCTTTTACTTTCTACCTTTAATTAATAATGCTTTTGGTCGCCAACAAATAAACGCAGCTCATAAAATTGTTTCTCTCTTTAAAACTTGTAAGAAGAACCATGGGAAAGTTTTAGCTGTGGAAGGTGATTTATCATTTTGAAAACTCAGGCCCATGGTTTTACAACTTTATGCTTTATCTTCAAGAATTGTTTACTAAAGTTTAAGTCTCATATTTACCCAGTAACTGTAGTAAGCACTGTTGATCTTAGTTACTTTTGTGTTATAAGAGGATGATTTAAGGTTTTGTTATTCTCTAACATTTTAAATTATTACAAGGAAATTTTAAATCTACATAAATTACAGAATGCTGTGGTAAGTTCTAGTTCAGATAACTTACATTGAAAAGGTGAAGATTTCCCAGTGAACTAACAAAGTTCTACAAGTCTCCTCACTAAGCTATCAAGTCCCCATGTGGTGTTATTCAAGAAGTATCTATTGCATTCATCATTTCCCCGTGGTTAGATCAGGCAATCAGCCATGTAGGGGTTTAAGAAACCCAAAAGAACTAAAAGTATTATTTGAGTGGATGGACTTAGTAGATGTCATAGACCTGATGATAGGTATAAATGCCCTTTAAGAATCTATGGAATGTAAAGGGATAGGTAGTTCAACTGTAAATTAAGTGACTCATATCCTATCCAATGTAAGAAAGTATATGATGAAATAAATTTCTGGAAGCTATTAATAGGTCTTCACATTGAAATCATAGATAGTTTCTGAGAAAGAAATTTATTTTGATATTCTAGAAGTAAAAAAGACTTCTGAGAAGTTATTGAATCTGTCCCTGTCACTCCAGTAGAGTTAGCTGATTCATTTCTTATACAGTGAGAAAGTTGTTTTTGTAATTTTACCCATTTTTAGTGCAGCTAATTAAAAGTGTGTCAGACGTTTTGCTTTTATGTGTACCTTTACTGATGAGGCCAGATAGGTTAATTATTTACATATCTAGAAGGATTATTATTTTACTTTATTTTCAACATAAAGTGATTTACTGTGCCACTAAACTTATTGTTAACTTCAAATATAGCAAAGATTCATTTTTAATAAAAAGCTTTGGAATTACTCACTCTTCAAATTTTGTGTCTTCAATTTTCTAGGTAATCATTCCTGGGGTATTTATCCAGAATCTATCTCTACCTTACCAGTGGATAATAGTCTACTTTCCAATTCTGTTTACTCTGAATTACCATCAGCTGAAGGGAAGATGAAAGTAACTGTTACACAAATAACAGTGGCGTTGAGCAGCTTAAAAAATGTTTTTACTCCTCTTCTTTTTCGAGGACTTCTGTCTTTTCTGACCTGGTGGATTGCTGCTTGCCTCTTTTCTACAAGCCTTTTTGGGCTTTTCTATCACCAATATCTGACTGTGGCATGAATCTCAGTTGACAAAAAAGCATATCCAAATCACACTTTAAATTCAAATATTTGTGCCCTTAAAGGGCTAATGAAAACCAGAAGAAAGCAAATACAAAGGAAAAAAAAAAAAACATATCAGAATATTTTGTATTAAATGCGTCCTCTGTATTCTCAGGGTGAATTAATGTTATAATATTTAAAATTACAAAATAGATTGTTAACTGTTACACTGTGGCATTGGAATTTTAACTCTGTATTTACTGGTATGAGAGGGCTATCTACAAGGGTAATACTTCTGATTACCTTGGTTTACAGAAACCTCCAGCAGTCTTTGAAACATCTCACGTGACTCTAGTTATTGATTGCTTTTAATGGTATTATGGTACTGTTGATAGTCATAGTGGCTGCCTGTAGAACAATCTTCAAACTGAGCCATGCTTTAGGGGAGGGAAAGGGGCTAAAGTCTCTTCTGTTGGTAATATATTAGTTACTCTTGAAATGATAAAATCCAACAGAAAGGAAGAGATAGCTACTGTATATTACAGTAAAGAAAGCTGCAAAGTTATTTTAAATTTAATGGAGATGAATATGCTTAATAGCTACAACTACTGCTGCTTGAGAGTAGCAAGAGTATTATTTTAAAACGTATTCTACCCAACTTGAGTGTTCTTTTAAAATGATTGGCCGTATGAACACTTGTAATCTTGCCATTAGGTTTGGACCTGCCATATTTTATTTTATTCTATCATCCTAAATGGTTGCTTTTAATAGTTTAAAAATATTTATCAATACTGATCAGACTTTGAAGAAATTACTTTGTAAACCTGCTGACTACCTGTATGTATTGTATATATATTATATATTAAATATATAATATATTGAGATTATAAAAGATGAAAATATTGAATCCTTATATTTTAAGTTGCAGAATGTATGTTAAAAAGTGATTTGAATGAGATGTATTTGTATCTAGAAATTTTATTTCTTTTTGGAATGAGATTAAAATACATTTTGAAAGTTCAGCAGAGTAAGCAATTTATTTGTGTTGCCTATGTGTAAGTGTATTTAAAGTTTTATGGATGCTTAATGATTTCTCCCGAATTAAATTTTTTTTTCTATCCTATCCAGAAATCAGAATCTTTCCCTCTTAAACCAGGTCTACAGGTATCATATATGCCTTTGTTAAATAGGACTTGTTTTGAATTTATAGTTTCTAGAATTAAAAATATTTTTGTTTTACAGGCCAAAATTGAGATAATTTGAATGAAACATTCAAGGGAAATGAAAAAGAGTAAAATTCTTTTTGATGCTTTTTACATCTAAAGTTTAAAAAGAAGGGTCAAGATTCTAAACTGTGTAAGAGATAAACAAGGGTGGTTTTTTTTCTCTTTTTAAATAAATGAATAAATACTTTTCTATATAACTCTTAGGAGGCTTTCTTTATGTTTCAATGTTGTTACTACTATTGAAAGCAAATTTGAAACCTTCTTTTGTTATAACTTTCAGGGCTTAAGGTTCACATTCATTTGAAAATTTTAATATAGCAAATTCCTGTCTTTTGGAAATAGCTGATGTTTTAAAAGACAAGGAATTCATATACACTGCTGGAGATGTAAATTAGTTCCACTCCTATGGAACACAGTATGATGATTTCTCAAAGAACTAAAACTACCACTTGACTGAGCAGTTTTACTATTAGGTATCAATTAAAATGAAAGGGAATTATTTTATCAAAAAGAGACCTGCTCTTGTCTGTTTTTTTGAAGCAGTATTCACAATAGCAAAGTCATGGGGTCAACCTAAGTGGCCACAGGTTGACTGGATAAAGAAAATGTGGCATATATACACCATAGAATACTATGCAGCCATAAAAAAGAATGAAATCATGTTCTTTGCAGCAACCATGGATGAAGCTGGAGGCCATCATCCTAAGTGAACTAACTCAGAAACAGAAAATAAAATACCAGCTGTTCTGTTATAGCAGGAGCTAAACAGTGAGTACACATGGACATAAAAATGGAAATAATAGACACTAGGGATTCCAAAAGAGGGGAGATGGGAAGGAGGGGAGGGTTGAAACACTACCTGTTGTATACTGTGTTCACTATTTGATTGATGGTTTCACTGAAAGTCCAGACCTCAGCCTTGTGCAATACACCCATTTAGCAAACCTGCACATGTACACCATTCATCTAAAATTTAAAAAAAAATTAAAAATTGAGTAATAACTGCTTAGGCTGGATAAAACTCTTTGACTGAAATGAATTGTGAATATATCCTAATGACATTTCTTGCGTATTTCCAAAAGAAGCATTTCAAATACATTTTGAGATATATCAGCATCATCAAAATGTATTTGTTTTATAATAAGATGATACCAAAATTTAACATTTATTTTGTATCTTAAAGTTCTCACATGGACTAGAAAAGAATCTCACCTGATATTTATAATCATTTTAAAAAGTAAAATTCAAATTATTTTGAGTTTCAAAGATTGTACAGTGGAGTAATATGGGGTAAAAGACATAGAATTCATTATTGGATGGAATAATATGTATTCCTAAAGTTCTATTGATTCATTATTTTTAAACTTGAACTCTAAGTATACTCTGGTTTGGGCAAACCAAGTATTATTTTAAGTAAGAGGTTTTGTTTAGTTTTCTTGCTTTTCAAAGCAAATTTGAACTAATTGGTTTATTTATGCAATTTGTCTTTGAACCAAGAGTTATGTTCTTTAAATGCAAAAAGGTTTGTACTTCATGTAAATCAAATAATATATTAATATCCCCAGATTAGACCAGTAGAATTCTTTTATTTTGTATGTTGTACTTTAGTCAATATAATATGCTTCAAAGGTCAGTTATTTTTATTATATGTGTTTGCCCTATAATCTTGCTTTTGTATGATGTGTAGAATTTGGACAATTTATTGGTTCCTGTCTTTCCTCCTCCCCCACTTTCTGGCCATTGCACTATAAAATCAGATTATATTTCTTCTTCCTACCCCTGTTGATTTGTCTGAAATGAAAAGCATATAATTTTATCTTAATATCCGTGTGTATTTTTATTATATTTGTTATTTCTCCCAGAATCCCAATTGATGTGCATAAAACGACCAATACATGCAAGCAGAATGGGCTCATTGTCTTATTGTTTCTGATATAAATATCATTGGTAAAATAGTGGCATTTCTTCTTGAGTTATGATTCAGAAGAGATATTCATCCATTAATGGAATTGACAGGTCCAGGAAGCAATAAATAGAATTCTTTATGAAATCTATAATTGGAACTTCACTGGATAGATTTTTTTCTTTCAAAAGAAAGATTAAATTCTCGGTATTATGAAGCCTAAGGTCTCAACATTCTCTGAATTTATACACAGTTTCTGAGCCATCACATAATTGAAAATGGCCTATCAAGGTATATGACTTTATTCAGCTGAATAAAACTAAGTGATTTTTGAATGCAGATCATACTGTGTCTTCACAAAGATTTAGGTGGCTTAAGGCATCAGATTTAAACACACTAGTGATACTAGAGCTTGAACCCAGTGTCTCGAATAGTTGTACAATCTCATCTTTTAATTCCTATCCGTCTTAACATGTTCATACTTTGGCTTTAGAGCTGAGCTTGTTATATGCCGTGAAAACTCTGATATGGACTCTGAGGATGGTCAAAAAGATAATGTCTTGCTTGATGATATCTTGGGATTAAAACAAAGGTAATGTCAACCTTTTCCTTCTTTAAAGTGGTAAACATTTTCACATTTTTGTTTTCTTTTTTGGGGGGAATAAAAACAAGTAGAGCCTTTTGTTATGTTTGTCTTCTGTTATCGTTGGACTCCTTTTTTAGCTATGAACTATTCATGTTAGGCCTATTTTTAATGTATCAGAATGTATATTTTTCCATCCTAAGTTTTTTAATCTTTTTTTCTCCCATTACTCCCTACATTTGGTTACTGTTCTTTCTCCCATTTGGCAAAAGACAACTTATTTTCTTAAATGAAATAGTAGCATAATTTTGTAGGCAGACTGCTATTCTGCGAATCAGAAAACATTCCATTTCTGTCTATAATTAGCTGGCTTTTTGCATTTTTAAAATTAAGACTTTACATTAAATATGTTGCTGTATATTTCTAAATCTGATAACTGATTTATCTGTGCTATGAGAAAAACAAACAGCTATATTTGGTTTAAGAAGTTACCGATCATGTTGGAGGGCATTCATTTATTGTTATTTGAAAATGACTTCACAAAGAGTGCTTTCTCTGGAATAATTTTGTCTGTACCCTTTTAATTATTTTTCAGTAAATATTTGTTGAGTTCCTGTAATGTGCCATAGGCTGTTCCACATATCCTAGCTATAGCAGTAAACAAAACAGCAAAATCTCTTCCCTTCAAGATCTTAGCATCTAGTGGGGAGAATGCAGGCAATAAATTAAGATAAAGACTCTAATATAGGATATGTTAGATAATGATGGGACCAAATGAGGAGGTAGGGGAGAAGTCAATGAAGGGTAAGTATTAAGTTGAAGGGTAGAGATAAAATTTTAAATTAGGTGTCCAGGGGAAGCCTCACAGAGAAGGCGATTTTCTGAGTTATGTCTTGAAGGAAATGAGGACCATGATAGTATTTTTTTCTTATTATTGCTGTGGTTCATTGGTAGGCAAAACACCCTGATTTCTGGGACTTTACCAGCTGAGATCACCACATTTAAAAAAAATACATAATATTATATACTTCTCTGTTCAATTGTTGTGTGTTGTACAGGAAGGAGTATAGCCATTGAATAAAATGTTGAGTGTTTGCTAATAAACAGTAAAGCACATAACAATATAATCTCCAGAGTCTGCTGCTTATCATCTCTCTGTCAAGCTCTTTTAATTTAGACAGGTTTACATTTTATTTCAGTAGAACTTTTAAAGATTCAGTGTTTGTAGGATTCTAGAACAATATGATGCGTCCATTTGGCAGACAAATTTTACCCATATTTCTTTAATCTGTCAGATAATTTGTTACATAAAGAGAATTACACTAAGTGTAATGTGACTGAAGACAAATTTGGATTAATATATCTTATAACAATTTTAAAATGTACAAAATGTTGAATGTATAATAAGGTTTGTGTATATTAAGTACCCATCACTGAAGTATTAAAAATGAGGGATGTGTTTTTTAAATAGTTCTCTATAAAAATTAGGTTTAACATATTATTTATTTGAAATGCATTTTTTTCTGTAATTCTGTAGCAAACCAATTTACTAATAAGTATAAATTTCCAAAAGACTAAAACAAATGAAACTGAATTACGTTAGATAGCATTGATAAGAAATAGGAATTACTGTAATCGTGTTTATGTGTATATTTACTTGTTTTTCATTTCTGTTAATAATTTCTCTAAACATGAAATGTATTTTTTTCACATATTTAAATTTCTAACATTATAGTTGGTCTTGTACCTATTTTGGATAAGTGGCAGATATTTAAAGTAAATATTGAGAAAAACTGAATTATAATTATAAACCAAAATAAATTGTTAAATGTTAATCAGGGTCTGGTGCCTCACACTTGTAATCCTAGCACCTTGGATTCCACCTCCTGGGGCAAGAGGATCTCTTGAGGTCAGGAGTTCAAGGCCAGCCTAGGCAACATAGCAAGACTTCATTTCTAACAAAATAAAAAAAAAGTCATTACAACTTAAAAATTAGTAGTAAAAATTTAAAAGAGCAACACTGCAGGGCAGGAAAAATATTTTTTGAACATTTTCTTTTTTCTCTTCATGTTATTTTATTGTTTGTTTGTTTTGAGACAGGATTTCTGTCACCCAAACTGGAAGGAAGTGGCACTATTAGAGTTCACTGCAGCCTCTAGCTCCTGGGCTCAAGGGATACTCCTGCCTTGACCTTCCAAGAAGCTGAGGCTACATATGTGCCACCACACTTGGCTAGTTTTTTATAGTGGAGACAGGGTTTCATTATGTTTCTCAGGCTGGTTTTTAACTCCTGTATTCTAGTGATCCTCCTGTTTTGGCCTCCCAAAGTGTTGAGATTTACGGGGGTGAGCCACCACACCCAGCTGGAAAATGTTGACTTCTTTTCCAAAAGCTATTGTCATTGATTACCATCTATTCCAGTTATCTATTGATCAAAAACCAAAACAAACAACAAACCTACTCTGAAACTTTATGGCTTAAAACAACTATTTCATTTTTTGGGACAGCAATTTAGGCAGGACTTAGTTCTATGATTCTTCTGCTCTGCATGGTAGAGACATGTTACTCAATGATACTCAGCTGGGCTGGGCTGGGCTGGAGGGTCCAACATGATTTTACTTACATACCTGATCATTTCGTGGAGTTGGCTGGGAATCTGGGCTCAACCTCGCCTCCTAATCCATTTCTCAGAATCTTCATATGGGTCACTCCAGTTTGGATATTCAGATGATACAGAGCTTTCAGAGGCAAAGGTAGAGCCTGCCATTCCTCTTAAAGGTGGGCCTGGATTTGGAGCTGTACTCTATTTTCAATGCAATCAAAGACCAGCTGAGGTTAAGAGGGAGGGGAAGCAGACACTTCCCCCTCAATGAAGAAATGTCAAAGAGTTGGGAACCATTTTAAGTCACCCACACCTCATTTGTATATAAGAAAACTCTCCGTATTAGTATGGCAACATAGAAACCCATTGCCTAGAGGCATTTATATGTCTTTAAAAATGGCTACTATGTTGAAAGTGCACATATAGAAATTTCCATCATTGAAATTTTGGGTAGTGTTTTCCATATTTGTCAATACCTGCAAGTTTTGGTTGGTGGTTTTTTCCTAAAAAGATCAAGTGTAGAAGTCAGTTTTATAATTTAAGTCCTCATAATAATTTAAAAAAGGAATCACTACGCTCCTTAAAGATCCATTTATTAATGACTGTGACAGTGTTCATTTCAGACCAGTTTACCTTGAGTGCATCTTGACAAATGACCACATTTATGCACTTGTATTTACAAAAAAAAAAAAAAAAAAAAAGGAAGAAATCCAAAGGGTTCTATCTCATTTGATTAGTAAAAATTGGACAATCTGGTATGCCAAAAAAGTACATTTAAAATTAGTTCACCTCAGTAAAATATACAGAATGTTGGTCAAGGATGTAAAAGTTTTATCATAACCCTAGTGGCAGGTTTTTGCATCTTCTGTGGTTAAGCATGTTCCACACCAAGGTGATGATTTTAAACCCCTGGGATGAATGCATTTATTAGATATTTTAGTATTGTCACCATTAAGCTATAATGAAATGGTTGTTATACTATTACTGTGCACAAATTTAAAAATAAACCTTTACCAAAGAAGTATCTTTGGATGTCCTCTTTGAATCAGACACAGCAGAACAATATCAATATTATCATTCAGTAATTTACATCTTCAGGTTGTAAATGCTAGTCTCTCCTCTCTCTACTCCTAGTTTAAACAAATTAATTAAAATTATAATACCAATATTTCTAAAGAAAAATACTACTGAGTCAATCTCAATATTATGAGATTTTGCTGTTGTTGTTGTTCTGTGTGTATGTGTTCTTACAACAAAGATAGTGCACCAAAAATGTAGAGGTAGGAACTTAAATTCAAACTTTTGTTTGTTTGTTTATTTGTTTTGAGATGGAGTTTCGCTCTGTTGCCCAGGCTGGAGTGCAGTGGTGTGATCTTGGTTCACTGCAATCTCCACATCCCAGGTTCAAGAAATTCTCTGCCTCAGTCTCCGGAGTAGCTGGGATTATAGGCACATGCCACCAGGCCCGGCTAATTTTTTTATTTTTAGTAGAGATGGAGTTTCACCATCTTGGCCAGGCTGGTCTTGAGCTTCTGACCTCATGATCCACCCACCACGGGCTCCCAAAGTGCTGGGATTACAGGCGTGAGCCACCAAGCCTGGCCTCAAATTTTAAATAAATGCAGATTCTTTTCTATCCAGTTTTCAGTTTTAAGGTTTCGGTTTTTAATTTAATTATTTTTTGAATATGTATAACATGGTTCAAAAGACAGTATTATACAGAATTCAGTAAAGATTGAGGGAGCATTCTATAAGGAATTCTTACAGTGTAGAATAATTGTGTTTTTTAACAGATTGTATGTACTTGTCTACTAAGGATGGTGGAGATCGAGTTTATTACTGTAATTCCTGTATTATTCTAAGTATATTAAGACAAAAATGTTGCATGCCATTTAACAAAATAAATAAGTCTTCTGGATAGAATATGTTCAGTTGTGGTATACCAGTGATCCCAACAACTAGAAATAGTCATGCCAATTTTTTTAAAAATTACCTTAAAATCTTACACCTGTAAAAGCAATAAGGACTAGATGGTGAAGAGTATGCAGGTCCTGTCATTGCTCTGAATCTGGAGAAACAGAACCAATCTCTCAGGGCAGCCCCCTGAAAAGTCTAAACATTCTACCTTTCAATCTTCTCTTTCCCTCCTCAGGAAGAATCTGGAAACTAGGAGTTTTCTCCCAATTGCTCCTCACTGAACCATGAAGGAGGGTACCACAAATTTTCCTACCAGCTTTGAGGCATTCAATTTCCTGTTGCTTGGGTTGCAGGAGCCTGTCAACTGGTTTCTGTATGTCTCCCAAAGGGAACTGGTTATGTGTTATTGTTGAGCTGGTGTCCCTGTTGGGGGAAGGAGAGTCTAGGACTTTCTATTTTGCCATCTTGCTAATGTCACTCTCTGTTTGGAAATACATCTTTAATGTGTTAAAAGAAAATAACCACTAATATTGGATTCTGTGTCTTTTAATAGAAAGACTTAAAATAAAAAAAAAAACTAAGGAGATTTGTGGTCAGGAAGAAGGGCAGTAATCATAGATGAGGACATGAAAATGGACAAGGAAGACAAATATTTGAGCAAATGGACAAACAATTATTGAATGCCTTGTGTTATTTTAAAATTCAGCATATCTAAAGTTCACAAACTGCACAATGGAAAAGGAAAGGATAAATGAAGTTAAAAATATATTTTTAGCAGTATGAAAGTGTGAGTGTAATTTAAATTGTGATAAAAGAATAATGTACATTGTAATAATTCTAAGATAATCCATAAAAATATCTATAATAAGTAAATAGAAGGAGATGAAATAGTATTAAGAGATGAAAACAAAACAGGACTGAAATGAAAAGTAGTGGAAATGAGCATAACTATATCAGAAATTAGATTAAATGTAAATGGAGTAAATACCCCAAGTAAAAGTATTTTCAGATTACTTAAAAACAAAACTGTATGACTGTATGGTACTTTTAAGAGTCAAATCTAAAGTTAAAAAGACACACAAAATTGAAAGTAAAAAAGTGAAATACCAAAAGAAAGCTAATTTAATTACTCTATTAGAGCAAGGTCTACATTAAGACAAAATGCATTACTAAAGAGATATATTTTATCATAGTTGAGGTCATTCACCTTTAACACAGCTCAGTGGCTAAAAGAACTCAACATGCACACACACACACACAAGTAAGACCATAGAAATTCTGAACAGTGTTTGACCTATAATAGATCACATTCAAGATTACATGTAACTTTATCAATATGACCACTGTATTAGCCAGTTTGAGTTCCAAAACCTCAAAGGTCGGGAAGCCGACACGACGTAGTGCAACCTTCAGCCTGTGGCGGAAGGCCCAAGAGACCCTGGCAAATCGACTGGTCTAAGTCCAAGAGTCCAAAAGCAGAAGAACTTGGAGTCTGATGTTCAAGGGCAGGAAATGTCCAACACGGGAGAAAGATGATTATCAGCAGAGTCAGCAAGTACAAGTCTTAATCCATTTTCTTCTACCTGCTTTGTCTTTTATACTTTTTGTACCCTTCAATCAAGTTTACACTCAACATTAACCATCACAACCACATTCTGGGACATTCAAATAAAAAATAGATTAAGAAATGTAAATATATTGAAATCATTTGTAATGTTTTCTGACCACCATGGAATTAGGCTAGAAATGATCAAAAAGATCGAATTTTAACTGCCTTTAAGCATTCTATTTCTATATAATTCATGGGTTAAGGAGCAAATAAAAAGAAACTATGAAATATTTTGAACTGAAAGGTAAAGAGCATGACATCAAATTTTGATGCTATTTAACCCATTGTAGAACAAAATGTAAAGTTTCCCATTCAAGCAGCTATGAGAGATAATCAAACCTAAGGAAAGTATAATTAAAGGAATAATTCAGCAAAAGCCAATGAAATACACAAACGTATAGTCGAGAAAATTAATAAAGCTAAAAATGATTGTTCCAAAAGAGTAATGAAGTTGATTATATTCTTACAAAATTGGCTCAATGTGAAATAAAGTGGAAAACAAGTAATCCATATCAATGCCAATAAAAAGCTAATCAAAATATGAGATGACTATAGACATTAAAAAAGACAGTAAGAATACAAGCAATGAACACTTGAAAAAAATAATTTTTGTTACAATGGTGTCAAAAAACAAGGTACAAAGAGCTTTTTACCAAAATGTGTAAGACCTGTACACTGAAATCTACAAAACGTTAAGAGAAATTAAAGCAGACATAAGTAAATGATGTGTTTCACATGAATGGATTGGAAGACTCAAAATGTTACATAAATTCAAC
This sequence comes from Aotus nancymaae, assembly GCF_030222135.1. Classification (NCBI taxonomy): domain Eukaryota; kingdom Metazoa; phylum Chordata; class Mammalia; order Primates; family Aotidae; genus Aotus; species Aotus nancymaae. Next base: position 80,432,579 of record NW_026988425.1, on the reverse strand, counting down.
ACAATCCAAATAATAGTTTCACCAAACTCTTTTAAATAAAAATTTTCTATCTGATCTTAAATTTATGTTTAAATGTGAAATACATAGATTGTCCAAAGTATTTTGCAACAGGAAAAGTTAGAGGATTTGAAGATTTACTATAAAGCGACATTGTGGTTCTGCCATAAAGGTGGACAAATGGATCAATGATAATGACCAGAGAGCTCAGAAATAGACTCATACACACTCATTTAATTTTTGACAAAGTTGTCAAAGCAATACAGTTGGGAAAGGGGAGTCTACAACAATTGGTGCTAGAATAATTTGGTGTCCATTATTTTAAAAAAAAAAAAACCTCAATCCTTAATTTATACTGTACACAAAAATCAAGAGCCAAATGTAAAAGCTACAACATAGTTAGGCAATTAGTGGTGGATATAGATTTCTTAGGACACAAAGTATTAACCATAAAATTGGGTATTTTGTTTGTTTGTTTTTGTTCTTGTTTTGAGATGGAGTCTCTCTTTGTTGCCCAGGCTGGAGCCTAGTGGCATGATCTCTGCTCAAGCTATTCTCCTGCCTTAGCCTCCTGAGTACAGATGTGTGGCTATTTTTTTTTTTTTTTTTTTTTTTTTTTTTTGTAGAGACAATTCACCAGGCTGGTCTCAAACTCCTGACCTCAGCTTATTCACCTGCTTTGGCCTCCCAAACTGCTGGGATACAGGTGTGAGCCACCATGCCACCCCCCAAACTGTTTTTAATAATAGACTATTTCATAGAAATTAAAAGCTGCTAATCAAAAAAAAACTTAAGAAAACACGTTACAACTTGAAGTAAAATACTTGCAAAATGAGACAAAAGACTGGTATTCAGGATATATAAAGAACTTAAAATTTAGATTAGGAGATGGGTAAGAAATTTGAATAGGCACTTCACAGTTGACCATTAAGCACATGAAAAGTGTTCAACCTCTACAATTCAATTATGATGATCATTGGTATAGTTTTACATTTCTTATTACTTAGGTTCATTCAGGTTCCTTGATCACTGGGTTTTCATTTTAGGCCAAGTTAAAGACAGACTAGTTTTACCTCCTTAGGAAAAAGGAGAAATTTGGTTACAGTGCATTGTTGGATTTTATAATTTTCTTGATATCTCTTTCTGCAAAATAATGTGTTTGAAATGTGCTACATTCTTAAAAGTGCCTAGGATGGTTACGTAAAATGTTTGGTAAAAGCACTACCTGTATAAAAACATGAAAGACCTTTCAATTACATAATCAGACATGGAGTAAACTTGATAATAGTTTTCTTTGACTATAGGTGTTGATTTTGCTTGAGAATATTAAAGGTCTTGACAGAAGTTGTGGATTTCAGTTTTAACGAATGTGTTTTAAGTGGAAGAGCATTTCCTGGTCTTGTCACTCCAATTCTCCAATTTGAGAATTAGAAGTGCCGTGTTTGATTGTTCAGGTGTATTTGTTGCTAGCTTGTAAAGCAATACAAACATTTTTTGGTCTGTTTGAATTTGTCCCACAACTCATTGTTGCTTTTTTCATTTTTTCCATGTTTCTTTTTTCTTTCTGTGTTTCTCTTTGGATAGTTTTTATTGCTATACTCTGTTTTCAATTTGTCTTTTTATTTTTGGCAGCATCCTGTCTGATATTTAACTAATTCAGTGAATTTTTCAATCTCAGACATTTTAAAAACCTTTGGAACTAAGTTCAATTTAGGTCTTTAAAAAATATGTGTATGCTTTCCTCTACTTTCTTGAACATATAAAATATAGTTATAATAGCAGATTCAATGTTCTTGTCTACTAATTTTATCTTATGTCTATTGACTGATTTTTCTTTCATTGTGGATCATATTTTTCTGCTTGTTTGCATCACTGAAAATCATTGGCCAGTTTCCAGACATTATGAGTTTTGCCTGTTGAGTATGGGATATCTTTTTCATTAAATACAGTCATGTACTACATAATGACTTTTGGTAAATAATGAGCTGGCTATATAACAGTGGTCCCATAAGATTGTAATGGAGCTGAAAAATTTCTGTCACCTAGTGATGTAGCCATTATTGTAGTGCAATGCATTGCTCCTGTTTGTGGTGATGCTGATGTAAATAAACCTGTTGCACTGACAGTCATGTAAAAGCCTAGCACACAATTATACACAGCATGTAATACTTGATAACAATAATAAGCTACTATATTACTGGGTCATGTATTTGTTATACTTTTTATTATTATTTTAGAGTATAGTCCTACTTATTAAAAGAAAAGAAGCAGGTCCTTCAGAAGTTATTCCAGAAGAAGGCATTGTTATCATGGGAAGTGACAGTGCCATGCTTGGTACTGCCCCTGAAAACCTTCCAGTGGTACAAGATGTAGAGGGCAAGACGGGGATGTTGAGGATTTGGACACTGTGCAGCACTAGGGTAATGTGTGCGTGTCTTGGTTTTTAACAAAAAGTTTAAAAAGTAAAAAATAAAAATGAAAACTTTTGAAAGTAGTGAAAAGCATATAGAATAAGCATATAAAGAAAGAAAATATTTTTGTACAGCTGTATGTGTTTGTGTCTTAAGCTAAGCTATTACAAGAGCCCAAAATTTAAAAATAAATTTAAAAGTTTATAAAGTAAAAAAGTTACAATAAGTTAATTTATTATTGAAGATAGAAAACATCTTAGTAAATTTAGTGTAGCCTATATATTCAGTGTTTGTAAGTCTACAGTAGTGTACAGTAATGTCCTAAGCCTTCACTTTCCCTCACTACTCACTGATCCATCCAAAGACACTTTCAGTCCTACAAGTTCCATTCATGGTAAGTACCCTATGTAGGTATACCATTTTTAATCTTTTATACTGTATTTTTACTATATCTTTTCTATGTTTAGCAATGGTGAGATACACAAATACTTAAAATGGTATTACAGTTGCCTGCAGTATCCAGGACAGTAACAAACTGCACAGGTTTGTAGCCTAGGAGCAGTAGGCCATACCATATAGCATAGATGTGTAGTATGCTGCACCATCTTGGTTTGTGTAAGTCCACTCTGATATTTGCACAATGATTAAATTGCCTAATGACACATTTCTCAGAACCTTCGTTAACCAGCGCATAATTGCATTCTTGAGCTTTGTGCTGGGATCCAATTAGGTCACCAGGAAACCAAGGAGGCACTTTTGATTCTTTTGAGGCTTGCATTTAAGGTGAGATCAGACTTTCATTTCATGCTAATTTTTACCCATACTGAGGCAATACCCTTTGGAGTACTCTACCAATGCCCCAGGTATTAAAAGGTTTTCCCACTTTGGCTAATGAGAACAGGAATTACACCATTCCTATCCTTGTATGACTACAGAGGATTGTTTTGCCTGTTCCTTTTTGGTGATTCTTTCCCCAACGCTGAGAAATTTCCTCAAATGCATGCCTTGGTCAGAACTCAGCTGAAGATGTAACGGAACCCTCTGCCTCTGTAGAGCTTTCTCACCCCAAAGCTTTCCTTTCCAGTGCTCTTTTCTGTCAATTCTAGTTGCCTTAGCCTTACCAGATTCTCAATTCAGGAAGACTACTGGGCTCTGTTTAGGTTCTCCCCTGTGCTGTGACTAGACAATCAAGTCAGCAAGCTGGAACAATCAAGATTTCATATGGAATTTCTTTAGTTATGCAGTGAAGAGTGAATCTGACCCCTATTAATTTCACCTTAATTGGAAGAGGAAGTCCCCAGCTTCTCTGGGGAATTTTTATTCCCCCAATAATATTCCTTTCAGAGACAGGCTTCCATTCACATACAATTTTAAAAGGTGTATAACTCAACATCTTTAGTCATCAGGGATATGCTAATTAAAACCAAAATTAAATATCACTATACCAAATAAAGACAAGGATATGATACAACAGAAATTCTCATACTTTGAGGTACAACTGCTTTAAAAATGACACACCTACTTTACAAAAAGTTGTAATAGTTTCTTGTAAAACTAAATTTACACCTATCCTTTGACCCAGCAATTCTACATTTATGTGTTTAATCAAGAGAAAAACACATCTACAAAATGGTCAAGACTGTTCATAGCAGTTTTGTTTAAAGCAGTCCCAGACTAAAAGCCCAGGTTTCCATCAGTAGTAGAATATATACACACACTGGTATAAATGTACAATGGAATAATAGCAATGAAAACGTACAAACGGCTGATTTAGGCAAAACCCAGATGAATCTTTAATATGCTGAAATAAATCTTATACAACAGAGTACATACTGTAAATTCAATTTATATAAATTACTAGAATAAACTAATGTATGGCAGAAAATATCAGAAGAGTATTTGGGGAATGGCAGAGGTGGGAATTGACTGGGAAGAGGCATAAGGAAACTTTCTGGAATGAGAATGTTTTGTATTTTGGTAGGATTAGAGTTAAATGGGTGTATGCCTCTGTCAAAATTCAATGAATATTCACTTAAAATTTGTGCATGTCATCTAATGTGAATTTTACCCAAAAAAGGAAAAAACTATGAGGGGAAAAAAATGAACATATTGAACTCTAGTTAATAATATGCAACAAATACTTAGGCGTAAGTATATCTGTAATTTACTTAAAAATTCCCACTGAAATAAGATAAATTGCTAGAACTATGAGTGACAGGTTGATAGATATATACATTTTAAAACATGTAATAAAATATTAATGGTAGCATCCAAGTGAAGCATACGTGTGTGTTCATTGTAAAATTCAACCTTACAAGAATTTTTATTACTTGAAATACTTATAATAAAATTTAGAAAAATGAAGAGTATATAGGTAAAACATCCTAAGTTTGAAAATCCGAGATCTGAAATGTTCCAACATCCAAAAGTTTTTGAGTGCCTACATGATGCCCAAAGGAAATGCTAATTGGAGCATTTTGGATTTCAGACTTTTCGATTTGGATGCTCAACTGGTAAGTATAATGCAAAAATATTCCAAAACCAAAAGAAGTCCAAAATCTGAAACACTTCTGGTTGCAAGCATTTTGGATAAGAGATACTCAATCTATATTATGAACAGCCTTATATCAATAAATTTGACAATTTAAATAAAGTGAAACATCTATTGGAAAAGGCAGTTACCAAAGCAGCAAAAGGAGAAATATAAAAATCTTAATAGTCTACTAGCTATTAAATAAAGGAAATTCATTATTTTAAAACTTTGGTACAAAGAAATTTCATAACTCAAGATGGCTTTATCTGTGAATTTTGCCCTATAATTGAGGAAAAAATAATACAAATCTTGCACAAACTCTTCCAAAGAATAGAAAAAAGAGTGAATGTTTTCTTACTCTTTTTATAAGGCAGGTAATATTGACTCCAAAACCTGATAGAGATATTACAAGAAAGGAACAAATTAAAAACCAATCTCTCTCATAGTTATAGATGTAAATACTCTTAGTAAAAATATTAGCAAATCCAATTCAGTGATATATGCATCAAACCAAGTGAGATTTAATCCAGATTCGCTTTACATCTGAAAGCCAGTTAACATAATTTATCTGATTGAGTGGAAAAAATTCACAGAGCTGAACTAAATCTTATGATTTGGGAAAAGCATTTGACAAAATGTAACAACCATTCACAATAAGCCTTACAGAAAATTAGGACTAGAGAGAAGCATCCTTAATTGGAGGAAAACTATCTATCTACTAAAAACCAACAGCAAACATTAATCATAAAACATGTTATTGAAGGCTTTTCTTTTTGCCCAAAAATGAGACAAGAATTCCTACTATGACTACTTCCATTTAATCTTGTACTGGAGGTCCTAGGCAGTAAAGTAATGCAAGACCAAAACAAACAAACAAACAAAACATTAAGTTTAGAAGGATCAAAACTGTCATTAATTCACTTCAATATGATCATGTATGTGTAATTGAAATACGTATTTTAAATTCATCAAAATATACAAGTTAAACTATGTGGCAAGGTCAGTATTATACATACATAGTATGACTATGTATTGTACATAGGTCGCTATTAAAAAGTTAATTATATTTTCACATACCAGCAACTGACTGAAAACAATATTTTTAAATGTTGCCATTGACCATAATATCAAAAGCCCCCAAATACGTAAGACTAAATCCAGTAAAAGATGTACCAAGACCTCCTCACTGAAAAATTATAAAACATTTTTGTACGTGAAGAATTTCTAAATAAATGGAGAGATATATAGCACAAAGTCTTATTGTACAGATGTCAATCCCTCAAATAAATCTACAATTTCAGTACAGTCTTAATAAAAGCCCAGCAGGTGTTTTTGTGGAAACCAATAAATTTATTTAAAAATTCATCGGAATACAAAAATCCAAGATTTGTTGATGCAATTTTGAAAAAGAAGAACCCAGAGAAAATGATACATTCTAAAGCTCTTCTAATAAAGTCAATGTGCTATCGCTAAGTGGTTTTTGAAAAATGCGACCAAAAACAGCAGACTAGAAATTCCAGGAACTGACCTATACATACACAAACACCTACTTTATTATTTTTTTTTAATTTTTGTGGCTACATAGTAGGTGTATATAATTATGGGTTACATGAGATATTTTGATATATACATGCAATGTATAATAATCACATCAGAGTAAATGGGGTACCCATCACCTCAAGCATTTATTCTTAGTTACAAAGGTCATACTGCAAGTAAGTACAAGAAATGATATTTTCATTTAATCATGATGAATCAGTTGCATATTCATACAGAATAAAAGTGTATGTTGACACTTTTTTCAGACCATACAAACAATTACAGACGGATCACAGGTTTAACTTACATGTGATTTTGACTAGGCAAAATTGGGGAAACTGGACTAAAAAAAAAAACCTGTTAATAATGAAAATTGGTTAAATGGACTATATAAAAATTAAAAACCTCTGTTCACACACACACGCACACACACACACAAAATACCGTCAAGAGGGTAAAACAACTGACTTTATAATGAGATTTAAAAAAAAATTCCAAAAGAACTCATATCCAGAATCTACAAAGTATACTTACAATCAATTATATATTTTTAAAAGACACCAGAAAAGAGAAAATTGAATTTCACAAATGAGGATGTCCCAGTGGTCAATAACATGAAAACATGCATGACTTCATTAATCACCAGGAAAATAAAAACACACTGGTACTTTTAACAATGTGTTCATCAACAAAAGGGCTAAGTTTGAAAAGGTGGAAAATATCTTCAACCTCATTCTTATTGGTAAAATAAGAAACAAAAGAGGGAAAATATCAAGGATTGGCAAGAATGTGAAGAACTTCACAATGTAAATGATGATGTTAATTGCTATACATTCTAAGCAATTGCTATATATTGCTATGTGTCCTAATTGCTATATGTGTTAAGTTGAAAAACTTAGTAATTTTCTTCTAAGACTGAGCATGTTTCCTGATGACACAGCAGTTTCACTCGTAGGTATTTACCCCCAGAATTCCATACATGTTATTAAATGACATGTACTATGCCATAGATGATAGCAGCATTAGTCCCAAATGGAGAAATAGTCAAATGCCCAACTTTAGAATGAATACATAAGTTGTGGTGCATTCACAACAGAATACAGCAAAAGAGGTGACATCAAAAGGATAAATGGTAGTAGAGTCACAATGAATAACTGTATAGTATATGTAGCATATAGCAATGGGAAGAAATAGTCTATACACACAACAAGGTAGATGAATCTCACATTGATACTAAGAAAACACGCAACAAAAGATACTTTGCAATTCCATTTATGCAAAGTACTAAAACAGGCAAAACACACATGCTGTTGGAAATCTAGACGGTGTAATGATTGCAAAGTAGCTTGCAGGGGTCTTCTGAGGTGCTGGAACTATCTTGCTTCTTAATCTAGGTGCTAGCTACAGAGTTGTGTTCTATTTGTAAAAATTCAAACCATGGAGTTATAATACGTGCAGTTACCTATATGACTATGATAATTCTGAGAAAAAGCGAAAGTTGATGCTACGGATAGACTGTTAAAATAGTGGAGTTCCTCCAACCCAGCAAACATGAAGTCATACATAAAAATATGTTTATTTTTGAAATCTTAATTTTACTCCTGCCCGCTCCTGAAAGAAAAAACAAAGTGAATCTGATATGTGTTTGCTGAATATGAAAGTCTAAAATGGCTACAATAAAACTTTATAATTTTAATAATGGTATTTTAGTATTTAAAAGCTTAATCATACTGATTGGGATTACCAAATAGATGTTGAAGAATGGACTTGTAAATATACAAAATGATGTTTCAATCAGTGTTTTAAGAATTGTTTTCAACCTTGTTAAATCAATCAGTTTAAACTTGGAAAATTATCTTTCTTGTTCTTGAATGTGGTATGTTTGATAACTTTGGTTTTAAGTGATGCCAACTAAATAATAGAGTAACTGTAAGATCAAAGGTCAATAATTATTTTAACTTTCAGTTGGGTGGTTGCTCATATTATTTCTCTAAATACTACACAACCTGGTTCTTCTTAACACCTGTATATCATGAACAAAAAGCAACATCATGTAATCCTTCAAAACATAGCACTCAATCCTTGACTGATTACTTGGCAACTGGGGAGTGCGTATGCTATTTTTAATAATAAAGAAGACAAATAGATTCTAAGCAGCTATTCTTAGGGTCCTATTTATACCAATGTCTAATTGTAAGATTTGTTACTATTTGACATTTGGCATTCATTTTTGGATAAATCTTTTAATAGTTTTAAATAGTATGTGAATATAAATAATATATGTGTTAAATAATCAGACTTATGTTACTCTTGGAAAAGTTAAGAATTTTCAGTTCTTATGTGTATCTAGACAGTGTAAAAGCTGTCTGTTACTCTGGGTCATATTCCTACTGCCTTAACATTTAAGCTTTTCTAGAGGAGTCAGGAGTTGGGAAAGAGTAGTAATCTAATGCTGCCTCTGCTGATGTACTATAATGTTGTTATATGTAATGATTCAATTATTTACTGAATCATATATTTATAAATAAAAAACATATGTGTATATATATAATATAGGAATGAGCCACCACTACATTACCAATTGGAATGGCTGACATCCAAAAACCCAACAATACCAATTGCTGGCAAGGATATGAAACAAGACTCTCATTTGTTCCTGGTGGAAATGTAAAGTGGTACAGTCACTTTAGAATCCAATTTAGCAGTTTATTATAAAGAAAAGTTTTTCACATATTAAAAAAAGCTCAACATCACTGATTGTTAGAGAAATGCAAATCAAAATCACAATGAGATACCATCTCAAACCAGTCAGAGTGGCTATTTTTAAAAAGTCTAAAAACAACAGATGCTGGCGAGGTTGTGGAAAAAAAGGAAGGCTTTTACACTGTTGATGGGAGTGTAAATTAGTTCAACCATTGTGGAAGACAGTGTGGTGATTCCTCAAAGACCTAGAGGCAGAAATACCATTAGACTCACCAATCCCAGTGTTGAGTATATACCTAAAGGAATATAAACTGTTCTATTATTATTATTATTATTATTATTATTATTATTATTATTTTGAGGCAGGGTCTGGCTCTGTTACCCAGACTTGAGTGCAGTGGTGTGATCTTGGCTTTCTGCAACCTCTGCCTCCCAGGCTGAAGCAATCCTCCTACCTCAGCCTCCCAAGTAGCTGAGACTACAGGCATCTGCCTCCACATCTGGCTAATTTTTGTATTTTTTTTAATAGAGATGGGATGTTGTCATGTTGCTCAGACTGGTCTCGAACTCCTGAGCTCAAGCAATCCACTCGTGTTGGCCTCCCAAAGGGCTGAGATTACAGGCATGAGCCACTATGCCAGGCCTAAATCATTCTATTAATTTCAAGATACATACATGCATATATTCATTGCAGCACTATACATAATAGCAAAGACATGGAATAAACCTCAATACCCATCAATGGTAGACTGAATAAAGAAAATAAGGTACATATGTTGTGGAAATTCAGGCAGAGAAGAACAGAGAGATCAACAGACAAGAAAATTTCTTTATTGGAGCTCTGGCTGACGGTGGCCTTACTCCCCGTAATGGCCGCCAGAAGCGCCCAAAGGAAAATGTCTTGCTTATGTAAGTCTTGGTGCAGAAAGACAAAGTAGGGGGAAAAAACAAGTTTAAACAAAGACATTTAGTCATTGACTTATGTTAAGTATACAGCCTTGAGAATTCATACACTTTCTACATGGTATCTCCCTCTCACAACTGGCAGCTGGAAAGAGAAGAGGTCTTTATACAGAAATATGCTTGTGAGCTGCAGATACAAAGATATGCTTGGGTACCTTATCTCAGAAGGCGGAGGCTTTGTTGACTCTGCTTTAGCTAACTGTAGGCAATGTAGACTGGGAGGAATGGTTTAATGCTTCTCTGCTGTTTGTAACTTTTTATTATTTTTTTATTTTTTAATTAATGTCTTCTAAATTTTATTTTTCCTCCTCACATATAGACCATGGACTACTTAGCAGCCATAAAAAGGAATGAGACAATATCCTTTGTAGGTACATGGATGGAGCTGGTGGCCATTATCCTCAGCAAACTAATGCAGGAACAGAAAACCAAAACCAAATACCACAGGTTCTCAATTATAAGTAGGAGCTGAACTATGAGAACACATGAACACATCGGGGGAAACAACACACAATGGGGCCTGTCAGAGGGTGGGGCATGGGAAGAGGGAGAGCATCAGGAAGAACACCTAATGAATGCTGTGCTTGATACCTGGGTGATGGACTAATCTATGCAGCACACCATTGTGGTACATGTTTACCTATGTAACAAACCTGCACATCCTGCACATGTACCCCTGAACTTAAAAGTTGGAAATAAAGTTTTTCCATACCATCCAGCAACCACACTCCTAAGGCATTTATTCAACTTCTTTGAAAACTTATGTAATACAAACTCCTGCATACAAGTGTTTATATGAGCTTTATTCATAATCACCAAAAACTGGGAGTAACTAAAATGTTCTTCAATAGGTGAATGAATAAACAAACTATGATACATCCATGCAATGGAGTTCTACTCAGCAATGATAAAGAATACATTATGAAGTCATGCAAAGACTTAGATGAATCTTAATTGCATATTGCTAAGTGAAAGAAGCCAATCTGAAAAGACTACACAGGGCATTATTCCTGGCACTTGTATCTTGGTTTCTTTCCTTTTTTTCAGGGTTGGGGCACAGGGTCTGCTTCTGCCTGGCTAGAGTGCAGTTGTGTAATCTCGGCTCACTGCAACCTCCATCACATCTTGGTTTCTAATACCATTAGTCAACAAATGAACCAGGGCTCTTTGAAGAAATGGCCAATTCTAGAATTGGGGCAGTAAATATACAAGATGAGCATGGACCATCTTGTGCCAGAATATACAGAAATGCTCAAAACAAAACAAACAAAAACCACTACCACCAACAGAAAAGACAGAACCAAAGTCAAACCCAACAAAGAACAGAGGAAAAAAAAATGTTAAGACTATGTCAAAGGGACACAGGAGCCAACTGAAAAGTGCTCCCAATGTCCAAACTGGAACAATTTGAGCAGCACAATAAAGTGGTACTAAATTATAATCCAAAGCATAACATGAATATCCGTGAGTCCATACTGATAGAAATCGATGGTTGAATAAATGAATAAATGGGGCATAATAGATAAATCTCCAATGCAGATGAGTTCCACATAGTTTGCATACATATTCCACCCTCAAGGAGAGCGAGGGTAACTCCTCATTTCTTAAATGTGGGAAATGCAAAGTGACTTTCCTAGAAAAAGTGCAGTATGAAAAGGAGAAATAGAGTAGCTTTACAATAAAGAATCCTGAAAAACCTCACCTTAGCCGAGTGATCAAGGTTAACATCAACAATAATATATTAATAGTTTGTACTCTTGATATGATGGGATGAAAATGGCATTTTACCTCTGTGGTGTTTCTCCCACAAACCCATAATACCAGTTGAATCATGACAGAAATATCAGAAAAATCCCAACTGAGGAACATTTTACAAAATACCTGACCAGTACTACTCAGAAATTACAAGAATAACCAAAACAAGGAAATTCAGAGAAACTTAAAGCCAAGAATTGACTAAGGAAACATAACAACTAAATGTAATGTGGTATATTATATAAGATCCTGGAACAGAAAAAGAACATTAGGTAAAAACTAAGAAAATGCGAATGAAGAACGAACTTCAGGTAATAGTAATGTGTCAAAACTGGTTCATTAGTTATAATAAATGTACCATACTAATGTAAGATGCTAATAATATGGGTACTGGGGTTTAGGGGATGTGGAGCTCTCTGTACTATATTTGCAATTTTTCTGTTTGGTAGTTCACCCTTATCTTCAGTTTTGTTTTCTGTGATTTCAGTGATCAACCTATGATCAACCATTGAAAATATTAAATGGAAAATTCCATAAATAAACAATTTACATGTTTTAAATTGCACACTATTCTGAGTAGCAGGATGAAATCTCTTGTTGTCCCACCCCAGGACATGAATCGCCCCTTTGTCCAGTGTATCCATGGTGTACATGCTACCCACTCAATGGACACTTAGTAGTCATCTTGGTTATCAGATTGACAGATCAAAAGAAGAAGGGTGAGTACAGTACAATAAACTATTCTGAGAGAAAAAGACAGAGAGAGAGAGACCATATTCACATAACTTTTATTAGTATGTCATTATAATGGTTTCATTTTATTATTAGTTGTTAATCTCTTACTGTTTTTTTCTATACACGTAATAAGACCTAAATTAGGCCTTATTATGTGTATAGAAAATAACATAGTATGTATAAGGGTTTGGTACTATCTGTGGTTTCAGGCATCCACTGGGGTTTAGAACGTGTTCCCTATGGATAAGGTGGGGGGAACTATAAATACAAAATTATTTTAAAATAAAGTTTTTATTTTATTATTCTAAAATAATAATAGGAATATTTAAAATAATAATTTTAGAATAGTAAAATAAGTTTATTTAAAAATTTTTTTAAGTTTATCCAAATGTTTATGAAAATTATATAAATATTAGATTTCAGGAATGCAGAGAGAGTAAGACTAGAACTCAGTCAGGTTTCTAAATGCAATGGAGTTATTTGCTATTTTGTAGCAAAACAAGAATAGTACGACGTAGTATGTTTTTCATGAAGATAAATTGATGCAATATGAAGAATTATTTCTTATTCTGAGATTGTTTGTAGAGTGTGTGATGTAAAAATATCTTTTGCTTTGAAACGATGCTAATACTAGGTCTGATCTACTATTATAAAAAGCTGATACTGGTCCCTGAAATAAAAAGTCTGAGATCCACATCCTTTAGAAATTCAATTTCTGACAACTCAGAAATTTGCTCCTTTTCCTAAGCAGAGCCAAAATATTACTGTTTCATGGTGTTTTTCTTACATCTTCCTCTACCTTTATTTAAGAGTCTGAATGGGTATCCTATACCTCTGGCACCCTCAGGCAAAGGAAATCAAAGCAGAAGAACCAAGTAAAATAAAAGCAAAGATTTCCCACAATCAAGTGAAATAAAAGCAAAGATTTCCCACTATCTCCCTGGCATCCAGTGGTAGGAAGAAATGCCAGCCTTTTCCAAAGTTCAGAACCAATGAAAAAGACTCCTTTATCAACTGTTATCAGTGAAGAAGAAAATGAAGACTAGAGAAGATGGCACCTCAGGGCAATGGATTCAGAAAGTGAGTGATATAAATCTGTCTTTAACAGAACCCAAAAAGGTTGATTGTGGGCTTTTGTGTTTTAGGGTGTAGTGAGCTAGGCATTTGTCTTCTTACATTGCAAGAGTTAGAAGTTCCACTGCCTAACCTTTACAGGTTATCTGGAAATAATTAAAACCTCCATCAACTTCTACAACTGCTATTGCCTTGCATGATAACAGTTAAATGAAAAAAGCCAGGCAAAGCTCCAAATGTTCTCATTGATAGTCATACTTCTATAAAGTAAGTGTGTGGATGTTTTAGTGATGTGTATTCTTCATTCAAATGTGCATTAGTTTGGATGTGCATTAGTTTGTCCAGCAAACATTTAGTGGTTGCTATTTGCCACTGTAATGTGTGCTGTGCATGTAAATGTGAACAAGACATTCTTTACCCCTAAGTGGTTCATAATCTAGTTTAGAGACATAGTTGCCACACAGTATGGTAAGTGCTTCATTAAGGATTAATACAAATTTGATATTTAGAGAAAACTTTATGAAGGACAAAAGCTTTCTTGAAAGTTGGCTCAATGTTAACAAAAGACAGCTTATTCAGGGCAAAAACTTGAAACTTCAGTTGGAATAATACTAAAAAGAAAAGAGATATTCTGTATCACAGATACAGGGGAGCAGTATAAAACATTATTTAAAACACTATTTTGGAAGTCTGGGAATCTGAATTATAACTCTTTTATAATTTATACTCCTACTGTGAGAGGAATTTTCTATCCATAAGATGAAGGAAAAGAAAATAGTCTGAGTCCCGTTCCGAAAACTTTATCCTTTTAGCTGCTAATAAAACACAAGTAGCAGAAGACATTAAGTGTATAGAGGATATATTTATCCAGAGGCAAAGCTAGAGAAGCTTAGAGGTAAGACTCTTATTAGAGAAAACGGATGATGGTATGAGTTCTCTCCTGCAGAGAGAAGAGAGGCAGCCTTATAGTGGAGTGTCTCTCCACATTCGGTGCCAAGGCCAAGACTATGTGCCAATCTCTCCTTGGAAAAAATAAAATAAAAAAGAAACCCAGATAGCCAACAGAGTGGATCTATCTGGGGACCAACAGCCTGAGAGTCTGCGGGGCTTGCAGCTCTCCAGGACAGAAGGCCTTTTTTTCTTTCTTTTTTTTTTTTTGACCATGTGCCAGTCTCAAAAGAAGACAATTATTTGCTACTAGGCAAAATTGTAATAGTTGCACCAGCTGTTTTCCTGAGTCTCCTATAATGTTAACATTACCTGAAAAACATTGTAGTTAAGATGGGTGGGGATTCCATTCAGACATTCCCCCCAGTTACAACACCCCTGAGATTGGGTGATGTTGATTGGAATGGCTGGGCATTTAGCCAAGGGAAATTCAATTGCTGATGCATGTCATTTGGGCTAGGTGAAGTATAATTTATTTGGTGTTTTGCGATTCCCATGTACAGTTAAGTTATCACCCGCCATCTAAGTATAGGACTGACTTCTAGAATACTCCTAACTCCCAGTGTGCTGATTCATCCAGCATCATGTCATGCTGGGACAGAGGTAGGTCACCTAACAAAAATATTTTTCTGGTTTTTTTTTGACATTCGTGTTATTTTCAGTGTTATAATAATTGTGATTTGGTATGACATTTCATTTGAAGTAAATATCCACTTTTTAATCTAATTGTGTTTACATAATTATATATTTTTCTTTTCTTTTTCCTTTTTTTTTTTTTGACATGGAGTTTCGCTCTGTCACCCAGGCTGGAGTGCAGTGGCATCATCGTGGCTCACTATAGCCTCCATCTCCTGGGTTCAAGCAATTCTCCTGCCTCAGCCTCCCAAGTAGCTGGGACTACGGGCGCACGCTGCCACAACTGGCTAATTGTTGTATTTTTAGTAGAGACGGGGTTTCACCATGTTGGCCGGGATGGTCTTGATCTCCTGACCTTGTGATCCGCCTGCCTTGGCCTTCCAAAGTGCTAGGATTACAGGTGTGAGCCACTGTGCCCAACATGTTTTTCTTAAAGAGGACTACCAAAATTGGTTATGCTTCAGGCTCTGCAAAACCTGAATCTGCCCATGCTTAATTCATCTAATGGGAATTAGATAAATTCAACTCACTCCCTCTCTTGCTCATTATAATGATCAATCAGTGAAACCAACAACAACAATAATCTTGTCCATCTGCCTGCTGATGCATAGAAGTACAAGAGGCTGAAATTTTTATTTCATATTTAGAAATATAAATATTACAAAAAGGTCAATTCCTGGCTGAGGTAGTGTTCTCACCTGCCTGATTTTCAGTTATGTGTAACTAGTTATTCCAAAACTCCATGTGACTACCATGTAGTTTTTCCTTTGTTTAATACTGAGAGAGGATAAAGGCACAGGAATGGTCTAGAGATGAAGATATACATTGTCACCAAGGAGGTACACAGGCAAGAAGGGGAAGGTTGAGAACTTTGAAAGCCAAGTTCAGTGACACTCCTACTTATAATCAACCTGATTGTTATAAGCTGGACAGCAGCTTCCAGTGAATCTAGAAGCTACACTGCTTTTTTAGAAAGCTGCCTTTCCAGAGATCACATAGCAAGAGAATAGATATTATTAATAAAATAATTCTATGAGCATCCAAAGGAGCTTGCAGATTTCTTGGACTTGATTTTTATCAGATGGGTAGAAATTTGGTTAAAACATTTGACACACAGAAGAAGCTAACTGGAAGGATGAAGCTGAAGGGAAGACTTACAGTTTAGGTGGATGAGTTTTGAAGGCTCTATGTTAAAAATACTACAAGAGGCAAGACACATTGATTCAAATCCTATATATGCTACTTGATATGGCCCAGTTACCTCTGTACTATGAGGACTTTCCATACAGTATTTTCCATATAGGGTTGTCAGAAAATGAAATCAAGATAATCAACGGCTGGCACGCAGAATTACAGGGGTTCATTTAAAGAGTACATTAAGAAGGTAGGGTACTTATCAAACTCCTGAAATTTTATGCCAATATTTCTATGTGTGAACTTTTTGTGAAGTAAGAAGTTCACAACTTCTACTAATTTATTGAAGAGATCTGGGACAAAATAAACTAAGAAGAATGATGTCGAAGCTCATTTATGTTTGTGAATGAATTGCGAAGAAAAATATCTGAAATTTTCTAGAAGTAAAATAACAATCAAAAAGTGAAATGGCTGGGACAGAAGAGAAATTGAGTGAGGTTATGGTGGGAAAAGAATTTAAGCTGATGTTGATCAGGTAAAGTAATACTATATTTGTACTGAGCATTCAGTGCTGTTCTTGCTTTCTAAATCTATTTTTTTCTATGCCTAAAGTATAAAATATTTTCTTCTTTTTCATGCCCTGAGTCTATCAACATGGCTGACATATTTTCAATGCAAGTAATTTTAAAAAATTGGATAAGAGTTTAAAAGTTAGGATGTGATCCTGGATCTACATCTAAATAATTATGTGGACTTGTGCAAGTAATTTGCCTCAGTTTTTCCCAAGTGTGAAATTGTAGTGATAAACCATTTCTCCTTCATAAGAATAATGTTTAAAAATGGACTAATAAATAAAAATATACTGATTTTTTTAGTGAGGTAATTATTTAAAATCAACATGTTCACTAATCATTAGAGAAATGCAAATGAAAACTACAATAAGATACCATCTCACACCAGTTAGAATGGACATTATTGAAAAGTCAAAAAATAACAGATGTTGGTGAGGTTGTGAAGAAAAGAGAATGCTTATACACTGGTGATGGGAATGTAAATTAGTTCAGCCATTGTGGAAAGCAGTTTGGCGATTTCTCAAAGACCTTGAAACAGAACTACTATTCAATCCAGTAATCCCTTTATTGGGTATATACCCAAAGGAATATAAATTGTTCTTTCATAAAGACACATGCATGTATATGTTCATCACAGCACTATTTACATTGGCAAAGACATAGAATCAACCTAAATGCCCATCAATGGTAGACTAGATAAAGAAAATGTGGTACATATAGACCATGGAATATTATGCAACTGTAAAAAAGAACAAGATCGTGTCCTTTGCAGCAACATGGATGGAGCTGGAGGCCATTACCCTAAGGGAAATAACACAGAAACAGAAAACTAAATAAAGCACATTTCACTTACAAGTGGGAACTAAACATTGAGTACACATGGATACAAAGAAGGGAACAGACACTACAGCCTACTTGCAGGTAAAGAGTAGGAGAAGGAGAAGGATCAAAAAACAACCAATCAGGTAATATGCTTATTACCTGGGTTTTGAAATAATTTGTACACCAAACCCCTTTGATATGTCCTCATCATTCTTTGATCATATTTTATTTTTTGGTATAGCAAGACGTTCCAGACTCGTCTGGCACTTTCCGCACTCTGGAGTCAATTACTTCTCCAAGAAACCCTTGTTCGTTTTGGCAAATAATGATATTTTTAAAGCCACAAATTGAGCATTTAGGTGTGTTTATTTCTTTTCAATTGTCATTGTTTTTAGACCTTCACAGTGGATAGTGGATAGAAGACAGAGCCATGGAATGGACAATTAGCTCTCTGCATTTGTGGGTTCTGCATCTGTGGATTCGATCAACTGCAGACTGAAAATATCTGAGAAAGAAAAATAATGGTTGCATCCATACTGAACATGTACAGATTTTTTTTCTTGTCATTATTCCCTAAACAAAACAGTATAACAAGTATTTACATAACATTTAAGTTGTATTAGTTATTATAAGTAATCTCAAGATACTTCAAAGTATATGGTAAGATGTGTGTAGATAATATGGAAATACTACATTTTATATCAGGGACTTGAACATCCATGGGGCTTGGTATCCCCACAGGGTCCCAGAACCAATCCCTCACAGATACAAAGGGTCAACTGTATGTGAAGACACACACACACACACACACACACACACACACACACTAACATTTATTTTCATATTCATCATTATATATTGACGACTATGAATTCACATTAATACCTCCAATTCCTCCAAATAAACACCACAAGATCTATTCTATCTCCTTTTTCAGATTTATAACTCCCTTCTTTGATGGTGAGAAGCCTGTCTCTTGTTATCCTTCATACATTTACTTACTAGGCAACCTCCCTGTTTGTAACAAATCTCATGTCACCTGCACCGTGTACCCCATGGTGTGGATGCTCTGTTCATCCTGCCCAGGCTGTGACGCCCTGCACAGGACTGGCACTCCTGACCCTTTGTGGAGAAGCTCTTTAACCCACTTCAGCTCCAGCAACATTACTGGAGTTACTTTCTGCCTGGATGCCCTTCTCACCTCCTTTGGCTCAAACTCCCTGCTCTATATCATGAGGAATGTCTTCGACTGTTTATGCTAATAAAACAAAGTACCACAGATTGGGTAATTTATAAAGAACAGATATTTATTTCTCACAGTTCTGGAGGCTGTAAGTGCAAGATCAAGGCAAATTCAGTGTCTGGTGAGGACACAATCTCTGCTTCCAAGATGGTGCTTGTTGCTGCATCCTCTAGAGAGGACAAATCCTCTGTCCTTACATGGTAGAAGCAACAGAGGGGCAGAAGGACCTAACCTTTTCCTTCTAGACCTTTTATAAGGCACCAATCCCATTCATGAAGGAAGAGCCTTCATGACCTAATCAACTTCCAAAGGCCTCAACTCTTAGCACTGTCACATTGGATCTTAGGTTCCAATACATTAATTGGGGGGAGAATACATACTCTGAAACCATAGCAGAGGGCCCTGTACCACCAGCATGTATGCTGACCTTGCTCAGCCCACCTGATGCCTCTAGGACTGCATTGTTCAGGAAGAGCAAATCGTCAGAGATTACTTTTTAAGTTTATGAATGAAAACCAACTTAAAATGTTGTTGACCCTTTTTTCAAGTTTCTCCAATCTCTAGATATATTTTATCTCTTTTTCCAGACTAATCTGCATTTCTCTGCATATATGATAGAGTTCTGCTTTATCAGAGGAGGAATATAAAATATATTCCATGCTTTTTTAACTTTAATTGTTAAGTTTTTGTGTTTAGCTCAGCATTTCTCAACTGGAGCACTACTGGCATTTTTCACAAGAAATTCTTTGTTATAGGATTGTCCCACATACTGCAAGATATTTTGTATCCCTGACTCTCCATTCACTATTGCCACAGAAGGCCCGTCCCCCACGAAAAACTTGGCATAATTAAAAAACAAAAACAATAAGAAGATACTGTATCCATTTCCAACTGGGAAAGCAATCTTCCCTCATTGAGAACCTCTAGAGCTCTTTGCAGTTTGTAATAGCTGTTTTCTAATAAATTCTTCAGTTCACACTAATTCATATGGAGGCTCACATAAAACAATTCTGTCACCATTTGTTCTACATCAAGTTTGTTAACCTTGTAGAATCCATGCTTTTTGTATCAAGTAATATTATATCCTCCTTGGCTTGGTAAATATCTCCTGTTGATCCCATTTTAGGTTCAGAGGCCCAAAAACAAATGGTGCTTTGTAAAGGAATTTTCTTCAGTCACTAAAATGTCCCTCAAATTAATTGAAGCATGTAAGCCATAAATACAAAACTGACTGAATCGACAGGTTAGAAATATTTAAATAAGACCTTAATACTATGTATGAAATATAAGTATGTTTTTGGCTTTTTAGCTATATATTTTCATAGAAATGGTAGATTGTTTGTGTTGAGGCAAATCAACACAAAAGCCCTAGTTAAGGCTTAGGGCTGCACTCAGTATGCTCTCTTCAGAACAGCCTGAGCCTGCAGGCTGATACGCTGAAGGCCATGCCATTCTTTTCCTGATTGGACGAGGAAGAACAGTGTTTGCTTTCTCTGGGACTCACAGTCTTTTGGAACAATTTCATCTCCTGTCTTTCCCATGTGTGTATGAGACAGTCTACCCGCAGTGGGAAGAAGTCATAAACCCTTCAGCTGGAGAGCTGTTTCTTTCCCCTGGAACTAATATGAATAAAAGCTTGCTTGTGTTTTGCCCTTATCTTATAAATTTAGGTTTCATTTAGTGGAGAAAATAAATCTATTCCTTATTCCACCAACTGTACAAATATAGAAAGTTAAATTTCAATGCATGATATATTTGAAAATACCACCTAAGACTTGAAAGTGAGATCTCTATGAACACATGATATGATTTTGAAAATCAGTGGGGTGTATCTGCTGATTTGAGTAGAAGCTGTGGCAGAGATATTTACTGCTTTCCAAATATGTAAGTGCTCCCCACAGTTCCCAGCTGTCTTCCAGTTATGTGGGGGCCATGTGACTAGTTCTGCCAACTTGTGTGAGCTAGAGTTGTGAGCAAAAGTGATATATGTCACCGCAGCCTCAAATGTATAAGGATATGTTCATTTTATGCACGCTTTAAAGTAAACTAAATTTGAGTTGCACTAAACCTGGACATGGACTTTTTCTGTTAAGATAATTTCAGCTGTCCCAGAAAATGGAAGACATTATTGCACTAATTTGATTAAATACCTTTGTTTAGAAACTAGTGTTTGGTTTTATTTGGTTTGGTATGAATGAACCAAATAAAGAGTTAATATAATTCATTAGCTTGAAGGACCTAATCTGAATGGGATTGGCTTAATAATTCAAAGACAAAAGCAAACTAGAGAATTGTGTCAATATGACCATGTTTCAGTGCTCCTCGGTTGGTGGTTTAAGCTATAAGAAAGTAATTTTAACTCATGCTACTTTGGCTGCATGATCCATTTCCTTTTTCATCCCAACTCTATTTTCCCAGACAACATAGTACATATTATTTCAAGGGCATTCCCAAAGAGTTGCATCAGCAGAGTCTTCTTTATACCTTTAATGGCCTCTTTCAGTTCATTTAGGATTCTAGACAGATTCTCTCTCTCTCTCTCTCTCTCTCACACACACACACACACACACACATACACACACACCCCTACCTTCGGACAGCTTATCTAAAATAAAATATTTCTTCATCTGAGAACTTTTAAGAATTCCATTACTTGATGCTGTTGGAAAAGAAGAATTTTGTGCACTGTGTCCTTATGACCATTTTTTTTTCTCTAGGTGAACAACAAAAACAACGAGAAGAAACAGAGAACAATTTCACACCTAAAATTGAAGGAGTTGATTACTGTCATTTTGATGATGTGCCTTTTATAGGTTTGCAGTGGTTAAGAAAGACTTTATGGTTTGGAGCATGAGCACTTTAAAGTGATTCAAAATTATCGAAGAGCTACAAATTTTATAAAGTGCTTCAATTTGTTACCAACTAGAGCAGCAGTGGAACAATTCTACAGAGCTTTTAGTACTATGCACAGCCTGCAAATGCTCTCATAATCTTGCCAGGTGTTGCCTCTTTACACGTTGGGGCTCGGAATTTCCCTGCCCAGAGACACTTCATCACTAACAGCAGCAGAGCTTCTGTTCTGGAGGCCTGCATACCACAAAGCACTGCTCACATATGGGTACAGTTTTGGCAACGCTGCATACTCCAAATCAGCCTTTTATGGTTGTTTGGCTTTGCCAGAGGAAAAAACTTGGTCTAAAAATGACTGGACAATTGGGCACTCAATTTGGCGTTTGGAGGAGCATATGCATGTGAGGAGTAAAAATAGGTGGAATAAGAGTGGCAAGGTGGTTTGGACGACACTGCAAAATGAGTAAATGGCTTTTCAGTCCCTTTGAGTCATGAAAATACTAATGTTTAAAAAGTTAGTGCTTTTGAGAGAGGGTGAAACTTTGTAAGAGCAGGGTTTAATGATTTCTGTTTTGCTAGTAGCTTCCAGTTTTTAACTGGCCTTTGATTTACATGTTTTAGAACAACAGTAAGCCTTGCTTATGTAAAAGAGAAAAAATGAGGCATAATTTTTGAAATTTAAAATGACCAGGTGGCTTAGATATTGGCTTGTAATGTAGGGTTCCACTAGAACATAGTTACAATTTTTCCTTTTAAAATGAATTTACTGGCTGAGCATGGTGGCTCACGCCTGTAATCCCAGCACTTTGAGAAGCCGAGCCTGACGGATTACGAGGTCAGGAGATCAAGACCGCCCTGGCTAACATGGTGAAACCCCGTCTCTACTAAAAATACAGAAAATTAGCCAGGCATGGTGGTGCATGCCTGTAGTCCCAGCTGCTCAGGAGGCTGATGCAGGAGAATCACTTGAACCCGGGAGTCAGAGGTTGCAGTGAGCCAAGATCATGCCACTACAGTCCAACTTGGGTGACAGAGTGAGACTCCATCTCAAAAAAAAAAAAAAAAAAATGAATTCACACAGGTAAGATGCATCCTGAATGGTACATGTCTTCTCCGTGTGATGGCCATAAATGGCACATTTTATTTCTTTAGAACTAGAGTTTTAGAGCTCAGCTGGTTCATTAAGGAGAGGGCAATCTTAAATCAGAACAAAGTTAAACATGTAAAAGTCAGTTTAAAAGCATAACCAATTCTGGGAGGGATTTACCAGTTCTCTAGTATATGAGTATCTGATAACTTTAAGAGTATTTGAAAAACTTGGGTCTTTGTGGTGATTCTTGCCTGAGTCGAGGTCAGAGTCTACATTTCCAAGACCCTTATCTCAGCTGTGCACTTTTTACTATTGTGCTATTGATTATTAATTCCATTTAAGGACATGAGGCACTATTTTAGAAGAGCATTTATACAGCTTATGAGTAATTTTAAAAAAAACATGCTATCTGAGTTTTTATGTAGTAGAAATATAGCATTTGCATTGAGATTTATTAATACAATTAATTTGAGTGCCTATCACCCAAACATTTAGAGGCGTTAGGTATTTATCTCCATCTGGATGTCTCGATGGAGTTTCTAGTGAATACTTCAGTGAATACTTCTTTTATCACCTAAACTGTTAAGCAAGGCTGATTTCTGATAAGATCTAAGATTTCAGAGCAGCAACAATATATATGGTAAGGCAGAGAGCCTGGTTCATCACACTTCAAGGACAACAGCAGGAAGACTGTATGTCATTTTAAGATCAAAACTTTCCCAGAAGATTTTATTTTCCCCCTCCCTCTACTTTTCTTCTTTTTCTTTTTTGTCCCCTCAAATTAACTAATACATGTAAAGAACCCACAGTGCTTTACTATTACTACTATTCTATCATTTTTATTATTATTATTATTATTTTCCCCTTTCTTTGCCTGTTTACATTCTTTCTTCCAATAACCATGAGTATATTTGTCTTTGTTGAGATTCCATTTTCTCTTGTCAGTGAAATTGGAATTGATGGTGGCTTCCAATTCTCTGCTCTGAAGAAGACCCTGATAGTACGATTGCAAGTATGTGCAGCGACCCACCACTGAGGGACACGGTCTGTTACAGGTAGGGCTGTATTGGGGAATTTTAGCCAGGTTTATTTACTTGTGCCTGATCTATTTAGTGATTTATTTGATTTAAGTGCAAGCACCTGGGTATTTGTAAAACAGAGTATGAATATACACAAGCATTCTGTTTTCATTAGGAAAATCTATGCGCTATGAGTTGAAATTGCCAAAACTTGGTAAAATAATCAGTAATGAGAGATATTTGTCCTTACTTCCTAAGCAATCAACTGCAAATAAGGTCCATTCACATATTGAATTAATAGTATATTTTCATTCAGCTTCAAAGCCAAGCAGATATAATATGAAACTCTTTAACTTTGTTTCAAGAATGCATTTATTTACCGTGATGTTATGTCTAAATGTCCATTCAGTATATTTTATAGAGTTGATCTAAGATAAGAAATCTGATCTCCCTTCAGTAATTCTTTAGGAAGTTCTTGCTTTTGAATTCTGTAAGTCATGCTTTTGTTTTAGATTAAATATATTAAATGAATACAACGATTTTGTAAGCTGGATATTATTTAGACTTAAACCCTTTATGCCATGTAAAACTATTCCCCCCTCATTTCTACCTATCCAAATCCTATCCCTTATTTTCTGCAGGATATTCCAATCATCTTGGCTTAAAGCAATCTTTCCCTGCTTTGAATACCTATTATTGCACTTGCTCAAGTGACACTTTTGACATTTATTGAATGCTGCAGATTCTTATTCCTAATCCATCTTGATATATCTGATTTCCCAAACCTGATTGTCCAGTTTTAGAACCTTGTCTGGACACATAGTTCATTCAACATTTACTAGACACATGTTTAGCAATTGACCACAATGTGCAAAAGTTATGGAGATGCAGTGGTGAAAAACATAGACATGACCACAACCCTTGTAGACATGATACATAAGGTGAGCATATGATTTAGGGTCAAAGAATGTGTACGATTTTCAGTATCAGGTATAATGATTTGACCATTGTGAGGGTACGGAAGATACTTTTGTGGAAGGATCTAAGATTCCCTTTTTGTTGGTAAACAAACTTACATCTAGTAGTAGAATGTCAATTGTTGTTGCATATGCTTTTGCTACAAGCAAGATTTCTAATTTCTTTACGTTGCTTTAAAAAGGATGTGTGGTATAAATAAATTTCAATAATCCAAAATTGTCTTAAGGCTCTTAATACTAACAGAGTCCCCTAGAAATAAATGTTTCATATCCATTTCACATTATGAAATATAAGTTTGAAAATGAGTTGTTAGATCATTCAAATAATCAAAGACTGTTTTAGAACTAGCTGAATGTTCCTGGTAATTTATTTTGTAAATTAAATTTAAGTTCATGATTGATTAAAAATTGCAATAAAAAGGAATATATTTATTGTAGTATTAAGTAAAGTATAAACAATATTGGAAGAGTTTTAAATTATTTTTTAAACATAAGCTTCTGGTTCAATATGGCGGTCTGACTTCCCTAAAATGTTAAAAAATTATAGAAAATAATATTTAAATGCATAAAACAAAGAAAACAGGAAAAGCGAGTTTTTTTTTTTTTTTGAGTTCTGGAAGTTGAAAAATGGATGGAGGAGTGACAAATGATGAGCCAAAGCTGAAGCAGCCACTATATAGGACATGTGCAGGTGACTATAGCCTGAAAGGCGACAGTCTGCCTTGTGGAACCCTCAAAGTCTTACAACTCAGAAATACCAGGGGTGTGGAAGCATAAGAGATATGTAACTAAAAACAGTCATTTAATTGATTGCATGTGAAACTACCAATGCCCCCACATCCGTGTGTAGTATATAGGCATTGTACCACTTCCCAGACAAATATAATAAAAGGACTTCATTATACAGAAATTACTAAAATGGGTACAGGGATGCTCATGTAGGTACTGACATCTTAGAGCAAAGACCTCTGAATTATGGCAAGGATGTGTTCCTCCATACACAGCCAGCTTCTCAATCACATTTCATTAATTAAACTGCCAGTCTATAAAACCCCACCAATGTTCAGAGAGCTATCAGTTATCCATTTTACTATTTCCTAATTATAAACAGAAACCAATTATCTCTATTCATCTGAAGAAAGCCAGCAATATAAATGAGAAAGACAAAGCAAAACAAAACAAACAAACAAAAAACTCTAAAAACAAAAAACAAATCATAAAGAAACAGACAGAAGACAGCAACATCCCATAGGAAACAGACAATTCAGGAACGATAGGCAAAAAACCTTAAAAATTCTAATTCATACATCCCAGATATTAAAAACATAATAAAAATGCATCAGTAAAACAAGAACAGGATGTTATCTATCTATATACCTATATATATAAAATAAGGTGCTGTTAAAAGAAATGATAGACCAAGAAGTTTCTCTTGGTATTTAAAAATATGATTATCAGATAAAAATACATCAATTAAATGGCTAAACAATAAAATTAAGTAAATATCAAAAAAGGTAAAACAAATATAAAAATAAGTGAAAAATATAATGGAAATGCAAAAGAGAAAGAGATTAATCTTGGAGACTAATTTCATCTAATAGAAATTTCAGAAAGAGAGAAAAAAGGTAAGTAAAGAGAGGTATTATACAAAGTTCTAGAATTTTTCTTAGAGCTGAGGAGCACATAAAATTAAATCGAAAGTATCTATTGAAAGTTCAGAGCAATGAAAAAATGCAGACCCACATTAGATACATTATTTGAAACTACAGAACAGTAAGGATAAAGAGAATAACCTAAAAACTTCCAGAGGGGAGGAAAGCCTGAACTTTTACAAAGAATGAGAATCACACTGGATTAATCTCTCAATAGCCATAGCAAAATATTGAATCAATGTCTTAAAATGTTTTAGGGTAAAATATTTAAAACCTAGAATTCTACACACAGTCAAATTATCAATAGAATTTGAAAATTGAATAAAGGACATTTTTAGTCAAGAAATAACTTAGAATAATTGCCTCCCACATGCTTAGCCTTAAGAGGTTACTTGAGCAAAATAGTAGGGAGGAGAGCGGAGGTTATCCAAGAATAACATGAGATCCCATATAGAAAATATTGGCTACAACCCAGAAAGTAATGAAGGATGTCTCAGCCTGTGTTTTGTGCAAACAGTTTGGGTACATATTTGTCAAGATTGGAGTAGAAAAGAAGATGGTTCATGGAGAGAGGCATTTAAATAAATAATAGATTCCAAGGATTTGATAGCATTCTTGAGAATCAGAGAAACTTATGAAGCCAAAAGTAATAGGCAATTCAAGAAAAAAGAAAGGCAATAGGAAACTTTAGGAAAAACAAAAGGCTGCACAAGAGGAATTACAATTATGGTTGTTCAATAAAACATATTTTTTCATCACGACAATTTAAAAACTTTCTTGATTTTCAATTTTATATTGAACTTATAAAAAGTATAAAAATCTTAATTTTATAAATTAAAAAGCAGAATATAAGGTCATCAATTGTAATAAGATAAACACAGAATGCAAAGAATATTATTTGGGTGGTGACAGGAGGAGAGCTAAAGTGTAAGATCAAGAGATGTTACTTGCAGTTAATGGATCAAGAAATATATGTGAAAATGTATTAATTAAAATTAAAAAGACAAACAAAATAGGAAAGAGAAAGGGTCATGTAACTGTATTGGGAAATGGTGTAGAAAATGGTAAGGGTAAACTAAATCTGCATTTCTTATGGCAGAAGCTTATGACAATGTCCAAAATTAATAAATTAAAAATAAATGTGTAAATATATTATTTACCAATATGGTGGTAATCAGCAGCAGAAGAAAATCAGAGACAGTTAAAAACATTAAAGCTGATTTTTAAAATGGGGAGCTGTAATGGAGGTGGAGAAAATTAGAGCAAGAGACTGTATTCTTGTAAATCATTCTATACTGTTTTAAAAATCATGTATATGCTTTACTTTGTTAAAAATTTAAAATATTAAATAAATATAAATCATTATGGACAGAGAGAACTCCTCTTACAGAAAAATTAATGACCAGATTAAAAGTTATGTTCACTCTCATTTCAAGTTCTCACACAAGTATAGTAGTCTTCCTCTTTTTCCAGGCCTCCTTCAGATGTGACAACTTTATACCTTCAAAAAAGTGCTTTCCATGAGGACAGGGACATTGTGTGCAAATTTACCTCTGAAATACAAAGGAACATAACTGGTTTTGTTACATATTAAGTGTAACAGAAAATTCTCTGAAAATATAAGGATGGGAAAAACAGAAGTAGGATGTTGTGGAAGCAACTAGGGTGAGTATAACCTAACTGAATACTGGCATTTCAATTTTCAAAATAAAACCAATGCTGCCTCAGACAACAATTAGAATAGAATTCAATCCTGTAATTCACATCCTACACAATAATGACTTATATTTATCATATGCTTATTATACATGTAACTTTGTATCCATTATATTTAATCATTACAATTCCAAAGGGTATTTGTACTGCCAATATATAGTTAAAGAAGTGACTCAGCGAGGTTAACTCAGAAGGTTTAGGTAACTTGTCTCAGATCTCATAGTGGATTAATGGGGAGTTAAGATAGTGAACCCAGCTCAGCTGACTCTACAATCCATGTCACACTGCCGTTTCTTTTTTTCCCCTCTGTTGCCACTAGCAACATAAGCATAGTTTTTGGATTCTCAGAAGCGCCTGCTAATTTTCTGAAATTTTCTTTAATTTTGTGTTCCTATACTTCTTTCCACAAGTTATATGAGCATTAATTTAACACTATTCTGTGAAGTGCCACCTAATTGCTAGGAGTTTTGTCTCTGGCACCAGACAGCCTCCATTTAAACCTTGGCTCTAGAATGCCAGTCATCAATACCATATGAGGCTAAGCAGTGGGTTAACCTCTCTAGGCCCTGTTGTCCTTACCTGTAAAATGGTCATTATTGTCCATGCCTAAGGTGATTTTCTTGGGGGTATTGAATGAAATAATCCACACAAAGCACTAAGAACAGTGCCTGACAATGTAAACTTCTGGCCTTCCCAGTAAGTTTGGTTTTTACTTCATCCAATTTCCTTCTGTTGGAAGACTTCTAAAAAGAATTTTATGATTATGAACTGCCTAGCAATTTTATTTCAGATTTATGACATATACTTAGTGTCTTATTGTATTCATTTCATATTTATATTTAAGAACATTTATAATATAGAACCCATGCTAGAAATCACTAAAAAGCTGCCACTTCTTCCACAGGTCTAAATAGTCAAATAAACATTGGGTACCTTGCATATTTATTCACTCATTTAATTAACTCATTCTCTCAGACACATGCCAGGTATGCTGAGAGGAATGAGGTGATGAAACACCAGTAGACGTGACACTTGCAGAAACCACATCTACAAGAAGGTGGGCAAAATATAGTGCCCAAACTGGTTTTTGATATTCTGTCTTGTGTGAATGCTAGCTGTGGTAGGAATTAAAATAATGGTGTGTAGAATTCTGAATATTCCACTGTTAGTCACTTGTAATCTGCTAACATTTAACACTTAAATGGTTGTGGGCTAGAATAGCAGAATGGGCCAAAACTCCTGTC
The DNA here is from genome assembly GCF_030222135.1 of Aotus nancymaae. Lineage (NCBI taxonomy): Eukaryota > Metazoa > Chordata > Mammalia > Primates > Aotidae > Aotus > Aotus nancymaae. The sequence continues at coordinate 80,402,966 of NW_026988425.1, read as the reverse complement.
AATGAATTCAAGAGGATCTTAAGCAGCTTATTGAAATAAAAAAAAGGTAAAGTTTCAAAAATGATATTCAGCCTTTATTCTGTAATGAGAAGAAAAATGCCTGGGCTTTAATTATAAACATGATTTCCTAATGCATTCCAAGTTTTCCTTGGAGACTTTCAGGGCCAGGGATTGACTATCCTTGTGCCAGCTTGGATAGAAAAGGGCTTGGTAAAAGTTCTATGTCTGCTGGCACGGTTTAATCACTTAATACCTTGTTGCAATTGAAAACATAACCCAACCCTATTCAGATGATGGAACACCTACACTTGATCTGCCTATGGCTTGTGCAGTCACTGATATTTCCAAGGGAAGGCTTGTGATTATCAAAATGGAAATTAATTTCGTAGACTTAAGCCTGAACTAAAAAAAGTGTTCATTGTTGTAACCTGCTGATGATGATTCCTGAAAATGTTGCTCAGAGTAAATAAACTTAGCCTCAGCCTGGAAGAATGGGTCTAAGTGAGAACTGCATACTGGGAGTATAGGTGAGATTGGGGGCAGGGGGTGAAGAGTTGAGCAAAGATTCTTCGTTACTGGAGAAAAAGCTTCAAGGATACTATCAGAGAGTATATATTTTTGGAGTTCTTGATTCTTATAACCGTTGAAATGAACCAGCTGTCTTCCATAGAAAGTCATAAAATTGTCAAAGGTATTAATTTGCCAACTTCAATAGCTGAAGGAAAGTTTCAGCTTGTTTTAGGGGCATGAAATTCCTGTAGATAACATTATTTCTGAGAACATCGTTTCCTACAACTATAAGCAGTACCACTGGAGAAGTTTACATAGCGTTTGGTACCTTACATTACTTTAAGAATGAATCATTTCATCCATGCAAAGGAAGAGCTACAGTAAGGTGCAAAAAAGATCACAAAGAAGCAAAGCTTGTGGGATAGTCTTATGTCTAAATTGTGATGTTTGCTTTGAAAAACACTGAATAATGACAAATCCAATAACTCTGCACAGTATCGAGGACTTTATGGACTCGTAGACTAGTCGGACTTGGGGAGCTCATCTGATTCAATTTCTTAATTGTATGGGTAAATTAGGACCCAGCAGGATGATGTATCTCATTTAAAGTCACTAGATATTTAGAGAAAGATCCAGAGTTAAAAATCTCTTCATTTTCGGCTTACTGATCTTTCTAACATTGTACATTCCAGGGTGTCTAGAAAAATTATTACTTATATCCAAAATGTAAATGCAGTGAGTGCTGTGGTGGTGGTTGTGTTCTCAGTTATGAAGGCTTCAAGTGTAAATCAACGATTCTTTTCTGAATCATGAATCTCATTGAGTATCCAGTGAAAGATCTGACCTCCTTTACATAAAAGTAAAGATATATGCATAGAGATACACAATTCTTTTTAATCCTTACTGTATATTAATGGACTCTTAGACTATTAGTAGTGATGGATCAGGTTAGGATGTCTTTGTAGACAGCTAAAACACAGAGTATTATTGGTTCTAATTATGCAAAATATTCCAGGGAAATTTTAATTTAGATATTGTTATTGCCTTATAACTGCAGAATAATTGAAGTAAAATGTTTCAAAAGCTTTACAATTTTTGAATTGTAGATTATTTAGTTCAATTTCTCCAATTAACAAAGCTGTAAGATACTGAGAATAGAAGACTCAAATTTCCCTGGCTAGTTAATAGCAGAGAAAAGACTATATTATGTTGTATGCATATATTTATACACATATACTAAACTTTAGAACTGCTGTATGAGAAGAGCCAATTTAAAGGACAAGTTTGACTTTTAAAGAATATATTTCTTGTCAATACTAACTATTCTGATTTCTGCCTCAACGTATTGCTACGTTATGAAGTAAAAGGAGGAATTAAATTAAGAAATGCTTATCTCTGTATTTATTAAATCAGAAAACTTCATTACCATAAATATTCTTAATATCTCTTTATTTTAAAAAGTCATCTATTTCTAACTCAATTGTGTGAAAATACAATATATTTACATTTACAGAAAAATTTGGAAGCCATTTTCATGAAGCTTTAAATTCAAGAAATGTTAACATTACTTTCAAGGGAAAAGTATTTGAACATGGAAATACTTTTTGAATTGTTAAATCGACACATTTGTTAACCATCAAGTGGTTTCAGTTCATGAACCAGATAAAAGCCAGCAGAACAAATAGGAAATAAATTAGGTGCTATTAGGAAGGATTTTAATATTGCAATATTATTGTAGCCATGTATCAGAAACTTCTGTAAAGGATCACTTGGAGGTGGTGGGCGCCCTGCATTTGTCTAGCACTTGGTCTGTGACTCACACTCTGAGAAACCCAAATGCGGATCCTCAGCTTGTCCTGTGGAGGCGTCGCTGCCTCCTCTGGAACCGCTATTGTTTTGGGACAACAGTGGCACATCTGCGGCAAGAATCGTCCCCACTCCCGCACTCGTCCTGGACCCTTAGAACCTCTGGGGAGGGAAAGTTGTGTTGACCTTAAACTCCGTCCAGAACACTGGGTTCTGGCAGGGAGTTATGGTCAGGTGATTAATTCCCACTCTGGAGGTTGTCAGCTTGCTAGAGGCGGCTGGTGTCCGCTCGTGGAGCGCAGGGGGGACTTCCTGCTTGCCTCAGCGACTCTCGTCGCCCTGGGCCCAGAGCTCGGCTTAGAACAGTGGACGGCTCCTCTCCGCCCATCGTGCCCGCCAGGGCTTTCAGGGCTCAGGTTTTAGGCGTTTTACTTTGAACATCACTCATTTCCAGAGAACTTTGAGCCAGCTGGCCAAAGGCATCCAAGGATCAGGAGTGGGTTCCAACTCCGGGGCCTGCAGGAAGCACAAGCGCTGGCCCTGCACTTCCTAGAAGTTTCGCCAACTTTGTTCTAGTTGGTTTCCCGACCGGCTCTCTTCAACTCTCTTCTGAGAGCTGGGGAGAATAAAGACGCCTCTTAAACCGCAATGCTAAGGGACCGGTTTGGTGCAAATGCCAAGTGCCACTGGCGCCCTTGGGCCCCAGGTCCCGACCTGGATTCACCCTGCGCTCACCCCGTGGGAATGAGGGACAGGAGTAAGATGTGACAACCTGAGCACATCGCTGCTGCTAGAGGACATTGGACGGGGTCTATGCTTTGTTTTGCTTTGCTTTTCAAAATTTTTTACCGTCGTGTTCTTCTTGGAAACATGTTTTACTTGCCCACTTTCTCCCAACACATCCTCTTAGCTCTTTTTCTGCATCCCCTAACCAGCCAAGATGAACGCGCGTGCCAGCAGCTGTCCTGACTTGCCTCAAGTGACCAGAGCCCAGCTTCTCAGTCCGCCACCACTGCCACCCAGGGATGGGGGTCCTTCCATCTCGGGACGCTACTTTTGGGACTTTTCCGCCGACGGCAAATGAGGTCAGATAACAACCACTATCAGGGAGGCTCCAACAGCCGGAAGACCCCGGAAAGATCGGGCCAAGCCCCTTCCAGATCCTCTCGTTAGGTTTCAGAAAGACTGTTTTAGGGTCTCTAATCCCTTTTCATCTGAGCTTTACACTTGACTTCTGTTATGAATTCCCAAAAGGAAGGAAGGCAATGGGGGAGCGACCATGGAGGAAAAAATAAGAGCTAACAGGAGACACTCAGATTATATATTTATTTTATATAAAGAAATGATACATATGTAATTTTAGATTTTCTTCCGAATTAGAGTTCTGAGGCTATAGAAAACCTATTTTTAACACCCCCTTCTCTCATAACGGCCTTGATTGCTCAAATTGCTTCTAATTGGGTGGCACACATTACTGGAGACGAAGGACGAATGACAAGCAGCCTTCATTCTTTTGCAGATTTAGATAATGTCTCTGGATGAATATCTTTTCTGATCAGGAAGAACAGGAAAACTCTTAAACTGCCTGCAGTTTTCATAAGGGGTTTGTGCAATAGGGGGAAAATGTCCTGACCATCACACAAGCATACAAATTGATGGCATTCTACGGAAGGCACCGCACAGCAATCTAGTGCCACGGTTTTTCCTCCCGGATCTGTCATGGTACAAAGAGTAAACACTCTTTTTTTTTCTTTTTTCTTTCTTTTCTTTCTTTCTTTCTTTCCTTTTTTCTTTTTTTCAACTCACTTAGCCTTCCTTCCAACTCCTATTTGGGATCTGTAAAAGTTTTCAGTAAACCTCTTTAAAACATATACGTTATCCATTTCCCCCTTCCCCTTGCCCAAAGCTTGGGCGGCCCTGAGTGCCCTTGGTGCAGCGTGCCAGCCCCAGCAGCCTCGAGCAAAAGTCATTATTACCTCGCAGACCGGCGCGTTTCAGAGTCAGCGACTGATGGATACCCAGGGGCTCCAGGCTGTTGGACCACCGAGAGGTGTAACCCCAACTTGAGTTTGCTGAGGGCAGAGTTCCAAGGTGAGGGCTAGGTTTCCTCAGGTGCTTTCTGGCCGATCCCGGCTGGGGCACTTCGGAGGCTAACACTCATCTAAAGCTGGTAGAAGCTGAAATATTATGAGCACATGAACAAATCTGAGATACACATGACGTCTCGCTAAACTGCAGTTTCATTTTTTCCACTACTCAGAAACAAACAAACAAATAGATAGATAAATAAAGTCATTGTTCTAGGCCAGAGAAAATGTGCCAAGGGAAGTCTCCCTTTCGTTTTCAACTTAAAAGGCAATGGATTTTGCTTACAATTCTTTTATTTACGAAAAGAAAACCCAGAATGTCAGGGAGAAGCCCCTCCAGGCCACTTAAATTTCTTCACAGTAGAGTCCTGAGCGAAGCGGAAAGATCCTGGGGTAGGGGTGTTTGTGGGTCCTTTGAAAGGAAGCCCACCCAGGGCACCTGCCTGCAGAGTAGGGCGTTGGCACTCACCGGGTCGGTAGCCCGCCGCCTGCGCCTTTCCACTTTGCCCAGGCACAACTTTCCCTTTGTGCATCAAAGTAAGAATACCCCAGTTTTTGAGAGATCTAACTCTTGTGCTGCATTAAAGGCCCTTTTGCTCTGTAGCTTCACATTTTACATTAGCCCTGAGAATGAGGTTATTAGCCTCATAAGAAAAGTTTGAGTAGTAAGAAATGCTCACCGATGGCATTCCACATTGGCCCGCAGTAGGAGTGTGGCTCACCCCGGCCTTGGCTAGGTCGCCAAATACTGCCGAAACTTTCTGGCTGTCTGTAGAAGGTCCTCTCTACTAGGCACTGGACTGGCAGGAGGTGCAACGCAGAGGGAGACATCACGGATTGGGGGTACTGGCAACTTTTAAGGGGTCTAGAAAAATCCCTTCGATTTTGGGGATGCTTTTCGCTGCAGTTTAAAAACTGAAAGACAACATAAAAGCTTCTACTTAAAAAAAAAAAAAAAGGTAGCCCTGGTGATCCAACCCCGATCTTTTGGCTGGCAAAGAGGCAATTGCCTGAAAACGAAATTGGCATTCGAATAGGGTCATGTAAAGCCCAGAGTCCCTGAACTCATTTTGGACTCAAGAAAAGGCGCTTCCCGTCTCCTACCTCTTTTAGAAAGAGAAAGGAAAAGGAGGAGGAAGCAGAAAGGCGGGAGAGCGGAGAACGCAAGAAAGAAAGAGAAGAGGGGGATATTTAGCAAGTTAAGAGGTTAAATGTTTGAACAGATTTGTAAATATATAGACAGCCCTTGTTATTTGGGATGTGTAACAATGCCTTTTGTGGCGCTGTCTGGCTGGGAGGCTGCAGAGGACCGCTCCCTGGCACCTTCTTCCCTGGGAAATGAACTGGAAGCTCATGGACTCGAAAAACAAAAACAGGGCTACCCTCCTTTAAGGGAATTCTCCCTCTATTCGGTCATTGAAAAATAAAAGGAAAAGAAGAAAAAAGAAAGTAAAAGGAAAGCAGGATCAATGAAAATATTTTATTTTTCTTAGGAATGATTTTTCAGGGAGCAACCCAGAAAGCTATCTTCAGGCTGAAATAATTTCAAAATATTGTTTAAGCGGATGACATTCTCCACCACTCAGTTATCCATTGTGCATCTATTATTTCTTTGAATTCAACTCTCTTGTCTAACAAGGGTGTGTGTGTGCCCTGTTGTGTGTGTGTGTGTGTGTGTGTGTGTTTAGAAAACCTGGGTTCTCTAATGGTGCTTCCGTGGCTGAGTAGGGTGGGTTTCTTTCGTTTTTCTCACGTTGGTGTTTTCTGGACAACTGTACTGAGCGCGTTGATGGCATCGGTGCTCTCTGCCTGTGCCCGTGGGCAGAGGACATAGGCTGTGGGTGTGTCCCGCCCACAGGCGCGCGTGCGTGCGTGTGCGTGTTTGTGTGTGTGTGTGTATACACGCATTCTCTGGTGTGCATCAAATGGAGCCTTTTTTTCTGCTCTATGTCTGCGTCCTGCGTATATTAGTATTATGCAAATAGTCATTTCGCTTGAGTATTTTTTTGGAGGAGGAGGGGATGAAACCTTTTAATTCTTCTCTGGTATTCTCTCGGCAGTCTTTCCAATGAGTGTGAATTGATTTGGATGCCTTTTCTGAGGTCCGTGCGTGTGTGTATGTGTGTGTGTGTAAGGGAGACTGCGTGCCGGTCAGTGGGTGTGTGCCTCGGTGTGTGGGAGAGCGTGCACTGTCTGTGAGGACCTTGTGAGCACTACGTGTTCTCTCCAGGTGTTCTGTTTGTCTCTGCCTCCCGTGCTTTGCGTTCTCGGAGGTGATTATGTGCATATTTACATGTGTGTGCCTGTTCTCCTGCCTTCATGTATTGTCTTTCTCCACAATCCACACATTTCATATATATTCTCTTATCTTTTGGCAAAGTGCCTTTTTTATTCCTCGAAGAATATTTATTGATGTGATAATCTGAAATGAAAAGTGGTCTCCCATGAAGGAGATAGAAGAGAAAGGAGTGTTCATCTTTCTTAATAGACGGGGCAGAGCCAGTTGACTGGATCACAGGGTTTCTCTGCACTTTCTGCGTGTGTGTCTGTGTGTGGGGGGTGGGGGCGGGGGCGGGGGAGGAGGGAAAAGGAGTCTTTAACCAGAACAAAGATAGGCCATCGCGCCCCCTTGCGGACAGGCTGCATATCGCGCCGACCAGGCCCGCCCGGCTTTCTTTAGTCGAATGAATCTTGTAATTTCCTCCGTTAAACCATTCAGGGGCCGCCTCTCAGACCCAGCCCCCGGCCATCAGCCAATCACCAGGAGCCATGCAAATCACCTCTTCCGTTCTCCAAACCCGAGTCCACCTCAGCGGCTGCTCTGGCGGCCCCGCCCCAGCCTCATTTCCTCCCGTCCCCTCCCCTTCCTTTCCTCGCCCCCGCCCGAGCAGCTGCCGGGGAAGAGGACAGTGCTGGGTGCCTCATGCATATGCAGACCGATCCTCCTCCTCCGTCCACCTCCTGCCCCCTCCTGCCGCCTCCTCTCTTCCCCGCACCGCCGCCGCCGCCTCCCCCTTCCCCGACCGCGCCCGCGCTCCTGGAGGTGCGGTTCTCCCAGCTCTGGTCCCGAGCAGCTGCTTCCCAGAAGAAGGCCTGCGAGCGCTCTTGAAGCAAACGAGGGAAAGGGAGGAAGGCTCTACCCTTAAAAATCCTCTCGAAGGTCAAGTTTGAGGCTTGCCGAACAGAGGGGAAAAGTGTCGAAAAATGCCGCTACAGGGTTTGCGGGAAGGTTCCGCACGGAGACTGAGTTGGAAATGCCTTTCTCCCCCTAAACACCAGATTAATTTCTCTGAAACACACTATGTATTGGTCATGTCCAGAGGATGATGATAGATGGTTTTGTAAGCCCAGAGTACAGTGTGCATTTGTCTTGTACATCAAGGCTACAATGAAACCACGAACAACTGGAGAGGAGATCACCCAGCGTTAGGTCTGATTAATAGGAGCCAGGAGAGAGAGTGAGGAGTGGAGACAGGGCGGGGCGGAGTGGTGGCCCAAGACTTGCTGCAGGTGGGCTGTTCCCTGTGGCTCCTGAAACAGGACGGGTAAGCCACTAAGAGTGC